>NC_063348.1:11706959-11816203 GCF_021869965.1 Rhincodon typus
TTCAGAACCCCCTTCCCCTCCCCCTTTTCTGATGAAGGGTCTAGGCCCGAAACGTCAGCCTCTCTGCTCCTATGATGCTGCTTGGCCTGCTGTGTTCATCCAGCCCTGCACCTTGTTGTCTTAAAATTATGCATTCTTGTTTTGAACTATCCTACCCTAGGGAAAAAGCCTTTGCTATTCACCTTACCTGTGCCCCTCATGATTTTACGAAACTTCTACAAGGTCACCCCTCAATCCTCTACACTCCAGTGAAAAACATCCCAGACTATCCAGCGTCTCCTTACAATTCAAACCGTCCAGTCCCAGTAACATCCTTGTAAATCTTTTCTGCACCCTCTCCAATTTAATAATATTCTTGTTATAGTCGGGTGACCAGAACTGTACACAGTACTCCAAAAGTGACACCACCGTCCTGTACAGCTGCAACATGACATCCCAACTCCTATATTTAATGGTCTGAGCGATGAAGGCATGCGAGCTAAATGCCTTCTTTACCATTCTGTCCAACTGTGATGCAACTTTTAAGGAACAACGTACCTGAACCCTTTGGTCTCTCTTTTCAACAACACTTCCTAGGGCCCTTCCATCAACTGCGTAAATCCTGCCCATGTTTGTCTTACCAAAACCTCACATTTATCTGAATTAAACTCCATCTGCCATTCCTCGGCCCATTGGCTCAAATGACCCCTTTGTAATTTTAGGTAACTTCCTTCACTGTCCACTATACCACCAATTTTGGTGTCATCCACAAACTTACTAACCACACTTCCTATATTCTCATCCAAATTGTTGAGACAAATTGCAAACAATGGACCCAGCATCAGGAGGGAAGTCTGATTATATCTATTTTATCTTCGCCTCATCACAGAATTATAGTAATGCAGGAAGCAGCCATTGGGTCCATCATGCCTCCACTGGCTCTTTAAATGAACAATTCACTTAACGCCCGTTCTCACCTTCTCTCTGTAATTCTGCACATTCTTCCTTTTCAGAAAACAGTGTAATCCCCTTTTGTATGCCTCCACCACAGGCCTTTGTAAGAGAGTGGCCAGGTAGCTGGCTTCACAAGAGCTGGTGTAAGTAGGATACCTGACACAAGATGACTTCCATCAAATTTCCTCCCTTGCTTTGTGTCACACTTATCAAGAGTGTGCTTGGCTCCATCTGTACAGAAAAACTTCATAAGCAGCACATGACCAGTCTGACTTTAAGATGCAACCTCACTATTTAAAAACAGGGGTGTGACCTACATATTACAAACACTGATAACACTACATTGGCTATCCAATAGGTTTTTCCTCTGCTTTCCTGTTGTTGAATTGGATGACAATGCACTGCTGGGATAATCAAGTCACAAAGTGTAAGATATTAATGCTCTATTAAAAAAACAGGAGTAGGAGACCATCATAGACTGTGTAAATTCTGAATTCAGGCATGAAGCAGCATTAGCACTCTTGCTGCTGGATCAAAAGGTTATAGGTTCATATCTGACTCCGACGATTTGGGCATATAATCTAGGCTGACAAACTTCAGTACAGTACTGATAATCAGAGGGACTGATTTTCAGATGAAAAGGTATATTTGGCTCCATCTTCCCCTTGAGGTGATTGTAACAGATCCTATGACACCATTTTGAGAAACATTATGGGAGAGTTTACTGATGCCTTGATCAGTATTTACTCCATAACAAACATTTCTAAAACATTAGTAAAAACAGAAGTGCTGGAGAATCTCAGCAGGTCTGACAGCATCTGTGCAGAGAGAAACAGAGTTAAGATTCAAGCCTGATAGGACTCTTCTTCAGAACTGAAACTTCATTCTAGAATCAAAATGTTAACTCTGCTTCTCTTTCCACAGATGCTGCCAGACCTGCTGAGGTTCTCCAACACTTTCTACTTTTATTTCAAATTTCTAGCATCTGTAGTATTTTGCTTTTATGCTAAAACATTGTCCAGCCATTATCGCTTTGTTGTATGTGGGAATTTGCCTTGTACGAATTATCTGCTGTGTTCCTGACTACACTTTGGGAACTGCTTCATTGGCTGCATGGTCATTGAGGTTGTGAAAGCGAACACATAAATGCAAGATCTATTTATTCCCAGCAGTAGCGGTGCTGGTAGAGAGCAGAACTACCACTCCATTCTAACATAGGTTCACATTCACCATCTCCCCTGGCCTCTAATTCCTTATCTCTGCAGGGTGAGCAGGGAATGGATGCAGGGAGAGTGAGAATTCTCTCAGACACATTTGTTCACTTAGGAGCAGCAACCGGGCAGATTCCTGAGAAAAGACTTCTTTCAGCCTCCATGTTTAGAGAATGTCAGAAACAGCAACTTGCCACTCACTTTTATTTCATTTAGAAATGTCACCCATTTTGAGGTGTGCCCGTAGCGAATAACAAGCACAGTTCCAAGTGTATTCAACTGGATTTGCACCTGTGCCCAACCCACTTCATGTGCCCTCAGTGTTGATGGCTGGGGCACACAGTATCACACAAGAACAATGAAGAAAGGGGAACAAAACAAAACAGTTTCAAATGGGGAAGTGATACTAGAACATTTTAACTTCTCAGCTAGTGGCAGGAAGACCACAGAACAGATAGGCTGCCTGTGTTCCCAGCTAGAGGAGGGTAGAGATGTGGAGCAAAAAAGAAAAGTAGCCTGCCTTTTTGTCCTGATAGGCCATCAGCATGGCACAGTTCTCACAGGCAACACGTCTCTTGGGACAGTCTGATTCCATGTGCCCCTGCAGTTCCTTTCGCCACAGCAAAGCATCACATTGAGGACAGTCAACAAAGGCGTACTCACACTGCTCCTGGTGTTCCTGTAACACACACAGCACAAAGAGGTTCACTGGCAAGGAAACAGCTTTCTTCATACTGTAAATGGTCACAAATACTCAGCTGACACCAAGAACCAACTTAAATTTTGTTTAGCAGGTCAATATACTGCCCTCCCACTCCTTCTCATCCAGAGAATACCTCGAGGTTTGCTCACATCACAGCAATCTGGCTATAACTGAAGCAAAGTGATTGAAATTGTGATTGGAATGCTTTCCTCAGCAGTAACGAAACTTGTAATGCCCACAATACAGAATAGTATTTGTTTAAAATTAAATCAGCTCAGTTCTCGTCAAACTTCACTTGGCCCCACCCGACGGCAGCCTCTCCCCACTCCACGATCAGACCTCCAATGGACTGAGTCTTGCTGCTTGTGGAAGGGAAAGCAAATTGCACTGATTAGGTCTGTACAGCTAATGACTGCAGTGAACCCAACTCAGACTGGATCTGTAGAGTCAATTACCACATTAGACAGGGCAGTGACATACTGAAACTGGCTGGTGTTTTGACATCACATTGAGAAAAAGTGGACTTTGTGGAATTTACATTGACCATCTGTAGACCGAGAATAAAATTAATATTAATAGACAAAACATACAAATTAAAACAGGGAGCTACATCTCTTTTTTCAACAAGTATTGTCCTGTTAGAATCAGGTATTCAACTCAAAAACAAAAACAGAATAATCAACATCAATAAATCAGAATGGATAATAAAGAAAAAACAACCTCCAAATGTCGTAGCTCCATTTTCTGATAACAGCCCTTGTTGGGACACTTTACTGTCAGGGAAAGAATTTCCCGTTTTGCAAAATTATCTGGGAAAAGTTGGGCTTCTGTCAACATCTCATTGTCCACGGGGCACTTGTGTCCAGCATCCCTGTAAGATTTCATAAAACAAAAAAAAAATGGTTAAAAGCTTCAGACAACTCTCTCTGGACACTCTCCACTCCTGCAGCAAACAGTTTTTGATGGTACTGATTGGGAGATAAATAGTGGTCAACAAACTGGGAAGAATTCTCCTGCTCTTCTTTGAACAGTACTGAGGGATAACTCACATTCACTTGAAAGGACAGACAATGTCTGTTTTAACATCATGTCTGAAGGACAGCATCAGAGGTAGTGCAGCTCTCCCTCAGTTCTGCTTTGAAGTATCAGCCAGGAATTCTCAGGAGTGAAGTTTGAACCCACAGACTTCTGATCAAGCAGCGGAATCTAGCAGCAAGCCAAGATTGACACTATACAAGGGGTCCCCAGTTGAAAAACAACCGATTTATAAAAGTCCACAAATGCAATTTCATTCAATGATGTAATTCTGATGACTCCACAAACAAACATTTCCTGTACTTATGAACGGCTCCTTTCCACTGTCCTGCATTGTGTTCCGACTTGAGCACAAATCAACTTGCAAATGGACTCCAGAACAGAATCCATTCGCAGCCCATATGTAAAAACTGTGAAAAATCATTGCAGCTCTCATGTGACAGAGAAATGTCACAATGTCACGGCTTTAGTAAAGGCATGCTGCTGTCCTGGAATGCTTTGTTCACACTTTATGTAATATTAATGCTGGCTCTAACACAAGCTTAAAATATCAGGAATGGAAATAAAAACTACATCCTTCTCAGAGTTTTATTTCTATTCCTGATTAAAGGAATCTGAACCTACCCAGTAGGACACCGAGGGCTTGACCAACACAAAACAGCTCCCTCTTACACAGCGTTTCCTGGTATTACAGGGGCAAAGACAAACTCATTTTATGCAGCAGGATGCAAACTTTGACAAACAACCTGAGGCTGTTAGGGGTCATTCTGGACTATGAATTTAAAGGTGGCAGCAGGAGGCATCCTTTGAGGTTGGTGGCAGCTCACCTTTCAAAGCAAAAGTCAAAAAATATTCAGATTGGAATGTGCCAGCATTAAATCATCACACGTATTCAAGAAAGGCAGAAACCTGTTCCGCAGGCAACCACGTGAAACGAACACAACATGAAATGTAAATGATCTGAGATGGCCAGGCACAGACTGCACATTGTTACCATGGTACACACAGGAACTTACAGATTGTTGGACAGGGAACAGTAGGTACATAAAAACATTGAGAAAGTATCTTTAAAAACCAAAAGAACTGCGGATGCTGTGAATCAGGAATAAAAACAAAGTTGCTGGAAAAGCTCAGCAGGTCTGGCAGCATCTGTGAAGAGAAAAAAAAAAGAGTTAACGTTTCGGGTAACTCTTTCTTTCTTCACAGATGCCAGACCTACTGAGCTTTTCCAACAACTTTGTTTTTGAGAAAGTATCTTTAGTCTTCTGCCCCAGCCACTGATCCCATTCACCTCCAAGTTCACTACTGCATGTTGATTCTTAGCACCCTATTTGAATCCAGCTTCCCATCTCATACCCTCCCAATCACCAAGACCCCTTCATTCTAGCTTCACAACATTAACAGCTTCAGCTCTTGCCTCAGTCCACCGACATCCGAAACCCTCAATTATATTTTCGGTCAAGACCAGAAGTAATATTCAGCACTGTGAAAACCACACAAAGCCCTAGTTCGCCCCTCATTCTGCACTCACTGACCCACTTCACAATCCCAGAAGTTTCAATTTCTTACCTTGAAGATTAAGTTTCTTCATGGAACTTGGCCTTAGAAGAATTCTGCATGCCTCTGACTCTAGCCTCTTGCGGATGCTCTGCCTTGTCCAGCATTTGGCCCTGCAGACCGGAAATCACTCCCTGAAACTCTACTGCACTGTCTCTTTCTGCCATTTTGAACTAATCTTAAACCGGTAATCACCTCTCCTAACATCTCTCCTTTCAGTTGGGGTTTCTAGTTCAGCAACCCATCGCACCTTGAAATGAGACTGATATTAAAGCAACAGTCAACTCAGAAAATAGACACACTTCAAAAAAGAAAGCTTTAATTAGTCACTATGTTTGCAGAAATGGTTACACTACAAAACATAGGAGTAGAGGTAGGCATTTACCCCCTCAAATCTGCTCTGCCATTCACCAATCCTCAACACTGCTTTCCTGCCTTTGTCATAACCATTGATTTCCTTACTGATTAAAAGTTGGTCTATTTCAGCCTTGAATATAGTTAAGGACTTAGCCTATTAAGCACTGTGCAATAAAGAATTCCACAGATTCACTACCCTCAGAGAAGAAATTCCTCTTCATCTTTGTCTTAAATGTATGGCCCCTTATTCTGAGATTATGCCCTCTGGTCCTAGGCTCTTCAAAAGGGGAAACAATGAGCATAGGCCCAACTTACTCAACCTCTCCTCATAAGACAGCCCTGGGATCAACGAGAGAACTTTCTCTAGAGTGCATCCAATGCCAGCATATCTTTCCTTAGATAAGGAATCAAAGCCATTCACATCATTTTCAGAAGCTGAAGACTGCTTTGAATTGGCAGGGGAATTGTGCCAATCCAGAGTAAAATAATTGGTTAAGATTAAACTCATTGCACAGATACAGGGCAGCCAGAAAACTAATTTTGTTCGTTAGAACTTAGGAAGACCAAATCAAGAAAAAGGCATAAAAGCTGCCAAAGACGAAAAGGACTGAAAAGGACTGAAAAAGATAAGGAGTCGTGATCATCAGTAAAGTGATGAAAGGGGCTATCAACAGTGTTACCAAGAAGCACCTACTTATCAATAACCTGCTCATTGTCACTCAGTTTGGGTTCTGCTTGGCCCACTTGGTTCCTGATTTAAATACAGCCTTAGTTCAAACAGGGACAAGAGAGCTGAATTCCAGAGGTGAGGTGAGAGTGACTGCCCTTGACATCAAGGTCACTTTCGACTGAGTGTTACATCAAAGAGCCCGAGCAAGTCAGTGAAACTTAGGTAGAAAACTCTCACCAGACAAAGAATCAATTACCTTGGTACTGGAGCTCCTCAGGGCAGTGTTCTGGATCCAACTATCTCAATTGCTTCATCAACGACCTTCCCTCCATTACAAGGACTGAAGTTGGGATGTTCACCGAAGATTGAACAATGTTCAGTACCACTCAAAACTACTTAGGTACTGAAGCAGTCCATGCCCAAATGCAGCAAAACCTGAACAATATCCAGGCTTGGGCTGATAAGTGATAAGTAACAAGCAACATGCATGTTAAACATGTGCCACTCAATGACCATTCTCAATGACAAAACTTAACTATTTCACTTTGACATTCAATGGCATTACGATCACTGAATCCCCAATTATCAATATCTTGGGGGTTACCATTGTCCAGAAATTGAACTGGGCTAGTCAGTTAAGTATAGTGATTACAAGAGCAGTTCAGATGCTAGGATTTCTATGGCAGGTAACTCATCTCCTCACTCATCAAAGCCTTTTGACAATCTACGAGGTACAAGCCAGGAATGTGATGGAATATACCCAACACGCCTGGACAGGAGCAGCTCCAAAAAGACTCAGTAAGCTTGACACCATCTAAGACAAACTGTTCACTTTGAAGGAAACATAGATTGTGGAGCTCTAGCTTTATCGCCAACCTATGCCTCTCTACAGTTAAACAGATTTATGATTTGAAACCAGAACCTTCCTCATTTTGCAAAAAAATCAAAATGAGGTAATACGTTACAATAGGTTGTTCTCACTGGGACAGAGAATGGGCTAAATTTTCTCTCACTCCCAGCATGCTCAGCTAAGGGTGATTGAAGTGTCTCAGTATTTGCTTCTAAAACTGAAAAACCCATTATTGTGCTCTAAGCACCAAGAACTTCCAGGTCCACAACAGACGTAAAACTCTCAGTTTCTGCTAAGTAAAGCAACTTTACCGCAATATCAGAACAGCATTCGTTACAACACAATGTTCCTTCTACAACGCTGTGAACCTCACTATTCTTTACAGCATCAACCATTGTGGCTTTTTTAAAAAATTCTCTTGTTGGATGGGAGCGTCACAGCATTCATTGGCTGACCCTAGTTGTTCCTCAGAAGGTGAGCCACTGTAGTACATTGCTTAGATAGAACCACAATGCTGTTCGGCACAGAATTCCAGCAATTTGAACCAGCAACAACGAAGGAACCAGAACCCATCTGGTTCATTAATGTCCTTTAGGGAAGGAAACTGCCATCTATATCTGGTCTGACCTATGATTCCACACCCACAGCAATGTGGTTGACTCTTAGCTATTTTCTGGGCAATTAGAGAAGCGAAATAAATGCTGGCCTATGCAGTAATGCCCACATGCCATGAATGAATAAACAAAAATACAGTTATCTCTCACTGAACACTCCTGATCGGTTCTTAAAAAGCAGTGTTATAAACTCTAGAGTATCAAATAAAAGTCACTTTCCCATAAGAAACAACATAATAACCCATAACTCTTAATGGGTTATATTAGAGACATATAAATGGTATATGAAAAATCTACTGGCTGCCTCAAACGTAACTAGCCCAAACTAGTCCTCGCTCTCTTTCACCAAATTACTTTCCAATTGCTGCTTCCCACTTGTCACTTGCCTCTTCAGACTCCACCACTCCCTCCAGCTTGAGGCCCCTCACAATCCTCTGAGGAGCAGCAGGCAAATGGGTTGGCTTAGCAAAGTGGTGAAGGGTAGGGTGGTGGAAGAGCTAATTGGTGCTGTACAGAAAAAACACAGCCTGTACTTGCACCATTCTTGGCATTAGAATGAAAATGGAGGCAGTGTTATTTAGGTAAATTCTATTATTTACTAAGTGCACTAAAATGGAATGTGCTTTAAACAAGGAAAGACCTGTAAAAGGTGTGCGATGAGTACTAGCAGTTTTATAGATCATTGTGGTGATGGTTGGCTCACTGCTGCTGGCTGAAACGCAAAGAGAAAAAAGCATCCCCCTACTAGAAGGTCTTCTGGCAGATTTGAGAATGACAAATAATACTAAAACCTTTAACGATGAGCTACATGTGAAAACTCAGCAATACCAATTATGTGGACCAACATAGGCTGCAGCAAAATTATAATCTTTGAGAGTACTTCGAACGCATGCAAAGTAACCACAAGCAAATTTGACTATACAGTCCCAAATTAAAATTGTCTGCAAATTTAATTTATGAACGATCCCATTTTGATGTTATTTGTATTATTTAATTCAAATTTTTGAATAATTCAAGTAGCTGATGTTGATCTGTCAGGGGGCAGACTGCAATTGCTGCTTAGTACGAGATTTACCATTGTTAGAAACCCGGAAATTTAGTTCAACTGAGAATGCTTGGGTGAGTTGTTAAAGAATATTCCTCTGATTATGAACTCCTCTGAAATATTTCGCAGGCCTGTACAAATGTTGCTCAGTTTCTCAGTATTATTTAATCATTCAAGTAACATTTTTGCTTTTGATTAAGTCAAATTGACAACTTTCAAAGCAACAACAGATTAGTACGAATTGAAAGCAATGACAGTACTCAGTATTATAATAGTACAAAATCACTATACAAACCCAAATTGAATTCACCTTAGTATTCCAGTAGAAGCTGGCCTCAACCTCCCCTCCTTGCAAATATAAATGTGAGATTCACGGCTGAGGTATTTGAAGCATCTACGTTCATGAAGAAAGGGGAGCATTCAGGAGAGTTAGTAGTGAACATCCCTTCAGCTACTAGTATGGGACTATCAATTACTGTTAACTTATATAATGCAGGCGGATTGTATTATTTTTCCTTCTCTTCTCGTGGATCCAGGCAAGTCTGTCTAGACTCATGGTGACTCCAGTTTGATAACCACTGCAGTAACACAACCCTACGACTGGACACAGCCTTAGCGATCTTTGTGCTTAAGGTGACTCACTGTATCACTTGCTCTCATTAAACATTAAAGGTAATGATAACTCTCTTCCCTAACCCTTAATTGAATCTAAATCACTTCGTGGTCACCCTGGCACAGGTACAAAGCAGGAGATCTGATTTATCTGATGAAGGTGGTGAAGGTGCGAAGGATGATGGAGGATCGTCACTGTTGCTGTACATAAAGGATAAAGAAAACCACTGACCTAATAGATTTTACAATGCAACCTCGACAGAACCTGTGGCCACAGGGCGTCTGCACCGCCTCCCTTAATGCCATCAGACAAATCGGGCACTCGTATTTGTTTTCCAGTGGTGGGTCAAATTCCACATCGTAGCCCTGCATCTCCTCAAAGACAGTCTGGGAGTACTGCCCATGGTTGCTGCAATCGTCCCTTGTCCCACTGCTCACCGTGCAGCACGAGCTCTGGAATGCGGATTCACGGCCGCTGTCACAGTCCACCATGTTTGTGATAAATGCCAGATGTGGCACACACTGACCTCAGTGTGCAGAGTGAGTCATCATCCTATAATGGAAAAGCACATTAGAGAAGATCAGGAATATACAAAAAGACGCATTCACATAACAAGTGTATCTCACCATGACACTCGGAATCTCTGCGAACAACTGAACAGGTAACCAATTCATACTCAGAAGAATGAAGGTCTTCTTGATAGTGGAGTTTCCCTTGTTTTGCTCATTAATAGCATGCTTAGCTGCTTAGATGGACAGTATTTAAAGTGGTTCTGAAGAGGAGTATGGCAGACTTTTTCACTCTACATTGATACTGCCAGACCTGCTGAGTTTCTCTAGCATTCTGTGTGTCAAGTTTCTAGCCTCGGCAGTATTTTGCTTCTAATCAAGTGCTTATAATTGGGTTGCCCCTTCAATAGTGCTGCTCAGACGCTCTCTATAGAGAAGTAAAAACCACAGTTAACTAGGAGTTAACTGGGGGCAGGGTATTGATGACTGCTCATAATCTATGTCTCTTGCCTTTGGAGAAAGGTAAGGTTACCCAGATTGAAAAAAAAGCAAGTAACAGTTTTATTTTTATATTTTGTTAATTTGTTCAAAAGATCTATAGTTATGAAAGATCTTGCATAGGTATCCATTTCCTGTCTAACTTTGGCTAACTTCCTTTTGTCATGATTTTTGGGCACTTTTTATGTCATTATTTAATGGATACGAATAATTGGAATGGAAATGCAACAATGTAGTTGCAGGCTCTGGCTTGTAGATGACAACAATGAAATTTTTGATATCGACCTCCTAATGTCATTATTGTAATGGAGTGTTTGTTCCCAATACAGGAGATAGGCTGCTGCTGTTAAAAGTGGCCTCAGTGATCCATGTGAATATGCAGTTGAACCCATTACAGTGCCGCACCATTAGTAAAATGCAGCTTTTGATGTACATTCTACATGATCTCGTTAGTTGCATAGTAAACCTCTTCAAATGCTTTAGATTGCAAAGGAATAACTGCCTGATTGTTTAAAGATAAAATAATCAATAAGGAGACAATTGGAATAAGGGCAGCCAATCAAGCTGGAAATGTTTCAACATCAAGCAATGTTGAATAATTCTTGTGTCCACACTTTCAACTATATCAATTTAAACGTTCTTTAAAGAAATATGCGCTGATAAATCACCTGAGTAATGACCTCTCACTCAGTCAATTTTTAACCGTCTATAAGATTTGGGTTTGAGGATGATGCATAGTGAGATGACCATCTATGGCAATGAAATCAAGGAGGTGTTGAAGAGTCAGTTGCACCCTTGCCGACCACATCTACCTCCGAACTTGGACAACGGATTTGTCCTTGCTTCATGCCAACTCCATAGCTCACTATCACCTTCAAGAGCAATTAGGGAGAAGCCTTGCCAGTGCTACCCAGATCCCAAGGATTAGAAGGATTGAGTTTAAATTAAACACCCTGACATTGTGCAAGCATGCATGGTGCTCCACCAAACAGTGGCATTATGAGAATGCATTTCGAGTGTCAATCTAAATAAGGAAAATACTTCAAGAAACGCATTGGTGTATATGAAATGAACCACCTAGCACAGCCTTGAGTTACTCTAAATAATTAGAATGACAGGATAATTGAAACTTCCCTCCTCTTGCAAAAAGAACAACAGGTGTCCAGCTTAAAAATTGCATCCACTTATTAAAAGACTTTTTTTTTTAAAAGCGCCCCTGACAAATACTCCAAGTGTACGAGAAGCAGCTGTACCAGGCACCTACTGCAACAAGTACGTCTACTAGGCCATAAAATGTCAAACCACAACTTCATAGTCAACTGTAAACAGCCACCCAGTTCTTCTTGCGGCGTAAGCAGCAGCAGCAGAGACTGGACATATCCGGAGTGCATATCAAGGGGCAGAGTAAAGTTAACCAACCTTGCAACTCTGCATATTGTTGCTTTACTTCCTGCCACCTTATAAGGGAATGCCTTCACTTCAGTGATTCAGTGGTAGCAATGTAGTGGAAACACGCCTGACGTGTTATCAGTGAAAGGAAGGGAAAGTGCTCTAGTGATTCTTCTCGAATTCTTTGAAGGGACAAATATACACAAAATTTGCTTGTTGTTTTTCCTCTTCTGAATCCCCTCTCTTCTACCATTTAATTTCTCCTGGTTCTTACAGTTGGTTTATTTCAGTCCCAAGTACAAATTAACTAGTAGTTTAAAACCTCCATGGCTCATTCTCTGATCATACCATTTCTGAATGAGAACTGCGTCTTTGTTCCAATTTAGCTTCCAAGTTTCTGGACTTGTGGACATCAAGACCATGCAGTAGAAACCTGACTTGGGCAATGGCAACAAATGGATGAAATTGGATTGGCTGCCTGTTGCAAAATGGAATTAAACATCAGGCGCTATGAACGGGTGACCAGTTAATACTCTATTATTATTGCTTCTGCACGGGAGTACACAAAGACTCAGCCCTGTGTCTCTGATCTGCAGCTCTGATCTTACATTTTCTTTGCTGAGCAAGTGACTGGTCTACTTGCTTTCCATATTTGGCTACCATCCAATTCCTGGGCAGTGAGTTGCTTTCCTGGGTAGAAGCACACTCTTTCACGGTTTCTGGAGGTTTTAGTAATTTCCAATTTCGCCACTATATTTTTCAATGCTCTGCAACTGATTCTGCAACACCTCCTGGATTTCATTGCCATAGGCAGTCGTTTCACAATGCACCATCCAAGCCTCTACTCTTCAAATAGCTCCTGGGCTTCACTTGCCGACCACATCTATCTCCGAACTTGGACAACGATATGTCCCTGCTTCATGCCAACTCCATAGCTCACTATCACCTTCAAGGGCAATTAGGGAAGAGCCTTGCCAGTGCTACCCAGATCCCAAGAATCAATAAAAGACATTTCTGCAGTTTCCAGTCTGCGTATACACAGTCTTCACATCGCCTTGGGAGTCCAAGACTCCAATGAAACCATTACTTACCTTCAATCTATACATTCTCCAATGCAGCTTTTATTTTCACTCCTCAAAGTCCAAGGGATATAAGATTTGACAGAATATGACAGACAACTGGCTTCACTATTTACTGCCAAACCTGGCTCAAACATAAAGCAGTGATGACGTCGAGCTATCTGCTACAGGGCCACACAGGTATACAAAAGATAACCACCTGCTTCTTTCCTCTCCTAGAAAACATCATCTTGAACCCATTTCCTGTCTTCTCCAGCTTAAACGCCAACATATATGACAAGCTTTGGACTTCTCTAGCAGTAAAATTGAGGTCATCCATAGGAAAGATGAAAACTAGGGCTTACTGCACTTCTCCAGTGTTCAATATCATGTCTGAGTGTCTAATTCCGCTCCACCATTCCCTACTACCCAATACACTTTGGTTCCTTTAGCATCCAAAAACCCATATACCTCCACTGTGAACGAACTCACAAAATTGGCATTTCCCTCCCTTTCCCATCAGGTCAAACTTCTTGTAAGGCTCCCCTGCACGAACCCCAAACTCTCAATTCTCTATTTGCTCTCTTGTCTGTCCTCATGCCGCACCTCCAAATTCATTTTTCCATGAGACGTACATCTGCTCTATAGACATTATTCTTGCTAATATGCTGACAACTCATTTCCCTTTCTAGTTCCCATGTCAACTGACATTGTCACCTCTTTTGCCTCCTTAGGTGCCAGCCCCCTCACCTTCAAATCTGTTTGTCATTACCCAACTCCAAGACATCAACCCTCAACTCTTCCACCTTATCAAACTATCATCTAGAACCTTCTTTCCCTCTGCAAGGTGAGCGATTGGCTGCTTCCCTAATCCTTACCCATGTTTCCCATAGTATCACCTTCAAACCCCTCCAGCAAAACCAAATCTGCTCTTAAAATTACTAATAACATTCAATGTGACTGTGGCCAATGTAAACTGTTCCTCTTCGTCTTTCTTGAGCTGACTGGAGCATTTGATAGAACTGACCATAACATCCTCCTCCAAAACCTATCATCTAGCTGGGTGAGACTGTACTCATCAAGTTCCATGCTTACCTACTGAATCACTGTCAGAAAATCATCTACAAAAGTTTAAGGGGAGGCAATGGCCTAGTGGTATTATCACTGGGCTGTTAATCAAGAGACCTGGATAACATTCTGGGGACCCGGGTTCGATTCCCGCCACGGTAGATGGTGGAATTTGAATTCAATAAAATATCTGGAATTAAGAATCTAATGATGACTATGAGTCGATTATAAGAAAAACCCACCTGGTTCACTAATGTCCTTTAGGGAAGGAAACTGCCATCCTTACCTGGTCTGGACTACATGTGACTCCAGACCCACAGAAATGCAGTTGACTTTGAACTTCCCTCTGGGCAATTAGGGACGGACAATAAATGCTGCCTAGTCAGTGATGTCCTTATCCCACCAATAAATAAAGGAAAGGAGTTTCTCTTCCTATTTAGCCCTCAGCTATTTCTCAATTTAAATGTGTCCGTTCAGCAACATGACACAAAAATATAGGTTAGTTTCCATATGTATGCCAACAAGATCCAGTTTTACCTCTCAGAATTAGGATGACTACTTTCCATAATATATATGGACTAACTGTACAGGGCAAATTTCAAAATATGCAGTTAATTCCCAAAATATTATGAACTGAGAGGAGAATACTTGTAGACTTCAAGAGGATATAGACAGGTTAGTGGAATGGGCTGATGAAATTTAATGCAGAAAAGTGTGAAGTCATATTTTGGTAGGAAAAATGGGGTTCAGGAACACAGACAGACCTGGGATATACGTAGGCAAATATGTGCAGGCAGCGGGACAACTTAAAAACATGGGCAACAAGATATGAGGAACCCTTGATATTTTTTAAGCAGAGGCATAGAGTACAAAAGCAAAGATTAATGATGAAACCTGTTTCATAAAACACTGCTTTGGCCTGAATATTGCATCCAACTCCAGGCATCACCCTTTGGATCCTCTATTTTTTTTTGTTTATTCATTCAAGGGATGAACGCATCACTTTTTAGGCAGCATTTATTGCCCATCCCTAACTGCCCACAGGACAGTTGAGAGTCAACCACATTGCTGTAGGTCTAGAGTCAAAAGTAGGCTAGACCAGGTAAGGATGGCATTTCCTTCCCTAAAGGACATTAGTGAACCAGATGGGTTTTTCCAACAATTGGCAACGAATTCGTGGTTATCACTAGATCCAAAATTCCAGATTTTTTTTTATTGAATTCAAATTCCACCATCTGCCGTGGTGGGACCCAGAACATTATATTGGGTCTCTGGATTAACAGTCCAGCGATAATACCACTAGGCCATTGCCTCCCCAATATATATTTGGGATCATCCAAAATTGTGCCACCTGGTGTCCTAAGTTACATCAAGTCTTCTTTATCCATTGGTCCCTGTTCTCACTGAGCACACTAACTCCCAGTTCAGCAATATCTTAGTCTTAAAATTCCCATCCATGTTTTCAAATTTCTCCATGGGCTTGCTCTCCCTCTTTCTAAATTCTTCCAGTCCCAAAAACACAGAAATATCTAAGCTCTCCCAATTCAGTGTTCTTGAGCCCATTTTAATCACTCCACCAGTGTGGCTATTGTTTCAGTGCCCAAGACCTTTAACCTCCAGAAATCTCTCCCCAAACCACTTGCCCCTCTTTCCTCCTTTAAGGTATGAATTAAAGCCTCTCTCTTCAGCCAAAATGTTGGTCACCCATCATAAATCTCCTTACCTGTCTCAGTGTCAAATTTTGTTTGTTATCACTTCAATGAAGTGCCTTGGATAACACACGCTCTGGAATTGTGTTTCTTGAACCAAATGGGGCACCATTACAGTTTTCATTTTTGCTCTCATCTCCACTCTATCTTTGATCTTTCTCTCATCGTGCCCATCAGCAACTCCACCAACAACTTGTACTAAGCTGGAGTATTGCGGAGAAAAGACACATTTTGGTAAAGCTTTTTGGTTGGCACTCATCAGGACAAGATTCAAGTACTACCAAAGTAAAGGAAAATTTTGTACAAGAGGACAGTGCTGATTGGTTAGCAAATAGACTCTTGTCTGGTAGAAGCATTATCATGGAGATTGCCTCAGTTAGTGATGACTGATAGTAACTGTCAAGCTTTGTTTAGATTTAAAATCAGGCATGTTGACTCCGATTGGTCAATACAGTGACCTGAGAAGTGAACCAGAGATTAGTTGTCACCTATTTAGGAATGACAGTTGGACTTAAGAGTGTGGCACATTTACATGTACTAGAAGTGAAACGTTTTAACACACAAAGCCCTTTGCAGACAGAAAGAACATGTATGTATACTGCACCTGTTTCAACTCAACAAATGATTCTGTGCTACCAAAGAACTATTCCTACTAAACTTCTTATGGGTTCCAATCCATGCTGGATGCTTGAGCTTCAGCGCGAATGTTAACAAATTAAAAAGGATGCAATATTAGTCAGCCAGATCCACAATCAATGTTTAGCGGTCAAGAGCAAGAATCCTAGTTAAATTTGTCTTCTTCTCCAGACCAGTGTCTACGGCTGCCCAACCTCAATATGGTTAACACTGCATGATGTTACACAACCACACAGAGTTCTAATATAACTCTTCAGATAATAACTCTATGCAGAAGCCATGCTTACTTTGGACCTAGTCGGCACTGTCTTTACAAACTTTTCCTTTTGTGCTCTCTGAGCGGATTTGAGAGCTAGCTGAACTTTAGGATGTGGTTTAATGGAACACCACCTCTTTTCCGTTATTCTATAGTTCAATTCACCTCGAAAGCGTCACTTCCACCCACACTACAAAACTTGTCTACATTATAATGCAGGGTTTTACACTGCACAGTTAAATGTGGGGCACTGTCTTACTTAAAATGCTGCTCAATGAATATGGTACATGAAACATAAGGTAATGTATTACATATTCACTGTATACCATATATAAAATTAATTGTATCTACATAGTTATTTCCTACACTACAGCAGCGGCTACACTTCAAAAGTACTTCAGTGGCCAGAGACGTGTGTTAGGACATCCTGAGTACATGAAACTCGCTACATAAATGCAAGTCTTTATTTTCGCTCACAAATAGTATTGATAGTGTGGGATATATTACTTTATACACGTTCATCATGGCATTAATTTTAAGGTAAATGGGACACATGTTCTCTATACATTAAAATAACTTTACATGTACACAGAATTTCCTCCTATTTCTATTATACATTCCACTTATGTGCCAATGTTTAGGGGTAAAGCGGTAGTCATTCCCTTCAGCTGCCCGAGAGCAATCCAATGTGTCCTGCAGTAATCAAGCACTAATTTTGTAATTAGTATAATTGCAAGAATAGAACTCATTAGGATCTGGACATGGATATTCCATCTGTCACATGTCCCTGCAAACTTAAATCTTTGCCGCAGAATTGACAAAAGGAGGGAGGCCTTATTAGATTTGAGTACAAATAATAAACCATGTAAGATGGGCCACATAGCTTCCTTCTACACTGTAAAATTCTATGATTCAGCTAACTGTATCAGCATTTATCTAATAATCAAAACATATCAAAATCAAAATTATGTTTGAAAAGGAAGAAAACCAAAACAATATATATTAAGATTTTAGATTTAGTTAAGGGCATTTTCAACAGAATGAATCAGTCAGAAATTCACAGTAAGCTGATCAGATTTGTTAATAGGTAAAACAACACAAGATCAGAAGCAGGTATTCAAAAAAATTAACAGGATACAGAAAGAACCAGTTTGTATCCAAGTCAGGGGTCGACAAAAGAAATAGATTTGGACAATTGAAGAGGTAAACCATATCATAAAACAAAAAACAAATGAATGTTAGAATAGTGTTCCTGTCGAATGAGAAAGATAGAAAGAAATGCAAATGATGACAAAGTAGTGGTAGTAAGAGCTGCTAAAAGGGTGAATGAAAAGAAATTTATAAGGGATATCAAAATTATCACAAATCTTAACAAGTATAAGACAGAGTCATCAACATAAATGTGGAACTCTGAAAATCTGACCATGGTAATATTGTAAATGAAACTCAGAAAACTTTGGCCCTTATAAATTATCAAATGGCACCAATTCAGTAGAGCAAGAGGTAAGCATGTTAATGAAACTAATTTTGAATCAGTAAAGAATTATGAACAATACAGAAAATAGTAGCACTAAAGAATGACAAACCACTCGGATGGTTTTTATACCAGGGTACCGGTGACAAGTCACAGGACATGAAACATTAACTCTGCTTTCTTCCCATAGATTCTGCCAAACCTTGAGTTTCTCCAGCAATTTCTGTTTTTGTTTCAGATCTCCACATCCACAATTCTATTTTATTTGCATGTCTACTGATTTGGTTTATTACGGACTTCCAAAAGGCACTACATAAAGTCACTTGCAAGAAACTATTAGCCAAAAGTGAAGTTGGCTAAGCAGGAGAAGATGGAAGATTGTGGTAAATAGGCAAGTCCTCTAATTGGCAGGATGTGATTAATGGTATCACAGAAGGATCTATGACAATACCACAACTATTCTTTTATTAATGAGCCCAATGGAATAAAAAGCCACATATCCAAATTTGATGATGATAATATAAAGATAAGGGGCATTGTAAGCAGTGTTAATGGAAGCACAAAACTACAAAGAAATTTTAATGGATTTAGTGATTTTTCTTTTATTCATTCATGGGATACGAACATCACTGGATGGGCTAGCATTCGTTGTCCATCTAGGGGGGCAGTTAAGAGTCAACCAAATTGCTATATGACTGGAGTAATATGTAGGCCACACCAGGTAAGGATTGCAGATTTTCTTCCCAAAAGGATGAGTGAACCAGATTTTTTTTTTAATGTCAAGTGACAATGGTTGCCATTGTGTTTTTTTTTAAATTCTACACAATTATTGAATTCAAATTTCGTTACCCGCTAGCATGTCACCAGACCATTAGCATCGAGTTCTGGATTACCCGTTCAATTGTATTATAACTTTGCTAGCAGCTCCTCAAAGTGAATGAGCAAAGTTGTGACAAATGGATTTCAACGTAAGCAAGTTAGAGATTAACCCTTTGGACTGGAAAAGCAGAGATCGGTGTACTTTCTTAAGCATGAAAAATTATGTGCAATTGAGATCCAAACAGACTTAGGAGGATCCAGGTATAGAGATTAAAACATCATGCACAGATTCAAAACAAGAGCAAAAAGTCTAATGCAATGCTAATTTTTATATCTAGAATACTAACAGAGTAGAAGTAATACCTGATCATCTGATAAGTCAGGGCTGGTCTGGTTGTGGTCTGAACTCCATTTTCCTGTCTACCCTCTCAGAACCCTTAACTTCCTTATGTTGCAAAAATATATCTAACCCAGTCTTGAATAAGTTTCAATAAGTTTGAATAAACTAATTTCCATAGCTTTGTTTATTTTTGGGGGGAGTAGGGGAGAGAAACCATGTGTTAAAGGGGAGACCTTTTATTCTTAAACTGTGTCCCCACTTCTAGTCTTCGTCCTTCCACCAACATCAGTCAATACTGGCAAAGTACTGATGTTAAATCCGAAATTGATAGGTTTCTGTTCACCTCAGGTATTAACTAATATAGGAGAAAGGCACTAATGTGGAAATATGTCACAGATCAGCCATGATCTCAGAGAATGGTGAAATTGGCCTATGGAGCTAAGTGTTCCAAGTTTGCTGTCAAAGGCGACATGAAGTACCTTGCAAAATGAAATCCAATATAAATTTTTAAGTTTCTCGATTTCACAGGGAAAAAGTAAATATATGGGGGGGCAGGGGGGTCGAAATGAACAGTTCTGGCTATTCTCAAAATGAACAGGAGCCAAAATGATTAAAAAGCTGGAGTTGAAACAATCAGAGCAGCTGATAAGCTACAGAAAACAAAAAATGCTGGAGATCACGACGGGTCAGGCAGCATCCATGGAGAGAAAGCAAGTTAAAATTTCGAGTCTAGATGACTCTTCATCGACTCTGATGAAGAGTCCTACTTTCAAGCAACAGAATTTGACAAACTAAACTGTCTGGAACCTGCACACCAATTTAATCTGTTTTAAAATACTTAGAAATAACTTCATCTTAAAATTCTTCTATTAAGTGAAAGAAAGTCTTGAAATAGCATACTTCGGATGGAAACTATTGATAACTTAACAGGTTATCAACACACCCTTCAGCCACTACAGCTCCATATTACTCGTGGAAGACTCAACTGAAGGATGACGGCTTTACATACGCAATTTCCATTATAACTTTAGAATCTATAACGGAATTATAATAATGATTAAATGTACAACTCTAAGACAAGGACTGATTTACTTCTGCACACCATCTAAATATCATCAATCTTCCAATCACACGACAAAATTTACATTCAGCTGATGAACCCCCAAGTTCAATAATTTAGAAGCACAGCATATCTTGTACAAAGCATAAATACTTTTGCATTCTTCTTGTTTAAAAACTGACATTTCACGTAGTCTTCTGCCATGTTAAAAAGTACACACTTAGGTCACATGTTTGTCAGTCAATAGATACCCCATTATTAAGAAATCCACCTCCAATGCATGAACAGGATTCACTTTTCCTGCCAGATGGCAATTCAGATGCCTCAGCTTGCCAACGATATGCCAACAGTGCATTGCTACAGTATCGCCCCAGAATACAGCCAGCATTCCCACAATGCATCACTCGCTGTCCCGCTCTGCCAGGGTTGTCCATTTAGTCTCTCCTTGGGTCTCAACAGTCTTCTTAAAAATCTCCTTTTCCTTTGCAGTGAGGTTTTATGCTTTGGAGATCTTCAAAGGAATTGAATCGTCTGATGACTGGCATTTGTCATAGCAAAGAATAAGATTGAGAAGGGCAATCTGCTCAACATTTCTGACTGAAGATGGTTGCAAATGCTGCAGCCTTGTCTTTCTCACACACCTGCTGGGCTTCACCTCATTGAGGACGGGAGCGTTCTTGAAGGCTCCTGTAAGTTGCTTAGTTCATGACTGGATCTGAGAGGGTGACAGAGCTTTGGTCTGACCCATATAAGATTATATTCTATACTTGTTGTGGGATCATTTCACTCTGATTGTAACATGTTGATTTTGTGGTTCAGCATGCATGTAGTCCTATGGTGTACTGCAGCAGTTCACATTTTGTTATCACATGTCTCTCTCTGGCTTGCTCTTCTATACATCTGCAGTGCTGCCAAACTTCAGGACCATACATTTTTTACTCTTAGTGTCTGTGTATCTAATACTGTTAAAGTAATATATATACAAATGTCATATACCGGTTTCACCAATTAATGGACAAAGATGTGGAATAAAACCTCCAAAGCACCAAGAAAAACATTCAGAATATCAACTGCAAAAGGAGCTCTCAATTTGAGGAATTAGCTCATTGCCTGACTCACCCTATGCACATGATAAAGTACAACATCCAGTAAACACTCCCATTAACATGGCTAATTTGATGGAACAGAATTTGACTTATCCTGTCACTATAAATGTATGGCTTGGCATTTATAGTATTATCGACCAGTATATGCATAACATCCTGAAAAAAAAAGTGGCTGAAAACCTGCTGGATATATGCTGAAATTCTTTCGCTGTTATGCATTTGCATTTCACTGACAATTTTATGAAATCAATCTTTTGCCATCACATAATGAAGCGGCT
This sequence comes from Rhincodon typus, assembly GCF_021869965.1. Lineage (NCBI taxonomy): Eukaryota > Metazoa > Chordata > Chondrichthyes > Orectolobiformes > Rhincodontidae > Rhincodon > Rhincodon typus. Next base: position 11,728,748 of record NC_063348.1, read on the forward strand.
CAAAATAAAAAGAGCAGTGTGTTGATTGAATACAGACAAACTAAACTGGGACAAAGCAGCCTTGGCAAAGTTATTACAAAATTTAAAATATATTGTACATAAAAAAATGTGTAATTCTCTTGATTGTTTGAAGGAATACATTCTCTGACTTACTGTGAGCAGCACAAGTGTACATCTGCTATTATAATCCAGGCATTGAAACAGCACATCTGACCCATGGCTTCACAAATCTTGGTCCAATCATTATATTTTGCTGCAAACTTTAGCAAAGGCCAAAAGCCAACCAAGTTCTGCTTGGGTATGTCTGATCTGAAGGCTGCAAAACAGACAGGAATTTTAGGTTGATCCAATTTCATGGAATCATGTAACAGAGAAGACAGCCATCCAGCTTGTTATGCCTGTGTCACCTATTCTAAATAACAAATCTGTATTGTTATACAACCCAAACTATAATATAACATCCCAGAACACTTCACAGGATTGGTTTTAAGAAAGCAAAATTTGACATTAAATTACATGAGACGTTAGGGCAAATGATCAAAAACACAGGCAAAGAAATAGGTTTTAAAGAGAGCATTGAAGGGATAGATGGAGGTCCTCTGATTACTGAACCTTTTGACACAATAAAGTTTTTCATATATTCCATCAAAACCTTTATGGCTCATAAAACTTTCCTGTATGATTCCAGCTCCTCGAGTCTCCTCTACCCCACCAGATAAAGAGCCACCCCTGCGTTATTTTGGGTAAATCTCTCCTACACCTTCTGTCTGGAGACCCCATTGTCGTATGCCACGGATGAGTTAAATGGTCTGGCTGAGACCCAAACAGCAAGTACCAAAAAATGAGTCACTATTTAACTTCAGGAGTTCATATACTGTTTGAGTGAACTGTATTTACCTATTTAGCTTTCCTCACAGAGAGAATCGTAATGTAGATTAATAGTAAAATGCATCACAAATTCCAGAAGAACCATGTACAATTTCAATTTCAAATACAGTGGGCCTCATTACGTAGACTAATTCAACAAACAATTAAACCTGGAACACCCCTGGTTGACATAATGTTATGAGATGCTTTATACTTAATATTGCTCGAAATTAAGTTTTGAAGAGTCATTGAAAAACAAATTTATTTAAAGTTTTGCAAGAATAATACACTTCAAAGTCTGTCATATCTATCTAATCTTATAAAATATTATCAAACCCTGCCTAGTACCAGCAGCAGTACAAGTCAATTCGAGAATTCTCATCCTTGTATCAAATCCTTCCTTGATTTATATCCTCCACTACTCTGTAATCTATTCCAGCTCTATAATTCCGTAGAATCTCTGCATTCCTCCACTTCCGACTTCCCATAATTTTAATTACTCTCCTGCCTGCAGCTATAACGCAAGTTTTCAAAATCCAAAGCTTGCAATTTCTTCTGTAAACTTCTGTGTTTCTATTTCTTCCTAAAAACAAAGCCTATGACCATGCTTTGATCTTCTGCCCCAATGTCCCCCTAAACAACTCAGTATTTGTCTTGACACCACTTTTGTGAATGATCTTGGATGATCTAGGTTGAAGGCACTGCATAAACGCAAATTGCTATTCTTGTGCAAGAGAAGACATTTATCCCCAAGAACGTACTAACCAAGCAGTAACAGTGCTTTACTCAGGCAATGAGCAAATGACTTCGAGTACACAGCAGTTAGGAGAGTGCCAATTAGAGTTGAAAATGGGTACAGATGCCCTTTTTGCCTTTGGAGTAAAGTTTTGCACAGTAGCTGTGTTCACGAATCAACAGACCTAGCTGAGCCACAAAGGCAAATTTCAGCCCATGGACCAGCCAACAGCAGTTGATAAAGGTATTGTTTGGGAGGGGACTCCACCACCAACTAATCCCTTTTATTGAGATGGCAATAGCCTAAACTCCCACCAAACTCAAGTATCAGCAGTGAATCTAGGAAGAAGCTGTTAGCTTGTGTGTTGAACACTGATTCATTGAATTCTACCCAGTGACAGCCAGCGAGAGTATTTCTGGCTGGACCAGAGATCACTTGACCCTAAACAGATCATAACCAACTCTGAGATGTGGCTTCGGATCTTAACATAAATGTGGCGCTCTCAAACAGGATCCTCCCAGCATCAGCAAATTGCAATCCGTAAGTCTCTAACTCTTCATTTAAGTTAATAATAAATAGTAAACAGCTGAGTGCCAAGCACCACCCCACTACTCACATCCCACCAGCTTCAAAATGCTGTTTATTCAAACTAATCATTATCTCCACCAGCATATTATACATTTATTACAGAATATATTACCACAACTCTGTCCCCTTCCCCACCCCTTCCTCCCCTCAATCTCTCTCTTTCCCTACTCGCTCACTCACTCACTCACTCACTAACCTGTTCACCCTCTTCCTCACACTCCAGGCTCAGTCCCTCACTAACCTCTCGTCCCCTCACTAACCTCTCGTCCCCTCACTAACCTGTTCCTGGTCCTCCTCCGGATTCTCCGCTGCTTCAGCATTAATTTTTAAAAAATTTTTTCCGGAGTCACTGGCAGGCCCGGCCTCCCTGGACAGCGTCGCCCGCTGGAGCCGCCTGGAACTGTAGCCGCTGCGCCCAGACAGCCAACTGGGAACTCGCCTCGCCCCGCCCCGATAGCCACCTGGGAAGCTCACCCCCGCCCGACCTTGACAACCACCTGGGAACTTCCCCAGAGAGCCACCTGGGACCTCGCGCCCCCCCCCCCCCCCCCGCCACCCCTCTGGAGGATCCCCTACCCCTTCCTCTTCTCCCCTACCCCTCTTCATCTCTCTCGCCGTCCCCCACTCCTCTTCATCCCTGATAGCTGTCTGGTAAACCATGTGGTTATACCGCATGTGATGTTGCCTCTTGGTTGGTCATATCTTCAAATAAGATTTCCGTTGTAGTATCTTAATCTATTGCACTTTACCCACCCTAAAACCAGGAAGATTTTGAGAGGTTGTGTTAAGCTGTCAAACAATGGCTTAAGAAAGCCAAATGTCTAAGACTGAAAAGCTGTAAAGTTAAAGGGTAAAATACGTTGTCTGCAAAATAAATATGTGAGGAGAATCACAGCCATTTGTATATCAACGTATTTCTAAGCGTAGGGAGGATGTACAGAGTAAAATCAAAAGAGGATTAGAGTAAATGTAAGATAAGGCTAGGAAATATGAGGAGGACAATTAACTGACATCTCAAGACAAGTTCAGCCTATTAAAATAGTACTGTTCCTGGGAGGAGCTAACTAGTACGTCAGTGAATATTCTTAGTAATAACAGCATGCAGCTAAAGTTGTAATTTGTAAGTACTCTTAAGTTGTGCATGATATCTCACAGAAACAATCAGAGTCCTAGAGGTAATGTAACTAATTGATACTATACAATAAACCTTTCATATTAATGAAGAGTCGCCATATTGTCTGTTGATTCATCCCCCACAGTATCACTAGTTTGACTTATTTTTATTCATTCATGGGATATGGACATTACTGGCTGACCAACATTTATTGCCTCCCTAGTTGCCCTTGAGAAAGTGGTGGTGAGCTGCCTTCTTGAATTGCTGCGGTTCACATGCTGCAGGTACACCACAATGCCCTTAGGGAGGAATTCCAGGATTTTGACTCAGCGATAGTGAAGGAATGGTGATATATTTCCAAGTAAGGATGGTGAGTGGCTTGGAGGGGAACTTGCAGGTGGGGCCGTTCCCATATATCTGCTGCCATTGTCCTTCTAGATGAAAGTCATCGTGGGTTTGGAAGGTGCTGTCTAAGGATTGTTGGTGAATTTCTGCAGTGCATCTTGATAGTACACATTGCTGCTATTGAGCATCAGTGGTGGAGAGAGTGGGTGCTTGTGGATGTGGTGCCAATCAAGCAGGTTGCTTTGTCCTGGATGGTGTCAAGCTTCTTGAGTGTTGTTGGAAAAGCTGCATCCATCCAGGCAAATAGGGAGAATTATATCACACTCCTAACTTAGAGTCATAGAGTTATACAGCACGGAAACAGACTATTTGGTCCAACTTGTCCATGCTGACCGGACATCCCAATCAGACCTAGTCCCATTTGGTAGCATTTGGCCCGTATCCCTCTAAACCTTTCCTGTTCATGTATCCATCCAGATCCCTTTTAAATGTTGTAATTGTACCGGCCTCCACCACTTCCTCTGGCAGCTCATTCCATACCTGCACCACCGTCTGCGTGAAAATGTTCCCCCTCAGGTCTTTTTTAAATCTTTCCCTCTCACCTTAAACTTATGCCCTCTGGTTTTAGACTCCCCCACTCTTTGATAAAGACCATGGCTATTCACCCTGTCCATGCCTCCCATGATTTTATAAACCTCTATAAGGTCACCCTTCAGTCTCCGTTGCTCCAGGGAAAAATGCCTCAGCCTATTCAGCCTTCCTCTTTAACTCAAACCCTGCAGTCCTGGCAACATCCTTACAAATCTTTTCTGCACCCTTTCAAGTTTAACAATATCCTTCCTATGGAAGGGCAACCAAAATTTTATGCGGTATTCTAAAAGTGACCTCACTAATGTCCTGTATAACGACAACATGATACCCCAACTCCTATACTCAATGCTCTGACCAATGATGGCAAGCGTGCCAAATGCCTTCTTCACCATCCTGTCTACCTGTGACTCCACTTACAAGCAACTATGCACCTGCAACCATGGGTCTCTTTGTTCAGCAAAACTCCCCAGGACCTTACCATTAAGTGTGTAAGTCCTGCCCTGGTTTGCCTTACCAAAATGCAACATCTCACATTTATCTAAATTAAAATCCATCTGCTACTTCTCAGCCCATTAGCCCATTTAATCAACGTCCTATTGTACTCGGAGATAATCGTCTTCACTGTCCACTACACCAGTTATTTTGGTGTCATCTGCAAACTTACGAACCATACCTCCTATATTCACATCCAAATCAATTATGTAAATGACAAAGATTTGTGCCTTGTAGATCAATTTCTGTCTTGAACATGTTCAGTGAATGAGGATTCAGAGCAGCTTTGCTTTCAGAACAATGGAATTTACCTAATCTTCAGGGCGTGTATTCTCATGATTACTTCATTTGTTTCTATCCCTTTCAAACTTTCCTTTTTTGCTATATTATATTTTTATTTTCTTCATTACGCTGGGGATGAATCAGTGGTCAAGAGTTATATAATATTCAAGCTCTTCAAAGCAGCCAACCACCTCAACAAAACCCTCTTGAATATATTTGCACTGGATATTTCTTACAACTGATCTAAATGTGCATTTCAACGAATGTACAATCTTCAAACCCCAGTGAATCCTTTTTCATCTCATTGGGTTTTTTTTTAAGATTAGCTGCACCTCGTTGCAACTGGTCAGCTATCCTGGATAGCAAGGCCATCAACATACAGTTATCAGAAACTTCAAATTATGTTATGATCTGTCTAGGGATTTGTTATCTTTTTTTAAAGTAGACAAAGTGAAAGATCCAGGGGTCTTACTAAACAGACAAAGCCACTAGCTTGCATGGTTTTAAACAAACGTTACTATGTGAAGTTAAAACAGAAATATAACCTACATGTGCAACTTATTTTGAATGCCCAGAATGAATATGTGGTCAATATGGGTAATAGACCACAAATAGAAAATGCAATCAAGATAGATTCCACAGATTTCAAAGACATAGTAGGTCATCAGATCTCATCAAACTTCACAAGGGATTATAATTCTTCAGTTTTGTTGATCTGGCCTTGAAACTCCCTCTCAAAAGCCATTCTGATGTGAACTGCCTCAATAACTGTCCCACACTATGTGATCAGTCTCCCTTCCTGAATCAATGCTCTCCTGGACTCTGGAAATTGCATGCCAGCATTTACTCACAGGCAGAAATCCAGCTTTTCACCGACAGCTGGCTTCTCCAAGCCAGAACTATCCTGGGGTTTTCTCAAGCTCTAATCATGTTCAGTTGCATCAAGCAAGTAATGCCTGTGGGCTCCCACTGTCAGCTGTATTGAACTATTAGTGGCACATGGTTTATTCCAAGACACCAAGACTTTTTCAGAATCCTGATACCTACACATTAGCTGCCTACTAACTCCTAGAACATATGCCCGAGTTTTAACAGCATAGAGGTATCCAACCACTCTTGGGATTTCTGACCGAGTATGGTTCAATTGTCTTCCTAGTAAAGTACCTAAAGAAATACTATTATATATAGTCTACTACCACCCACACATACATACTCACTGACTTGCAGTTTCTTTGCTTATCACCTTTGAACTCCATTTCTGTGACCTTTGAACAGCCCTGAATGACCTGTTGAAAACCCTATGACATGGCCTTTGTGAAATTTGACAAGGAGGTCCAGGTTGGGTCTGCATGTGATGTACTCCATAGAGTCAAAATCACACAGCTGACTGCAATAAGAATCTGCTTCACAAAGAAAGGGATCGGTCAGAATGATCCAACTGGATAATTCTGGCTTTGTTTACAAAAGCTGCTGAGTTTTCTTTTAAATTGTGGGCTGACTGGTCTTAGATTTTGTTTTTACTAACTAGCCTCACCCCCCGTTTCTAGGCAGAATTATGTGTAAGTAGTATTTTGGAACAGCAAATGACATCTTGGAACTGAGTGTTCCCCCCTGAATGTTACATTCTCAAAGAATGCTGACTTCTGCGGTACAAAGAAGGATTTAAAACACAGTTCACATCATTTCCTTTGTGTACCACTTTGATTTGGGTTGTTCCTAGTTGTCTAATCTTAGTTTCATCATATGCTATTAACATATCCATTGCTCAGTTTATACAGCATCATTCTTTGGTAATCCACTTCCTTTCACATTTTCAGGAAGTATGGTATCTTTCAGGGCACTGGTGAGATCACATCTAATGTACTGTGTACAGGATTGATCACTTTATGTAAGGAGTAGTGTGAATGCATTGGAAGCAGTTCAGAGAAGGCTTACCTGCAATGGATGGGTCATTGTATGAGGAGAGGTTGGACAGGCTAGGATTTTATCTGCTGGAACTCAGAAGAGGCAACTTAACTGAAACATAGATAATCCTGAAGGGTTTTTATAGGGTAGATGTTGGCACAATTTTTCTCTTTTGGGAGAGTTTAGATCTAGGGGTGACTTTCAAAAATAATAACTCACTCATTTAAACAAGACAAAGCAAATGTTTTTTTCTCAAAAGGCAGAGAGTCTTTAAAACAACCAGAAGTGGAAGCATTGATTTTGAATATTTTTAAGGCAGCAGTGGACAGATCCTTGGTAAACAAGGGGGTGAAAGTTATTGGACATAGAGATAATGTGGATTTGAGATTAAAATCAGGTCAGTTATGATCTTATTACAGGGTGCAGCAGTCTCAAGGGGCCAATTGGCTTACTTCTGCCTCTTTTTTTGATGTATGTCATAACAATGTTTACTTGTACAGTGGTATCAAACTTCATTTTAGGATTATTTTATGATTATTTCTCCCTGAACCATTGTGTGAATTCCTTTTCTTCGAGAACTACCATACCCTGAGATTTCATATAGATGTATGATTTGTACATCTGTTTGGTTCTCAAGCTGATTACCGTCTTCCAGAGTATGGATGTTTAAATTCATTCTCATTCATACTGCTGATCTGCCTATGGTAGCTCATTTACCATCTTCTTTCACTGCTTGCTCATCTTTTTCTTGTGATTGGGCTTTTCACAAGCTCTGTAGACTGATCCAAATGTAGGACAGTTCCCCCTCTTTTAACTCATGTGGTTGTCCACAGTGCACACCCCTGTCCAGTATGTGAGATAGCAAGGTGTAGAGCTGGATGAACACAGCAGGCCAAGCAGCATCAGAGGAGCAGGAGGGCTGATGTTTCGGGCCTAGACCCTTCTTCAGAAATGGGGGAGGGGAAGGGGGTTCTGAAATAAATAGGGAAAGAGGGGGAGGCGGATAGAAGATGGATAGAGGAGAAGATAGGTGGAGAGGAGACAGACAGGTCAAAGAGGCGGGGATGGAGCCAGTAAAGGTGAGTGTAGATGGGGAGTTAGGGAGGAGATAGGTCAGTCCAGGGAGGACTGACAGGTCAAGGGGGCGGGATGAGGTTAGAAGGTAGGAGATGGGGATGGGGCTTGAGGTGGGAGGAGGGGATAGGTGGGAGGCGGGGACGAGCTGGGCTGGTTTTGGGATGCGGTTGGGGGAGGAGAGATTTTGAAGCTTGTGAAGTCCACATTGATACCATTGGGCTGCAGGGCTCCCAAGCAGAATATGAGTTGCTGTTCCTGCAACCTTCGGGTGGCATCGTTGTGGTACTGCAGGAGGCCCAGGATGGACATGTTGTCTGAGGAATGGGAGGGGGAGTGGAAATGGTTCGCGACTGGGAGGTGCAGTTGTTTAGTGCGAACCGAGCATAGGTGTTCTGCAAAGTGGTCCCCAAGCCTCCGCTTGGTTTCACCGATGTAGGGGAGGCCACAATGGGAACAGCGGATGCAGTATACCACATTAGCAGATGTGCAGGTGAACATCTGCTTGATGTGGAAAGTCTTCTTGGGGCCTGGGATGGGGGTGAGGGGGGAGGTGTAGGGGCAGGTGTAGCACTTCCTGCGGTTGCAGGGAAAAGTGCCGGATGTGGTGGAGCTGAAGGGGAGTGTGGAGCGGACAAGGGAGTCCCGGAGAGAGTGGTCCCTCCGGAAAGCAGAGGTGGGGAGGGAAAAATGTCTTTGGTGGTGGGGTCGGATTGCAGATGGCGGAAGTGTCGGAGGATGATGCGTTGGATCCGGAGGTTGGTGGGGTGGTACGTGAGGACGAGGGGGATTCTGTTTTGGTTGTTATTGCGGGGAGGGGGTGTGAGGGATGAGTTGCGGGAAATGCGGGAGACACAGTCGAGGGCGTTCTCGACCACTAAGTGGGGGAAGTTGTGGTCCTTGAAAAACGAGGACATCTGAGATGTACGGGAGTGGAATGCCTCATCCTGGGAGCAGATGCGGTGGAGGCGAAGGAATTGGGAATTGGGAATGGCATTTTTGCAGGAAGGTGGGTGGGAGGAGGTGTATTCTAGGTAGCTGTGGGAGTCGGTGGGCTTGAAATGGATATCGGTTTCTAGGTGGTTGCCAGAGATGGAAACATAGAGGTCCAGGAAGGAGAGAGAGGTATTAGAGATGGTCCAGGTGAACTTAAGGTTTCCTCCGACACTTCCGCCATCTGCAATCCGACCACTTATCTCCACCTATCTTCTCCTCTATCCATCTTCTATCCGCCTCCCCCTCTCTCCCTATTTATTTCAGAACCCCCTTCCCCTTCCCCTCCCCCATTTCTGAAGAAGGATCTAGGCCCAAAACGTCAGCCTTCCTGCTCCTCTGGTGCTGCTTGGCCTGCTGTGTTCATCCAGCTCTACAGCTTGCTATCTCAGATTCTCCAGCATCTGCAGTTCCTACTATCCCTGTCCAGTATGTGTTCTTTTGTTGCTGTTTCACTACACCAATCTGACTGCCTCTCTCTTGATTTAATTGAATGCTAGGCATTTGGATAGTAAGCATCTTTATCTGTCTGATTGTACTCTGTCAGTGACCACAGCTTCTGACATTATGAGATTGATCTTTGCCATCAAAGCTCTTGGACTTCAGGGTGTGCATCCCCAGCTAAGAGCTAATCTAACCTGAACTATTTCCATGAATTTACATTTTCCAGCTTTGATCCTCAATTTTATTTGGAAATTGTCAACAGGCTCACCTAGCTATCTTATTAATATATTTCATATCAATATAACATTGGCTAGCAACATCTGCTGAACTTCTCAAAAATGAGTTTCTGATTTTAGTGACCTTCTCACTCATTGCCAGCCATTTGAAACAATTAATTCTTTTTCTCCTGCCAACCAAAGGATGTAGCTTATCTTTTCTGCTTCACTTCTGCCTTTTAGAAAACTACTGAATGTGAGTCTGCTCTTGTTTCAGTTTAATACCATTAATCTTCATTCAGTTGTCGGATACATTAGGGACATTGGACTCTTGGATAGGCACATGGATGATAGTAAAATGTAGGGTATGCAGGGTAGTTTGATCTTAGAGTATAGGATAATAGGTCAGCACAACATTGTGGGCCGAAGGGCCTGTACTGTGCTGTACTGTTCTATGTTCTTTAGTACCATTCATTCTTCATGATGTGGTCATGTGGGAGAATAATCACAACCTTGTAATTGCTTTGTGGAACACATTAGTTTCAGCTCCAAGTGCGACTCTGAGGTTTGGGTGGCCTGCCATTTTAATTATCCAATCTGCTCCAACTCTGACCAGGATGATCAACTATGCTAGGTTACATGCAGCCATCTTGTATTCAAGGCAGCAGTCCCATGTTCCAGGCTGTTTATTGTTTGCTGCTGGGGTGGCCACTGATCTGTTTTCCAACCTTTTGTTTCCACGCACAACGCACCTGCATGTGTACTGCGCTCTGCTCCTGGTGCAGCACAGCACCCATTCATTCTTACATTCTGGATCGCAACCCATGACAACTGCACACTGCTGCTCCCACAATCTTAACACTATCCTCTTCAGGAGATTTGATTATCCTGACACTGACATCAATCTGCCAAGGTGTTCCAATAAAGCTCAAGGAAAACACTTCACCTTTAACCTGGGCACTCTGTAATCTTCCAGATTCAACGTGAAGTGCCACAATTTTAAATCGTAATTTCTCCTTCAACTTCCATTTTTATTGCTGGTTGTTCTTGCTCTCGTTTTGTTATTTTTTTTGGATACAAGCTGTTCACCATTCTGAAATTCACACCTACTCTGGATAATGTTTTTAGTTTTGTGTTTATCCCTTTGGCTTTGTGTCGTGAACACTTTTGAGTTAATCTTCCTTCCCTCAGTTTATCCCTTATATCGCACCCTCCACCTTTCACTTGTTAACCCTATTAACACGCTTAACTTTAATACAGAAAAAAATTGATGATGCAAGTATCCTGTCTTTCGGCCTCGAAATCTTTTATTTTCATTTTTTTCTGATAAAACCAAGTCACATTGAAATATTAACTGTTTGTATTGGTGCTGCAAGACCGACTGAGTTTTTTCAGCATTTTGTCTGCTGATCAAATTTTCTCAAGTCTCTCCTCGTAATCAGTACAGATCTATTGTACAAAACGTGCAACAAAAAAGTCTGATAATAATTTACAACAGGGACAGTCAGTTATTTTTAACGAATATGTGTCAACCCCAATTTTAACCGGAATAGCAGACCGGAAGTGGTGACCGTGGAGGTGGGGACTGCAACGGCAGCCTGACCGGAAATAAACGTAGTAGGCGGGGGACGGTAATGACGGCCGGACCGGAGGTAGTGCGCCTGAAGTGGGGAAGGGAAGCGACGGCAGACCGATCGGAAATGGTGGTCGTGGGGACTGTGGTGGCAAGCGGACCGGAGGTCACGTGGGTTCGAGTTCCGGTTCCGACAGAGACTGGAAGTAACCCGTTTGGCTGTTGATGTTTTGGGTTTTCTCCCGGCTGTCAATTCGATCGTCAGACAAAAAAAAGCCGAGAGGTGAGAGAGCCCGAGGGTGGGGGACAGACAGGGAGAGGAGCGGGGGCGGGGGGAAGAGGGGAGGGTTTCGAGGCACAGGGTCCCGGGGCTGCAGAACCCCGGGGAGTGGGAGGTGAATGTGGCGAACGACACCGCCCACCATCTCCTGCCCCAGCACCGTGTATAAACACTGGAGCGTGACAGACTGTAATGGTCTGTGATCGACCGCTTCCCGTTGCTGGACAAACGCTGCCCACCTGGCTCATTCCCACCGAAGAACGGCTGCCGTTTGGACAGGATTCTGTCAGATTAGAATAAACTGTTGACTGGAGTGGTTTCACTTCTAAATGTGACTGACCGCACCACCCACCCCTCTTGCCTCCACTATCTAAATGTTTATGCAGCACTGGACCAATAGAAATCCAATCTGGAGAAAGAATGTTGCCATTATCTTTACCATCCCAGGACGTGTTCTCTGGAGTTGTTAACCCTGGCAGCATGAACACTGAGACAAGGGTAACAAGTGTCAGAAAGTATTTGTATACAGCAATTAAATACATTGTGTGTTTAAAGTTTTCGAGAAGATTTGAAGCTCGGGTTGTGGATGAGGTTGCAGACATGCTCTCCGAGCCAGTGAGTTTGGTTGCAAACGTTTTGTCACACTACTAGGTAACATCGTCATTGTGCCTCCGGTGAAGTGTCGGTGTTCTGTCCCACTTGTTATTTATATGCCTCGGTTTGCTAGAGTGGTTGGTATTACTTCGGTTTTGTTTCTTGGTGATTTGTACACAGGGTCTAATTCAATATATTTGTTGATGGAGTTCTGGCCTCCAGGAATTCCCTGGTGTGTCTCTGTTTGGCTTGTGAGATTATGAATGTGTTGTTCCAATCGAATTCATGTCCTTGATGTATGGTAGTGTGATTAGTGAGTCTGGTGGTGTTGTGTCTTCCTGTTGTGGTTTGTCTCGGAGGTAAGGAGTGATTTGTGCTTTTTGGGTATGCATTTCTTTTGAAGACTTCAAATAAGTGCTCCTGTTCTGTTTTGCTTCATTCCAGGTTGCTGCAATGTGTTGTGGCTTGTTTGAAGTGTCCTGTCGAAGCTCTGTTTGTGGAACTTGGGGTGGTTGCTAGTGTAATTGGCTAGTTAGTCTGTATGTGTGGTCTTTCTATATATGTTAATCTGGAGATCCCTGTTGTTTTTGCATTCTACCATTATGTCCAGGAAGGGTAGCCGGTTGTTCTTCTATTCTTCTTTTGTATATTTTATCCCAGTAAGGATGTTGTTTATGTGTTGGTGTGTTTCTTCTAGTTTTGTGCATTTAATAATCACAAAGGTGTCATCTACATATCGGACCCAGAGTTTAGGTTGTATAACGGGGAGCACTGTTAGTTCTAACCTTTGCATTACTGCTTCTGCAATCAATCCTGATACTGGGGATCCCATTGATGTTCCATTGATTTGTTTGTATATGCTGATGTTGAAGGTGATGCGGGTTGTGAGGCACAGATGTAGTAGTTTCATGGTGACCAGCCTCTCATCTTAGGAAAACTCTGTCACTCAATGAATCAATCTAAGAAATTATTCTCCTTCCTGTATTTGCTAATCTACTTTGGTTCCCAGTTGGGCATTGTTTTGATTTTAAAATTCTGATTCTCGTTTTCAAGTTCCACCATAGCCACATCTCTCTTTAACTCTGTAACTTCCGCTCATCTACAACACTAAATGTAACCAAACCCCTACCCCAATACAAATCCAAACACATACCTAACCTAAAATCTACCCCTAATCACAATCTACCCTTGCCCAAGCTCCAACTGAGATGTCTCTTTAAGGCCTCTTCAGTGTCTCCAATTTTCATTGCTCCATCATCAGTGTGCTTTTTCTTCGGGTGCCAGTGCCCTGGGTTCTGTTATTCTTTCTACCTTGATTTCCAAATTCCTGGTTGTCTGTTCCAATGTTTCCTTAAGTCTTGTGAACTTGTGAAGCACTGTGGACGAGGTGGTCTATATTAAAGACCATGTTTAATTTGGGGAGGTAATGAAGCTAATATTTACAGCTTGTTTTCAATTAGACTAATAATGAACTCTCACCCTGGCTTATTTTTTGGGTAAGAATTTGGCTCTTGTGTAATTATGTTGATAGGGTGAAACGTGTTTGCACGCACGGGGCTTCCCCCATAACTGGCAGGTAAAAATCGAGTGCGTTGCTGTTATCATTGCCTCTCTGTTCTTTCTCAATCCCCTTCACTCCCATCTTTCTATGTTTCATCTGGCTAATGAAAATATTCACAATGTTTGTGTCATTCTGTATTGCTCGCATCCATTTCGACCTGCACATTGAAGCAAAGCTGATAGGCATCATGAAAACAAACAGTGATGCAGCCTCATACAAGCTGACGTTCAATCAATGAATAAGCTTAACCTTTCAATAAGGCCATGCTTTAAGGTAATTGACTTAGTTAAACTCCTTTTGAATGCCATTCAGTTTCAGAGAATTTTACTATTTGATTTCGCATTGGTTTGTTTTTCCAGTGAGGACTTAAATCTGATGTTTCCATGTGTGATATTATTCTCAGAAATGCAGAAGGATATGAGGTTTTCATAAACCATGCTACGATTTGCATGATATCTTACTGAAATGTCACGTGTGAGAGACGGACGTTGCAGTTGCTGAATTATGTAATGATTTTGGTTCTGGTTACATTTTTTTCTGCTTTTTCCAGCATTTTAACAATAATGATTCAGCATTGAAATTAGAAGCTATTCTGAAGAGTTTATTTTTCCATGCCAATTAATTTGCCCCAAGCCTACTCTCAATTTTCATGTGCTGAAGTCCAGATGACCTTATTTGACAACAGAGCATGCAAATATCCATTCTCTAACTGTTATTTAATTAAACTCCATATTCTTCAGCCTGATTCGTATAATTTTGAGCCAGGTTACCACCTCGGTAGTTGCTTATAGTCTACATGAGCCAATCACAATGCTCCTTATCTGTCAGTATATTGTTCTATTTTTCCTCTTTGGATTTGTAAAGCTTCCCCTTAATACACCAACGCTATTCACCTTAAACATTCTCTGTGGTAGTGAGTTCCACATTCTGACTGGTCTTTGAGTAAAGAGCTGTGTTTGGATTTGACTGGATTTATTTTTCTATTTATCGCTGCTGGATTTTATTTTCCCACAAATGGAATCAGCTTCTCTATATCTACTTTATCAATTCCTTTAGTAATTTTGAAGTCTCAGTCAGGTTTTCTCTGCTACTTCTCTCCTCGAGAGAAGAACACCCTAGCTTTCCGGGTAGGCAAAAGGTGTAACTTTTAGTATTGTTTTGGAATTTCTTGGTTTACATCTTCCCCAGTGCCTGTCTATCTTTCCCACGATATGGATCAATTAACCTTTTTTCCCCCCTAAGTGTGTAGTCTTTTATAGGCCAGGCAAACAAACAAATCTCCCTCTGTAATGGAGTTGTGGAACAGTTCATGGTCCAGAAAATCTCAGCCTCTTGTCTGTTACATGTTCATAATTTCACCATGATAAGTATTTTTGCAAGGAGTACAATATGCCATTCCTAAAATAATGCTCCACACAATTTTCCATTTCTTCTCATTGACAGTTGGGCTTTTTCTTTCTGTTTCTTCCCCAGTACCAATTAGAATGCTTGCATCACAGAATATTCAGTCACATTAGATTTTTAAAAAACTTGCAATTTATGTAGCAACTTTCAGAACCCCAATATTTTACAATAATTGAATGCAGTACATTTGAAGGAATATTCACTTTTATCATTTTAGAAATGCAGCAGCAATCTGCCATAATGTATAACCAGATATTCTGCTTTAATAATAATAATTGAGCAATAAATATGTGTCTTGATACAGGGAAGGACATAAAAATATTAAAAAACAGTGGTAAGCCATTCGTCCGTGCTCTGCCATTCAACAAAATCTGCCCCAGCTTTCAACTCAACTCCACTTTCGGTCATAGCTTATAACCCCCAATAGTTCAAAGATCTAACTCTTTAAATATGTCTCACTCTTCTCAAAATATCATTTACGTTCACCCGAGGGACAAGAAGGGGCCTTGATTTAACACTGCCCCCTTACAGTTCTACCCAGTTTGGTGTCATCAGCAAACTTGAAAATGTTTCATTTGGTTCCCTCATCTAGGTCACTTATATATATTCTGAATATCTAGGACCCAAGCACTGATCCTTGCAGTACATCACTAGTCACTGCCTATCCAATCAATTCCCACTCTTTGTCCTGTCTGTCAACCACTTCTGAATCCATGCCAATATATTATCCCTTATCCCATGTGCTTTAACTTTGTTCACTAACCACTTACGAGGAATCTTATCAAAACCCTTCTGGAAATACAAATACAACATATCCACGGTTCTCTCTTATCTTTTCTACTAGTTACATCCTCAAAAAAAAGTACATTTTTAAGCATGATGTGTCTTTGATAAATCACTGCTGACTTTGTGCAATCCGGTTCATGTTTTCCAAATCTTCTGGCGTCATATCTTATGATAATAGACTCCAGTACTTTCCCACATTTCACTGTGTCCGGACAAGTTACTTATAAATGACTAACATGTAGCTTGAACCCAAATAAACATAACCAAAAGTTGCTGGAGAGAAACTCAGTAGGTCTGGCAGCATCTGTGGAGAGAAAACAGAGTTAAGGTTTTGAGCCTAGTGATCCTACCTCAGAAGACAAGCTTTAGTTTATTGCTGCAAAGGCTTCACCTATTTCAGAATCATTGTAGCCTCCCCTTCAAGTTGTCTGCTTTACAAAACGGTTTTTGTCCCCAGAGTAACAGAATATTGAACTGGGACTCCCTTCAGATGATTTTGTTAGAGCTTTTGGACAGCAGAGACTCAGGCTCTTTGCTGAGTTCAGTGATCTCAGCCAGGGTAGTACAAGTAGCCAAAGAGAGCTGAAACCGTAAAGTGAGAATTGGTGAGGGTAGCACTGTTAATTAATGCCCACTAGCTTCTGCTGATGGAGATATGACATACAGGACAATGATTGTGATGTCCACAGTTGAAGTAGCCTTCTGTCACTCACTGCTGAACTGTGCATATGGTTAATAGTGATGTGCCTCTAGTTGTAAAGTCGTCTATCAAAATACCATTTGCAATTCTGACTAGGATTTATTCTTTTAATTATTCACAGAATTTAACATTATTGCTTCCCTTTTCTAAGGCCCAATTTGGCCCCTTCAGCTGTTGTTGGAGTTTACACTACTTGCTGAGATGTCATTCTGAAGATGCTGCCAATTATCCAGTTACTTTATCCAAATGCTCATTATGTACAATTTTGTGAAGTAAATGTTAACAGACTATGGGAATGGAGGGAGATGCATCACAGTTGAGGGGGTGCACATTGATGTAGGTTCCAGCTGGGGCCACTTGTTAGTGACCGAGAGAGAAAATCTATATCCGTTGTTGTTTGGTCTTTAACCTCCGGACAGAAAAAGGTCAGTTTCTGTCTTAACTCTAATTATGTTGAAACTGGTTGATCTAAGTTACCTGCCACAGAATAGGGGCCTCTCTTGGGGGCCTCCTGTAGCGGAGGCCTGGGTTCAAGACCTCCCTGCTCCAGAGATGTGAAATAACACCTCTGAACAGGTTGATAAGAAAAATAGGTCAAATAAAACAAAAAGTAGGGGCCCTTTTGTGGCACAGTGCTTGTGTCTGTACCTTGACTGGAAGGCCTGTGTTCAAGCCCTACCTGCTTGAGAGGCGTGTAATAACGTCTCTGAATAGTTGACTAGAAAAATATAGGTCAAATAAAAACCAATCCTCAGCTGCTTTTCCAGAATTGGTCTATTGTCAATGATCTTTGCAATTTGTTTAGGTGAAATAACCAGCTATGGCAACAACTGATCTGTTGGTGGATTTACAAGATGATCTGGTGTCAGATGATACTTCCAAGACACTTGGACGACTCAAGCTGTCTCCACTGGATGAAAAGGCCTGGCCTACAGAGTGTGATGACGAGTTACAGTCAGGTTAGTGTTGACTGTGATTGTGTTTCTGTTAAGGAACAGAGTCAGTACAGGGCATCTGATCAATGTTTAATGTACGTGGGGGTGGCAAGCAACTTCAAAGCCCTTGAGAAAAATCTAAAGAGGATTCCCTGAAAAGAATATACTGAGCCCATCTCTTATCCTTGAACAAATACTGAAGTATACCACCTAATCACCAAAGCTGTCCTCTCATGGATCCTACACAAAATGTTCACTATTGACTGAAACACACAAAAGAAATCTCTAGCTAACCATTCCTCCCCACACCTTTATCTACCACTGAAAGCACCACAGTAGTTTCCCTGATCTGACATTGAACAAGCTATCATCCCCGTTTGTTACCTTCCTACACTCATAATGTCAAACCTCTGCCAGCATGCAATACCCCTTTATGGGCCAGGATCCTGCTTTCTGCATGTTTGCTTTCCATACTGCAGTCTAGTTCTATGTGAAACCCAGGTCCTGCATGCAGCCTCAACCAGAACTCATCACCATTATAAGCTAAAATTTGCTCCCAATCTAGACTTCCAGTCAAACGACCACACTGATTGCACAATAAGCCTCAGTCCCTTCTTCTATAGCCCACTCAGAATTTGTACCTCTCATGTTTAAACCTGCCAAGTACATGGGCTTTACCAGCAAAATGTAAGAATTTAGCATTTTCTGGTTAAAAAGGTTCAATCTTTTGCCTAGTGTCTTGCTCTGCTGTGTGATTGATGCAAGATTTACAGTGCAAAAGGCTGGACTCCCAATTCTGACTTTGAGCCTGACCCAATTTTGGAGAGTTTAATGGTGAGTTTCTCTCCACAAAGCCTAATGAGTTTTCTCAACCTATCTTTCCAAACCTGCCTCATGCATTGTGCACCATGCACTCAGCCCCTCTGGCAGCCTGCTTGTTGTATTCTCCCACTCACCACAGGTGGAAATACTTCTGCTGGTCAGTGAGGTTCCTGGGGTTGGTGCAAAGTGAAATAGTGGCAGTCTGCAGTTTCCCCAGACATTGTCAGAGAGGGAATTTGGTACCCACTTTGCCATTGGGGACTTGGAGACCTTGGTGGACAAGGGGCTACTTGTCGTGACTGACTTTGGAACATGCTTTCTGATGTTGTTTTCTGATGGAAGGCAGGAAGAGCAGGCGGAGAGCTGGAGTTGCCAGGTAACTGCTCTGATTTTCATGTCAGGAATTTTGTTGTCTAGTTTCTGTTCGGCATGTGGTAGAATGAAAACAGCATATCAATAAGCTGAGATGAAATAATAGTGAGGATATTACTACATGCAAACAGGCCTTTTGCTACACATCAGTGCGAATCTTGTCTTGCCATTCGGCACTTGGTTGGAAAATGCTTACAAAGTTGGGGATCTCCTTGCTGCTAATCTTGCATGATTGTCCCAACTTCCTTGTCATTGTCCGTGTCATTCACTATCGGGAAGATTCTACCCTGTAGTTCGTTTTTCATTCATTTTTGAAATTCTCATAACATACCATCATACTCTGGCTTGGCAACCTAAACATTCACAGGAGCGTTGACCACTTTAGTTTAGTTTTGACATGGAGATAACTGAGTTGAAAGAGTCTACCATCCAAGTGGAATTTAATGCTCCTGCTAGAGGATCTTTGACGAAATGAATAACTCTGTCAGGTAGAGTGTAAGTGGTATAGGGCTAGCACACGGCCTTGTTTGTTAAGAGTCTGGATTTTGAAAGGGACTGTTTCAAATCTCCCTCTCAAACAGTTGCAATCATAGGAACAGCAGTGGGCCATTCAGTCCATCAAGCCTGCTCTGCCATTTAATACAACTACAGTTGATCAATCATTTCAAAGCCTTTTACTCTCTCAATCCCCATAACCTTTTACACCATTGATAACGAAAAATGTTCAATCTCTAGTCATAGAGTCATACAGCACGGACACAGACCCTTCGGTCTAATAGCCAGTCTAGGTCGAACGTAATCCCAATCTAAACTAGCCCCAGCTGCCTGCTCCTGGCCCGTATCCCTCCAAACCTTCCCTTTTCCTGTATCTATCCAAATGTCTCTTACAAGTAATTGTACCCACATTTATCACTTCCTCAGGTAGTTCATCCCATACACACACCACCCTCTGTGTAAAAAAAATTTGCCTCTTGCATCTTTGTTAAATCTCTCTCCTGTCACCTTAAAAATGTGCCCCCTACTCTTGAAATCCCCCATTCTAGGAAAAAGACAATTACCATTAACTCTATCTCTACCTCTCATTCTTTTATAACCTTCTACCAAGTCACCCCTCAACCTCCTACTCTCCAGTAAACAAAGTCCTAGCCTATCTAGCCTCTCCTTATAACTCAAACTTTCCATACCTGGCAACATCCTAGTAAATCCTACTTTAAATATATTCAAAGACTAAGCTTTCACAGCCTTTTGGGGGAAAGAATTTTAAATATTCACAATCCTATGAGCTAAAAAAAACCTTCTTATCTCAGTCCTCCTTGGCATGCGCCTTCTTTTTAAATTGCGCCTCTTGGTTTTCTTCTCAACCTTATCTGTATCTACCCCAAATCGATGCTTGCAATGACAAATCAAATCATTATTATCCAAGTGTCCCTTTATTGCATCCTTTGTATTCTAGAATTTCCCCTACTCCCTTTCAACCCCATTATTCTCCAGTGCAGCCTTAATAATTTCCTTCACTTATTCATTTTTCTACTCAATTGCAGCTCTCATTCCAGGAGATTTTCTGTATAGAGTCATACAGCATGGAAACAAACCATTTAATCCAGCCAGTCTACGCTGACCAAACTAAACTAGTCCTATTTGCCTGTGTTTGGCCCATGTCCCTCCAAATCTTTTCCATACACAAACTTATCCAAATGTCTTTTGAACACTGTAACTGTACCCGCGTCTACCACTTTCTCCTGCTAATTCATTCCATACACAAACCACTGTCTGTGTTTTAAAAATAAAAGTTGCCCCTTATGTCCTTTTTAAATCCTTCTCCTCTCACCTTAAAAACATGTCCCCTAGTTTTGAACTCCCCCACCCTACGAAAAAGACACTTGCTATTCACCTTATCTATGCCCCTCATGATTTTATAAACTTCAATAAGGTCACCCCTGAACGTCCTGTGCCCCGGTGAGAAAGGTTCAAGCCTGTCCAGCCTATCTTTATAACTCAGCAACATCCTTGTAAGTCTTTTCTGCACCTTCTCTAATAATATCTTTTCTATAACAGGGCAACCAGATCTGTACACAGCACTCCAAAAGTGACCTCACCAATATCCTGTACAACCTCAACATGACGTCCCAACCCCTGTACTCGAGTCCGAGCAATGAAGGCAGGCATGCTAAATGCCGCCTTAACCGCCTTGTCTACGTGTAATACAAATTTCAAAGAACTATGTATCTGAACTGCCAGGTCTCTCTGTTCAACAGCACTACCCAGGGTCGCATTAACTGTATATGTCCTGTCCTTGTTTGTTTTACCAAAATGCAACACCTTGCATTCATCCAAATTAAACTCCATCTGCCATTCCCAAGCCCATTGTAATCTTAGACAACCTTCTTCACTGTCAGCTAGCCACCAATTGTTGTGTCATCCTCAAACATACTAACCATGCCTTCTAAATTCTCATCCAAATCATTTATATAAAAGACAAACAAAAGTGGATCAGCACCTTTTCTGTCATTCCTCTATTCCCCATTATACATTCTCCTATCTCTGTCTATAATGGACCCTCTTTCATCTTAGCCAAATATTTCGTTTTTACATATAGAAGTTTTTACAGTCAGTTTTTTTGTACTTTACTAGATTCATATTCGCCCTTTCCTGATCAGTTTTTTGATCTTCCTTATGTACTCTCAAATCCTGAAGATCCTCAGATTATTTCTATATCTGGCAACTTTATAAGTCTTTTCTTTTAACCTTTTAGAATCCTTTACTTCCTTTGTCAGCCATGATTGACTTACCTTTTCATAAGATTTTGCACCTTGAAGGAATTTAAAGTTGTGTAAGCCGTGTAATAGATCTTTCAGTATTGTCCATTGTCTATTAGTCATGCATTTTAATGTATTTTCCTAATCTACCTCAGCCAATTTGTCCCCTATGCTTTCATAGTTGCCCTTATTCAAACGTAATACCCTTCTTTCAGATTGAACCACCTCATTTTCAATGTATTGTGGTCACTGATCCTTAAATATTCATTTACAACAAGATTATTAATTTGCCCTGCTTCTTTACATGATACAAGATCCAAAATAACTTGTCATGTAGTTGGCTCCGCAACATATTGCTCTGGAAAACCATTCCTAGCATACCTCCAGAAATCCATCCTCCACAGCTTTAGTGCCGAATTTGTTTATCCAGTCAATACTCGGATTGAAGTCACCCATGATTACTGTGTTACCCAGGCTACATACTTTTCTCAGCTCCTGATTAATACCACGTTGCCCCTCTACCAACACTATTTGGTGGCCTACAAATAACTCCAACCAATATCTGCTGCCCCTTGCTGTTTCTTGGCTTCATCTAAATAGACACCACTACAATGTTCTTCTGATCTGTGATCATCCCTTACTAATGTACTGATCGCATTCCTCATTATTACAACTCCACCAGTTTTCCTTCTTGTCTGTCCTTCCTAAACATTTAATATTGTTGAATATTCAGTTCCCAGCCTTGATCACCATGCAGTCTTTTTCTGGAATGGCAATTAGATCATAACTATTGTTTTCTCTTTGTGCCTTTAGATCATTTACCTTGCTGCATGTATTCAGGTAGAGTGCCCTTGGCATTGCCTTTTCGATGTCATTCTGCATTTGAAGCAGACTTGATGCTTGGCTTTGTTTCTCCTGTCTTCCTGTCTCCTTAGTGGCTTTTCTACTTCCTGTTACTCCTTTTTAACTTGGATTACCCTTCAGGTTCCCAGCCCTCTGACAAGCCACTTTGGACCGACACCAACCGCATGAGAAAATCTCCCTGTGAGAATATCTGTTCCAGTCCTATTAAGATGTAACGCGTGCATGTTGTACAGGTCTCGCCTACCTCAGAAATCTCATTACCCTCCCTCCTACACCAATTCTATAGCTGCATGTTCAATCGATCAGTCCTCCTGGTCTTGCTTACTAACATTTGGCACTAGGAATAATCCTGAGATACTGCTGTTGAGACCTTGCTTTTTAAATTCCTTCCTAACTCCCTGAAATCTGCTTTCTGCATTTCATGCCTCTTTGTACTTGTTATCAGTACTAGGGTAGACCACAACTTCTGGCTCACCCACTTCTCCAAGAAGAATGTCCTGCAACCAATCTGTGACATATGTGACCCTGGCACCTGGGAGGCAGCACACCATCCTGGAGTCATATTTAATGCTGGAAAAATGCTAGTCTGATCCCTTGACAATGGAATCCCTTATGGCATTAACAGTTGTAGGATTGCAATAATGTGTTTTGGGGTTACCAAATCCCTGGAGCATAATCCAAAGAGCCATCGATTTACTGACGCTAGTAATCTTCTGGAAATCAACTCCACAAGCTTTCAAGCAAAACTCTTGCAAAATTGACTGCAATAGCCTGGGACATTGTGTTTGGATGGCTGAAACACTTCTCTGCAAAAGGCTGTTTTCCCAACTCCCAAAAAGGTCAGAGTTCCCGGACAAAGAAAAAATGCTACGAAGATACTCTGAAACTCTTCTTGAAGCATTCACATTAATAACTGGAAGGAGCTTGCTACCAAATGTTCAAATGGCTACAACTTATTCATTGAAGTGCGTCTTGCTTCGAATCCTGTTGCCTCAATGATGAGACAGAGCTGCAGCAGAGGACAGAAAAGAAACAGATCTTGCTGCACCAGGTCCCGCTACACCAAGAGGTGTCTGTCCTGCCTGTCTTGCTCAAAGATCTGCAGGTTGGTAATCAACCTGTTCAGTCACATTAAGATCCACAGGAGAAACTGATGACCAATACATAAATGGAGGGAACAGCAGCCACTGATGATACTACAGCAATCATGGAACCTTGCCTGCGGGTCACTAACTTTGAGTTCATTAGGAACTCTGAAAGTATGGCATCAACTTGGATTTTGGGAATTGACAATGTAGTTGCTCAGCTGCTCCTGAGCAGTTAAAAACTGCCATGTTTTTCAGCTTTAGTGCTGAGTGGTACTACCTGGGGCATCAAAGCCACCACATCAGACATTGTTTCACTCACTTTGGTCTATGCATTGCTAATGAATTGCTGTTCAACTTGGCTGAGTTGTTGTCACACAAACATGGCAAAATCCACCTCTGGGAAGCCACGAGGATTACTTCTGGGTTGAGACCAATACAGCTCCAAGTGGCTTTGCACATTAGCACACATTGAACTTCCCGATGCCCATAGGGAAAACATCCTCCTCAAAGAACGCCACTGACTGACAGCTAATG
Organism: Rhincodon typus; assembly: GCF_021869965.1. Taxonomy (NCBI): domain Eukaryota; kingdom Metazoa; phylum Chordata; class Chondrichthyes; order Orectolobiformes; family Rhincodontidae; genus Rhincodon; species Rhincodon typus. Next base: position 11,752,663 of record NC_063348.1, read on the forward strand.
AAGCACTCCCATTGATACAGAGCCTCAAAAAAAAAACCCAGAGATTCATCCAAAGTAATAACTGGTACATGCTGCACACCCTACAAACTAATGACAGCCTCGCCTTTCACTAGTGCACCTTGTTTACAACAAACATTATCAACTGTAACTAACCTGAATGATCAAGTCCCAAGTTCCACCAGCCAAATAAAATCCACACTACCCTCAATCACTGGAGGAAGGGCCAGGGACGATGTAATCACTCAGTCCGCAATTGGAGCATGAGAAAGATTTCAAATTGTGCCATCCAATCAGACTACTGTTCCCACACTAACCTTTCACTTTGGAAATCCACTGGGGTATCACGACCATTCACATTGAGGCTGGTGAATGGATTGTTAACCTCAACGTGAAACTAAGTACTTCCCAACCAATATGAATAAAAGAGTCATGGAACAGTATCCAGATGTGAGACAGCACCTTCAACAGAAGCAATAAAATCAAGGAGCAAAATAATCTGAGAAAGCTGAAGGGGTTCTGGGCAACTTCTAACAGCTGCGTTGTTAATTAAAGACACACTACTGTGGAGGGGAGAGGGATCAAACTCCCACTGCAAAATATCTGCCCTCCTCTGTCAGCCAGTCCTTCTAGCACTGTTCTGTTGGTGCAGCTTTTGCTGAGTGTGGTTTGATGAGTGCCAGTGAGTATTGACATGCTAGTTGATAGTGAATTAACTTAGGGTGTGGGCATATTATAATCAGAAGAATTAAGTCGATTTATTAACATTTTCAGCAGGTACACAAAGCAATTGTCCAACAACAATCTTTTTAATGAAAATGAATACTGGCGATTTCCTAATGGTCTTCAGAGGTCCATGCATTTCACTTCAGTTTGTAAGTGGTATTCAGTGTTGATTTATTCAGGATTTTGCAGTAATTTGAATGAAAAATTCATTTTGATTGCTTCAGCATTTGTAACCATTTAACCAGTGGGTCAAATTTTAATTTACTCTTTAATTTTAAGATACCTTACAGCTTCTAAACCTAAGACGGTATCTTGTTCCCATTTGAGCCTGTTGAAGTCTTTCTGTCTCCAGAGACATTTTTGGGACTTGGGCCAGAAGAGTTGAGAGGCAGATTTGGTGTTTTGTGACATCACCAGGGTATATCCATCTTTGATTGGCTCTCTGGCCTGTCTGTCAGTCTTGATGACCAATCCCATGGTGACATAAAGAGACAAGGCTGCCACCCACCAGCAGTAGAATGCCATTTGACTGTGTATTTTGTTCCTTAATATGCAAACTCTTCTCAGCAAAGGAGAAACTAGGTAAGAAAAGTCATTTAAACTGATTTACCTGGTGCCTTGTGAGACACCAAGCCCAAAATTAAGTATATGAAACAATACTAAGGCCTCTGAAGATCAGCTGTTTTGAGAAACCATACCGGAAGTAAAATTGATTGTGGCTATGAAGGCATGTGAGGCCATTCATTTCAAGCTTCCTGAGCAAGGTAGGTCACATGATTGCATGGGACTCAAACTGTGGTTTAGTTAAAATCACAGCAAACTTGGGGCAGCTCTTAATTCCTTACTGGGCTAAGGGCACCCTTCATACATCTGCAGGTCCCAGGTTCCAGTTTTTACTACTTACTCATTTATGGGACATGGATTGGCAGTTACTGTCCATCTCTAATTATCGTCAAGGTGTTAGTGATCAGCTGCTAGCATGTTATTTTCAAGTCTGAATGGTGTATGGCTGGAAGGGGAACTTACAATTATAGTGAATATCCAGGACTCCTCTCTTTGTCTCCTGCAGAGCAGCCATACATGCATGCTATAAGCAGGATTGAATTCAGCTACTTTTCAAGTCGAGTTAGCCTTCAAACCTCTACTAAATGGACTCGGGGCATAAATAACTGCTACAGCATAGTGCTGAAGGCTGCAAGCATCCAAAGGCAATGAGGGTTGTCAGCTGGAGGAGCAAAAGGGTTGAGAGATACTTTTAAAATTTGTAATCCTGGTATCTACACCCATTATGAATATTAATGAAACAGGACAAGAACAAATGAAACATCTATCATTTCTCATCCCTATACCTGTATCTGGATCTCCAGCAAAGCTGTAGATTACATCAATGACAGCATCTAGGTAGGCCCCAGTAGGAATTTGCAGTTTGGAACAGGCAGTGATGGAGCTGTAGTGGTAAAAGCATAATCTGAGAGGTGTCATCCCCTTCCTCACCTGAAGACAAGCCTGTTTAGTTTCCTTCATCTGTGTTTTCCTGTCGACATGTATCTATTTTTAATTCTAGGTCCCTAGCCCCTGCAACCCCATCCCCCCAGCTAATCTAACCTCCCTGTCACTCAGTATTCTACCACTTTCCCAACACCAATTCCACCATTCTTATCCCTGGAACGCTTCACAACATCCCGTCTGATATTGCTCAAACCCCTTGTTTGCAACCTTGCTTCCTTACTCCATGGTCCTGCATCCACCAGAGTTGGTCTAGGGTGGGGTCATTTGGCAAAGAGCACGTGGACTGCAGACGGGGAATGCAGGGCAGATCATGAGCCTTATGCCTGCTATGAACAGCTGTAAATAAATTGCTGTAAAACCAATCCAAGTATTTGGAAAAGAGCCCATGTGACCCTGTAGAACCATCAACATGGCCTCCCAGTCAGCTATTCTGGACAGTGGCCAACTTTGAGTACAGGTTGGCTGCACTGAAGTCAGGGTGAAAACGGTGAAATACTCGGTGCTTGCAGTTAATGGGATTAGAGAGATCATTGAAATCCATGTGCATGTCACACCCTCAGAAGTTGTGCACACTCCTGGGAAACTTTTAATTTTATGGATATCTTGGATATTCCTGACACTTGAAGGCGACATAGTAAACTCCAGGAGACTGGACTTAATGATATGACTAATCACAGCTCGTTATTATTAACTTTCTCAAATGTGGAAGGTAGCCCATGCGTAGCTAATAATGAATCTACGCTACTAATCTCTGATGAACTTTAAACGTGATCCTTGTCAGTTGTCTGAGGTGGGAGAAGAAATCTGCCAGGAATGGGTTTGAATTAATGAGGCTTGATTTTTCTTTAAGATATTAGTGGAGCTCTATGATATTGGCCATAATGCCTATGTTGACTTGGCTAACCAATTAGTTCTACATCGCTGGTGCTTTCCCCAAGCTTTCCTTTAGAAATTTGCACAGATTTGTTTATTAATCTGTGATTTATAAATCTCTAAACAATGGCCAATAATTTCCAAATTATTTGCACAATCACAAAGGCAGGTTTTGTAAACATCCTTCTTTCTCTGTGTGGTGGGTGTATGTGTTTATAGCTGATCGGATTACCTCATATTCACATGTTCCAATGATAACCTTTCATCCCCTTGGTAATCAAGAGTCTATCTACATCCACCTTAAAATATTAAAGGGCTCTGCTTCCACCACTTTTTGAGAAAGAGAATTTGTGAGAAAAATGTCTCCTTATCTCTCTCTTTAAGTGGGCAAGCCTTTACTTTTAAACACTAATTCCTGGTTCTACAGTCTCCCACAACAGGAAGTATTTTTTCTACATGCACCCTCTCGATCTTACATGTTTCAAACAAGTCACCTCTTACTCTTGTAAACTCCAGCAAAAGCAAGACTAGTTTGTCCAAACTTTCCTCATAAGGCAACCTGACCAGTCCAGGTATTAGTCGAGTAAATCTTTGCTGAACTGCTTCTAACACATGTACATCTTTAAATAAGATAAGCATTATTATACAACAGTAGCCCAGATGTGGTGTCTCAAATGTCCTTTGTCCAAGTCATTTATATAACTTGTAAAAAGTTGATGTCCTGGCACTGATCCCTGTTGCACACCATTTGTTGCATCTTCCCAGCCAGAAAATGACCCATTTAAGCGTAGCTAGCAAGAAATAATCTATCAATGCCAATATGTTATTCGCTCAATCATCAGCTCTTATATTCCACAGTAACCTTAACGTGACACCCTATCAAATAGCTTCTGGAAATTTAAATATATGTCCATATGATTCCTCTCTATCCATAGCTCAAAAATCTCCGATATGTGGGTTAAATAAATTTTCTTTCACAAAACCTTGTTGACTCTGCCTGATTACCATAAAGTATCCTGTGTCTTGCTGTCATATGTTTTAGTACTAGCTTCTAATATCTGCCTTATTACAGATGTTAAATTAACTGGCCTGGAGGTTCCTGCTTTGTCTCCCTCCATCTTTGGTGAAAGAAGTTATATTTGCTGTTTTCCAGTCTGATAGAATCTTCACCGAATGCAGGAAAGTTTTAAGAATTAATACCAAAGTATCAAGTTTTTCATGAGACACTTCTTTTGAAGCCCTTAGATGAGTCCATCAGAACCCGGGGACTTGTCAGCCAACAGCTCAAACAGTTTGCTCAGGATCACTTCCTTGGTGATTTTCTTGAGTTCCTCCCAGCTTTCCATTTCTTGATTAACACCTATTTGTACCTCCATAATGACGACTGATATAAAATACCCATTTAATTAATCTCATTTTTCATTGGTAATTTCTCACCCCCACTTTGTATTGAATTAAAGCTCACTTAGTGAACTCTTTCCTTTTTAAGTATCTGTGGAAACTCTTAACTTTTCATATTTATAATTGATTTTCTCTCGTACTGTAATTTTTCTCTCCTTATTAATCTTTTAGCCACTGTGTTTTTTTAAATATTCTGTCCAATCTGTTCTCCTGTCACCCTTCTTTGCACAATTATATGTGTTTTCTTTAGGTTTGATACCATTCTTGTACTTTTATGATGGGTCCTCTACTTGGAACTTTTCTTACTTGTTGGAGTGTACCTACTCTGTGCATTCTGAAATCTCCCCTTAAATGTCTACCACTGCATCACTGTTGACCTATTCCTTATCCTAATTTGCCATTTCACTTTGGCTGGCTCTGCTAACATGGCCTCATAATTAACCTTATTTAAGTTTAAAATGCTTGTCCTGGATTCAATTTTCTCTCCCTCAAACTGTGCATAAAATTCAATGCAAGGTCAACAAATCTCTTTGAACAGGACCAGGTCTCGTATAGCCTGCTTCCTGACAGATTCCAGAAGGTGCTGTTCCTAGAAACTATTCCAAAAACATCTTATCAACTCCTTGTCTAAGTTACCTTTTACCATCTAATTTTTCCAGTCTATATGTAGATTAAAATTCTCTATGATTATCTCTGTGCTTCTCTGATACACTCTGTTTCTTCCTTTACACTTTACCCTACCATCTTACGGTTCTTAGGCCGGGTTGTAAGCCACTTCCCAAGAAGTGCCTTCTTGCCTTTATTATTTTTACTTTTATGAAACTGCCTATACATCCTGATTATGTCTTCTTAATACCATCATTGATTTTCAGTTTCAGAGCAACCTTCTGCAAGGAAGGATGGCAAAGAGAGGCAGTTGCTGTATTCAGGTAAGTATTTAAAGATGTCAAAGTGGGTAGACATGTGAGTGAGTGGATGAGCGATTAGGCTGGGCTGGTAATTGGATCTTTGGGGTTTGGGAGCGTTTTTGAGTGTGTGGGGTGTGGTGGAATTTCTAAATGACATTAAAGATTAAGCAGTGCAATAATTCTAGGTAGGTATTCGGGTGTGTAATACCTATCTAGTCCAAATCTGACCCGGAAATCATTATCAGAGATGTTTCTGGAGGGTCCTGGACAGTGCAAATCAGTCTGTTAGAAGTTTAAACTTCCCAGGGCAGTAATATTTGCCACTGCTGACATCAGAAAATCTCTTTCAGTACACCCAGTGCATGTTTTCTATCTTTCAGAATTTAACTTCTCAGGAATGAATATTGAGAGGAGAAAATAAACGAGAAAATAAACAAGAAACTCTCCAGGAATCCTCAGTAGAGATATTTTCAGATTCTTAGTTGATAGCTGGTTCTGCCTGTGTTCACTGACTGGTACCTACCCACACTTTGCTGGGTGAAGAGCACAATCTTGGATACATTGTAAGAAAATATATATATGTGAGATTGGAGGCTAAATATTCTCTTGATTTCCAGCAGACGATGAGACCTTGCCTGAAATTGTTGATCCTCCCCCTGATCTGAAGTGGGACGATCCATACTATGATATTGCAAGACGCCAAATAGTGGAGGTAGCAGGTAAGTAGTATTAAATAGTCTGTAATTACTACTGTTCAGAATAGAATTAGGTAATTGGATGAGATGGAAAATCGAACTGAAACCCTTCTGATGCAACTCCCTGTGCTTGTCAGGTTTTGTAGTATGTAAATGAAGGAATATTCTTTATTGTGAACAGCTTCTCCTTTTGTTTCTGCCCATGACAAAGGCATTCTTAAAATTAAAACAAATTGTTGGAAACGCTCAGCAACACTGGCAGCATCTGTGAAGAGAAATCAGAGTTAATATTTTGGGTCTGGTGACTCTTTCTCAGAATAGTCACTGGACCCAAAACGTTAACTCTGATTTCTCTCCACAGATGCTACCAGACCTGCTGAGTGTTTCCAGCAGTTTCTGTTTTTGTTTCTGATTTACAACATCCGCAGTTCCTTCAGATCCTTAAGAATACCTCCTGACTTTATTTTAACATAAAATTACATGATTATACAACGGAGAAACAGGCCATTCAGGCAAACCAGTTGTGCGGATATTTAGGTTCCACCCAAGTCTCCTCCTAGTTTTCCTCTTCTAAACCTGCTATCATAACCAGCTATTCCCGTCTCCCTTAAATGCTTTCTGTCTCCCCCTTGTATGTGTCTACACTAATCGCTTCAACTACTCCTTGTCGTCACAGTGCCCACATTCTTACCACTCTTTAGGTAAAGATATTTCTTCGAAATTCCCTATTTGATTTCATCCTTACTGTCTTATTTTGATGGTCTTTAGTTATGCTTCCCTCCCCACAAACATCCTCCCGGTTTGTTATGTCTGTATCTATTTTTCTTTTGCTTGTCTTCTCTCTGAGTTTGGACAATTTCTGTCCTGGTGTTTGTCCCTCAGTGTGCTTGGGGCGGGGGTTGCAGAAATTATGCTTAATATCCAAAGGAACCTACTGCTGTGCTCTATATTTATTTCTAAGTTGTCTTGTGAGGTGTTGGATGCTATTAGAATCCATCATGATGTTTGGATCTCTTAAACTAAACTGTGGTTGTTTCCATGTGTTTTACGTTCTTCTCTTGTAGAATAATGTGAATCATGAATGGATTTGGAACTGATTAAGTTTGTTGGCTGTGACATCAGTGTTACTTTCATTTAGTGTACTTTCCTCTGTGATGGGTGGATTTGATTAACTGTCATCCATGATGCAAGTAGAAAGTCCCAGCTACACCCGCTAGATGTGATTATCTTGCTGAACACGCACAATGCCTTTGCCGAGACTATTTGGAGTCCGGTACAAACTTTTTTAGATTTAAGTGGAATGTTACCACTAAGTGAAAACTCTCTCTACATAGTTGAAATCCAGACTGAGAGTTTCTATTTGTCTGACATCGTGCGTACATTGCCTTCCATAGGGACCACACCCTTTTCACCTTTTAATGAGGCTCAGTTTGATGTGATTTGGTGTGTTGCAGCTGATCAATGGTGCACAAGGATTATTTTATCTCACGTTGTAGCACCAGAGCCACTAGATACAAAGTCCTTTGTATTTCTGAAAGTTCTGGGAGCATTGTTTCTTGCATTGCAGAAGTGTTGTGGAATTGATCAGTAAGTTGTTGAATTGTATGTTTTTATTTGGCATCCCACGTTCGATTTGGACTGGAATTTCCTGTTCAGTTTGATGTATGAAGGGGAAGAAATTATTTTCAAATACTTAGAAAGGACTGCTCAAAAACAGGACCCATTGGTCTGTACCACTGTTTATGTTGTACAGGACCCTTAGCCCACCCTACTTAATGTAACCATCAGCTGTGTTGCTTTCTTTCTCATGCTTAGCTTGCTTTCCCCTTAAATTATGCTGTAGCTACTCCGTATGATATGGCCATCCAGGTATTTGCTGATACTTTGAGATTTTTCCCCCCTCCTTCAAAATGAAACAATTTTCCTCAGTTCCTATGCACCGTTTCCCACAAACATGCCTGGTTTTTGGATGTAGTGAGCTCTGTGTTAATTTCGCTAAAGGTGTTCGGGGTAGAGGAGCACAATCAGGAGGTGTTGCGGAACTAGCGAGGTGATGGAATGCGTGTGAGGAGGGATCACACCATCTGAGTGGATTCAGGACACTGGGACCTGAAAGTGAGAGTTGGTTGTGTCCAAATAATGTTTTTGATTTTGAGGCCTTTGTAGACCAGTCAAGGAAATAGGAAATTTCCTATGATGCCCGAGTGAGAGTTAAAAAGGAAAACTACTAATTTGCATCCATAACTTTTGCTTTACATATGTGTTTTATAAAGGTTTACTTTTCAGTGGAAGGCTCTGACTGGTTCACTGGAGAGAACGCTGGTTTGTGTGAAATGAACTGACCCAGCATGTCTATTCCTACAGGAGATGATAACTTTGGCAGGAAGGTGATAGTGGTCAGTGCCTGTCGGATGCCTCCCAGTCACCAGTTGGACCACACCCAACTGCTTAAGTGAGTTTGCCTTAAGATTTGTGTTATTCTTTTGTCTTGTAAAATGCCACGCCCTAAGAGCTTGGAATGAATGAATCTTTGAGTGCATCTTGGTTTAGAGGACATGGGACATTTTGATAACCAGGCATCTTCAGTTATCATGGAGGATCCAACAGGTGTAGAATTTTTTTTGTCCATCTTGTGCCTGGATATAATGTTGAATTCGTATACCAACTAATTATTTTGAGAGGGGATTAAGGGAATTAATGGAATAGCAAATAGAATTTTCAGGAGATGAGATCTATAAGAGACTATAATGAGGCTCATTGCTGGAAAACCTTCAAAACAGAGTTCCTTGTCTCGTTTGCCCCCACCCCCCCCAACCCAGCATAAGATCAATCAGCAAGTGGAATTAGAGGAACTGTCATTAGCCTCCTAGGCAGCAGACTTGCTGTTCCCTGCTGTCTGCTGAAGTATGCTTGAGTATGGACCAGGCAGCTTGGACTATGATGCTCTGGTGGCCAAACACCACACCCTCTTGGCTCCCCTTGTGGAACGTAGCTGCTAGAGAGCCCATGGTTCTTAATCCTCCACCCGAAGTCAACAGAGTAGACAATTTGTGGGGCAAGCGATTGATTAATCTTAAACAGGAACTTGTGGGTACATGTTGGAGTAGATATGATGGTGCTAATCCTCCTAGCAATTTACTGCTTTGGATAATCAGCGACTTTGCAATATTGAGCTGAATCTTAGTCAGCAATTGGTTTCCTCAAAGCTGGGCCTTCTTATTCCTTTCTGATTGTTGTATTATTTTGTGGTGAGGAGTTGGAATTCCTTCTGGAGTGATAAACATGCCAACAGGTGGTGGCTGATGTGGAAGAAGTTAAAAGCCCCAATATACTACTGTCCAGGTTGACTGAACATTCTCCGTTATCAAAGCTTAGTTTCTGCAAGCGTTTTCTGCAGCTGTTATTTGACTTGCTGTAAAGGCTAACTCAGTTATGCTGATGAACATTGCCTCATCATAAACACATTCATTTTCAGTCACCATTATTTGGGAAGTAGTGTAGTGCAAATTTCTCTTTGAACTGAATTTTGTTTCTGTTTAAACATTGATAATACTGAGCGTATAGCAGACTAATCATTTTGGGAGCACACTGTGTACAGTAAGTACTCCCAGGTCACATAAAGCACCTAAAAGTTCTCTACAAGGACCCCAACAATGTGCCTTAACTATCTTCAAAAGAGTTCTCCAATTGTGTAGAAGGGTCACCCTGCCACCCTGCACATGAGCCATCCTGTAGCCCCTTGTGCCATTTGGACGCAGTTAAGCTGCTATGGTACCCACGCCACTTGGAGCTAATTTGCCCAAAACCATTTAGGACCTCACATCTAGCCAATAAATGAGAATTCCCCTTCTTGGTCTGGATTGTGTTTCAATCATGACTGTGACCAATTTGTGTTTAAAGGCGGACATTGAACTGATACTTTGTACCGGATGCGAATTATGTCCTGGAGGTAAAAAGTTTAAAAAAAAAACTTAAATAATTGATAACAGCAGAGAAAAGGTATTGGGGAAACGAAAGGAGCTAAGGTCTGACAAATCCCTAGGACTTGATGGTCTACACCCTATAGTTCTGAAAAAGAACTGCAGAGACAGTTCTAATATACAAAGTACATTAGAATTATTTGGATGATACTAGTAGGGTAGATGAAGGGGAACCAGTATATGTAGTTCACTCGGATTTCCAAAATCCATTTGATAAGGTGCCTCAAAAAAATCTAATATGCAAGATAAGGGCTCATGGAGTTGAGGGTAATATACGTGGATACAGGATTGTATTCAGAATAATGGACAGGGAGCAAAGGGCTTGTATGAGCAGATTGTTATCATCTTGACAGACAATGACTTGAGTGTTGCAAGGATCAATGTTGAGGCTTCAGCTATTTTCAATCTCTATGAATGACTTGGCCAAAGAAGCCAAGTGTAATATGTCGAAGTGTGCTGATGATGCAAAGCAAAATGAAAACGTAAGCTGAGAGGAGAACTTGGAGAGGTTGCAAAGAGATATAAATTGGTTTTAGGTAGCGGGCAGCAAGGTTCCAGAGAGTATAACACAAGGAAGTGTGAAGTTATTCACTTTGGTAGTAAGAATAGAAAGCAAAATGTTCTTTACAAGGCATAAAACGTGTAAATGTTGATGTCCAGAGAGACTTTTGGTGTACTTGTATAGAGCTAACATGCAGGTACAGCAAGTAATTAGGAAGGCAAGTGTCATGTTGACATTTAGTGCAAGGGGATTGGAGCACAAGAATGAAGATGCCTTGCTACAATTATACAGAGACCACATGTAGAATACTGTGTGTGGTTTTGATTTCCAGGTCTAAGAAAGGATATACTTGGAGAAAGTGCAGTGAAGATTCAGTAGATGATTCCTGGTAAGAAGGGTTGTCCTATGATGAGAGACTAAATACATTGGACTTGCACTCCAGTGTTTAGAGAATGAGAGGTGATCTCATTGGAAAATGTACAAACCTGAAAGTATTTGACAGAAATAAATAGAGATTGCTGTAAATTTCCCAGTTAGGGGAAGCAAAGGGGCACAATCTCAAAATAAGGAGACTATCATTTAGAACTGATATGAGGAAAATTTTCTTCACTCAGAGGAGTGTGAGTCATTGAAATTCTCAATCCCAGAGGGCTGTTGAATATTTTTAAGGCTGCGATACAGTCGGCTCAGTGGTTAGCACTGCTGCCTCACAGTGCCAGGGACCTGGGTTCGATTCCAGCCTCGGGCAATTATCTGTGTGGGTTTCCACCGGGTGCTCCAGTTTCCTCCCACAGTCCAAAGATGTGCAAGTTAGGTGGATTGGCCGTAGGAAATGCAGGGTTACAGCGATAGAGTAGGTGGATGGGTCTGGGAGGGATGCTGTTTGGAGGATTGGTGTGGACTTGTTGGGTTGAATGGCCTGTTTCCATACTGTGGGGATTCTATAGGATTCTGTATAAACTGATTTGTCCTTTCAGGGGACGGACATGTGGAGTGAATGGAAGGTGGAATTGGCAGAAGATCATCTATAATTGTATCAAATGGTGGAATATCCACAATGTCTATTTCTGCTCCTTTCTTTTAGTCTTAATATGTTGAATTTAGTTTCTGTTTGAATATTCAATCAAATTATATAATTAATGTATGTCAATTCATCAGTGGAGTTTGGGCTTGCAGTACTGTGCATTCGGCAGTAGTGAGTCTGTTTCTGTCTCCTTGACATCAGATACCTGAAGCACACGCTGGACAAGTATGTAGAAAGTGACTACTCAGTTGTGTACTTTCACTATGGACTCAACAGTCAGAATAAACCTTCGTTTGCTTGGTTACTGGAAGCCTACAAGGAGTTTGACAGAAAGTAAGTATGACTGTTCCTTAGGCAGGCTTTTCAACATCTCAATTAAATAAGCTTGGTTCTCCCATTCTGTTCTGCTTTTTTTTTTCCTTTTTTGCTGTCCTGTACTTATACAACAGAGAAATGCATGTGTGTTTAGTCTCCAACAGTACTTAGATCTGTCTGGATATGTATCTGGTACGTGGATTCTTCCAGGTCATCTGCTGATTTATAAAATGAATGAGTTTTTCCTGCTGGTGGATCAGAGCAGTGGGTCAGCAGGGTTGAGGGAAATCGTACAAACCAAATCTGAGATTGTAAGTAAGATTGGAGAAAATTGCAGAAAATCATGATCAAATACCATATTCCTGATATTCCATGCGAGCTCCTGTTACTTTATACAACATGGTGAGTGAGCTGAAGCAGAATCAGTGTGCAAAGAAAGCTAAGTCAGTTCACTGATGTCTGCTTATTTATATCCTTCATATCAAAGTAGGCAGTTGATTAATCAATTATTCCAGTTAACCAAGGTAGTCAATTGTACTGAAGTATCTTTTAATGAATTACCCTGAGGCCTTTCCTGTTCTTCTGAGCAAGCCTGATTTTAGCATTCCAAGCTGAAGGGCAGTGGCATTAACATTGCAGCACTCCGTCATTGATGAATTTAAATGCTTAGAATATGTGCTAAATCCATGGGGTGGTACTTGAACCCACACCTTTTTGACACAATTAAGAGTGATGCTACTATCCCAATCCAAAACATTTTAGTAATTCTGCCTTTGCTATGTGTCAGAATTATTGTACTCTACAATAATAGATTCAGAGTCTAAGACAGATGGCACATCCAAAGTTTAGTTCCTTGATTGTGCAGCTATTCTCTGTAGAATGCTGTAATTGATCTTGGTCTTTGGGTTAGGTAAGAAGAAAACGTCTTAGGATTTCTGCTCCCAGCTGTTGACCAACTAATTATGGGTGGATTAGGCTGGGTTGAAATGTCTGTCTCTATTCTGACCCTCATTGTCAAAGTTCAGACAAGCTGAGTTGAAGTCTTAAGGCAAAATGCTGGAAATGCTCTGGGTATGTAGGAACTGTTTTATTACGAAATGTTCATTAGGTTGGGCCTGTATCCATTTGGAGTTTGGAATGATGAGAGGTGACCTTATTGAAACGTCACAAGATTCTGAGGGGGCTTGACAGGGTAGATACAGAAAGGTTGTTTCCCCTTGTGAGGGATTCAAGGCCCAGAGGGCAGAGTCTCAGAATAAGGTAAGACAGATGTGGAGGGATTTCTTCTCTGAGGGTGGTGGAATTCTTTATGTCAGAAGTCTGTGGAGGCTGGGTCAGTAAGCATATTCGAGGGTGAGATGGACAAATTTTTAATCAATAAGAGAATCAAGGGTTGTAGGGAAAAGGCAGGAAAGTGGAGCTGTGAATTATCAGATCAGCTATGATGTCGTTGAATGGTGAGGCCGATTTGATGGGCTGAATGGCCTACTTCTACTCCTTCATCTTATAGTATAACCACTTATGCAAAACTTGGTGACTAATTAAACCTTTATGCTTTTAAGTATGTTATTATTTACATTGACTGTTGCCTTAGAGGTGGTTCAGACAAGATTTGCCAGACTATTACCTTGACTGAAAGGGTTCTTTTATGAGGAAAGATTGGACAGGTTAGGCTTGTATCCAGAGGAGTTTAAAAGGGTAAGGGTGATTTGACTGAAACATATGAAATCCTGAACAATTTTGATCAGGTAGTTGTGGAATGGATGCTTCCTGCCAAAGGAGAATCTGGACGTAGAGGGTCACTGTTTAAAAATCTGTGGATGCCCATTTAAAACAGAAATGAGGTGAATTATTTTTTCTGAGGGTTGAGAGTCTTTGGAACCCTTCCTGAAAAGGTGATCGAAGTTGAGTCCTTGAATATCTTTAAGGCAAAGGTAAGTAGATTTTTGTTGAGCAAGAGGTGAAATGTGATCAGGGATAGGCAGGAATGTGGATTTGAGGTTACAATCAGATCAGACATGATATTATTACATGATGAAGCAGATTGGAATGGCCTGCTACTGCTCCTTTGTATTTTTGTATGTGATGGATATTAATTAAAACTTATCTTTCAGTTGTCATTCCCCAGTGATAGAGGAGCCAGTACCATTCTTATTGTTGACTTAGATTCTTGATCTGTCAAAGCTATGAACTTTCCCTGTTAAAATTAATATTGCAAAAAGAGTAGATGGTGAAATGTGTTCAGAAACCTGGATTGTTTCCATCCACACAGATACAAGAAGAACATAAAGGCTCTGTACATCGTCCACCCTACCAGGTTCATCAAAGCACTCTTGGTTGTCTTTAAACCAATAATCAGGTTGGTCCATGCCTAGCAATTAATTCATTCTGAATAAAAAAAAATACAAATTCATCACTTGCTTTATAAAATTTGCTGTTAATAATTTGCTTTCTTGCTTCAGTTTTCTGTTCAACTGGTCAGTATTGTCCTAGCTGATCTCAGCAGTGGAACACTCTGTGGTAGGCATGTTTCTAATGCTGATTGATATCTGCTGTTGAGTGTTGACGCATTAATATTAGGGTTGATGTTGACTGTGATGATTTCATGACCACATGCACACAAAGTTAGTCCAGATTGTCACAATAATATCTTAAATTCTATAGTGCCTTAAGCTAGCAAAACATTCCAAGGCACGTCAAAGGAGTCATATAAGGGGTGTGATGAAGATAGCTTTTAAGGACCCTCGTGGATGAAAGGAGAGCTAGGAAAACTAGGAGGTTTAGGGAGGAAATGAAAGAGGTTTGGACCATCATAGCCGAAGAAACAGCTACCAATAGGATGCACAAGAGGCCAGAATTGCTGGATTCCAGATATTTTGGAAGATTGTAGGGAGGGAGAAAGGAGGTTACAGGGAAAAGTTTTGGCTGAGCTTACATTTATGTAGGAGGTGAGAGGCCAGTTAGGAATGCACACATTTAATTGCAGCTTGCAAAAATGCACATGCAGTCTTTTTAGGCTCCGTCTAATGCACACACAGCTGCTCTTTTGCATGCTTGTTCACTGACATGTATGAAAATGCTCACTCCAGGCAGGCTGTTCCTCGCATGCAATCGATCTGAACTATGTCACACCCGCTCTCAGGCACAAATGCTGAATCCAGGCTCATATATATTCACAGGCCCACAGGAAGCTAGAAAATTTGGGGAAATGGATAATGACATTCTGAAAAATGTCCATATTACAGAGGAGGAGGTGCTGGAGGTCTTAAAACGCATAAAGGTGGATAAATCCCAGGGACCTGATCAGGTGTACCCTAGAACTCTCTGGGAAGCTAGGGAAATGATTGCTGGGCTCCTTGCTGAGATATTTGTATCATCAATAGCCACGGGTGAGGTGCTGGAAGGCTGGAGGTTGGCTAACGTGGTGCCACTATTTAAGAAAGGTGGTAAGGTAAATCCAAGGATCTATAAACTGGTGAGCCTGACATCAGTGGTAGGCAAGTTGTTGAAAGGGATCCAGAGGGACAGGATTTACATGTATTTAGGAAGGCAAGGACTGATTAGTGATAACCAACATGGCTTTGTGCGTGGGAAATCATGTCTAATAATTGAGTTTTTTGAAGAAATAACAAAGAGGATTGATGAAGACAGTGTTGTGGACGTGACCTGTATGGAATTAGGAAGGCATTTGACAAGGTTCCTCATGGTGGACTGGTTAGTAAGGTTAGATCACATGGAATATAGGGAGAACTAGCCATTTGGATACAGCACTGGCTCGAAGGTAGAAGACAGAGGGTGGTGGTGGAGGATTGCTTTTCAGGCTCGAGGCCTGTGACCAGCGGTGTGCCACAAGGATCGGTGCTGGATCCACTGCTTTTCATCATTTATATAAATGATTTGGATGTGAACATAGGAGATATGTTTAGTAAGTTTGCAGATGACACCAAAATTGGAGGTATAGTGGACATTGAAGAGGGTTACCTCTGAGTATAACCGCGTCTTGATCAGGTGGGCTAATGGGCCAAGGAATAGCAGGTGGAGTTTAATTTAGATAAATGTGAGGTGCCACATTTTGGAAAGGCAAATCAGGGCAGGACTTATGCACTTAATGGTAAAGTCCTGGGGAGTGTTGCTGAACAAAGACCTTGGAGTGCAGGTTCATTGTTCCTTGAAAGTGGAGTCACAGGTAGACAGTAATGGTGGCATTTGGTATGCTTGCCTTTATTGGTCAATGCACTGAGTATAAGAGTTGGGAGTTACTGTTGCGACTGTACAGGTCATTGGTTAGGCCATTTTTGGAATACTGTGTTTAGTTCTGGTTTTCCTGCTATAGGAAGGAGTTGTGGAACTTGAAAGGGTTCAGAAAAGACTTACAAGGATGTTGCCAGGGTTTGAGCTATAGGGAGAGGCTGAATAGGCTGCGGCTATTTTCTCTGGAGCGTTGATGGCTGAGGGGTGACCTTATAAAAGTTTATAAAATCTTGAGGTGCATGGATAGGGTAAAGAACAAGGACTTATCCCCAGGATGTGGGATTCCAGAACTAGAGGTCATAGGTTTAAGGTGAGAGAGAAAGATATAAGATAGACCTAAAGAGGCAACTTTTTCATGTAGAGGGTGGTGCATGTATGGAATGAGTTGCCAGAGGAACTGGTGGAAGATGGTACAATTACAACATTTAATAGGCATCTGGATGGGCATATGAATAGGAAGGGTTTATAGGGATACGTGCCAAATGCTGGCAAATGGGACTAGATTAATTTAGGATATCTGGTCAGCATGGATGAGTTGGACCAAAGGGTCTGTTTCCATGCTGTACAGCTCTATGACTCTAAGTAAATCGGAATTTGTTGGCTAAGGTGTCTGGGAAATGTTGGGAATTTATCCACTGAACCGCTAAGGCTTTCATTCCTATTCCTGATTTCTATCATTAAAAGGTTGGAAATCAGTTAGGACTTGCTGAGTGAAACAAGTAACGAATAGGTAAGTTTTGTATAGAGAGATTTGGCAAAAAATGCAGCAGCCTCATCTTCGATCTCTTTCCGTTCCTATTTTTCTCTGTTCCAGCATGAAGTTTGGACGGAAAATCTTGTATGTGAATCATTTAAGTGAACTTGAACAGTACCTGAAGTGTGAGCGAATGGTGATTCCACAGTGTGTGAAAAGGTACGTTCATCTAGACCACATCCCTGTGAGAGAGGTGTTCTGTTTGTCATCTTCCAGGTAACTAAGATTTGTCAGAGGACCCAGTTTGTCAGAGGAATTGTAATTGTTACTTTTCAGGAAAATTTAATCTTTGTGTACTTGTTATTTTGTACACAGGCAATTTTTGTGTGCAAATGTAACGTGTGGTGAGTGATAGGGAGGACTTAAGAGTAATTGTGGCACAGAAGGAGGCTATTTGGTTCACTAAATCCAAAGAGTAGATAAGTGCATGCTGCAATCTCTGTGCAAACAGTTGCAAAGGGCATTAAGAAGAGAAATGAAAGGTGCAAACATCTGACTCTGTCATGAGTTAAAGCAGCCATTTGGAAAATGAGGCTAGTGTCAGCCTGGGAACAGATCATTGACCAGATCAGGAATTAAGATTGAGCTCAGAAATATGAGAGGCAAAAAGTGACTAAAGATGTTTCCAATTTCCAGAATGAAAAGTAAAGGGATGAAGTTAAAATACAGACGCTTGTATATTCAGCAAAGTTTAGACGCTGCAACAAGAATGACAGCTTCAAATGAGAGATTAAATACAAGGCCGTGTGCGTATGATGGTAACTACATCTTTCAGTCTTTTAGTCCACAGCCATTTGCACAGAGATAGCAGCATTCTGAATGCCTTCCTACCTACACCAACCTTCCCATCCAATCACCCTGCTGAGACTGTAAAACTGACATCTTATTGTGGAGGGGTCTTTCTAATGTTCTTGAATCTTTGAAAGGACAGATCTATTCATGTATCCATTTCCTTTGTTGAAAATCTTTAAATCAATCAGCTTGGCTCAGTTGATCAAACTCTTGCCTCTTAATCTGAAAATTGAGGCCTTCAATCCCATTAGAGACTTGAACACATAGTTCAGGTATCACAAAAGTACTATATTGATAAAAAGTGCTGATCTTCAGAGAAGACATAAAATACAGAAGTGTAGAGTTCAGGGGCATCATTTGTAGAATACACTTCTTTTCGGAGTCCCTGCTGACTGATCCTTCAGCCAATGCCACCAGAAACATTATTTCCTGTTTGTGGGCTCTTCATTTACCAGTTGGTTGACTTGTTTGCATAATATATGACTGCACTTACATAGCCCTGAAGCATTTTGAAACTTCTTACAACTTAGAGTTGATACTGTGATTTTTGTTGCTTGATGACAAGGCTGTGTCAGATGATTGAATGTCTTATCATCTTGATTTTTTTTTAAAAGATATGATGAGCGTATTCAGGCAGCACAGAAACTCAAGCCACAAGAACCAAAAAAGCAGTTACCTCATCAACAGTTTGGGATCTCACTTCAAGAGTAAGTACTTTCATGCGTTTTGATATTGGCTTTGTTAATAAATGCTGCTGTTTCCTTACCTCTCCTGGTAGCAGTGATTCCTTCCCAAGTTATTGTTCAGTGGGCTGCAGCAAGCCCTGGTACCTCCCCCATTTTTCATGGAGTGCAGTTGGTGCAGATCGGCTGCAGGCCAGCAGATTCAGTTTTCTTCAATGCCCCATGAGCGTGCCCCATACTCCTGGGAGCATTGCTGTGTAGAGAATTAGGCCAGATTGATGCCTTCAGAATCATGAGTTGTTGACCAGTGTTTGGAGAGACCATAAATAGAGCTGTCTGTCTGTGCAGTGTGTGTTTAAAGGAAACATTTGGGTTTCTCTTTGGCGACAGCAGTGTATTTCAGCCTACATCTTTGTGAACTCCATAGTCGCTCTCTTTTTGTAGCTCTGTGTGACAGATGAGAAACAGTGGGATATACACCTCCATTATATAGGAGTTTAGTTTGCATATTTAATGTTATGTTTTGTTTGCTGCAGGCTCAGAGAAAAGGACCCTGAACATAAGGCCATGCCACTAGTCATGGAACAGACCTCCACTTACATCAAAAAACATGGTGAGTGATGTATTTAAACCATGACTACCAATCCATATATTCATCCTTTTTTTTTCATAGTCATAGAGCATGGAACAGACCCTTCAACCCAACTTCTCCATGCCGACCAAGTTTCACAAACTTGTCCCACTTGCCTGCATTTGGTCCGCATCCCTCTAAACCTTTCCTAATGTGATGTATGTGTCCAAGTGTCTTTTAAATATTGTAACTGTATCTGCATCTGCCACTTCCACTGGCAGTTCATTCTACATTCAAACCACCCTCTGCGTGGAAAAATTGTTCCTCAGGTCCCTTTTAAATCTGCCAAGATCTGATCTGAGTTTCTCTTGCATTTTGTTTTTAATGATATAAATTTATGGGATTTGGGAAAGTCTGGCTGAGCCAGCATTCACTGACCTTCCCTAGTTACCCTAGAGAAGATGGTGGTGAGCCCACCCCCCCTCCTGACCTGGTCCAGGCCACTGCAGTCCATATGCTGTAGGTAGATCCACAATGCTGTTAAAGAAAGAATTCCAATGTTTTGACCCTGTTCCACTGAAGAAACTGTGCTATATTTCCAAGTCAGGATGGTGAGTGGCTTACGGAGGAACTTGCAGGGTGTGGTCCTCCCATATATCCACTGCTGTTGTCCTTCTAGATGGCAGTGGTCATGGGATTGCGAGGTGCTGTCTGAGGAGGCTTGGTGACTTTCTGCAGTGCATCTTGTAGATACAGAGTATCCGTGGTAGAGGTATTTGATATTTGTGGATGTGGTGCCGATCAAGCAGGCTGCTTTGCCCTGAATAGTATCAAGCTTCTTGAGTGTTGTTGGGGCTGCACACATCCAGGCAAATGGCAAGTATTCCATCACACTCCTGACTTGTAGTTGGTGGAGTGGCTTTGAGGAGTCAGGAGGTGAGTCACTTGCTGCAACATTCCTAACCTCTGACCTATTGCTGATTATACAAAATTAGTTAAGAAAATAAACTATTACAAGGCTGAAAAGGAACAGAGATCACAAAACTGATGGGATAAGGTGGTGACCAATGAACAACAGTTTGGAGAAATTATCCACTTTAGTTAAAAGAATAAAAAATCAAAATCTATCTAAAAGACGGGAGACCAGTTTTCATTTTAAGATTCTCTCATCCCATCTGTGCTGGGTGCTCTGTTTTGCCTGGTCCAAGTTGCCATTTATTTACATATGAGCCAAGGTGGCAAAGATTATTTCACTGTAAATAGTAGGTTATTGCTGCCAAACGTAATCTGCTTTTCCCCGATTCTCAAAAACAAACATTTCCAGCATTTAAGATGGTCACTTCTGTGCAATCCGAGATCAAAGCTGTGCCTTCCTGATCTTGAATGGCTGACCAACTCTGTGGGTTCAACTTCATTTCCCAACTTAGTGCAGAGCAATTGATGGTAAAGGGAGGATATTGGAGCCATTTTCATGAATTTTAGAAGGCTTTTAGTTTCCCTTTGAGAAGATACAGGCAGCTATCTTAAACATTTTGCCCTTTCTTTTCTCACTGACCCTCTCGAATTTTGTATTCAGCCTGATTCTCATTTGGTACTATCACCGTGATAGATGGCACAGACCCGTTTCTGCTTCATCTTGCTCTCCATCTCTTTAATCATCCAGGGAGCTTTAACTTTGCTTGACTTACCTTTCCTTCTTAATGGACCTCGAATGTAACCAAGCCATCTCTCCTTTAAAAGGGAGCCAGTGTTAATTTATAGCTTTTGCCTTCCAATCCTTGATTTCAATTTACTTGGACCAGACCCCTCCACATCCTATTGAAACCAACCCCCCTGTAAGTCATCCTTTTCCGTGAATAACCTAAACATTAAATTGCTTTGTTAATAACCCTGGTCAATGAGAAAAGGGGTTAAAGTGTCTTCTGTCAGTTAAGTACGATAATGTGCCGTTTTCTCTCATCCTCAGGTCTGAACAAGGAAGGGATATTCCGTAGGTCGGCTAACGTGTTCCTAGTAAAGGAAGTACTGGAGAAGTACAATAATGGTGAGTGGGCTCTGTACAAATCACATTGCATACTTTAGGCATATTTTAAGTTGACAGGTCCGTGTGTTACATTTAGATCTATGCATTATAACTTCCTGATCATTTATCACAAGGAGCAAGGACAAACTGACATTGGCTTTCCAACTTATCAAACTCTCACCTCAGCAGAGATGGAGTAAACATCTTATAAAATAGACTTGTCCACGAGCCACAAAGCGTTACATCCAGCCTGCCAGATACGGAAAATAAAAGTAGAATATCTGCAAGGAATTGCTCCTCCACTCAGAGGCCGTTTCTGTCCCCCATTTGCCACTGATTGACTCACTATTGAGCCAGTAAGAGAGAGAAACACCTTTGATTGGAAGAGCAGTGAGCTGCACAAACGTGAGTAACTTTCTCCGACCTGTGGTGTGTACAGCACGAGTGGTGACTCTGCTGGAACACAGACCACAAGGAACCGTGGTTTTGTGAATGAGAAGAAGAACATACAAACATTAAAAATAGGAGCAGGAGCAAGCCATTTGGCTCTTCCAGCCTTCTCCGCCATTCAAAATGAAGGCCAGTCATTCTGTTAACACAATTATTCCTCTATATTTGTGTTATCTCCCCTGTTGTCGTGTGAACAGTAAGAACAAGAAATTGTGTTAAATCTCAGGTCAATCTATCAAAGATGACCATAAGGACTGTAAAGCTGTATTGTTCATGTAGTGATCTATGCAATGGCCATGGAGCAAGATTGGAGTGGTTTGACAGGTTTGCTGAGCTTTTGCTAGATTTCTGATGCAGCGCCAATTCATAAGCAAGATTTAAGTGTGGAATTTAGGAAGTAGAAGGTAGGTATTGTTACCTTTGTGTGTGCCATAATTAAAATATCTGGTTGCATTGCAAGAGCAAAGTGTGATGGAGGAATCAAGTAAAATGAAGACCATGAAGCCATCACACAAATACAGTTTAGTTACATGAAATTTAGTTATTCTAAGTTTTCACCTGGGCATCAACATAAAATGAAGCTGCAAATAGAAGTGAAAGGTCAGTGGATGATGCACATATGCTGGGTGCAATCAAAACACACGTTACATGGTGTTCCTGCTGCAAATAAGTTTTAAATGTCCTAGTCCACATCACTTTATCTGAATCAATATGACATGTAAACTGAAAGGTGCTGGTTCAGTTCTTGTTTGGCAGTAATATTGTAATGGAATGCACAGTGTGAACTGTAATTTGGATACATGAAATGTGAGCTGTGATATCATAGTCTACACATGGACTATGTGAACTGGCACCAGATTGTGTATTGTAATACCAAGTACCCGCTCATTTATCATTCGGCATTTACCCAGAGGTATGGTTGTTTGAAATACTTCTTTGATGTTGTGACTTCTCTGCAGGAGTTCCTGTAGATTTTGAAACCTACAATGATGTTCATCTGGCAGCAGTCATATTGAAGACTTTTCTTCGTGAATTGCCTGAGCCTCTGCTGACTTACAACCTATATAACAAAGTGGTCTCATTGGGAAGTAAGTTCTATACTTGAGCCAATATTTGGCATTGTTGCCAATGTCTTGTTCCTATGTTACATATTCCTGAATATTTATTGCATTGTCCTGCTCTAGTAAGTTTCCGTTTAAAAGAATGCTATTTGGAAAGAATGACATTGGACAGTTCAGTGAAAATTGACTCAGGAAATTGTTTCTCAGTTAAAACTGCGACACTTACTCCATTCACTGATTAAGTATTGTACCTCGTAAATAAAACAGATGTTACTGAGCAGCAGAATGGCATTAACCACACCATGTTTCCAGGAAGCAATAATTTTATTCTGAATTATCAAACAATCAAAGACTACTATTTCATGTAGGGTACATAGATCAAATTACTCCATTTTTTTTCAAAATAGTTTGGATTCATTTTGTCTTGAATGTACTCGCTAGATTACCTTTTGTTTGGTGTCTGGGACGGATGCAGTTTGGCTGAATTTGCATACTTCACTGACTGTAACTCATTTATGTTGAAACAAAATGCAGCAGCAAGTTTGCACAAAACAGAATTCCACAAATGTGACCATGGCTAGATAATTTGTTTCAGTGTGTTGCTTACATAGTGATATTAAGTCTGCAGATGGGATGAAGATGCTTGCTGCTGACACTCAGTACCAGAAATGAAAGATGTGCTATTTGCCAATAGTAATGTTTCACCTTTAATTAACACAATGTTAACCAAAAATGTATTGATTTTTAAAACAGTTACAATAGGTTTCAAAAACATCCTTCCCTCTCCATTCAAGCTAAAGCTACAACATTTTGCCAATGCTTTCAAGGTTGCGAGTGTTTTAAACCTTTGTGTTTTTAAAAAAAAAAGTGGCTTCTATTACTGAACCCATCACAGAGAGAATCTTTACTTCCCTCAAACTGCAGTGATAGTGGAGCTAGTTTTGGGAATGTGTACTGTATGTCTATTATAGTGAAATAGAACAATACAACATATTGGAGCATGGGAAGGATGGAGTCCAGAATGAGATGCTGGCACAAGTACAGGCGTAGGTTTCCTTGGTGTGGAGTGATTGGATATGCCTCATCTCTTCCTGATGAATCTCTCAATCTCAGCTCCATAATTGGAAGAAAGGGACATTGCGAGGAGGTTGGAAACCAAATTCTCTCAAGGATGAAGTTTACAAATGTAAGGGAGCTGATTGTCTGTATTGCTGAAACTTAGAATGCATTGTGTGAAGATCTAAGGAGGTAGAAATTTGCAAAATGCATAATATTTTAAAATCCTTTTTCCTTGATGTTTTGGAATTGTCATCAAAAAACATCTCTAAATTCTGTGTGCTGCTGAGTGATTTTCCATGCTGCTAGAATGTCCACAGAACCTAGCAGATAACCAAGTTCTTAACCGTCACTAAAGTGAGCAGACACTTGGAAAGATGCTCTGATTTTGGTTCTTTGCTGAATTCATACACTGTAATAGAAAGCATTAAACACATGTCAGCTCTGAATAACACAAGCACTTTGGTGAATTAACATTATACTTTGCGTGATCTTTATTTAATCCAGTTTTGTCTTTCCTCTTGTACATCTGTGCTTTAGTTGCACAATGTTCATATTTTGTGTCTAATATTTTTTTTCCCTCACTGAATAGAAGTGCAGGAAAATAAACAGATAGAAACGATTGCTGAGATGATTAAATTTCTCCCCGAGGATAACTATACTGTGCTACGTTACTTGGTAGAGTTCCTGGGAGAGGTAAGTTTGGTTGTTTTGCCTTTGAATTTTAAAATAACTTGCCCCATGTAGCTTAAATCCCCAGAAAAATGATCATTTACATATTTTTAATTGAAGAATTAGAAGGGAGATGAGAAAAACCTTTTCCACGCAGAGGGTGGTGTCTGGAATTCATTGTCCAGTTTAGTGACCGAGTCAGAAATCCTCAACTCATTTAAAAAGAAATCTGGATCTGGACCCTAAGTGCTGTAACCTGCAGGGCTACAGACCCAGTCCTCAAAAGTGTGATTAGAATGGACGGCTAATTTTTTTTAAAACCGTGCTGACATGTTGAACCAAATGGCCTCTTTCTGTGCTATAACCATTGTGGTTCTACGGTAGTGCAGTGGATTTGTATTCAATCCAAAATGAGGGATGAAAGTTTCCAGGTTTTCATGCACTTAAATTCCTCCAGACTGCTAGGGTAGAGGTTGTGGTGAGTTTGGCATTACGGTTGATTACGGTGGAACATCTGCAGAGAACTTTCCTCTGCAATTGACCTAACTGCGAAACTTGGTAAGTGTGATTCATTTCCCTGACAAGGCACTGACATACTTCCTGTTGTGCAAAGATTCCTTTACGTGGACCTAAATCTCATTTACAGGTGAGTTGAGAGGTCTCCGCATGCGCAACTATTAGTCAGCGTTGTAACTGTACTATACTTGAATGTTGTCACCTCATACAAAGCATTTTCATAAGTTCTATGAGATGTCAATCTCCTCACTTCCTGTTCCCCCCCCCCATCCTCCAAACATTATTCCTAATGAATTCCCAACTGTCCATTCCTCAGAATATTGCTAACATAATTCCCACATCGCCACAATGGAGAGCTATCACTGAAGTAGTCAGGTGCTGTAGCAATACTCGTCATTCTTTGAAATCTTTAGTGATTTTGTTTGGGTCCATTACGTGAGCAACTTCTCCCGTATGAAAGCGATCCAATTCTGTAGATGATGTGAGCATGAAGCACTCTCACTGGGTATGGTGCAGGTTAGCTGCAGAATATAAGTGCCAATCAGTGCCCAGATCAGACACGTGAGCACAAAAACATAAGGTCACACTTTGGTGCAGTCTTGAAGGAATACTGCACTGCCAGAAATGCCATCTCTTAGATGAGGCATTAAACTGAGGCCCCATTTGCACTTTAGGATGGCTGATGAGCAAATAGGATCCCATTGGCACTCTGGTACTCTGACTCAGAGACATCAGATGAACTATGTGCTTTTATCAGATGTAAGTGTTTTGATTACAGAAAACAGGGTCCCCTAGCTAACTTTAACATCTACGTTGTTGATTATGGTGAAACAGCACAGCCTGACAGAATATGAATATTTGATACAGAAGGTGCTATATTTGTGATTCGTTGCTACATTGTGTTTGTGAGTCGGTAGAAATGATTTTTCACGGGGCAAAAAGATATCTTTTACTTGGCAATTGCAAGCCAACATCAGCAATGGTAAAGCAGCTACTTTTCCAGTAGTGGAAACAGGAAAGAATCTGAAGGAAAGGGTTTAATTACACATTTATTCTTTAATAAGGATTTAAAGTTTAACTTGACTATGTTATGTTTCCTGTCTGTTCCCCAGATTGCTGACTACAGTGACCTGAATAAAATGACTGCATCCAACTTGGCTCTGGTGTTTGGACCTGCTCTCTTATGGGCAAAGGATGCTGCAATTTCACTCAATGCCATCAACCCCATTAATAACTTCACTCAGTTACTCTTCGAAAATTATACTGAAATCTTTCCAGCCAAATAAGATAAAGCTTTACCATTTTAAACCACAGCTGGAGTCGAGTCAGATTGCCCTTCAGTTTTTAAATGTTCATGGCAATGCACGTTGTGTGGCAACACACAGAAGAAAGGCTATCAAATTAGTTGGTGCACCCTTTGAGTTAGGGGTATGATTAGCACCTCATAACACTGCTTGGTCTGTGTAGTGGCTCTGTATGGTTACACAAGTATCCAGGATGGGGCTTTAATCATTTTGAGTCTGGGGCTGGAATCCATGACTCTTAATTTGTAGACTTGATAATTATTATAATGGGAATGATATTGGAGAACATTTTTGGTTTAAATTCTGAAATTTCCTGCTCTATCCTTGTGCTGTTAGTGCACAGAGATCAATCATTCAATCAATTTAAATGTACAATTTTGGCAAATAATGCAAGATTTACAAAAATTACTGGGATGTTTCTACAATGAATACATTTTTGATTTCATTTTCAAACAAGTGATTTTTTGCAAAGGTGTTCTGTTTTGTGGTGTTGTGTACAACTTTTCAAAATTAAAATTTTTGTACCTTTTTTCATGGATTCTCTGCCGATCCAAATGAGCTGAAGGGGAGTGAGCGGGGCATATATTTCATTCATGTAACTAGTAATTACAAGTTGTGAATTCCTTCTGAAGAAATAGAATGTCAAGATAGTGTTTGGGTAATCAGATTTGAAAGTTTTACTGTTTAAGTTTCATTTTTAAAAAATGTAAAGAATTCATTGTTTAAAGAGGGAGCTTTTTTGCTGTTGTGTCAGTGACATTGTCATGCAATGGATGTTGAACTGATAACCACGTCAATGCTGTGGTTATCTTGGGATGCTTCAGGTCGTCATTCTCTTTGAAGTCAGCAAATTTTGTTGTCAGATCTGTGGGGATTCTGCATTATAAGAGTAGCCTAAGGAAGCACAGAATGCCCAACTGCCATTCTATTGTTAACTTCTCTCCTGACACTCTATGATCAAATATAGAGCGGTACATAATTCATTTTGTTCAAATGGATGCAATCTGGTGATAACCTGAGTTCTCAGCATTCAATGTTTAAAACTAGAAAACTGAAGGTAGTAAACAAATTATCAGCAGTAAGCATGCATCTTTATATATTTTTCACTTAGTGGATTTTGAAGTGTATCATTTAGTAAAGTATGTTTTTCCCTCCCCTTCTTTTCTTAAGTTCAAAGTCTGTTAGCCAACATTTGATCAGAATTTGGCATCTTCTATCTACCATGAAGACTGTGTAGTTTTTTTAAAATGTTTTGGGAAGCAAGGTGTACTGTTTAGATTTCAGGTTATGAGGCAAGATAAACTTTAGAAACATTTTAATGCTGGTACATAAGGAAAGGATTGAAATAGGCAAGTTTTAAACAACTTTGTTCCTTTTGTGTTATAGAGGGAAACCTGAACCGAACCTTTTGATTAATTTATTGTAAACTCCCTAGTATGAGGTTTGTGTCACTTATTAAATGCAGTCCTTCTGTCTGAGGTGGGGTTTGATGGATGTTGCTGAAATGTTTGTTTTATATGTCTTGGTTAACCAGTGCCATAAATAAGGAATCCATTGATCTCAGCAAAGGTACCCACATCCACTGAATTTGAGTGGACCTTTTTTGCATTGGGTATTAAACTGAGGTAGGCATCCCAGCTAAGATCGCTCAATCCTCATTGATATCCATGTGCTTTTTCTAGCAGTAAAATTGGATAGGGAGCAGGACTAAGAAGCCTGGCTGTTCTTGCTTTCTCCTAGGAGTACTGAAGTTAAACATAACATCACAGAAACAGGCCGTTGCCCCACCATGTCAATGAATGCTAAACTACACTTAATCCCATTTATCTATAGCCTCCTACACCTGGCCTTTTAAGTACTCATCCAACAGTGTCTCAAACATTGAGAGTATCTGGCTCTATCACCCTCTGGTGAAGTTTATTTTAGCTATAGTGAACCATGGACGTTGAGCATTAGGCATAGATAAATTTCATGTTTAAATCATTGCAGTGCATTGATGTTCTTGGATTAAGTTCCAATTAGTCTTAATCTTTCAACATTTCAGAATTGACAGGAGTGGAATATTCTGCTTTCTAAAATGTGTGATGTTTCCAGGGTCACTTTGACAGGAATCTACTGATTCTGTTGATTGTTATTCCACAGCAAAGCAACACTACTATCACTGAGTACCTGGGGCTGGGCCCTCAGATTTGTGTAATTTTGTCATCCTTATATTTCAAAACAGAGGCAAAAGGGGCCACACGTTCCTGTTCACTTCAGAAAGTCATTAACAATCACACATATGGCTCACACCATGCAGTTAATGAAGTCTGCTCCCTTTGTCCTGGAGTGGAGTGATCAGTATCCTCCCACGTTGAACTTAGCTGTGCAGGTTTTTTGTGAAGAAGCATCATGTCTGATGGTCTGTATCACCCCCTGGGCAAAGTTCATTAACAAGAAATCCAACCTTTAAATCAAAATGTACAAGCATCTGTGTATGAAAATGATTGGGTGCCAATATTGTGAAATCCACCATAATATTAAAGGGAAAAACTGTGGTGATAAGATATTCTGCCGGAGGTGCCTTTTATACAATGAACATACCAAACTCCTACTTAAAGGGATACTCTGACTGGGAGGGAGCAAGTTACAAAACAGTAACCCAAATTTCACATGATGCACAAAACTCTCAAAAGATCACAAATATATGGTTTTTAACAGCAGGTTTATGAAGTCTGTACATAATAATACATTTATTTAAAAACCCCAAAGTGTTAAGCAACAGACTATTGAATATATTATAGAGTCATACAGCACAGAAACAGACCCTTCAGTCCAATTTGTCCATGCCAACCAAGTTGCCAAACTCCCACTTGCCTGTGTTTGGCCCATATCCCTGCAAACCTTTCCTATTCACGTACTTATCCAAAATGTCTTTTAAATCTTGTAACTGTACTTGCATCCACCACTTCCTCCAGCAGTTCATTCCACAGACGAACTGCTCTGTTAAAAAAAAAATGTTCTTTTTAAAACTTTATCCAATCAGCTTATAAATATGCTCCTCGTGATTTTATAGACCTCTGTAATGTCACCACCCCAACCTCCTATGAAAGAAGCGTCAGCCTATTTTTAAAACAAACCCTCCATTCCTAGCAACAGCCTTGGTAAAATCTTTTCTGAACCCTCTCCAATGTAGTATCATATTTCCCATAGCAGAGTGACCAGAACTGCTCACCAACAAAAGATCTGAGCAATGAAGGCAAGTGTGCTAAACACTTTAACTATCCTGCCTACCTGTGATGCAAATTTCAAAGAATTATAAACCTGAACCCCCAGGTCTCTCTAGAATTTTGCTTTTTTCACTGCAAGATGGTTGCCTTATTTTCAGATTTATATGGAATGAGTAAACAAATTGCATACATCTTGTACCACTCCTTCTTTGATTTTTGAGCCTTTAAAAATCTATACCATGTTTGAGACATGAAGCAACAAGAAAGAATTAGTTAATGTAATACATAAACTAATAAACCAATGAATTTCAACTATTTTAGGATTCCTTTAAACATCACCTGCTAAAGCTTTGTTCTTTCAGCTATTTCTAAAATCCTGTTGTTTTTTTTTTTTAAATTTTTCACCTCAGTTTCTGTGGTGTAGAGACAAATTTTACTGATTGAAACATTTTTTTAAACTTGCGACACTAGACTAGAATTTTTTTAATCTGATTTTTAATGTGCCAACTATTAAACCACACTATTTCTCTGTACTGTCAAATGAGTTTCATTCTACCTCAGTATTATCCATCTTCTATTTGGGTGATTTTTTTCTATTCTAAAATTAATGTTTTTCCTGTTGAAAGAAAGCCTTTTTACCATAGGGTTCGATAAGCATTTCATTTTATTACCAACTAAACCAAGAATAAAAGTTAGAAAATGCAAGGACTGTAACCTTATCTTCAGGTTCATTTTTTCACTTGTGAGCTCTAAGATTTTGATATGTGGATCATATGTGTAAGCAATTGCTAAGAGAAACATTCCTTATCCTTCTGGACACATTCATAGACGTATCTACTTTAAAATTTGAAAGTGTGAGAAATGTATAGAATCACATGTAATATGTTTAATTGTATCGGAAGCTTTTTGGGACAAAGGGTGATGTATAAATTCTTCTGGGCTTTTTTCCTTCTTTCTGGATAAACCCCTGGTTTACTCTGAAAATCTTTATTCCAATGCCAACAGAGTTGCTTAACCTATTCATCATTTTCCTTCAACCCTGCTCTGATGTCCAGAATTGGCTGGTATACTATAGTTCTGAAACGAAGTCTATAAAAATGCGTATGTCAAGTAATCTGTGACTGCCTTCCAGTGTTGCTGACCAGCACTGTTTTCTCTAGGCTGCTTCCCCAGACAATCAATGTTAGAATAATTTTAGAAACCTGGCTGTTTTCCATTCTGGTTTTGTGATTTTATAACATAACTTTCCCATATATAGGGATAAACATAGCAGCAGCTTGTAAAAAATGAGAATTTCTAAGAGTGCATGTCTTTTTATGGTCAGTCAATAAGATGAAAGCAGTCTTAATTTTCTGATACAGGCCTGTAGTAATAGTGTTGTGGAAGGGAAAGGATGAAGAGAGAACTTTTTAAGTGCTTTTCCAAACAGTACCTATTCATCACCTGACCAGGTTAATTTTTGTTTTTGATCATTAGAGTTAAGAAATAACATTTCAAATCAGACTATTTATTACAGATGAATGGCTGATCACACAAGCAGCTGCAAGTAGAATAGAGAAGTGCTTTGGACCCTTTACAGGGTACATTGTGTTTAATTGTGCCTTTACAATAGCAGACTGGAAGATAAAATTCAAAATTAGGGTGTTAGGGTGTTAGGACAAGGGTTCAGAAAGTAAACAAACTTACAGTTGTACATGCCACAAAATACAATCCTATTATTTCATGTTGAGCTACACTTTGTTCACCCACATAAAGGGTTTACTGTATGTTTTCTTAATGTTGAAATTTATTGCCAGTCACTTGTTCACTACTTTATGCTTTAATATATGCATTAAGCAGATGATATTTATACATCTTGATCTGTGACATTGTGGAAGGTGACACTCCATCTCAATTTCTGGAGACCAGTCACATGTGTTATAATTTGGTTTGTTTTATAATGTAGTGATGATCAAAGTGACTTTAAAATAAAATACATACACGAATTGTGTCATACGTTGAATCTAGTGTTTGTTTCTAAGTTTAAAAAGAATAAAGTTAATTTACCCACACTGTATATGGTAAAAACAGCCATTTATGGCCATGTGTTTAGTGAACCAGGACCATGCTCATAACTGTGTGGATCTGGATTAAAAAAAAAGTAGATAAAATGTTTAATTGTGTTTCACATTAGGATTGACTTACCCAAACACAGAAGTGTGAATAATCTTTATATAAACTGTCTTTTGTTCAAGATTCAGCTATGAGATAGGCAAAGATACTGTAGAACACTTTTTGCCAGTCAATTTTAAAATTCTCAATGGTCCTGTTAGTAGAGAAAGATTAAAAAAACAAACTTAGGCATTAAACTGAGGATTAAATTATTTGGTTCAAGTAAACCGTGGAACACGACTTCTGGAGAAGGCATGCTTCACAATGTAAACAATCACATTTCTCAAATTGTTTCTAGCCTCTCATTGGATCAGATCAGACATAGGCAGGGAAGTCTCCTGCTGATTACCATCTACCATGTTCCTTCAACTGACAACTCAATAACACAACTTCTTAAAAAAAAAGTGTCATTCACAGGATGTGCATATCACAATGCCAGTACTTATTGCTCATCTCTAACTTCCCGAGGGAAGATGGTGAGCTGTTACAACCACTGCAGTCTTTCGGGTTGCAGGGACATTCTTCGTGCTGTTATGAAGGACGAATCAGGATACAGACCTAGTGACAATACCATAGCAGCAATGTAATTCCAAATGAGGTCATGACTTACAGAAAAACTTGCAGGAAATAATGTTCGCATGAATTTATGATCTTTGCCTTACAACTACTAGAGAAGGTGGTGAGAAGAAGCTTGGATAAGTTCATGCACTGCATACTGTATCTAGTACAGACTGTTTTGACTGTATGTCAATGATAGAAGGAATGAATGCCACTTTGGCCTGGAAATGTCAAATTCCTAGAGTTTGTTGGAGCTTCACTCATCCAAGCAAGTAGGAAGTATTCCATCACACTCCTGACTTGTGCCTTGTAAATGGTGAATTGGCTTTGGGGAGTCAGGTGATGAGATTTACTCCCTGCAGAATTCCAAACCTTTGCCTTGCTTTTGTAGCCACAGTATTTGAGTGGCTAGTTCAGTTTCTGGTCAATAGTTATACCTTTGATATTGATAATAAGAGTGATGGGCATGTCATTGACTAACACTTGGATAAAGCACCGAAAATAGCAAGAGCACAATGTACCACAGATGAGGAACTTTCCTGTACATCACTGTTGGCTGTGTCCTGAAGAATATATCTGCCAGACTGGACCTGCACCATGCTAAATGGGATAGAATTAGAACAGATCTAGAAGTTGAATAGTAGACATCCTTGAGTTCGCTGTGGCAGAATTCTACTCCACCACAACCTGTAACCTCTTGGTCCATTATATTCCTCATTCTATGACTAACATTGTACCAGGATTGTTTGCTTGTCTTTATGAATGTGGGAGACCATAATAGAAGCATCAAACACATCAAAAAAAATGAGATATCAACGTTGTGGAAATACAACACCAGATTATATGCTGAACAGTTGGGCCAGTTCAGCAATTTCACAACCAAAAGATCAGATCAAGTTCCTCGCACTGCTATAGTTAGTTGTTAAATTGTTCACAGTCGTTCACAACTAATGCAAAGAGGCGGCTAAATAATGGTCCAGCCTAGCATGAGTGTGCAAAAGACAAGACATTGCAACTATCAGCTGGAAGTGTCAGTGGATAATTATCTTGATCTCCTGCTGAGGTCAACTGCTATTATGTATGCCAATCTTTAGCCAATCCACTTGATTACTGGACAATTCAACATACTGATAAGAGGACTCAGGAATCAAGTGTCTGGTCAATTATTTTCATAAGTATGGAAGGAGAGCCAGTCTTATTATTGTGGAGTGCAAAACCAACTTACAGATACCTCCAGCTTTATACAAAATGTTACCACATACATAAATCAATCCAAAATTGATATTTTTCAATCGAGTTACACTCTGATAGTAAATGTGTTTCGAACATTTGGAGTAATCAGTTTCAATTTTCTCTTCAAATTGAGGCATCTATGAGTTTTTGAGAACTTTGACTGTCCAATAAAACATTCATAACAATATCGTTAAAACAGAAATCAAACATTTCTATTTGATCCAAGGCACTAATATATTTGCTTATTCATAACAAACTGGCTGTTTCCATAGAAACTGCTTGTGTGCATGTCATCAGTACAACTAGACTCCTCCCTAGTTGCCCACCAGGAATAGAGACCAAAAGGATGTGGCTTAGAATTCCTACAGTGTGGAAACAGGCCCTTTGGCCCAACAAGTCGATACCAACCCTCAGAGCATCCCACTCATACATCTATGCTACACATCCCTGATCCCTATGGGCAATTTAGCATGGCCAATCCACCTTGCCTGCACATCTTTGGACCGTGGGAGGAAACTGGAGCACCTGGAGGAGAACGTGCAAACTCCACACAGACAGACAGTCATCCGAGGGTAGAATCGAACCCAGGCCCCTGGCGCTATGAGGCAGCAGTGCTAACCACTGAGCCACCGTGCTGTGTCTTACTTAAACATTAGCTCCTCATCAGCATGGCTTTAACTGGCCTGGTTTAAAACTATGCTTTAAAATACTTGTTCCAATAGCAACCCAAGAGGACTCACTTGTCTGCATGACTTTTTGGCTCTCTCCTCCCACTCTGCCAATCTGATTTGCCTCCTCTCCTCACACCTTCTGTCTGGAGTTCTCCTTCAGATTTTGACTCCATCTTCAAATTCTTTGGATCTTGTTCACATTGGTCCAGTATGACTCTTTGCCCTAACTACATGTGGTAAATTAAAATACACAACCAAATACATCACAAATTGGTAAGGAGGATCAGGTCTACAATCGTTAATTTTCATGGGCATGGAAGGAAAGTCAGTCTTATGACTGTGGAGTGTAAAACGCTCTCTACTTGGATTATAGATACCTCTAGCTTTATACAAAATATTACACTGCACAGACTTCTTTGTCTGGAGACAAAACAGAATGATGACAAGGGAGGGGAGGGGAATGCATGTCTGGTGGTGACATCCCACTAGAGGTGGCAGAAATGGTGGCTAATTATCCTTTGGACGTGGATGCTGATGGGATGGTAGGTGAGGAGCAAGGGGATACAATGAGTGTTGTGGGAGGGAAGAGAAGAGTTGAAGGCACAAGTGCAGCAAATGGGGCAAATACTATAAAAGGGCCATGTCAATTGCAGTAACAGGGCATCCTTGGTTGAGGAAAATGGTGGACATTTTGAGAAATCCCCTTCAGATAGTGACATTAACTGAACAGCTGAAATGAAAACCGAGAAACCAGGAGAATGTAACGTTTTCCCACAATTTATATATCCATTGCCTGCGATTCAAATAAGGCCATTGATACCTTACTGAGAGTGAAGGAGCTGCATTTAAAGCCAGCCTTTGTGCATCTGTGGTCCCCATTTGCTTTTACAATACTACTGAAAATTTAACGTAAAACTAATGGAAACTGATTCAACCTCTCCAACTTGTATCAATAGCTGTTGTTGTATTCCAACCTAGTCATAACCATGTTTCAGTGCAAGGTGTTAGTAATTTCAACGTTCAGTTTTATTTCTAGCTCCTCTGACAATAAAACAATTCTTGACAACGTGCAGCTCGACCTGGATAAACACTGAATGCTAGACAATGACCACATCCAACAAGACAGAATCTAAACTTTTCAAATGATGTTCGATGGCACTAAAGTCACTCATTTTCCCCAACATCGACACCCTGGATGTTACCACTGGTTAGACACTTAACCAAACCAATCACAGAAATGCTGTGGTTATAGGAGGTCAAAGGCTGGGAATTCTGTGACATGTAATGCATCTCCTGACTCCCAAAGCTTGTCAGCACAAGATAACAAGGCACAAGTCAAGAGTCTGTCCTCATTGTCCCTTGGTCAAAATTCTGGAACTCCCTAAAAGCAGTATGGGTACACCCATACCACGAGCTTCAGTCGCTCAAGGTGACAGCTCATGCCCAGTTTCTTGAGGGCAATAATGCTGGCCTAACCAGCAGCACCTATATTCATAAACAAAACATAATGAAAATACTTTCTGAAAGAGGATAGCTCTCTATGCCAAATTATAACATATTAGAGAAAATTTAGCAGGGAATGGTGCTGAAACTTAAGAGTTCTGAAATGTGAGCAATGACTTGCAGAATCAAATTTATTATCATTAGAGAAAACAGTGAGGTAGTGATAGGAAACAGTCACGACTGAGAGGTACAGCTTTTAGTTAGTTAAACTTGTTCTGTAGTTAAATCTGAGAAAGGAAGATTTGTTTCTGCTCCACCTTCACCGCTACCCTCCCACCCTGGCTCCATTTGTGGATATCACCAAAAGCACTTCAATTAAATTATTTTTTGAAAAAGGCTTATTATTGTTGTAATAGGATAAAATATATAGGGATAAAAGGTGCAAGATTGCCAAAGGGCATCACTTAGAATGCATTAGCTGGTGTCTATAATAGAGTGAATGCGTTGTAAAGGGTCATTGAAATATTAATTGATGGACTTTACTGGTTGATACTTTGTGGGGACATTCTCTGCCATTGTAAGATGGGTCTTGAAAATTTGCAATGTTGGTCTATCTTCTCTAAGAATAGCTTTATTGATATGCCTGTCTACATTGTTTAAAAAGTTACCATTGAACCAGTTAAGATTTATATGCTGCAGTGACACTTCAAAATAAGATTCAAAATACTTAGTGGGAGTTGCATGTGAAGTAAGAACGAGCAAAATAATATGTTAATACAGAGAAGTGAGCAACAGGCTTTGTTTAAAAGTTAGGTACTTACATAATAACGTACAGCAGCTCTCCTTAGTTGTAGGCGTTCATCCTCTGAATAAAATGAACACTAGTATCTTGAACAATGATTGCACTCCAGTAATTTGCTGTATAGCAAATGCTTACTGCTTACTAATTCAGAATCTACTTCAGAACTGCAGGCTGAATGACGGCAAAATACAAAAGCTTTCCCGCCCCCACTAAAAGCACATATTCTCCCCTCTCTGTTGAAACAGCCTTCTTATCTTGGACACAGCACAGAGATTGGGATCTTGTGGCAAGTGTCCCTACTTCTTGACCAGAGGTCCTGTTCAGTAAGTCCCTGCTGTGCTGGAGATGTGTCCCAACATGTCCAAACAAGTTCATTCAAAATACTTGGACATCTGGTATCTTGGAGAAATAGCAATCATTCATGTAAGCAGAGAACCATCAGGCTAGTTTGCTCCTTTTCACTCTGTAGAAGCTGAAGATTTTATCGTATCTCTACAACGTGTGAAAATACTGAATCATATCTTTATAGAACATGTATGGACATGTACAACTGTAATTTGCATCATTTAAATGAAATAAACTAAAAACGCACATATTCTCTAATCTCAACGAACACAGTTTTTGTGGCTTGCAAACTACCACTCCTCAACTTGAGTAGTCTCTCAGCAACATGGAGATAAATTAGCTACTGATTTTCTTAAAGGGGAATGGAAAATAGTGCATAAAAATATCATAGCTCTGGAGTTGATTAAGAAACAATGTATATATTTTGTTTACAAATGTCTCAAGTTAAAGTGGTTTAAAGGATTATTTAATTACATCTTTTTTCCTGTTACTTGCTTGATTAAATCACAAACAAATGCATCCCAATTATAGTAATGATCAAAATCTGACAGATTTAACATTCTGAAGTTACTCAAATCCCAGTTTCTAATTTTTCAAGAGTAAAATACTAGGCTCACAGAGTCAATGTTAGAAACAGTGCAGATGCTACAATCTGATTTGAAAGATCTTCATTCTGCTTTATAATTATACTGTATGAATTATGCGAGTGCCAAAGACTTACCAGCCACATGACACATACATTTCAAGAGGGGAAAATCATTCCATGAAAATTAAGGAAATGTCAGTGCAGCAATTGTAGTTGGCCACAAAACAGTAATTCAATTTCTTAACTCCAGTGACTGAAAATCTCCTTGGAAAATTAAATGCATTGATATTCTCTAAACTCAGGAAACACAAGTTAAGGGACAAGGAGGAAATCTGTCCTTTTTGTCAGCTTTGGCTCAATTTCTTAAAAAGTTTGATGCTCGAAGGCAACCAATTACCTCACCTGCATTTATTGACAAGTTAAAACATTTCTAATTACTCTCAGATTCCAACTGCTATTACCTAGAAGCAACAGTGCCTTTCTAGATCCAAGTTAGATTTTAAAATAGATAAATTTTGGGAGCACATAGAACTTCCAAGGGAAAGATATAGAAAAGGAAGGGTAAGACAGCAATGCAGATTGAAATTCTTGAAGATTCTGATTGGGTCTATTTACCATTCACTACATAATTTACCTAGCAAACAATAAAAGCCAGAATTCAGCTATGAGGATACTACACTACCTGCTCTTTAGGCATTTCTGGTAATAAGTGACAAAATTGGACATAATAATTGGGACTATATGAACAGGGAAAGCAACAATGTTGATGTGCACAACAGATGTTCCAAAACAATTGAAAATGTTATACAGAGGAGTGCAAACGGTGCTGGGTTGTAATTTCCAGTAAAATTTATTTTGGCCACCATTTCCTCAGAAAAAAAACAAAGAAAATAAAATGAAAACAAAATGTGTCATCCTAAAAATATTTCTGCTGGTTCAGGCTTACATCATACAAAAAAACATGATCAAAACAGTCCAAAAAGCATGTGTACAATCTTTACTTAGCAAAGAATAAAATAAATACAAATTGATCCAAAAGGCTTCAGATGCATCTCAATTTTTGTCCTTTGTTTTTAGTACAGCTATTATCTAGATACACCACCAATTAAAAACCACAATGGCTTTGAAACAGAAGGAAAGACTGAGTAATTAAGAGGCATAAACTGCTAGTAAACAGTCGGTGAAAGTATAGAAACAAAAATTATTTAGCACAGGATCTTAAACAATATTAGAAAACAATTACATTTAAAAAAGTTTGTTGGATTTGCCTTTTCCTATCAAACCAACTTGAAAAAAATCTATACAATTTTCAAAAAACTGAACACCACTATCTTACAATAAGATAAACACTGATAGTAAGCCAGTGTTATGATACATTTTACATAATGTGCAGCACATTCAAACAGTTCTAGTGTTTGTTTTGCCCTCCTGAATGGACAGATAAGTAATATGGTGCTTCTTCCTCCTTAATTATCTGCATTAAATGTGGAAGCATGAGCCAAATGATCTCTAAGTATTTTTGCTAGTTTTGCTTTCCTGGTTCATTTGTTTG
Source organism: Rhincodon typus (assembly GCF_021869965.1). Classification (NCBI taxonomy): domain Eukaryota; kingdom Metazoa; phylum Chordata; class Chondrichthyes; order Orectolobiformes; family Rhincodontidae; genus Rhincodon; species Rhincodon typus. The sequence goes on from NC_063348.1 coordinate 11,791,276, forward strand.
CTTCCCACCCCATTCCCCACTTTTTATATTAAGACAATAATAGAAGAGTAAAGGTATTTTAGCATATGAGGTAAAAGTGTCCATTTTAAAAATAACAAACGTAAACAGTTATAGTTACTTTGTTAGGCTCTGCTCTTCATAAGCCAACAGCACCAACATTTTCCAGCCTACTGCTACAAGGATATCTGGCTTTGAAAAACAGTGATTCCTGCTGCCATTTATGAACCATCATTAGGGCAAATATAATGTTCTTTTTTGCCAGGGAGGAAGGAAAAATTACAGACATTCACAATCAAGATGCAGACAGGTTTTTTAAAAAAGCATGATTCATGTCACCCCAAGTGCGTAGGTTTTTTGTTTGGGTCATTCACTGCTGGCTAGGGTAGATTCTCAAGAAAAACTAAGGCTGATAGGTCATTTAAAAGCAGGATGTTTAACAACACATTACCTCAGGTCACATGCAGTCAACCACCAATGGTTTTTTTGGCTGTAAAACATTACTGTTTTAGGACACAGTAGTTATGCCTCTCTCTATTCCTTCCACTACCGTTCAGGAATCAAGTACACTGTTCATTATGGTAGCTGGAGCTTAAAAACAGAAGCTACTCTTAGACAGGGCAGTAGTGGATGCACTACACTCCATCCTTGTATAGATGGAGTTAGTGAAAAATGATAATCACTGATTCCATTGGTCGTGCAATGACAACTTTCTGGAAAATGTATTTTGTGCATTGGTATGTGTACAAGTGTCTGTGCATTCACATGTATGTGTATTTTGTAAATGCATGTGCACATTGGGCCACATGCACTGTCACATCTATCTGCACTCGTTCTCATTTGTATGTGCTCTATCATGCACCATCTGTCAACGTATACGTGCATATGCATTTTCTCTACACATGACTCAGGTGTATGTGTTCTCTCATTTATGTATTTATGCACCCCTTTTCTTGTATATGTATGTTTGTGTTGTGGTGTAAATTTGATTTTTGTGCTTATGAATGTTCAAGTTCACACATGAGAAGATAGATCAGGCCCTTCCAAGTATGAATTACTTGATGTTGATTGCTCAAGTTCAGGAATTTCCCTCTTGGAAGACAAAGCATCCATATCGCTCTTAAGCCCCAAGTAATGTTGCACTCAGGCAGCAAACAAAATTGGAAAGTTAAAGAAACACTGCAGACTTTGGTGAGATAAAGGAAGATTACTTAACTAATGTCACATATTGACCCATTTGTTTTTCAGGCTTGAATCTTTCTCATAAAATCCTGAGAATTATTTCGTCACATCTACTTTATTCTTTCCAAACATATGAAATGGAAAATTGATGGTGTCAATGGTGACCACAAGTGACCTGATAAAGTACATGTTAAGAAAATTGGTTCCAGATTTAATTTAGTGGTTAATGAAGCTTTCAAGAGACCTTATACCATCTAACACTGATTCTGAAAACAGCAAGGGTAATTTTGAAAGCATATTCTTCCTTTCAAATTACTTGAAAGACTTCTTTGATCTGCCTCGGAGTAAAGGCTAAACCTTTCACAGGGTTGTCTCAGGCAGCAGGAATCAGCAACATAGTGTCATCAGATCCACCTATTTAACTCATTCCTCCTACTAGTCACAAAGAACAGGGAAAAAAATACCAGTGATGGCAAAATAAATTGGGGGAAAATGTACAGTACGTGCAAATTGTAAAGTACCATAGTAATATCTTTTGGAAAAATCTGCTCTTCTCTCACTCTCCTTACAGTAAACAGATATAATACTGATGCTGGTTTCATCTCAATCCCAGTTTACAGAAGCTCATTGAGTGTTGCCAATTTCTTGTTTAAAAAGATAAGTCCAGCAGTAAATGCAGAACAGAAAATGTGACAAGATATTTGGGGCACTGTGCCAAAATCAGCAGTCACATCCTTTAGTATACTGTTGCTAGTGTCACAGATAATTCATAATGTCCATTACTACTTCCTACCCTGTCAAGCTGAAACACAAAAAAAATCAACATTTTCTTTATTTGGGGTTAATTTGGTACCTTTTCCTGTACTAAACATTAGCTACTGCAGAGTGAGGAGCTCCAATGTTATCTGCACGATTCTGGACTTTTAAAATAGCAACAGAAAATGCTGGAAATACTCAGTCTGGCAGTATCTAAGGAGAGAGAAACAGTCAATGTTTCTGGATTGTGACCACTTATCAGAACTGAGTTTTGTTGAAGGAGGTCACTGACCTGAAACATTAACTCTTGCTTTCTTTTTTCCTGCTGATGCTGAGTATTTCCAGCATTTTCTGTTTTTATTTTAGATTTCCAGCATTCACAGTAGTTTGTTTTTCTAACAATAAAATATTATACAACTCAAAGGTTATGATCATTTGAAAATTCTATTATCATTTTTGTCTGTAAGAATATTAGTAACAGTTGCCACCAGTTACTTTGAACATTGTATCTGGGGTTCTTTTTATGGTCAGAGAACACATTTTTTGATGATAGACTACTTATTTAAATCCTCTTCCAAGGGGTTTCAACAAATAAGGAGTGGATAGGTTGTCATTCATTTCCAGCTGAATAGCAAGTTAGCAAGATAACCTCTTCACAGTAGATACAATCCATAGCTGTTATCTAACTAACTTTGCTCTACAAAGGCAGACAAAAAGGCAGACAAGCACCCACTGTCTCCTCTCAACCAAGATGCCATATTCTACTACCACAATGTGGTCTGTGGCTTATCAGTACTAATGAGAGAAAGGGAAAAGATTGTTACACATTATGGAGAAACTGAACCAAACATATTTACCAGTATTTCTAAAGCTAGGAGGCATCAAAACTAATACAGAATTGCTCATTTCTGAATTCAGAAGGAACACCAATTAACTTTGGAAGTCATTAAATACTAAGAGTAATGTAAATGATTGAAGCAATGCCATAGAAGCAATGATTAAATATAACAGGAGAAGACTTATAAATAATTTTAAGAACAAAGCTCATTGTAGGAACTTTAACTGTTATAATATTAGTATAAATTATAACTCCATTCCTGTTTTTAATAGTTTTCTAAATATTGGGGATTCATACCAGTGCAACTTGTAGTAGCTTGCATTTTTGTTTTAATAAAAGAAATAATTGCAAAAGGCAAACATGCACACAATGGAGACCAATCAATATGTGCCCATGAGCTTTGTAATTTTTTTTTTAAGGCTATACTTGCAGTACATGTTAAGTCCTGATCTCGAGAGAATTCTTGATTCAAGCACATGCCAAATGTAGAGTCAAACTGTCACAAGGTCATTTGGAGCCAGGGCAATAAAACCGATTCCAGATTTTCATTCCATCAGCATTTGCCAGAAATTCAGACATTCCTTCAATGTGCAATTCATTTTTTTGCTATAAAATTATCTACAATGCCAGTTCTGGTGATTGATATATTTAGGCATGAGAAAAACATTAGACACATCCTTCTTGATTCTTCGATTATTAGCTTTATGTAACTCATCAAGTAATCTTGAGAATATCAATTAAAACTCCAAGCCACAGTGACAAAGCAATCCAAATATTGAGTAACAGTAATTCACACTTTGTAGATGGTCTCTCTGACAACTTAAAAAATGAGCAGCCCTGTGGTACTGCTAAACAATAAAGTAGCGAGAAGTGACATTACATAAGTAATGACAGTGTTGAGGAAGGAGAAAGTGAAGGCAAACTCTTTCCCTCTTTGTTAATAGGGGAATTTTAAGGTATTCTTTAGACAAAGAGCACCGTCTCAAAGCACAACAGCTGCATCTTTCCCCTTCAAGACAGGAAATGCTGCAGAGAGCAAGATGGCTCAAAAGATGCTTGGGAGCAAGAGGTGAGGAAGAGGTTAGCAAGAAGTTAGCAAGAGCATTGCAGGTCATTCTGACTGTGACAAAATACAAGATTTAAATTACACAAAATTTTTAAATTATTTAAAAGTTCTGATGTACTAATCAGGGATACTCCAGTACAAATACTTCAAAAGTACCACACACTCAATTAGATCATCTTACATGAAACCACTGATTTCCTTATGGTTTTCTAGGGGACAAGAGTCAAGCATACTCTCGGCCTCCTGCAGTGCCACAACGATGCCACCCGAAGGTTGCAGGAACAGCAACTCATATTCCGCTTGGGAACCCTGCAGCCCAATGGTATCAATGTGGATTTCACAAGTTTCAAAATCTCCCCTCCCCCCACCGCATCCCAAAACCAGTCCAACTCGTCCCTGCCTCCCTAACCTGTTCTTCCTCCCACCTATCCCCTCCTCCCACCCCAAGCCGCACCTCCATCTCCTACCGACCAACCTCATCCCGCCCCCTTGACCTGTCCGTCCTCCCTGGACTGACCTATCCCCTTCCCAACTCCCTACCTACACTCACCTTTCCTGGCCCCATCCCCGCCTCTTCGACCTGTTTGTTTCCTCTCCACCTATCCTCTCCTCTATCCCTCTTCTATCCGCCTCCCACTCTCTCCCTATTTATTTCAAAACCCCCTTCCCCTCCCCCTTTTCTGATGAAGGGTCTAGGCCCGAAACGTCAGCCTCTCTGCTCCTATGATGCTGCTTGGCCTGCTGTGTTCATCCAGCCCTGCACCTCGTTGTCTCGGATTCTCCAGCATCTGCAGTTCCTACTATCTCTCATCAGCTTGATCAGGGACTTCCCAAACTGTGGATCAGGATGTCCAGTGGAACCAAAGTCAAATGTATGGGGTTGCAAACTCTGAAGAAGCAATGGGTGCCATGGAGTTTTGACAAGGACTAACAACTATTAAATCTAACAATCCAAACCGAAAGGCCTTAATTCTATCATGAAAAATTTAAAGTTAGGTTTTATTTTGCTTAAAAACCCGGTGCACTAAGCAGCTTCTCTCTCCCCTCCACTCATCCTCTCTTCCTCTCAACTCCTCCCACACGTTTCTCCTTCATATTATCTTTCATTAAACATGACGGAGCCCGTATGCCGAGACTAAAACTGCATAACATTTCCATCAGAGGACTGCTAGTGATATTAAAAATAAAAATCAATGCATTCAGGTACGAATGGGTCGCACCAAATATCCTAAATTGATGTTGCAATCTTCATTCTTAAGTACAATTTCAATACTTAAGTTATGACATGAAAAACATACAATTTACAAAATAATAATGGTTAGGTGTTAAAAAGAACTTAGTTTACAGCCTTTCAAAATTAACTATCAAGTATTATTCTACCCTTATGCTTTATAAGCCTTTTAAAAATACCGAGATGCCATTCATTGTGAATAGTTCATTTGTAGCATTAACCAATGTAAATATTTCTCAGATAATTCAATTTAAAAAATTAATAACTGGATGTAAATATGCCCACAGACTTTTTGGGCATTCTAAATATAATATGAAAAGCAGCAATGAATTTGCATGGTGGTAGTCAGGACAACCTCTCTTTCATGATGACTGAAGAGGTTTATTTGCATATCACAACTAATTTCACAGTATGAGTGGAATCAAATTTTGCTTTGCTAAATGCGGAGGACAGCAGGAGAACAACGTGGTAGATATGCAGCATATAGTTTGTTGTTTTGACTAGTGCAGCTTTAATTCTGTTTCATGCTAGCTCCAGAGAATTTAAACACTCCATGAAGCAGCTTGCCTTGCTAAACTACAAAATTAGAAAATATGAACACATCCTTTTTTTTTTTTATATAGGGACACAGGGGAGGGAGACCATAAAGAGGAGAAAAAATAAATTTGGGCTGATGCAGCAAAAACTTTCCTTTACAAGACTGTTTTACCTGGAGCTGAATATTTTTATTAATTTGCTGGTTCCAATTGATATTGTTTGATATACACTAAAAATTAATCACAACTGACACAAAGCAATATACATATTTTCTCCTCTCTCCCCTTGAAGTTCAACAATTCTTAATCAGGACGATGAGACAGTTCAATTTGTGGTCTTAGGCTATGACTGGTGACTAAAATAGTACTAGATTTTAAAATCCTTAGCAGTGAAAGACAAGTCCTAACCCCATCCCACTCACCTTCTCACAGATGATTTGGCCAAAAGCTAAGTCTCTAGTTTTGGGATTTCTCTAGAACCTAAGTTCAGTGGAGTTTAGAACTCAAGTTGTTGTCTGCTAAATGTGCACTAGTGGTGTTTGCTGAGTAAACCTTCTTCAATGGGCATACCATTCCTTTATACATTCCACCGCTGACATCACTCACCAATTCCCAGTGCAATTAAAATCAATAATTAGGTTTTACTGATGTTACACATATACTTCTTACAGCAAGACTTAATTAACAAACTTCAAATTAAGTCTGGAACAATAGAAATAATTTTTGCAAGTTCAATATCAATATTGTATTTAAGTCAATTGCCATTAAAATGGACAGATATTAATTTAGTTCACTTTATGGACATTACCAAAGAAATTAATCTCTTGCAACTAAAATATTCAAGCTAAAAGCAATAAATATTCAACCTTCAAAAGGAATGCTACGAGCACGTGGAAGAATGAGCAAATATTCCCTGCAGCAGCACTCAAATGACTCAAATTCAGGAAACTGGCCAAAGCTCAGTCAGCACCATGACTGCAGATTTAATACAATGTTTATTCTGTTAAACTGTAAGATTGAATGACAGACAGGCAGATGTCTCAGGCACTGCATCAAAAGAAACTGGAAAGATATGTTGACACCAAGCCATGGAAAACAAAGAGCACTTTTATTTTCCATAGCTCACTTTAGTTTGTAAGCCTACTGTCCTATTACTTTCAGTTACTTTAATTTGCAGACTGATCCTCTGCAATTAGTTACCTTCCAAGAGAGATATTCTGCCTCTTCCACTAGGTAGATTATCACCAGTGCCATGCTTTATACATGATTTCACCGTATTCCAGGGCTTTTCCAATGTATTTTAGTTCTAGACGAGAATTCCTTAATTTACTAACTATGTTTACAATCAATGTATCATCACCCTGTATTGTATTTCCATACTCTTACATTTTTCTAATTTGAACCTAATGGCCTAACAACCCTTGGAATAACCAATACAACCTGGTCTCTTGAACAATAGTGTAGGGTTTATGGAGGGAACCAAAGAAGCCATCAAAAATTATTTATCAGTTATAAAAGTCGAGTGAGTGAATTATAACAGAATATAAAATAGGTACTAATTTTATCCCTCAAGATGAATGTTGCTTTATTTTAACCAGCCACATTTTAAATATGGAAGGAAAAGAAAATAAGTAGAGTGGTCATGACTTAAAGCCAACAAGGGAGGCAGATGCAGCAACAACTCTCAAGAGCAAAGTAAATGGGCACTTGAGGAATCAGTTTGCTGGGGAATAAGGATAGGACTGACTGGATAGGTCTTGCAAAGAGGGCGCCATGTGCCAAAAGGCTACCATCAGTGCTGTAAAGACCATCATTCACTGTATCTTAAATGCTAATGCTACAAGTTGTACCATGTTGCAAAATATTGCTCAATGTATATGAAGCTGAATTTAACCACTATTTTTTTTGTTCTTGCTCACCTTAAACATTCTTATTGGGAATGATAAGTGATAATTGGAAGCTATCCAGTACCTCACCCGAGTGACCATTTTCAATTTCAACCAAAACAGCAGTTCTTTGATCATGGATTGATCACAATAACCCCTGCTCCTATCCACACTACACGCCGTCATCATCCAACATGGGTCTGAATTGTGATCAATGTGAGTACTCTGTTTGAACTCCTGTTCTGCATCTAGTATCTGCATGACTTCTCAAAACCAAGTAAGCAAATCTTTCATAGTTGAATATTCACAAGTAAAACAGTCTTTACAATTTTTTTTTGCAATAGCCATTCTGTTACACTTACTACATACTGTCCTTCATTCTGGAAAATATAATAAAACCACTCGAGGATTCTGAGACTTGTACAAAAGGTGAATCGTATTGCTGTGCATGCATATTCTTTAAAGAAATAAAGAACAACAAGGCTGTGTTCAAATACAGTATGATCAGTCAACAAACAAATAACCTGCTTAAACTATTTCAGGCTTCAACGAGTCATCAGATTTCAACAGTATTTGAGTGTGTGTGTTTGTTTATAAGATAGTATGTTGGAGTGAGATGATGTTTATTAGTATATCATATTGCTTTAGTAGTGGGGACAGAGGAATGAAGAGATAAGGCAACAGTCCATGTTGAGCAACTTTGCTCACTCAAAAAGGCAAACAATCGCAACAGGTTTTGGCTGCTAATTCATGTTAATGTAGTGTTATCATTTTTATATTTCACTCATTTAATCCTGATTCGTTGTTAGACCTTGTGTCTCTCTCGGTTTAAGCTTGTAATTTACCAACACTGGTCACTAGCAAGTCTTCCATTAATTATCCAGCTAAAACTGTAAAGTTAACTTGGAATTCAAGGAAAAGAAATCTAGATTTCAATAATGAGCTGAGTAAAAGGCTGGTAAATTATAATCATTGATCTACAATACTTCAAACTTAGATGATTTGAGCATTAACTTCCTGAATATACTTGAGTCATTTCCAATCTTGCACTACGGAGTGCACCACATTGGAGCCAAGGTGAGGGCAGAAACTGGTGTTCTCCAAGGTTTGTAAGAATGGTTAACATCTGGTTTTGGGTGAAAAGGAGTGTGGGGCTTGGAATTGAACGTTGGCAATGCCAGGCATGGTATCAATTCTGAATCATAACATTAGTTTAGAACCTATTTGTTATCAATGCTGCAGTTTCAAAATAGAAAAAAAGGTATGAATTCTGTACAAATTCTAGTAGATCATTAACAAATTTGTTCTTCCAATACTCTAGAGAGCGCAACCTGGAAAGAAATCCATTTGCCAGGTTAGTCTCTATATTTATTGCAGTAAATGGCTTTGCTCAGCTTTCTACCTGTATAAATGCACCCGATTATTAAAAACTAAAATACCAGTACAGAATCCATGGGGTAAACATGCACTCACTGAAGTAGCACAACACTGAAAAGAACAATGCACGTATCACTGCAAACCCTGCACCTACCCAATTCATGCGCAAGATACGGACTCAAGTAGACATCTCAGACATATTAAATACCTGTAACTTTTGTTACAAGTAAGCATCTTTCATGTATGGGCCAGAAAGTGAATGGCAACAAGCTCTGACCACAGGAAAGGAAAAGACTACTCTCAGAATCAGAAACTCTATGCATTTTATTCAGCCTGCCCTGAAGAATGATGTGGAACTCTTAAATGTCATTGGGCAATCTTTCACATAATTGTTAGATATCAGACACTATATATTTTAACAGATTAGTGGATTGCCTTTGAGGTTGGACGTGATTGGTTGATTTTTAAAATATTATAATGAAGACAGAAATTTACCAAAACAAAATACATCCCAACCAGGAGGATTTCTAAGGAAATATTAATCCAACTCCAGGCATGTCAATTTTCAATAGATTTGTTCCTCTGATTCCCTAGCCGTTGTTCAAGTGTATGATTCTTATATTTTCCTAGCTAATGAAAGCCATCAGCAGATTGCTTGATTATAGGTTTAGCAAATAAAAATTACATGGCAAAAACTGGACCTTCAAGTGCTTTCTTATCTATCTAAACTCAGGACACTCAAATCTAAAACACTGGTCCCTCAACTGTTCCAGTCATGATGGACTAAATTCAGTACATACAACTTGGAATTTATTTCGCACCTTTAATATAGTAACATGTTTCAGGCTGCTTGATAAAGCAGACATCAGAGTATTATTTGTACAGCATCTCGCAGAAATGATCAACCAGGAAGCAATTAGACTGAACTGCACCGTGCAACATACTGACCACAATAAAAGATGGGAAAGTGAAGCCCACGTGGGCTTTCAGTGGATCATAGCCTGATCAGCAGAGATGGCTGAGTAAGAGATAATAGTTGATCCTTCAAATCAAAAACTTGTCAAAAGATGAGAATGGGAATCAGTAGTGTTACAGCAAATAGTGATAACTATGTTGAATAGTCAAGATTCACTAAAAGAAATCTGAAAAATTCTACTTGAATAAAAATTCTAGGGAATGGGGTCAACTCCACAAATGATAAACTTGTATGAAATTGTGACTGGTCAAATCTCTCAATGGCACAAGTCTTCTCTCGAACACATGATCACATCAATGCTATACAAAGAGGTTGGTGGAATAAGTCTGATGTCATATTACTGTACATCAGTGTTATCCAACATATGCAGCAGCAGTTTGTACCATATACAAGATTCACTGCAACTCATCAAGCCTTTTTTGACTGCAACTTCAAAACCCATGATCTTTATCACCTACAAAAGTAAGGGCAGCAGAGGCAAGGGTACAGGTGCAAGTTAAAGTCACCATTCTGACCTGTAAGTATATCACTGCTGCTGAGTCAAAAACCCTCCCTAACAGCATTGTGGGTATTACCTCCATCACAGGGACTGCAAAGGTTTGAGAAGGTAGCTCACAAGGGTAGATGAATGACAAATGCTGCCCTTGCCAGTGGCATCCACATCCATTAAAAGATTTAGTCACTAGCCATATATAGCTCAAATAGTGCATTATGTTTGTAGGTATTTCTTGGTCATACAGTGTTATTAAAAACAGAGTGGATGTGTCTTCTAATTGTTATTGGTGATTTATTTCCTTGTTTTTGAATGGGGATAAATGCTTTTACATTCACGTACATGGTGAAATGAGTGTATGAAAAGTGTTTACTAATTTAACATCTAGCTAAAAGTGTTATATTGCCACATCTGTAGCTAATCAGCGTTTTCTGTTAGATAACAGCATTCTACATCTAGTGCGCTTTGAAATCTAGGACCACAAGATGAGTACTTGATTACAGGATCATGTCATGCATGGCAGTGGGGCTCTCAACAGTTGAATGTTTGTACAAGTGCTGAATTATACATTATATTAATCAAGGAAACATCTGAGGAAAATGCCTGATGATTGGAATATATTGGATATACATCCCAAGTGAGATATTACCTGAACAGATCAACTGATTACGAGCAGCACTGTCAGAAAAAAACATACACCAGATCAGAGCACCAGAGTTCTGTTACAACCGAGACTAGTAACAGGACAAGCAGCAGGTGTACTTATGCTGAAGAAGAAAAATAACACTGTAGTTACTTGTTACGATGGGCGGGGGGGGGTGTCGTCCTCCAAGCTGCAAGAATCTCACACAAATCATATACAAACTAGACTTTCCAAATTAATACCAGTGTAGCTGAGCAAAAAAGTTTGATCACTTACACGAATCAGCCACAAATTAAAGAAAAATTGAGAGGATACAGGACTTGGATACTTAACCAGCAGCAGGTCTGCCACATGGACATGCTGAACCTAAGACAGTTTATGCAAAATTGTTTGAATTTGACTCATTTCATTATTTGAAATCTTGGATACAATTCTGGCCTCCATATTACAAAAAGAAAATCGAGGCATTCAAGATTGTATGAAAAAGAGTTACAAGAATGACATGCTATAATTTTCAGAAAAGTTTGAATAGCCTGAGGCAGGGGGGTTACGTCTGAGTGGTCTTTAAAATTACAAAGGGATTTCACAGGGTTGGCATTCAGAAAATGGCTCCACTTGAGAACAAGTCCAAAAATAGGGGCTAATAATGTAGGACAGATATTAATAAATTCAAGATGGAATTCTAAAGACACTTCTTTAACCAGACAGTAGTTAAAATATGGGATGGAGTATATGAGATGAATGGCAACAAGTCATTTAAAGGCAAAGCTAGTCACATCCAAGTGGGAGAATGGACAGTGGGCCAAGTTAACTTGGCTAGGCAAAATTCAGTGATAGGTTGCACGCACGGATCATAAACGCCACGTTATTTGGACAATTGATTTCTTTGTGTTGTAGATTCTATGCAATGAATTAAGAGACAAGTAATTAAAGTATAGCATATGTTGATGTATTTACAGAGGGACATCCCTTGTGATGGGATACAAGGACATGGAATCAGAGATGTTATGTCTTGAGTTCTGGAGCTATCAGAGAGCCTTTGGAGATTCCCAGATGTCTTTAAGATAAATCAGAGAGTTTTATGCATACTGAGAAACAAATGATCTGAGAGGGGAATACATCTTATACACAATGGGGTGAAAATCCAGGAGAAGCTCAGGAGTGTTAGCCACCCAACAATTCCCAATTCTCCAAAACTATTAGCAAGTACTGCAAATGCGCAATATAATTATGTTATGCTCGCCATACTGTTGGGACTTGAGTTTACCATCATGCTGTTTGGGATTTTAAAAAAAAATGCATTATGATGTTCCAGTAACAAGGGAATTTGCTCTGGCATCTGCAGATATTATCATACTTACTTGGGTTCGGACAACACCTTACCAATGTTATGCAGGAAGGGCACCTGCAGAGCTGGCAACCTGATCACTCTATGAGTTGGGGAAAATAGAAACCTAATTGGGAAAAGCTGGACATTATAAACAATGAGTCTGTCAGACAATGAAGTAAATACATCCACACATTCTTTGGGAAACTGGCTGTTGAGTAGGGGACAGTTAGTTTTATAAATGATTACTGGCATAGTTACTTTATTTGCAAGTTTGATTCAAAAGGCAAAACCTAAACTAGGTAATCTTGCTCCTTAAAATGGAGAACATATTAGTAAAAGAGAGATATATTATGTTCAGATAAAGTGTTACATGGTCCAGAATATTGTACATAAGGTGGCATTGAACAGGGGCACTAGCTCTATTTATTCAGGTAAATTATTTTAAGCGAGAAGTCCTTGATCATCTTCCTGTATGAAACATTACGGTCACAATGCACGGTACAGTGACAAAATCTTAAAGAATACCAAAGTAGAACATTGACACTGCATAGTTGTTGCTGTCCTTTAATGGGACAATCCTAAGTATAATCTGAGCACAGCTCCTTACTTTGATTAAACTCAAAAATAATGTACATTAATTGGAATGGAATATTGCCTATGTAGATTGCAGCGTGGACATCGTCATTGAAACGCTAACGTGCTTTCAAATCAAGAGTAGAATACAATTTTGATCTTCATGAGCAAGATGTCGGCAACATTCACAAGTCTCTGCCAAATAATAGGATAAAATTGTTTTGCTTTTCACTTGATTCCTAAAATAGTGGTAAACATCACATTCAAGATAAAGGAAACACCTTCATGAAATACTAGCATGTTTGTTTAGAAAGAGCAATGTTCAGTTTACAGCCACAGTACAAACTGGAAAAAGTACTCAGTCATGCTAAAATGCTTATTGACAATGAACAAGGACACTTCATCAATGCATCAGGTTGAATGTTTCTGAAAAATCACTGAAGTTAAATGTGCTTCAAACAAGGCATGAAAGGAATATGCTTGAACATCAATTTTGGGTTGAAATTGTCTTCGACTTCCCAAACTCAGATAAAACAGAATTGTGAAAAGCAAAATATTACAGATGTTGGAAATTTAAATTTAAAACATAAAATGCAAAAGCACTCAGCCTCATCCATAGAAAGGGAAACCTAGAGGTAATCTTTCAAATCTTTTGACCATTTTGTCACATCGAACAACTTTTCCTTTAACTTCAATTACTTCCTCCAAATAAAACATTTTTTATGGAAGCCCACATATTTCCAAGCGATCCCTCCCATTTTGAATGTTATGTTCTACATTCTTCACTTCAGTTCTACTCAGACTTCTTCCCTGACCTCTTCTTTCAGCCAACATATGAAGGATTCTTCTTATGCTGCTGTCTGTACTCACTGCTTGCTTTCGATTTTCACCCTCTGTTCCCTAATCTGTTCCACTCATTTCAACTTGATTAGAATTCTCACTTTCTGTAAGGTCTTCATTCTCCTCTCCCAGTTTTGCAGTCTCCTTGTTAAAAAAAAAATTGACAAAAGGTTACAAAACCTGAAACATTGATCCTACCTTCCTGGTTCCACAAATGCTGCCAGATCCGCTTAGTGGTTTACAGCATTTGGTGGATGTGTAGTTGTAGTTGTTGCAATACTTCCAAGTTACACTATGTCTTTGTCTATAGGCTGTAAAAGTTTGATCAGCCAATTGTTTAAATCTGGCTGATAGCCAAAGATTGTGTAAAAAACTTGATTAATTTCTCTAAAAATGCTTTTATATCATATTCTGAAACATTTTGTAGGAGCTTGTTTAAATGTCTAGTTTAAATAACCACAGATAAACTCTTCCAGATTTCAAACACTGTACTAGACTGTTTAGTATCTCATTTACACTGCTTGCTCCAGTAGATGATTCTAAATTTGTAAAATGCTGGAAATACCCAACAAGTCAGATTGACAAAAGTTAGATGCTTAACAGTTTCAAGCAAGCACATAGCAGGGAAAGGTGGGTGAACAGAACGAATGAAAAAGGTCTATGCTAGCGTGGAAGGCAGTAGAGATTGTGTGACAAAAACAAAATGACACCGCAAGGCAAAAAGAGATTAGCGTTCCTGAAAAAACTTGTGCATCCAATAGCTTCTCATAAAGTATGTTCAGCAAGGGATGCAAGACATAATGGATTGCTGTACACTATTCAGGAGCAAAGTAACAACAAGGAAGGTGGGAATGGGCAGAGCAAAGAAGGTGGACTTTTGTTCTATTTTCCAAACATTAATGTAAGCCATTGCTGTTGTATTTGCTATATGAAACTCTATCTGATACAAGTGCACCACGGTTGCACCACGGGAAATACCCTTAAGGATGATCAACTAATGACAGCTGGGAGTTATACTTACAAAGTTCAAAAACGCTGCTCAAAAGCATATTAATCAAAGAAATAAGAGAAGTAAATATGGGATCCTTCACGTAACTACCTTCTACTTTTGATTTGAATGTTCATTGTTAGGACTTCTCTTTGTCATTTTCACCTGTCTTCTACTCCTTGTCATACAGTAAAATTAGGCACCCATCACACAAGGAAGTTGCACTCTCATTCATTTGTTTTGGCAGTGAATGCCCATGGAGGACATTATAGTCAAGCCATTCTGTAGATAACCAATACCTGCACTCTGTGCGTTCCAGTGGAAGCTACTCGTGAACACAGCTTTGATTTTTAACTGATTTCATCTTCCTCACAGTTATCAAATACTGTAGCACTGCCTTCAACTGTCTCAGCACCAAGCAACTAACTCAGACGAGACTTGTGATCCGTGTAGTTCATCAACATTAGTTTTACCAAATCAATAAACTGGAATGCTTCAGAAAGTTCTCTGTACAAAGTGTGAATATATAACTGGAAAGTTAGTTTACTGCTATGATCAACAATTAAATTAGTAGGTACTAATAGTACCTACTAATGAGCTGACAATGAGCTGCAAAAGCTATTGACTTAAGTAGTTTCCAAAGATAACTTTAATGAAGCAAAGTTCGTGAACGTTAGCAAAAAATAATTTACAGACAAACTCTGCTATATGTTTATTACTGTATATTTGCCACACACAAAGTGTGATGGAAATAATTACATTGTAGGAGGAGGAACTAAATTTAATTCTGATATAGGAACAAAGGTACACGGCAAATCTGATATCCTTTCTAGCAACAGGCTAGCGATGAGCCAATCGTGATATATTCATGATCAGAGTAGGCCAAAATTGGCAGGAAATTAACCGCACAAGAATAAATTATGGTTAAACTCAAGTAGGAATATTTATCAATTTACTGCAGTTACCAACTGATAAATACTTAGTCAATTTTAAAACACAGTTGTCACATCAATCTCTTTAATTTGAATATCAGTTTCTAGGTTCCTACCTAATTGAGCATTCTAATAGGTGGAACTGAAAGAGCCCCAACAGAAGTCGTGGAGACACCTGCAAGCAGGACTGTCCTGACGTAGAATAATATGTAGGGCAAGGATGCGTTTGCACATTGAAGTGCTGAGGAAAGTACTAATGTTAAGGGGATAGAGAATAAAGAAAAACAAAGATTTTGGTTGACATTCAGAAACATTTCTGCAACCATTTTCATTTATTTAAAATACTACTTCAGTCCTCAACAGCAGTTATTTGGTTGTGAACTAATTTTGAAAAGCTTTCATCTTTTGGTTTTGAGACAGTTTTGCTCATTAGTCTGTTGGTTTTTTTAAATCATTTATATTGAATATCAATTCTATTAAAAATATCTTTAATGAGTTATGTTCCAGAATTGAGTTAAAAACATTGTAAAAGATCATCACTAAATAACAGCAGAAAATTGCGACCGCTTCTAGGCAAATTCCTATCCCCGCACCCACTTCCCAAAAATTTCCAAATTCTGTTCTATTTACGTACCATTGCCAGGTTGGGCAAGCAGCAATAAGGAAAACTGAATCCCCAACATAACTGATTTAGAAGAAACTCCTCAGTAATAGTCTCTTCCATCTGCACATTGTTTGGCTAATAATTACAAATGTAAGTATAAATGGCTGAAATTTTTACCTAGTGCCAAATGTAAAGGCAAGCACACCCTGATATGTGAATTAAGTACAACCAACATTAAATATTAATGCAAAGATAATATAAATTTCCATTCCGGCTGCACTTGCACAACAGACAGACTTTTTGCATTCTTTACACAACTGATGACCTATGACCGTTTTACTTAACTGATCTCGTTAGCTGTGACCTTCAATCCACTTGTCTTAAAGATGGAAATAGTAAGAACTGTAAAACTGTTCCAGTATATTCCCCAGTAAACTGAAGATCATTCCCTGCAGGTTCAATATAGAAGCATTTGGCAGTTCAGACAATAACAGATTTTTTTTTTCTTTTTATATATACACAGAATTTTTTTAATATATATGTGTGTGTGTATATATATATTTATATATACAGAATCTGCTCAATTTCTAACACTTTGTTTTCTATAAATCACCTCATTAGGAAATAACAGTACTCAACAGTTTACTTGATCTAATTTCTTTAACACTAGGAAGACCTGAATATTTCCCTAACCTTTTAAAAAAAAACAAAAATCTCAGGACAAATTCAGTCTGTCCCTCTTGTACCTTTTCCAGTGCCCAAGCACTGAAAAACTTTCTTGAACAATGAACAAGCATGTGACTCTTTTTTCAAATTAAGAAAGAAATACTCTTCATCAAAAGCCATGCATGGTTTTGGTGCCACCGCCTACCAATCCCAATAATAAACCTACATTTCTGTTCCTCGTAAATAAAATAAGGAGAGAATCTCTGTACTTTGTGTTGTGTTCATTACACAATGCACCTCTCTGTCTGTAATTCTGACTCAACCTTCACTACTTCAGTCACAGTTCAATGATTGCTACCTCTTTGTTCTCATGCCAACCTTTGCATTCTGCACAACTTCTTTTCTCCATTATGTTGCATTGTACTAAATGTTCTGCCATTCTGCTCAAGTAATCCTGGAGTTGAGAATTGTGAGAATACAATTCAAGACCAGGACAGCTGACTAGGTTTCTGCCATTGTTTTCTACCTATTTCCCTGAAGAGCAGGCAAACTTAAAATCAAACTGGTGGCAGCAGGCACACACTGGTATTGTCACTTGGCTTGGCGCTGGTCCTTACCCAGCTTGTACTCCCAATATGGATCTATAAGAACACAATCTAGCACAGAATCTCCCTTTAAGTTGGCAAATCAGGAACTGCCCATCACAATTTTGTTCCCAGAATTATACATTCTCCAAAATCCAGCCTGTTCTTTCAGCTACTTGGTTTCTGAGTTACTATCACAGTTCACAGGTGAAGATGCAGTGGCAGGGGAGTTCATGCAGTCTGTGGGGCTGTTGATCGTCTCATCCGTCAGTGTGGCATTTTTTGTGAGCTGTATACCCTGGATCAATTGGATAAGCCGTTTCACTTTTTCCAATGAAGTCTGCATATCCTTTTGTCGGGCAAGTAAAGTGTTCTTAGTCTCCATACATTTCTAAAGAAAAGAAAAATTTATTTTAGTGTGATCAATTATTGATGCTGCTAAAAAACATATTAAATTGCATTTCATACAATTCCATATAATCTTTCAATGTCCAGGTTCAGGATACACCATATTAGTTCTCATACAAGCCTTGAGTGATAATCCTAATTGTGGCAGCTGGAACTTCATTAAGTAAATAAGAGGTCAATTTTGCTGAGAAAATAATAGAAACAATAATTATACTTGAATGGGAGAATATTGGGTGTCATACAAGAACAGAAAGATTTGGGGGATTCAGGTTCACAAGACATTAGATGCAGTCAATAAGTTTATAAAGCTAATGGAGTAGAGACAGAGCAGCAGAATGCAAAGACGTAGTCAGACCAGTTGGAATATTGGAGAAAGGATAAGTTAATGTAGGTGGCTCAGTATGGATTTATCAGTATGGTATCAGGTATTTGGAGGTACAAATATAATAAACAAACATACAAAAATCAAGGATAGCAAGAACTGCAGATGCTGGAGTCAGAGACAAAACAGTGTGGAGCTGGAGGAACACAACAGGCCAGGTAGCATCAGAGGAGCAGGAAAGTTGACGTTCTGGGTTGGGACCCTTCTTCAAAAAATACAAAAATCAGGACTATCTTAGATACAGCACGAGAAATTCCAGACAAATTTGGCGCTGCAGCCATTCCTTCTTCGTGGCATAAAAGCTTCATCAACTACTTTAATTTTTTCAACTTTATGAACAATGCGATTTCACGATTCATACGATTCAGGAATATACTTTTTAACAAACCATTTCAAAGTGCAGGACTTGAGTACTATTGAAAATCAAAGACATATTTTGACAAAGAAACAAAGTCTTGATGGATGCAAGACAAAAAGCTTCAACCAAGCATGTATTTTTTTCAGCAATGATCATTATAATTTCTATTATGGGGATTAAAATTGTGTATGCAAGGTAAATTAGAGCACGTGGTTTGAGAAACTGGTAAAGAGACTCCAAGTAACTTCAATTCAAAGGTTGGTCAATGTTTAATACAAACTGAGTTGGAAATGGAAACAATAAACAACTGATGACTCCTTTCTGAGTTTCATGATGCAGACAGCGAATACACAACCATCCCAAAAAGCAATGATTTCCCAATATCAAAGGAGGACTGGTAAACAAGGGGAAATCTTAAAGTATCCAAATACATATCAGATTAAAGGACAGGTTTGAAGCCGAAGATAATTAACTTAACATTTTAACTGATACACCCCTGTAGAGTTATGCTCAGAACAGTTTCTCCAGAGATTTCCTTTTGCTTGTGGGCTTTTATCTATGTGACTTTTATAGAAAGGCAGTGGAGGGCAACCTGGAAGCAGCCTTCAGACAAGCAGAAAGAGAATCTGCCATAAGCAATAGGCCAGTAACAGAGAATTATCATAGAGAGAATTTTCTAATTTGGATTCACTAAGCAAGAATGCAGTGAGGCCAGGCTAGATGCAAGAGCCTCAAAAAAAATCCCTTATACCACTGAGTATATTAGAAACATTGGGTCGAGTCAGTGGACAGAGTCAACGTGAAATCTGAAATCTTCACACAAATTTTAAAGTATCAAATTGTGTGCTAACCTTATTTACAGAAACAGGCACTACATAAAATTTTGTTGTGGCAGGTAAACCCAGACTGGCTGTCTTCAGTTTGAAATTTGAAGTTTATTATGCTTCTATTTCTGTTCTTGCTCAATTTTGCTGTGCATTTTGACTACTGTAGGGTACTTGGTACAGACTGTCTTTCCAGTTATTGCACAGTCAAAAAGGGTGCTCCACCATGTAATCACTAAGTGAAAACAGCTTTCAAATTACAAAACCTAATCTGTTATTAAAATTCACCCTACTGGCAGGCCAGCACCATACATTCTGGTTGTGAAATTCTAACAAAGTGGATTCCTTCAAAAACTAAACCTTAACACCAATCCAACAATTGGTTTCCAAGCTCTGGAATTGGAATCTTGAAATAAAGCCAATTAATGCAAGCACACTATATTGAATAGTTAAAATATCAGTACACCAGTATGAAATATCCTTTGACAGATGATGACAATAAGTATATCCCGGAACAGTCCTTTATTTCAACTAAAGGATAAAGTTTTTGATCTGTCCTCATTGCATCATTAAACTCAGAAAGATGTCATCAAAAAGTCAATTCCCAACTTTGATCCTATTAAACATGAGCCACTCTTTGAACTGAAATTACTTTAAATCTGTTTACCAGCATCTCAAATCAGGTGCTCTCATTTATCTTACATTTACAAAATTTCAATCCCCATAATAAAAGTTATACTGAGTATTTCTGAGAAAAGACATTTTGTTGAAACTTTTTTCTTATGCTCATGAAGACATTGTTACTTGTCAAAATGTGTCTTTGTTTCTTTGCAGTACTCAAGTTCTGCAGTTCCAAATTACTATTTAAAAGTTATATTCCTAAAACAAACTATATCAAACCTTAACTATAATTCTCTGGAACCAGTATCTCATCTTCAAACTTACCTGTTGTAAGTTTGCACAGCCAGTGAGGAAAAAGTAAAGTCTGAATGATGATTCGCTAGCCATAGCTATAAGATTGGCTATGTTAGGCCTATAATTTGATTGGTTGGTACATACAACCTTCTTGTCCAGTTACACTGTTTTCTCATAACATAGTTACAAAATGACTTGTGGGTTAAAACATCACAGCTGTATCGTTGACATTTTTGAAGATTTCTCTTGCTACTTCCACCAAACAAGACAGTACTTCTTGAACTAAAAACTCCAGTCTGTTCTTCTCAAACATGAAAACAAACTGCACAAAAAACAGTTGTCACCTTCCAGAAAACACTGATCTGTGTTGCTTCTTACTTCTAATTTATGACTATAACTTTATGTTTCTATGTCAGACCAACAATCTCTTGTGCCTGGAGTTTGTGTTACTCACCGAAATGAAATTACTCAGCTGTTTGACTTTCTGTTCTAACTGTTCTCGCTCCTGCTTTAGCTCCGCACTCCACTTCAACAACTTCTGCTTTTCTTCTTCTTTTGCTGAATAGAAATAAATAAAATTTGAGAACCTACAACAAGTTTAACAAATGTAGCTAATACTGAAGATTATACAACAGCTGAGAAAAATAGCAGATTCAATGAAAAGGAATTGTATTAATCCAAATGAGCATAGTCTTTTAAAAATAAAACAGGGTGTTGCACCCTTTTTGTCCCACAGGCTCTTTTATTATATTTTTGAGTTGCTGGGTGGACTGCACATAAAACTTCAATCCATACAACCATAGAAGAAGAGGGAGGAAAGAAAGACACAAGACTACACAAAATCTCTGCCCTGAAGAAAGAAAGGATCAGTTTAATTCATAGCTGATCTGATATACAATCAATGATGAGTCAACATTTATTGTAGACAGGCTTAGAGAATAGCAAACTCTTACCAGCTTTGTAGGCAATGTAAGAATGGACAATAGCTAATGTTCCAGGCCACGGGATTGCTTCTTCTTTTTTAAGGATCTAAAAACAGAATGTTTCCAACAGTGATGGATAGAACATGTCAGTTGCTTAAACTCTTCACAGTCCTAGCATTTGCTGAAAACAAATATAATTTGCTTAATTAACAAGGAAAAAACTGACTTGAGTGACAAGACAAGACTTGCCTTTGGGTAAAGGCTGGTCAATCCGTAAAGTACTGAAGTAAATTTATTCTTTGTAATTTTCTTTCCCTTTGTATTGATGCCTCAGAGTACAATTTGCATTTCAATGAAAGAAAATTAGATATTTTTTAATCATGGCATATCAACAGCAATGTCCAAATTGTGCCTGGGAATGCATATGACAAATGGATGACCATGGTAGAGAATAAACCGTTAGTCTCTTTAGGTGGGTGGTGGTATCAGATATTCTCAGGAGAGGTGCAGCAGACTGAGACGCAAATAACATGCCTTAATTAAAACCACACAAAAATGCTTTCATACACATGCAGTATTTTTACGCATACCACCTATTATGGATCTCTCTTCAGAAAGTTTGGCAAACTAGTACCTAGAAGTTCTAAATTACAATTGGTTCAGTCGAGTTATAGATTGAGACTGTTTATACTGAGTGTCACGTCAGATCTTTACCAGCTATCTGACAGAATTGATTTGCATTCTCCACATTCTAGATTTACACGTGATTTCAGAGATGAAAGAACATTCAGTTCCTATAATACTGTCTGATGTAATTAAACTAAGCAGACACTACTTAACTCAGGGATAATAAACTGGTCACTGTAATCCCTAATAACCAGAGAACAGCTAAAGATGGTAATTTATCATATACTATTCACTGCTAATTTTATTATGTTAGTCTCCTGATTTATATCTATGTGTATACCCTGGAGTGTTTGAGACACTGTATGGCATAATGAAATTAAAACTGAAGAGCAAATCCCACCAAAAATGTTACCAAAACAAAACCCTCAAACTACTACAGCTATATTAGACTAAATTATGTCTAAGGCACTATCTATGCCCACACCTGCTCCTGACATTTGGGACAAATCCACATTCCTTTGGGAATGGCTTTTAATGGCGGGTCCAGGCACTCCAGGTGATACACACGAGAACAAGTGTCACACATCAGCAGCTGTCCACTACGCCGACACACAGAGCAGAAATCCTCATGGATGTCACCCTATCAAAAAAAAAGTTACACAATCATTTACATGTTTAAATTATAATTTGGGGTTTTAACTTTTGCAATAGTTATTAGCACTGGGCTGCCAATGTGGCAGACACTAGCCTAAATAAACATCTGACCTAGGCTCCATGACATCTACAGCACTAGGAATTCTGACTATGAGATTCAAATTTGGATTCCAGTCTGAGCTAAAATTTCCCCTCAAGCTTTCCTTAATCCAGCCTCAGCCACATCTTAAAGTGGAAGTAAAAGCAGGTTTGTGTAGGGAAGAGCTTAACAGCATCATTGAAATGCAGTGTTCGGTAGATTGTTATGTGTGTTGGTGCCAAAGGGCTGGACCACAAATGAGACAGGTGGAACGCGAAATTTCTTTCTTAATACTTTCTTTTCGTTTTTGGTTTGTTACAGACATACCTGCAAGTGAATGTAAACTGCTTGAGAATAATATCTTAAATCTAGACCTAGTTTTTACTCATGACATGACTAGATATTATATTGACTTCTAATAAGGTATCTTATGTAACACAACGTTCACTGCAGAATTTTAAATAAAATTTGATGAAGATAAATAATTAAATGAAAGAATGAATGAATAAGTGAACAAATAAATAAATATATAAAAATGTGATTGGGTTGCACTGTGGACAGGCAGTTGAAACAGATTATAAGTATCCCTCCAACTCAGTCAATTTGTTTCCCAACCCACATTTTGCTTTAAATGTCATTCTAAACAGATCTATTCCAAGCCTGCTCCATCTTTGCCACACAGTACTTTCCAGTCCAATCTGCCTTTACTTTGAATCCTAATCAACTTTGAAATAAAAAAAACTCCTTGGGTTCAGTGCTTAAAGAGAGCCTGAAATACATTTTAAACAAATATAAATGCACTCACAGACAAGGTTGTATTTTTTGTGATGTTTTCAATGTCGTTTGTCTCATCTTGTATCTTGCTGACAGGGCCCCTTTGTAAAGTAGCCCTTGTGGCTAAATAGGGCAAACCCTAGTTAAAGATGTTTTAAAATAAAAAAAAAATTGTAATTGTCCATTCGTGGTATTCCATGTTAACCCATTTAGATTCTTCTGAATTGTTACAAAATGTAATTGTGTGTTGCTGCAATAGCTGCTAGTGCATCAACTGCCCTCTGCACAACAAACAATTAACTGTTCACATGCTAATTCTCAAATACACCAAGTACAAATTAATACATATTTCCTGTTGCACTTTGGGAAGAATCAGTCAGTGGAGATCAAGTTCTGCAACTGAATTTTGCTTGAGTTAAAACTGAAAGTTTGCTCCCAGAGAACAAACAGGATACCAACTCTGACACTCAATAGCTTTTAAATTAAAAAACAATTTCGATGGAGATTTCAGTAACATTACTTCTAAAAACAGAAACTGGGAGAAAGGAGGCTATCAATTAATATTTAAGTTGTTATAACTGCAAGAGAGTTTTAAAAATGTCCCCAATGAAGTTAACATTACTCATTTTGTTATTTCCATGATAAACCTTGCATGTGTATAAATGAACTCTTTTCTGAAAGTGCAACCATATTAAATGCGCTATATATTAGCCCCTCAAAATTAAACGTGAAACTTTTCAACAATTACATTTTTCTTTCTCAATGCAGTTCTAGATATTAATAAACTCTTGATACATTACAGAATCAACTGTAAGCACAGAATTCAAAGTTATTTCTCAGTTGCAGGAAGTCTACTTAATGTAATCATTTATAACATCTGCATCCATCCACCATTTCATATTGAACATCAGTGAAAACACTGAATTAGAAAGTCAGGAACAAGAAATGCTCATTCCTCTTGTATGTTAATTCTTCTACCTTAGCATACAATCATATTGTGCGCAACAACACAGTTTTTAGCTCTATGAGCCTATACATTATATTAAATATTTACTAAAGTATTCAAAACATACAGATAGAGATAGAGCAGTAAAAAGAATGCGCAACAGCAAGGGTTTTTTTTGCAGGTGTTGGGGTGAAAGAGAAGGACTGATGCACAAGAAGTATTCTTTCTTATAAATCAAATCACTACAAACATCAGAGCTTTATTTTTTAAACTTTCAAAACACATTTTTAACAGAATTTCAAGATGAGCGGAAAAACACTTATGAAGTATAATTAAATTACAATCAGATTACAAATGAGCCCGACCTGACAAACTCTCTGACTGACCGATTTTCCAGATGCACCTAATGGTCTAGTGTTTCACCAGACGTACTCAGAAGATAGGAATAGGAGTCAGCTACTTAACTCACTGAGCTTGTTCCGCAATTCAATGAGAGGCTGGGGACCCAACTCGAGGCTGGGGACCCAACTCGAGGCTGGG
>NC_063348.1:11816213-11880318 GCF_021869965.1 Rhincodon typus
GCTGGGGCCCCAACTCCAGGCTGGGGCCCCAACTCCAGGCTGGGGCCTTTGCCCAATATCCCCTAATTCCTTTGGACGAAAAAATACTATCAGTCTTAGATTTAAAAGTAACATTTGATGTAGCATCATTTGTGAGCATTAAACATGAATATTTTAAAAAAGGAAAAGTAGACCATTTGTCTCGAGTCTGCCCTGCCATTCAACAAGATCACGGCTAATGTGATTGTGGCCTCAACTTCATTTCTTGTTTGTTCTACATAACCCTCAAAATCCTTGTCGATCAAAAACATTTCACAGCCAATGATTCAGCTTCCACTGGTCAAGAGAATTCTGAACACAAATGGCCTTCTGAGAAAATAAGTCCTCGTTTCAGTCTTGAATGGGAGACCTCTTATTTTGAAATTGCATCGCCTTGTTCTAATTTCTCCCCGAGGAGAAACGTCCTCTTAACATCTACCTGTGAAGCTTCCTCAGATCACCTCTTAGTTTTGCAAACTCCGATGACAATAACCTCATCTGCTCAATCTTGCCTTACAAGACAACTTACAAGACAGAAATCAACAAAGCGAATCTTCTTTGGACTGCCTCCAATTCAAGCATATTCCTCCTTAAATAAGAAAGCTTAAAGCAGCAGTTTGGTCTCATCAATGTCCTGTATTATTGTAATACAACAGCCTACTCCAGCACTTTGCAATAAGGCCAGTATTTGACTTCCTAATTAGTTGCTGTATCTGTTTGCTATCCTTTTATGATCATGTACAAGGGAAACTAGAGCCCTCTGTACTGCAACACTATCGTCTCCCCTGATTTAAATAATATTCTTTCATATTCCTCCGATCAAAGTTGTTAAACCTCACATTTCTATCATACTCCTTTAGCCAAATTTCTTCCCAATCACTTAATTCATTTATATTACTCAAGACTCCTTGAGCTGGATTTTTGTCAAGAGCTAGCAAAATGGCCTTTTGCAGCTTCCCAAACATAAGTCTGCCTGTGAACTGTCATATTTTTGTATCTTGGAGGCTAAGGCGGGTTCCAGCAGCAGTTTGCAAGTTGTAGTTGAGCATAGCCTTGGGATTAGGTCAGGATGCGGTTGGAGTGAACATGGGTTCTTCCCTGTCTTGTGCCCAATAACAGGGTTATTGGTGCCAACATCAAAAATCTTTCCAGAGATAGAGCAATCAGCATTGGAGACAAACTATGGCCATGGCTCTGTAAATACTGCTGAGTTGGTTGAACAGACCCCATGCACGAGGTGCACAATATACTTCTCTCAGAACATAGTCAAGAACAGAACAGCAACAGCTCTCTGGCCCACTATGTTTGCATTGATCATGATGCCTTTCTAAACTAATCCTATCTGCCCGAAAACAGTCCATATCTCTCTATTCTCTCCCCGTTCGTGTCTGTCTAAATGCTTCTTAAACGTTGCTATTGTTTCTGCTCCTACCACCTTCCCTGGCCAGGTGTTTCAGGCACCAACTATCCTCTGTAAAAACAAAAAAAAAAAACTTTCCTTGCACATCACCTTTACATTTTTCCCCCGCTCATCTTAAACCCCTGCACCTAGTATTTGACATTTCCATCCAGGGAAAAAGACTCCAACTCTCCATCTTATCCATGCCTGTCATAATTTTGTACATTTCTAACAGGTTATCCCTCAGCCTCCAACACTGGCAAAAAAATTCCAAGTTTTTCCAATTTCTCCTTATAGCCAATACACTCCAAACCAGGCAACATTCTGGTAAATCTTTTGCGCACCCTCTCCAAAACCTCCACATCCTTCCTACAGAAGGGGACACTAGACTGCACACCATACTCCAGATATGGCCTAACTGAAGTCTTGTACAGTTTTTCTTTATTCTTTCATTGGATGTAACCTTCACTGGCAAGGCTAACATTTGTTACCCATTCCTAATATAATTATCTTTGAACTGAGTATTTTGCTCTGCCATTTTCAGAGGGCGGTTAAAAGCTACTCTCATTGCTGTAGGGCTAGAGTCAGATTTAGGCCAAATCTGACAAGGATAGATGTCCATTCCTGCAGAACAGTAGTGACCAAGAAATGTTTTATGACAATTGATGATAGTTTCATGGTTGCCATCGCTGATGATTATTATATTCAGATTTATTAACTGAACTTAAATTTTGCCAAATGTCATGGTGAATTTTGGGTCTCCAACAGTCAGGTACCTCCTCCAGAAGGGTAACCTTTAATGTTTCAACAGTTCCCCTAGAAAAACATGTTTTCCACATCCATTTTTTTCAAGACCATACAGGACACTATACATTTCAATCAAGTCATCCAACTGTCTTCTAAACCCCAGTGGAAATAAGCTCAATGTGTCCAACTAGGCATCATAATCATTCCAGCTATTATTCAAGTACAACTTCCACTTAAACACATGCAATGCATTTATATACTGTGAGGAATCAAAACTGCACATAATATTAGAGATGACCTGTACAGCAAAAGCAAAGATGCTGTACTTACATGTTCAACTCCTCTTGTCGTAAAAAATAACATCCCTTAATACATGTATTAGCATCCTAACTTTTTGTGACTCATGCACTGAAAACACCTAAATCCCTCTACACCTTGGAAAAGTGCAGTCATTCTTTACCTAAGTTATACATGGATGCTTTTATGTTCAATTCCTCTCATAATAAAAGATAGCATCCCATTACCATTCTTGATTGTGTTCTCTACCTGGATAATAACTTTTTCTGACTCATGCACCAAAACACCCATATTCCCACGCACCTTGGAATTCTGCAGTTGTTCTCCATCTAAATATTTTCATTGTTCCTATCAAGTGAACAATTTCACATCTACCGACACTACGCTCCACTTGTCAGAATTTTGCCTACTCACAAACCGTACGTGCCCGCAACTTTCTTCTTCACAGCCTATTTTAATTGTGTGTTGTCCATGAATTTAGCTACCGTGACTTTATTCCCCTCACCTAAAACATTTTAAAAAGTTGAGGCCCCAGTATAAACCCCTGCAGGGCTTTATTTATCATGTGAAAGTAATTCAGCCACCAAGCCAATTACCTATCCTAGCTAATATGCTACCGCCTACAATTATCTTTGATGTGACACCTTTCCAAATTCCTTCTGGCAATCCAAGTATATTACAGGCATAGGTTTTCATCATGTTATTTCAAAGAACTCCAAAAAAATTAAACACAATTCCCCTTTGATGAAACCACGCGACTCTTCTTGACTATCGAGTCTTTCTGAATGCACAGCGATAATCTCTTTAACGATCTATTCTAAATGCTTTCTCTTGACAGATAGAGTTAACTGGCTATAGCTTCCTCTTTTCTGCCTTTACCTCTTCTTGAGCAGAGGGGTTAACTTGCTACTTTTCAGTCCAACGGAGCCTTTACTGAATCGGAGACATTTTGCAAAATTATCAATGCATCTACTCCTCGTTCACAAGTTCTCTTATGACCCGAGGATGATGCTCATCTGGACCCAGAGGCTTTCCAACAGGCTCATATGTTTGCTCACCAGTAAGTAATTCTGTGTGTAATATTTTGCTGCAATCTACTCTGATTTATTCATTCCTACATATCTGATGATAAACCAATAGAGTGCTCCTTCTGTTAACACATTCAAGCAAATAGTAACAATCAATCGTGACCGCAAGGTAATCCAATTCAAACTACCCGATCTGCTGATTGCAGGTGAAAAGAGGAAGCATTGTTCTCAATTCATTGTTTGTTCAGATATGAGAAATTACAGGAAAACAATATCATGCAAGTCACTTGACATCTGAAATAAAAACATAAAATGGAGAACTCAGCAGATTTGGCAGCATCTGTTTTGTTTCTCTCTCCACAGATAATATCAGACCTTGAGTTTCTCCAGCAATTTCTGCTTTTTATTTTAGATTTCCCACATCCACAGTACTTTGCTTTCACTTGATATATGGTTGTATATAGAAATGAGGGGGGAAGAAAAAAACAAAAACATCCAGATAGTGAATGTCTTAAACATGAACCATATCATTTCTTTTGCATGATTTTGGCATGCTTGCCTTCATTGGTCAGTGTATTGAGTATAGGAGTTGGGATGGCATGTTGCAGCTGTAGAATTTTTTGAATTTTAGAATTTTTTGGAATTCCGCGTTCAATTCTGATCTCCTTGCTAGAAGAACGATGTTGTTAAACTTGACAGGGATCAGAAAAAATTGACAAGGACATTGCTGGTTTGGAGGGTTTGAGTGAGGGGCTGAATTAGCTAGGGCTATTTTCCCTGGAGTATTGGAGGCTGAAGGTGACCTCATAGAGGTTTATAAAATCATGGGGGGCATGGATAGGATGAAGAGTCAAGGTCTTTTTCCCAGGATGGGGGAGTCCAACATTAGAGGACATAGGTTTAAGGTGAGGGGGGGAAATTTTAAAAGAGACTTGAGGAGCAACTTCTTCACACAGAAGGTGGTGCGTGTATGGGACAAGCTGCCAGAGAAAGTGGTGGAACCTGGTACAATTACGACACTTAAAAGGCACCTGGATGGGTATGTGAATATGAAGCGTTTACAGGGATACGAGCCAAGAACTAGCAAATGGGACTAGATCAGTTTAGGATAGCTAGTCAGCATGGATGAGTTGGACCGAAGGGCCAGTTTCCATGCTATATAACTCTATGGCTGTATGAGTATTGAGTAAATTAGCAGGGCAATAAATTGGTTGATCATAAATATTTATACAGTGAGACATCTACACTGTAGTTGAATTGCAGTGTCTTACTAAGTTTCAAGTGCACTGAATCACATTTAATAGAAGAATCATGTATCAGATTTTGAGGGACAATGAGGTTAAGTAAGCATGCAATAATATGCAAATATAAAACATATATATAAATGTAAAGGTCTAGATAGTCGTCCAAATGCTCTCAACTAGTACAAAACAGCTTGTCTTGACAGTTTGTAGAAGAGTAATCTAACTTTCAACATAGAAACAAAGACTTTAATTTTAAATTTATGGTTATAGAGCAGTGTGTGACGCATTATACAGATGTTGTCTTTGCTCAACAACCATAGTAATGTGGTGAGCAAGCAAGTGAGGTGAAGGAGGAAAGGCTCACAATGTGGTTTAAATTGCTATAGTATTCCTTCTTTATTATCCATTATCCACAATACAAGACAAATAAATAAGCCTGCATAATTAATACCTCAATGTGCTGACTTATTAACCTTATGAAATTTGGCAACTTACATCTACAGAGCTGGGGCTGGATGCAGACTGTGCTGGAGCACCAAAACTGAGCAAACTTTCTGTTTTTTCGAAATCTGGGGAGGCAGGATGACTTGGAGGGGAGGAAGGTGCCATAGCCCCTATACCCAGCACACTAGTGTACTTAGGAGGGCGACCTACATACAAGAAAAAAAAAACACAAAATATATACACACATACCTTCAACCACTGATCCTCATTGGCTGCCATTGAGGAAAGAGGAGGAGGAGGAGCAACATTAATAAACAGTTTTAAATTAATCAAAACAAGGAACAAGTAAAATACATAATTGGCATGTAATTAAAGGGAAGAATGACATAAAATTTAATCAGCAATAATATGTTGGACAAGTGTTACTTGGTTTAATGTACAGAAAAGACACATCTAATCAAAATTATAAACAGTAATACTGGTCGTTGTATTATACTGTGAACTATAATAATTACTAACTTTGCAGCTCAAATTTCCAAAGTTACTACATCAGGGTTGAGTACCTAGTAATCAATGAACAAACTGTAACAAATCAACTTCCTGAATGACTTATTTCAATTCAATGCATGGCAAAATGTTTCAAAGATATTATAGTGAGGCCATTCTAAATCAAATGCCAATGCAGTTGTTTGGTATACAGTAATGGTTGCTCAAATCCCAATTCTAACAGACAACTTATATTTCAGAAAACTGCTACATTTCGCCAATTAAAATAACATTAGATACTAATTATTGATATCGTTTTTCATAGAAGTAGTTCTAAATACCCATTACAAAACTAAAATCCAATATTATATTCGGGAATACACATGCACAGATTTCGTAACTCAAATGCATGAAATATTTGTTAACACACAATACAGAGCCCGGTGAAACATATGTCACTTCTTAGTTAAGGTAGCACAAACTAAGCATCCTTTTGCAAAGTCCATCAGTAATATACTGTTTGCTTCTCTTCAAGTGTCTGAATTTGAAACACTTCCTGGTCAGGCCTTCAAGATCCATGCAAGAAAGTTTAAAAAATGAGTACTCTCATTGCAAATTTCACAGAGTTTGAAGGGTGCTTTGCAAACAGCCAAGCATTTGTGATGATCTAAAATAATTTCCAAACGTCAAAATAGCAGCAATTATTATTCTGGAGCCATTTTAAATCAAAGAGGAAAGCACTTCACAGAACAATAAAAATTGCTGCAGAACCAGGATCTATTTGGCTCGTCTCTGAAATAGTTATCCATTTATGCCATTCTCCAAAGTTTAAAAATAAACAATTCCTACCTCTTTTAAAAACCATAAACACTTTGTTACCATCACTTTTTCCTAAAAGGCAATCATTCCATGTTTTAACAAGTTCATGTAAAAAGCATTTCAACATTTTTTTTTCCTGAAGATGGGTCCAGGCCCGAAACATCAGCTTTCCTGCTCCGCTGATGCTGCTTGGCCTGCTGTGTTCATCCAGCTCTACACCTTGTTATCTCTCTTCAACCCCTAGCTTCATTCTTTTGATTATTTTGAAGTATGCTTTCTAGTTAATTACCTATCAACTAGTGAAATTTACCTTATCAAAATTCTTGATTACTTATAATGTGCACTCATCAACAGATTTAACCAAGACTTCCCACTGGGTGGGTTCACCAATTCACACAAGTCTAATACAAAAACAGTGTGAAACACACTGATGCACCTTATTATCCCAAAGACTTTTAAATGATCTGCTAGTTAGTTGTCCTATCGAAGGTTGAATCTTCATAATGTAAGTTTGATCTTTTTTCTATTTTTTCTACATTACTCCACAAAAAGATTACTGTACTGAGACATATACAATTGATGTACTAACCTTCATTTCATATTTCAGGGGATTTTGACTAAAACAATCACCAATAATTTCTAACAGTCTGTGTTTCAGAAGATCAAATCTCACATGCATAGAAAAAAATTTAAAAGTGAATCTATACTGCATCTCAGAACTACTGGATTTTCATTAGGATAAGTTATTGCAATAAATTTCATGCAGAAGGAACAGCAAGTCACCAACAAATAAAAAAGCCTATTGATGATAATTTTTATCGAATAAATAATGGTGATAGAGAGGCTGAACTACTAGGGCTAAAAGATGCAAGTTATAATTTAGAGTTGAAGGTAGACTATTCAGCAAGGACAAAGAACAGGGATGTTTGAATGCGACTGATCTTTTGCACAAACACAAGACCATCAGTAACCTTACATTCTGTATTCTCGTGTACGTCTCAGCTTGCTTGGTAAATGGTGTGAACTCGCTTGGGAAGGGAAAGGGTATAAAACTAAATGAAAGAGAATACTTCAATGAAGACAACTGCCTCCACTGTTAGCCCTTCACTGTAGAATAAATATAACAGTCCTTCATTCTGTTTCTCTAGTCAAAACAAATGTCAGACAAAGGAGAAATGGAAATAACGTACTTTGCCTTATGGTATCCTGTCAACTAAGTAGCAATAGACATGATTGGATGCCATGGGGAAACACAGCACTTGTTTTTTTGATCTACGGGCTACAATCTGAGCAATGGGAAAATGGGGAAGAGGTTAGCAGGATTGAACCTGGCAAGGAAAATAAGAAGGTAGAAATAAATTTGCAAAGTTGAATTAAAATCATTACGTGGAGTTTTTATTCAGATGAGGTGGGATAGAGGATGACCTTATTGATGCAAAGACAAATGCGGGCACCAGGTTTTTTTAAATTCACTTGTGGAACATGAGTATTGCTGGCTGGCCAGCATTTATTGCCCATCCCTAGCTGCCCTTGAACTAAGTCAGGCCATTTCATCGGGCAATTGAGAGTCAACTACATTGCTGTGGATCTGGAATCACATTTAGCCAGACCAGCTGAGTATGGCAGATTTCTTTCCCGGAACCAGATGGGTTTTTCTGACAATCAGCAATCTATTCATAATGCCATTTTTGATTCTACCATCTGGCCATATCAGGATTTGAACTTGGGTCTCCAGAACATTACCTGAGTTTCTGGATAATACCACTAGGCCATTGTCTCCCCTTTCTTGTTGAGTAATCATACAGGCTTGAGGGGTCAAATGGTCTATTCTTGCTCCTATTTCTTATGTACTCGAAACAAGCATTATAAAGTGGTTTATGCATTTATATTTCCCCCTAGGTTAGGCTTTTTAAAAATTATTAACTGTGTATAGGCATATAAATGTAATGCTTATTTCTAGAATCCCATCTTGATTGACAACAGATCCTGAGTTCAAAAATATAGACCAGTGATGCAAGTAAGTCAAATCATAAAATAAAAATATCCATTCTCAATTGCAAAAATCCAACATTAAAACATGCAATAACATTTCAAGTGCGTAGTGGTATATCTAAAAATTACAGCTTTAACAACTGTAGGACTTCATTTCACATCAATCTTTGCATTGACTGGATAAATCAAAATTATCAAAAAGAATGCATGGGCTGCATTCAAGTTTTTTTTTGTAAAATGATGTGTCATGGCATCAACTAGGGAAAATGCTACTCTAAATATCTCTCTTGAAGAAAAGATCTAATAATCTCATAGTAAGAGATCTTCCTGGGAAACAGTGAAATCAGCAGGTTACAATCACATCTCATTCCAGAGTGACAGGTACAAGGCTAAAGCTAGAGTATCAAATAGCTGTAATTACTATGTTAAAGGACAAGTTGGCCAAGATAAATTATGAAATTAGTTGAAAAATTTATGTCAGTAAATAACCAATGGTAAATATTTAAAGAAACATGTCATAATTCTTCACGAATACTGAAATTGAGACTGGAAACTCCAGAAAAATAGTAATCCATCTGTGACTAATTAAAAAGGTTAAGGATACCATTTAATTACAAGAAAGAATTCATAATATTGCCCAGAATAACACAGCACAAGAACAGGGAACAATACTAAACAAATTTTGTATGCCTGTCTTCAGTGCAAAAGACACAAAATACATACCAGAAATAGAATAAAAGTGAGGAACTCAAAAATAATTTTACACAATAATTAACAGTAAAAAAGTGCAGAAAAATTAATGGAATGAAAAGCTGACAAATCCTCTAGACTGAAAGCATACATTCTGTGTTGCTAAAAGGGGTGGTTGGAAAAATGATGGATGCACTAGTTATCTTCCTAAATTCCACAGATTCTGGAATGTTCCCAATGGATTGGAAGGTAGTAAATGTAATAACATTAGTAAACAAATGAGAGAAACAGTAAATGGGAAAGTCAAACAACAATCATTAAAAAAAGGTCAAAATCCATTGTTAACAAAGTAGCAAGAGAACACTTAGAAAATCTTAATGCAACTTAGATGGCTCAAATTTGGTTTTATGAATGGGAAATTATATTGAAATATCTACAGATTAATTTGAAATAGCATCTATCATGGTAGTTAAAGAGGAACTATTAGATGGGGAAGAGTTGGATTTTCAAAAGATATTTGATAAGGTGTCATACAAAATGGATAAGTTAAATATTCATGGATTAGGGGACAATATAACCAGATGGATGTAGAACAGGTTGAACAAAACAGACAGTAGCAATAGACAGGTAATTTTCAGGTTTACAGCGTGTTACTCCTTGGGGATCACTCTAAGGAGTTCAGGTGATATGCAGATATGATAGGCAAGTGGAGTTAAGTTGAGGATTAGCCCAAAAATTTAATTAAAGGTGGAGCATGACCCTACTCCATATTCAATGTCCTGTATTCATATTGAACCAAAAAAGCTTTTTGATTTCCTGTTTTCAAATTTTTTTTGGAGGGGAGGGGGAAGAGAAGAATGATGGTGATGATGAGGTGCCTGCACTGCTATGAAGAAGCCCGAATTGATTTCGTTTTGATTAAAGTAGTTAATTTTCTTGACAACATTGACAGCATTGTGATTTTGATATTAAAGAAATGGTTTAGTCCATTGTACAAATGCTGCAATCATGAAAAATATTATCCGAATATATTACAGCTTACATTTGTGTGTTAACTTTGTAAAATATTCCAAGCTTCTTCACAGAAGTACTATCAATCAACACACAACACCCAATCACATAAAGCCAAGTCAAAGACATCAGTATTATAGAGTGTCTTAAAGGAGGCAAGTAAGGTAGACAGGCAAAGAAGTGTAAGGAAATGTTTATGGCTTAGGCATCTAAAAGCACAAATGGTGGAGCTATGAAAATAGGTCAGAACTGGAGAAGTATAGTGATCTTGGAGGACTGTAGAAAATGACTGAGTACAGTGTTCCTAAGTTATTAAATATATTAAAATTGTGACACGTGGGATTACAAGTGGAATATCTGGAACAGGGCTCAAATTCTTCTAAATTCTGATAAGATGCAAGTTCAATTTTGAATCATACACAATCCTGAACAAACTGAGTATTTTATACGCTGAAATTTCAGGGATAAGTTGCAATCAAATTGCAATCGTTCTTATGAGTGAATCTCAGCCCCTACATGGACTTCCTTATTGCTAGTATTATGTTAATTAAATTTACAATTACTACAAAAATTGATATATTAATCTATAAATGACATTATTTAAATCTAGCATGTAGAATATTACAAATGGAACATGTGCTAATCTCTTGGTTATACATTTTAAAGAGGGAAATGTACAACTTTCAGGTCATAGGAAGGGAAATTCGCTTCAGATAAACTGTTGTCAAAATCTTGGAAGAGAAGATGATACATACAAGCTGAGACTGTAATAACACAAGGCAGCCTTTTACATGATACAGTGTACTTGGGATTTCTCAACATGGGAACAGTGAACATAAATTCACTGCTTTGCCAGCCCATTAATGTGTGCACTTTAAAATAACATGATGACATTTTTTAAATAATACACAAAGCAAATGTCACCATCCAAAGTAGTGCAAATACTGGGACTCATCGCAGGGCAGATCATCTTCAAGATAGACAGGGGATATAATAACCCTTTAATAGATAAAAAGGGGAAGCAAATTCTGAAAAGTATTTATGAACAAAATTTATTTGAAACATTTTGAAGTCTGATCAAAGGAAGAACTGACAGATTGTTAAGCCTATTCATGTTTATTCTACTATGAGACACAAAATTTCTCAACATCAACCAACAGCTGAATCTTCCATCCATTATTACAGTTAGTAGAGATTGGTA
The DNA here is from genome assembly GCF_021869965.1 of Rhincodon typus. Classification (NCBI taxonomy): domain Eukaryota; kingdom Metazoa; phylum Chordata; class Chondrichthyes; order Orectolobiformes; family Rhincodontidae; genus Rhincodon; species Rhincodon typus. The sequence continues at coordinate 11,827,590 of NC_063348.1, forward strand.
CAAACTGACTTAAGTGAATAATGAAACCTCCAAATATTATTTACCAGAGGTTATTTATGACTTTTTACCTCTTCTCCGAGTCCCAGGTTGCACAGGGCTGTTCAAGTAAGTAACTGCAGACTTTTTGCGCTGTGGAACAAATAAAAACAAAAATAAATACACAGATAATGAAAATTTCAGAAAACAACAAAATGACAGTCATTTCATGATTTGTGCCTCATATCACCATTGAATTAACACGATAAGACCATTTCCTCCTACTACTAAGCTTATTACAATCTGAACTTAGGCTCCTCTCATTCTGGAAGTAGTCACAAAGCAAACCTCAGACAACATTTCATGTAGCCAATAGAAAACATATCAATAATACTGAATTCAAATTACACCTTCCCTCCCTTCAAAACACAAACAGAACTGGAAACTATAATTTGGAAATTTTTTAACATGAAGGAATGTAATCATAAGGATTCAAAAACTTCATATAGAACAATTACTGTACTGTAAGATTCAGCAAGTAAGCTGTTCATGTACATGTATTATCAGTACATTTAAAATTTTCATTATTCTGCTTTAATTATTGGAACATATTACAAGTTTTTGTATAGATCCAGATTTAGCTTGCAGTGGTCAGCTGAAGTTTTAGAGCTTGCCTTCATGTCCCAGCTAACTATGACCTGGTTGGTAGCTGCAACTCACCCAATAAGCTGACATTGAAAAAAGGAGGTACACCAGTGAATCCAATGTGTTAGCTCAATCTATGGTAAATTACCTATTCAAGTTTCCAAGAATCATAATCAGATGTAACACTAAACTTACAGTCAGTGGCTTAACCTTACAGTCAATGGCTTTCCCCATTCTTCTCCATCGACCCATGGCTTGAATAACTTACCAATACCAATCAACGCTGTCTGAGAAGGATCTTGGTGACCAAATGGGGGGAATAAAAGAACAAGTAAAAATATCCTCCCAGACACAAACAAGCCAAGATAATCTCAGCCAAGATGGGTAGATTTGTTGGCAGAATACCCACTTCAAGATTGTCCAAACGAGTGCTCTTTAAAGAGCTACTCCAGGAGCCAGTTCACACACACATCAATGGAAACTATTTAAAGATAATTTCAAACTCTTCTGCAGCATCTGTTCCATTAATTTCAGCTACAGCACAAGCGGATGCCATAATTCTGACCAAAATGGCCACGTATCGTCAAAAGTGGTGTTAAAACCATCCAATCAACATTAGCAATCACCAAAAGAAATGGAGAGAGGGAATCTACTCAAGCCACTGTGGGAAAGCCATTAACTCAGGGGTTTTAGAAGTCATCTTGGGATGAAAAGTGTAAAATATATACTTGTATTTTGCTTTTAAGATAGAGGCAGATAAATGTGGGTCAGTTCTGTGAAGGTTTTATTTATAAGGTCAGAAAGCCAAATGCAACAGTGGCATAAATACATCAGTTCCAAGAAAGCAGGTGACTGGAGTAGTGTCCCTGGGAGAACTCTGTAGTGTAAGCAGATAAAATGTTAATATTCTTGAGTTTATGATACGTAGAATAAATATATTAAGACATTTAACTTCGTTTTGACTTCAAAACGGAAAGTTCTGAGGTTTAGTTGCAAAGATGCAGAATTCAAATCAAAGTAGAACAATTTCTCCTACGAATAGAATCGAGTCAGTTTAGGTTAACTGATCAGCTCAACAGGAGTGGTTTTAAGTCTATGGATCTTCCAAGCCGGTAAAGGTTGGATAGAAAACTTCAAGTTGAGAGAACCTGTTCAGTTTAGATCATTAGACTCGACAGAATTTCACGTAAGCAGACTTAAGAATCAAACTTTTCACCATAGTTCAAGAAAAAGAAACAAGGGGAAATCAGTTAAGTAAAATTTTTTAACATAAACTGAGGGGAGAGTAATATTCATCTGATTGAAACTCTGGTGTTGGGAAACAGGTTGAAATTTTATCCTGATGTGTTAAGATCTTCCTGCTTCCTGTCGCTTTTTTAAAAAATCCTGATGTGTTAAGATCTTCCTGCTTTGTGTCGCTTTTTTTTTTAAATTTTGTGCAATAAATTTTTTATGTTAAAGAACTTTTGCAGCCTTGTGTTTCAGTGACTAACCACAAATTAAGCACCTGCAAATTTTTTTTAAAAAGTCTCAGACCACGTTGCAGTTTGGGATCTGATTTGTCCAGTATTAGCATCAACTAGGATCATAATAATCCGCAAGCCCATGGGCAACACTGACAATAGATCTGGGCCTTTGTCTCTTTCTTATATCTTGTTTTCCTACCTTTATTTTCATTAGTAAATTTAGCTATAATACAGCGAGTCTCTTCATCTAATAACATTTTTGAATTTTCAGATGGCATTTGAGAAGATAATAAGATACCTCCTTAATACTCTACTCAATAAGATAGAAGGTCAAGTGTCTGAGGTAGTATATTAGCATGGGTAGAGGACTGGCTAACTAATAGACAGAGTTGGGATTGGAGGTGGGTGGTAGAGTCAGGAGGGCAACCTGTAACTAGTGCAGCACCACGGGGTCAGTGCTAGAGCCAGAATTATTTACAATATATATTAATGACTTAGATGAGGAAAGTGAAGGTACTATCAGCAAGTTTGCAGATGACACAGAAATATGTGGGAAGGCAAGCGCTAAGGATGACACAACAGTCTGCAGATGGATACAGACAGTTTAAGTTAGATGGACTATAATTTGGGAAAATATGACATCATGCACTTTGGCAAATGGAACAGAGGGGCTAAATACCACTTAAATGCAGAAAGCAGACCGTTACAGCACAGAGGAATTTGGGAGTCATCATGCATAGATCACAAAAAAAACTAGCATACAAATTCAACTGATAATAGGGAAAGCAAATTTGATGTAGGCCTTTGTTTCAATGGGCATTGGAGTGTAAAAATAGCAAACTCTTGCTAAAAAAAATACAAGGTACTAGTTAGACTGCAGCTGGAACACTGTGAACAGTTTTATCGGCAGACAGATCAGTGTAGTAACAAAAGTAGACTCCTACTTAATTCCTCATGCTAGATTCTTTTGAGAGAGCTGCCATTGCCAAATTTCTTACAACAGAACTTGTTCAAGGAATACTGGAAGATTCAATTAATGCTCCAAGCTGAAATATACTGACCTACGTCATGCTGAATGGTCATTTCCAATGCAAAGTGATGCCATTTGACCAAAATAAATTATCCAAACCACCATCCAAAAAACGATGAACCAAGTGACAGCCATTGCTCCGGACTATGCAGTTTACCTTGCTGATTATTGGTCTAGGTGACACTTGGAATAATCAGAAACTCTATTTAGAAGATTATAATCAGCTGATATAGTGATAAACCTTGTCAAAAATGAGTTTACAAATCTATGGGTAACCTACCTAGGATATGTTGCAGGGCAAGGGTAAGTGCTGCCAAGAACAGCCAAAGTACAGGCTCTGGTAAAGTTCCCTGCACCTAAAACTAACAAAGAAATTAAGATTCTTGGGGATGTGTGGTTTCTTCTGCAAGTCTGTTCCAAACTTCAGCATTGGAATGGCTCCACCAATAGATTTACGACAAAAAAAAGTCAAGGCAATGTGATCACAAGAATGTCAAGCAGCTTCTGAGGGGCGGAAAAGAACGATCAAGGAACCATGGTTGGCTGCTCATAAAGTCACTAATCCCTTCTTGGTAGCATTCAACATGAGTGATTTGGTCGGTGTATTTGTTACAAAAAAATGAGATGGACGTAGAGAAGTCTGTCGGTTACTTACCCAAAAAGCTAAATCACCATCAAAAGATACTCTACATTGGAAAATGAAACCCTCAACTTGCTACTGACTCTTAAACATTTTCATAGAATCCCTACAGTGTGGAAACAGGCCATTTGGCCCAACAAGTCCACACCACTCCTCTGAAGGGCATCCCACCCAGACCCATTCCCCTACCCGATTTCCCCATGTCTAACCGACCTAACCTAAACATCCCTGGGCACTACAGGCAATTTAGCATGGCCGATTCACCTACCCTATATGTCTGTCACAGCTACAGGGATGTGCTGGCATATTAAAGAAACATGGTCAATGGAACTTTATAATAGTTCTTAAATAGATAAAACATCTAATTGGCCAGATTGATAAGAGTAAAATGGACAAATTTGTTGTGGTCAGTGGAATTTAGGACTGAAGAGAGGGGCAGTGTACTACTCCACCTTCATCAGAAAATCTTCTCTCAAAATTCTCTTCTCCCAGTTTCTTCAATATGTCCAAGTAACTTCACTTCCCCAGTTAGGAACAATTCCATTAATTCTTTCGGCACCCTCTCTAAAACTTCCACTTTGTTCCAAAAGTGCAGTGCACTATTTTGAGTGCTAAACGTGTTTGCATTTTCGTTGTTTCTGCTGTGGTGCAAGTCTCATTATCCCAACAAACAGGCCATATAATGGTCTATGAATGAGATTTAAAAATGAACTAGCCTGCATTATCAGAGTGTAGAACAAATCATTTCTCCTGTTAATAATTAAGATTCAAACTCCTGAAACCAAACTGATGCAAAATTGATCAATTCTCTCGAAGTTGGACAGATTTGAATAATTTAACTGGCAAAGAATGGAAACAAAAGGCTTTACAGATAAATATAGTGTGGGATGATTCATCCTGGAGCAACACTAGCTCTAAATTGATATTCAATTTGTGAGGAATAGATTATCAGATTTCATTTCAGTTGGAGTAAAGGATTAAAAAAACTTAAGTTTTATTTGAATGTTTGAGCATGAAGGAGGATTATAATTAATTAATTTAATCAAGTGTTCCAAAGAAGAGTCATGGTGGACTCAAAACTTTTGACTTATTCTTTCTCCACAGATGCCTGCCAGTCCTGCAGAGTTTCTCCAACACTTCCTGTTTTTATTTCAGACTTCCAGCATCTGCAGTATTTTACTTTTATTGTTATTAAATTTTGAACTTTGTTTCAGGAGGTTAAATTTATAGGATAGATTTAACGTACTCTAATTGACTGCAGAGATTCAAGTAGTTTAAAAAAAGGTTTTTAAAAATGTAGTGAGAGAAATTAATGAGGTTAGAGCCTGACAAGGTCGCAGGGACACAAAGTTCCCAGGGATGTGGCCCAAAAAATATTGGATACAATGGTGGATACCTTCCAAAATTATACAGACTCTGGAGCAGTTCCTACAAATTGATGGGTGGAAAATGTGACCCCCACTTTTTAAAAAAATAAAGGAGAAAGAGCACTGAGCATTACAGACAGTTAGCCTAACATCAGCTGTGGGGAGAACACTAACGCCTGTTGTAAAACAGGAGATAACAGAACACTTGCAAACATGAAAAGCTTCAACAGGATTGGACAATCAGCATGATGAAAGGAAATAAAGCCTAACTAATCTATTGGAGTTTTTTGAGGGTGTAACTAGTAGAATAGATAAGGGAGAATTACAAGAAGGTCTGAGTTCAGAACTAGAGACAAATTACTGCACTTACACAGGGTCTTGGTAAGGTCACACTTGGGAGCATTGTATGCATTTTGATCTCCTACTCAACAGAGGATATACTCATCATAGAGAGTGCAGTAAAGGTTCACTAGTCTGGTATGGGGATGGTAGGACTGTCCTATGAGGAGAGATTAGTCCAACTAGGCTTGTACTCACTAGAAGATTGAGAGGGGGTCTAACTGAAATGTATAAAATTCCAGTGGGGTTAGACTGACAAGATGAAGGATGTTTTTTCTGGCTGGGAAGTCTAGAATAAGAGTTCACAATCTCAGGATATGGAGTAGCCCACTTAGACCAGTGATGAGGAAAGATCCCCTCATTCAGAGGGTGGCCAACCTATGGAATTTGCTACCATAGAAGGCAGTGGAGGCTGGGTCTCTGAATACATTCAAGCAACATACTGACAAACTTTTAGATGTTGAAGACATTAAGAATTGGAGAGAAAGTAGGAATATAATGTTGGGAAAGAGAATTAGCCAATCATAAAGAAAGGCAGAGCAGGCTCAAGTGATCTACTCCTGTTCCTAGTCTCTGTGTATTTAAAAAAAAAACTCACTATTCCCTTCTGAAATCATTGGGGATGAGTGTTAGGATCTCAACTGATGCTAGTACCAGACAAGTCATATCCCAAACAGAAGCCTGGGGTTTCATTAATCATATTTTTACTTGATTTGGTTTTAAAGCAATGGTTTTTTTGTTGAAACGTAAGTATGCAATACTGCAGATTTTGCTGGAAACTAATTCAAAAGAACTGAAGGTAGAGTCACATAACATGGAAACAGACCCTTTAGCCCAACCTGTCCATGCCAACCAGGTATCCTGAACCAGTCCCATTTGCCTGCTATTGGCCCATATCCCTCTAAATCTTGCCTATTCATGCAGCTGTCCAAATGTCTTTTAAATATTGTTACTGTACCCACCCCTACCACTTCTTCTGGCAGTCAATTCTGTACACACCACCCTCTGTGTGAAAAAGTTGCCCCTCAGGTCCCTTTTAAATCTTTCCCATCTCACCTTAACCCACCGTCCTCTAGTTTTGGACTCCCCTACCCTGGAAAAAGACCTTGGCTACTCACCCTGTCTATGCCCCTCATGATTTTATAAACCTCTATAAAGGTCACTCCTCAGCCTCTAAAGCACCAGGGAAAGAAGCATCAGCCTACCCAGACTCTCCTTATCCCTCAAATCTTCCAGTCCTGGCAACATCCTTCCTATAGCGGAGCGACCAAAATTGAACAAGAGTATTCTAAAAGTGGTCTCACCAATGTCTAGTGCAGCTGCAACATGACGTCCCAGCTCCTATACTCAAAGCTCTGATCAATGAAGGCAAGAACGTCAATGCCTTCTTCACCACCCTGTCTACCTGTGACACTACATTCAAGGGACTATGAACTTGTACACCTAGGTACAGCACAACCCAGGGCCCTACCATTAACTGTGCAAGTCGTGCTCTGGTTTGCCTTACTAAAATGCAACGTCTCATATTCATCTCAATTAAATCCCATCAGCCCACTGGCTCATCTGACCTCACTGTATTCTTAGATAACCTCCTTTACTGTCCATACCACCAATTTATGTGTCATCTGCAAACTTACTAATCATAGAGCCTAAATTGTCATCCAAATCAATGGTATAAATGACAAACAACAGTGGACACAGCACTGATCCTTGCAGCGCATCGCTGGTCGCAGACCTCCAGTCCAAAATAACAATCTTCTACCACCACCCTCTGTCTTCCACCATGAGCCAATTTTGTATCCAATTGGTTCTCTCTTCCTGGATCCTATGTAATCTAACTTTACTACCAGAATGATTCATACGATCATTAGAAGACAAATTAAACCATTTTTAAACCTACCACAGAAGTATAATCCCATTAATTCCAAAAAAAAATTCCTTTATAAATTGTAAAGAAACAAACATGTTTTGTATAGCACCCAAAACACACACCCAAGTACAATTTTCAAAACATCATGTCTCTCTAACATTTCAGTAGTTTTAAGTCACCTTCGGGTTAAACTTTTAGATTGGAACTGCAGACACCTTCTCCTGGAGCTTTTATATATCTGCTTAAATGTACTCAGCTTTAAGTAATTTTTTCAGGATTTTATCCCAACATTTCTGGTCTGAGACCAATGCTAATTCTTCATTCTAGGGTAACCTTGTTTATCATATATCCATCCACCCAATAGCATTTTTCTATATAGGCATCCTATTCCAAGGACTTCACAGGACTGGCTCATTCAAAACAAAAAATTAAGCTAAAATTCCTCCTCTCAGCTGTAGATGTCACTCTTAAATTCAAAAAGAAACAAATTCAAGATTACCCTCAGAAACCTTGAGATCTGATTACATACCATGCTGAATTGCAAAGCAATCTAAAATTTAAAGAAGTCCATTATAGTGCACAAAACTGATTAATTCTAAAGCAAGGCCTCAAATTGTTTGCAAAAATTAAAACAAAAACACCATATAATTACTTATGAATTAATTACTAACTTCAGATACTCAAAATCCTTTTTTTTTAATTCTTTAATTCAAGGAAGGTGGGCGTCACTGGCTAGGCCAGCATTTACTACTAATTCCTAGAGAAGGTAGTGATGAGCAGTCTTCTTGAATAGCTTCAGTCCATGTGCTGCAGACAGACCCACAATACCATCAGGGAGTTCTATGATTTTGGCCCAGTGACACAAGTAGGTCAGAGGCTAGGAATCCTACAACATGTCATGTGTGTTTTTGGGTACAATACAATAATTGTTTCTTTACAATTTACAAAGGAACGTTTCGGAATTAACGGGCCTACACTTCTACGGTAGGTTTAAAAATCTTTTGTCTTCTAAACAGATAGTTTAGATCATTCTGTAGACTGGTTTGTAACATCAGATTACATGGGATTCAGGGAGAGACAGTCAATTGGATATAAAATTGGCTTGATGGTAGAAGACAGAGGGTGGTCGTACAGGATTGTTATTTTGGACTGGAGGCTTGGTGTGCTGCAAAGAACAGTGATTTGTTTCCAAGTCAGGATGATGAGTGGCTTGGAGGGGATCTTGCTGGTGGTGGTGTTTCCAGGCATCTTCTGTCCTTGTCCTTCTAGACAGAGGTGGTAATGAGTCTCAAAGCTGCTGCCCAAACAGCCTTGGTGAATTTCTGCAGTGCATTTGCAGATGGTACACACCGCTGCTCCTTCGTTGATGGTAAAGGGAGTGAATGTTTGTGGATGTGGTGCTAATCAAGCAGGCTTCTTTGTCCTGGGTGGTGTCAAGCTTAAGTGATGTTCGATTTGCACTCATCCAGGCTAGTAGGGATTATTCCCTCACACTCCTGATCTGTTAAGTAGAAGGGGGCAGGATGTGGGGAGTAAGGAAGCTTGTTACATGTTGCAGGATTCCTAGCCTCTGACCTACTCTCGTATATTTATATTTAAATGGTAAGTTCAATCCAGTTTCTGGTCATTGGTAACCCTGAGGATGTTGACAGTGGTAGATTCAATGAAAGGAACACCAGTGATTGTCACGGTGGTTAGATTGTCACTTACTCAAGATGGTCATTGCCTGGCATTTATGTGGTATGAATGTTATTTGAGACTTTTCAGCCCAAGCCTGGATATGGTCCAGGTTTTACTGCTTTGGAAATGGTCTGTTTCAGTGAGCTGCAAATAGTCAACATTGTGCATTCATCAGCAAGGATCCCCACTTCTAATCTTATGATGGAGGGAAGTCATCAATGAAGCAGGTGAAGATGGTTGGACCTGGGACACTACCTTAGGGTTGCCCTGGAACTGAGATTACTGACATTCAACAACCACAACCATCTTCCTTTGTGCTGGGTATGGCTCCAAACAAAGCAGAGTTTTCCTGATGCTCACTAACTCCAGTTTTGCTTGGACTCCTAGATGCCTCACTCAGTCAAATGCAGCCTTAATGTCAAGGACAGTCATTCTCACTTCACCCCTGGAATTCAGCTCTTTGCCCATGTTTGAACCAAGGCTGTAATGAGGTCAGGAGCTGAGTGGCCCTGGCAGAACCCAAACTGGGCGTCACTAAGCAGGTTATTGCCGAGCAGGTGCAGCTTACATCATTGATGATCCAGAGTAGACTGATGGGGCAGTAATTTGCTGATTTGGATTTGTTCTTTTCTTTTTGTGCAGGATACAAGCGGTTAGAGCCCATATCTTTTGCAGTTAGTTGCATCTTGAGATCAGATAGAGTGAACTGAATTGGCTGAAGACAAGTGTCTACAATGTTGGGAACATCTGGAGGAGGCCGTGATGGATCAACCACTCAGCACTTTTGGTCACTTTTGTACTGCTGTTTTTGGGTTGTCCCATCATTGTGCTTGGGATATTTGTGAAGCTTCCTCCTCCAACGAATTATTTAATTGCCCACCACCATTCATGACAGGATATGGCAGGGTTATGGAGCTTAGATCTGATCTGTTGGTTGAGTGTTCACTTTACTGTGTCGATCACTTCTTGTCATGCCGATTGACATGTAAGTAGTCCTGTTTTGTGGCTTCACCAGGTTAACACCTCATTTTTAGGGTTTTCCTAGTCCTGCTCTTGACATAGCTTCCTGCACTCTTCATTGATTGAGGGTGATCCTCTGACTTGATAATGGTAGAGTGGGGAACACTCCTGGCCATGAGTTTGCAGGTTGTGTTGGAGTATGGTTCTGCTACTGATGACCCATAATGCCTCATGGATGCCCAATCCTGAGTTACTAGGTCTGTTCAAAGTCTTCCATTTTACATGCGACAGTGCTGCACCATACAAGGTATATTCCCAGTGTGAAGGTGAGACTTCACCTCCACAAGGACTGCATGGTAGTCATGCTTACCAATACTGTCATGGACAGATTTACCTGCAACAGACATATTGGTGAGGATAACGTCAAAAATGTTGTTCCTTGTTATTGGTTCCCTCATCACCTGCCACAGGCTCAATATTGCAGCACCGTTCATTAGTAATCAGCCAGCTTGATCAGCAGTGCTGCTGCCAAACCACTCTTGGGGGTGGACATGCAAATACTCCATCCAGCATACATTCTGGGCCCTTGCCACCCTCAGGGCTTCCTCCAAATGGCATTCAACACGAAGGAGTACTAATTTATTAGTCGAGAGGGTGGTACATGGTAATCAGCAGGTGGTTTTCTTAACCGGATGTCACGAGACTTAATGGGATCTGGAGTCGATGTTGAGGACTCCAGGGCAACTCCCTCCTGCCTGTATCCTACTGTGCGACCACCTCAGCTGGGTCTGTCCTGCCAATGAGACAGGACACACCCTGCAATAGTAATGGAGGAATTTGGAACATTGTCTGCAAGGTATGATTCCATGAGTATGAATATGTCGGGCTCTTGCTTTATTAGTCTGAGAGGTATCTCTCCTAATTTTCACATTGCTCCCAGTGTCTTGGTCAACACCAGATGATCCGTCTAGTTTCATTTCTTTCTTGAGATTTTCTGGCAATTGTTAAAACTGAGTAGCTTGCTGGGTCATTTCGTAAGGTAGTTCATAGTTAACCACATTGTTGTGGGTCTGGAGTCATGTAGACTAGACCAACTAAGGACACCAGGTTCTTTCATCAAGGACATTACTGAACGACAGATTTTTTCCATCATTAATGATTTCATGGTCATTAGACTTTTAATACCAGATTTTTCATTAATTTCAAATTCTACAACCTGCTGTGATAGGATTCAAACCTGGGTCCCCAGAATATTATCTGGACCTCTGAATGAATAGCCTAGCTATAATATCACTAGGCCATTGCCTACCAATTCAAAAACCAGAAACCCAAACACACAATACAAAACATAAAATTTTTAAAATAATACATACTACAGTTTTCATCACATGTGCAATAAATGCTGACTTTAGGGTATGGGGCAATTGGGAAGGACAAGAAAATATAAGAAGGTGGAGGGATGGCTCTGCTAATGAATTATCATATTAATGCAACAGAGAACAATGCCCAAAGTTCAGGAAACCAGGACGAAGAAGCAGGGAGCTGACCAGAGAGCAGGCTATATTAGACTTGAGCAATGACATATGTTTAATTAGTGACCTCAGTGAAGGCAACCCTAGGAGGGTGCAATCATAATTTTACGTTCACTGAAAGATCATCATTAGTGGTCAACAAAAGAATTAAATGTAGTGTCAAACTTAAGGAGAAAGGATATAATTATACAAAGATGAGTGCTAGGTCAGAAGATTGCACAGAATATTAAGAAATCAGAATAACTATAAGGATTACTAAGAAGGTAAAGTGAATGCCCTGTTGCCAAGTTTCTGACGACTCAAATAGGTAGTAACTTAAGTGTTGAGGATGGCACAGTCCGCAGAGGGATTATAGATAGTTTAAGTTAGTGGGAAAATAGTTGACAGATGAAACACAATGTGGGAAAATGTAAGGATAAGCACTTTAACAGGAAGAATAAAGGAGCTGAATATTACGTTAATTCAGAAAGACTGCAGAAAACTTCAGCAGAGGGGGATTTGGGAGTCCTCGTCTAAGATTCACAGAAAAGCTAACATCTAAGTTCAGTGGGTAATAGAAAAGACAAATGGAATGTCGACCTTTATTTCAAAGCGAACGGAATATAAAAGAGGGAATTTGTAAAATTAATCAGACTACAGCTGGAAAAGCATGAACTGTTTCAACCCCCTAAGAAGATATGCTAGCACTGGAGGTGGTCCAAAAGAAGTTTCACTAGACTGATCCTGGGTATGAAGGGTCTCTCTTATGACGGATTCAATACTTTTGATCTGTGCTCATTCAAGTTTAGAAGAATGACAGGAGACCTTGTTAAAACATACAGGGTTCTTAGGGAGCTTGACAGAGTATATGCGGAAAGGTTGTTTCCCTTTATGACAGAGTCCAGGACCAGAGGGCATTATCTCAGAGCATGACGTGGCCCCATGTGAGAGAGAGGTGAAGAGGAACTTCTTTCTGGATAGCAAATCTGTGGAATTCTTTCCCACTGACAGCCATTGAGGGTGGGTCGTTAAATATATTCGAGGCTCAGCCAAATTTTCAACTAGTAAGGGAACGAAGGGTTATTGGCAAAAGGTAGGGAAATGAAGTTAGGATTATCAAATTAACCATGATCTCAGTGAATGGAGGAGCAGACTCAAAAGGCTGAATGGCCTACTTCTTTTCCTACATTTTATGGTCTTCAGGGAAAAAGTCGAGCACAAGAGAATGAAATCTGGAAACATAAAGAAAGTAAGAATTCAAATAGATTTTTTTAAATAAAGCCAAGCAAACAGAGTGAAATTTGGTCCCACAGAAAATGAGCCTGCAGAATTAACAATGGAAAATAAGGACATGGTAGATGATTTGAACAGGCATCTTAACTGGTTTTCACAACAGAGGCTACATTCAGAGAAAACAGAAAATGGAAGGGTGGGAAGAACTCAAGAAAATGACAAATGCCAGGCACTCAGCAACTTGTTGGATCTACATATTGACAAGTTCCCAAATTCTGACGGACTTTATCCAGGAAGTGGCCGGTGAATTAAGCAAGACACCTGCAGAATAGGGGAGCTGAGGCCTCGACTCATCCGCTCTTATCAACTTTCTTTCTCTCTTTTTTCCTTCTTTTTACTTTAGCTGTCTCTTTTCTCCATTTTTCTTCACTTTCTTTAAAGCTTGGAGAGAGGCGTGTGAAGGAGGCCACCTCCGGCAGCAGTGGGAGCAACGCCAGGACAAGCCAGACGTGGCTCCGCCCTAACCCAGGATCTCCCATCAAGTGAGGATTAGGTCCTGCGCTGACTCTGCCAAGGCTCCAGGTCCACAGCTATGCCGGGGAAGTTGAAAGGGCAGAAGCATCGGCGAAAGGGACGGACGGCTGATCGGTGGCAGCGTCAGATGGAGAACAGGAGGCTTATCCTGGCCTAGTGTTGAGGTGGTTACTGGTGGCCTGGCGTGGTGGTTTCAGGCGATAGCTTCCAGCCAGTATTCCAGCAGCCTAGCATGGCAGTCTCATCCCAGCATGGTGTTCTCATCCTGGAATGGCAGTCTCATCCTAGCTGCGTCGTCACGGCATTCTATCGTTCCTTAATCGGTTTTCTCTGAGCCCAGGAGCCATTAACTGAAGATGAGCTTAATTGCCTTAATTATTTTAAAATAATATGAATTCTGTCATTTATACAGGTGCTGTGGTGTGGTGACATGAAATTTTTCACTATATTTTTCATGTAAAAGTACACATGACAATAAATATCTATTCTATTCTGGATAGTTGATGCATTGGTTCTAATTTCCCATATTTTTCTTGATTCAGGGGAGATTTCATTGGATTGGACAACAGCAAATACAACTCTTATTCAATAAAGCTGGAAGACAGAAAATAGAAAACTACATGCCACATCTGGCATAAAGCTATTAAAGACACCAAGCAGAGCACTTGGTAAAAATTTAAGGTAATCAGACAGATACAATACGGTTTTGTGAAAGGGAGGGCATGTTGAACCAATTTATTAGACTTCCTTGAAGAGTAACATGTTTTGTGAATAAAGGGGAACTAGTGGACATACTGTACTTGGATTTCCAGAAGGCATTCGTTAAGGTGTCACATCAAAGGTAATTGTGGAAAATAAAGGTGTGTAGCATGGACAGAAGAAGGGCTTGCTAAAGGAAAACACAGCAGGAATTAAAATGGATATTTTTCAGATTGGCAAGATACAACAAGTGATGCCACAAGTATTAATGCTGAAGCCTTAACCTTTCACAATTTATGCAAATGACTAGGATGAAGGGATCAAAGGTATGATTGTTAAACTTGCTATTGACAAAAAAAAGGTCGGAAAGCAAGATGTGAAGAGGACAAAGATCTTGGAAGTAGATTATAATGTGAAAAAATGTGCTAATGCCCATTTTGGCAGGAAGAATAAAAAGCACATTTTTTTTTTTTCTTTATTAATTTGCGGGACGAGTGCATCACTGCTAGGCAGCATTTATTGCCCATCCCTAATTACCCAGAGAGCAGTTAAGAGTCAACCACATTGCTGTGGGTCTGGAGTCACATGTAGGCCAGATCAGGTAAGGATGGCAGTTTCCTTCCCTAAAGGATTGATGTAGAATGGATGTTTCATCTTGTGGGAGACTCCAGAGATATAAGCCACTGTTTAAAAATAAGGGGCTACCTATTTTAAAGGAGACATGTATTTCTTTCAGATTCTTTGGAACTATTTTCCTTAAAGGGTTCTGAAACAGAGTCTTTGAATTATTTTTAAAACAGGTGGATAGCTTCCTGGTAAGCAAGCAAGTGAAGGGTTTTCAGAAGTATGTGGGAATATGGAGAAGAGACCACAATCAGATCGGCCATAATCATATTGAACAGTAGAACAGACTAGGGCCAAACAGTCTACTTCTGCTCTTATCTCATGTTCATATGTAGTACCTCTGGTTCAAAGATTGCTCCACTGTACACTGGATTTGCAGTTGTTCGTCGCTTCCTTTCTTGCCTCTTGCTTTGGATCTCTGTTTAAAATCAAAAATGTTATACAGATCATGCTTCAAGATTACTTGCGTACCAACGGTATTTTTTGTGTTTACTGCCTGACCTCCCTAACTTTCACACTAAGATTAACTATATGCACATCAGGAGACAGAGCAAAATGAGTGTCCATGTGGTGGTGGTGGGGGGGGGGGGAGAGACGGGGAGGGAGAGATTATTATCCAGAGTCTAGCTCCTCATACTGCCTATGCAGAACCTCTTTTTTTCATTTCTACCTCTGCAATAGTGCACTACAATTGGATCCTCCCTAATCCACTGCAAGTTCTTCTCCAGCCCAGAGCAAATACCTGAAAACTGACAGCACAGCAGCCTGGAGATAGCAAGAAATGCAGATGCTGGAGTCAGAGTCAATACAGTATACAGCTGGAGGAACACAGCACGTCAGGCAGCAACAGAAAAGCAGGAAAGGTGACGTTTCAGGTTTACACCCTTCATCCTGATTCTCTGATGCTGCCTGACCTGTGTTTCTCCAGCTCCATACTGTAACATAGCCACCTGGACTCTTGCTCTTTGCTGCAGTGAACAGTGTAAATCTCCCTGACCACACTGTCTCTTACTACCATTACATTTTGACTTTTTGGCTCCCTGTGCCACAGTGCCATGATCATTTCACTCATCCATTTCATAGTCCTCACTCTTATCCAAACAAACTGAGAAAATTTCAAACTCATTGGACAATTGCTATCACTGACACTCCTTGCAATGCTGTCCTCTGAGACCCCTCATCTGGAGTCACACCCCATCCTGTTCCTGACCTCTGACCATGTCAGAAAACCTAAGAAGCGTGACTGCTTCCAGGAATAATGAATCCAGGTAACATTAGGGCTTCCAGGCTCAGAGGGGAACATGCAGGGGGTGGTGTTCCCATGTACCTGCTGCACTTGTCCTTCAGGTGGTGGAGGCTATGGTTTGTAAGGTGCTGTTGAAGGAGCTCTGCAGAATTACTGCAGTGCATTTTGTAGATGGTACATGCTACTGCCTTTGTTTTATTTACTCATGGCTCTACCATTCAAAAAGAGCTTTGGGTCAGCATTTATTGCCTGCTTTTAGATGCCCTTGTGAAGCTGGTGGTTAGCTGCCTTCTTGAACTCCTGCAGTGCATTTGCTTTCAGTAGACCTGCATGCCCTATGGGAGGGAGAACCACCATGTTGACCTAATGACAGTGAAGAAACAACATTTTATTTCCATTCAGAATGGCGAGTGGCCTGGAAAGGAACGTATTGGTGGTGACTCTCCCATGTATCTCCTGCTGTTATCCTTCTAGATGGAAATGTTTCCACGTTTGGAAGGCTAATAAGGAGCATTGATTAATTCCTGTCATGTTATAGATGGTACACACAACTACTACTACGACGACGACGACGACTACTACTGAGCGCCAGTGGCGGAGGGAGTGAATGCTTATGGATGTGGTGCCGATCATGCAGGCTGCTTTGTCCTGGATGGCATCAAGCTTCTTGAGTGTTATTAGATCTGCATTCATTCAGGCAAGCAGGGAGTATTCCATCACACTCCTGACTTGTACCTTGTAGATAGTGGACAGGCTTTGGGGAGACAGGTGAGGAGTCCTTCATTACAGCATTGCTCGCCTCTGATTTGGCTCTGGTAACCTCTGTATTTATAGCGAGTCCAATTCAGTTTCTAATCAACAGTAACCCCCAGGATGCTCATAATGAATAATTCATTGATGGTAACACTGCTGAATGTCAAGGGGCGGTGGTTAGATTGTCTGTTATTGGAGATGATCACTGTCTGATATTTGTATGGCACGAATGTTACTTACCACTTTTCATCCAAAGACTGGATATTTTCCAGGTTTTGTTGCATGTGGACATAGCCTGCTTATGGATCATCCACTCAGCACTTCTGGCTGAAGATTGTTGTGAATGCTTCAGCCATACGTTTTGCAGTGATGTGCTGGGCTCTCCAATCATTGAGCATGGGGATATTTGTGGAACCTCTGCCTAAAGTGATTTGTTTCATTGTCCACTACTATTTACAATTGCATGTAGGACTGCAGAGCTAAGATTTGATCTTTTGGTTGTAGAATCACTTAGCTCTGTCTATCACTTGCTACTTGGCTCATGAATAGTTCTGTTTTATAGCTTCACCAGGTTGGCACCTCATTTTTAGGTATGCCTGGTGCTGCTCCTGACATGCCCTCCTGCACTCTTCATTGAATTAAGGTTGATCCCCTGGCTTGATGGCAATGGTAGAATGGGGATATGGTAGGCTATAAGTTTGAATCTTATGCTGGAATACAATTCTGCTGCTGGTGATGGCCCATGGCGCCTCATGGATGCCCAGTCTTGAGTTGCTAGATATGTTTGAATTCTGGCACATGGTGGCAGAGTGGTTAGCACTGCTGCTTCCCAGCACTTGGGTGACTGTGTTGAGTTTGCACATTCTCTGCGTGGGTTTCTTCCAGGTGCTGCAGTTTCCCACAGTCCAAATATGTGCAGGTTAGGTGGATTGGCTATGGTGAAAATTGTCCGTAGTGTGCAGGAATGTGTAGGCTTGGTGGATTGACCATGGTAAATATGAGGTTACGGGATATGGTAGGGGTCTGGGTGGGATGTCTTCAGAGGGTTAGTGAGACTCGATGGGCTGAATAGCCTCCTTCTGCACTATACAGTTTCTATGAAACATGGTGATAGAGCCACACAACAGGATATAAAGGCAGAACTTGGTCTCCACAAGGACTGTCTGATGATCACTCTTACTGGTACGGTTATGGTCAGATGCATCTGCGGCAGGCAGACTGGTGAAGAAGAGGTCAAGTATTATTTTTCCCTTCTTGCTGGTTCTCTCATTAGCTGCCACAGACTTAGCAGAAATATTCCTTAGGACCCAACCAGCTCAATGAGTAATGCTGCTGCCAAGCTATTCTTGGTGGTGGACATTTAAATTTCCACACCCAGAGTACATCCTGCGTCCCGGCACCCTCAGCACTTTCTTTCAAGCATTGTTCAACATGGAGCGGCATGAAGTTATCCACCAAGTGAAGACGATATATGGCAAACAGCAGAAGGTTTCCTTGCCTGACCTGATGCCATGAGACATAATGGTATTTGGAGTCAATGTTGAATATTCCCAAGGCAATCCCCTCCTGATAGTATTCCATGGTGCCACCATCTCTGCTGGGCGTGTTCTGGTTAGACATATCCAATGATGGTGATGGTTATGGTTATGTCTGGGACACTTAGGTATGACTCCATAACTATACAATGCTGTTGTTTGACTAATTCGTCAGACAGCTCTCCCAGTTTTGGCATTATCACGCAGTTGTTGGTAAGGAAAACTTTGAAAGGTCGGCAGAGCTGTGTGTCAATCGGACAGAGTGAATACTTAAGGTGTTAGATGGGGTAGTTCTTGCTCTTTTTTGAGTTTTGCTCGAGCTACACAAATCCAGGCAAGGGGAGATTATTCGCCTGCACTCCTCATATTTACCTTGTAGGTGGGGGACTGGCTTTGGCAAGTCAGGTGGGGTAAGCTACATAATTGCCGATCTCTGTCCCATTATCATAGCCACACTATTTATACGGTTGGTCCAGTTTAGTTTCTGCCAATGGTAACCTCCAGGATATTGACAGTGGGTGATTCAGTGATGGTGACGCCATTGAATGCCAGTGGGCAAATTTTCTGTTGTTAGAGATGGTTGTCTCCTGGCACTTGTGGGCATGGAGGTTATTTACCACTTGCCAGCCCAGATCTGAATATTTTCCAGGTCTTTCTACATTTGGACACAGACTGCTTCAGCGTCTGAGTGGTCACCAATGGTGCTGAATATTTTGCAATCATCAGCAAACATTCCCTTTAATGAAGGTCATTGATGAAGCTGCTGAAAAGCAGGTTGAGAAACTCCTGCAGAGATGTTCTGTGGCTAAGGTGATTAACCTCCAACAAATAAAACCATTCATCTTCATGGTACATGTGATTCCATCCAGCATTGAATATTCTTCTTGATGCCATACTCAGGTAATTGCTGCCTTGAGGTCAAGGGCAGTTATCCTCATTTTCTAGAGTTCAGCTCCTTTGCCCGTGAATGAAACAAACCTGCAAAAGAGACCAGTTGCAGCGTGGGTCCAGCACAACACATGCTAAGCATCACTGAGTCGGTTACTATTGAGCAAATGCCACTTGATGTCACCTTTCATGACATCTTCCGTCCCCTTTCTGATAACTGAATGAATGATGACGGGGAATGGATGACCTGGATTAAATATTTCCTGCTATTGGATGACTTGGACATTTCAGCATTGTAACTGTACCGGAGGAGCACAGCTAGCTCATGAGCACATCTTCGGTACGAGTGCTAAAACGTTATCAGTGCCCACAGCCTCTGCAGCATCCTGTGTTGATGTGTTCCGAATAAAATTGTCTGAAGACTGGCACCTGTGATACTGGGGACCTCAGGGAGGATGAGATGGATCATTCACTTGAAGCTTCTGGTTGAAAACGCTTGCAGATACTTCGGCCTTATATTTAGCACTGACGAGCTGGGAATCATAAATTATGCTATTTGTGGTGCCTCCTCCTCCAGGAAGCTGTTCAGTTGTCCACTACTATTCACAATGATGTGGTAGGATGGTAGAGCTTAGATTTGTTCCATTGATTGTAGAATGACTCAGCTGTTTATTGCATGCTGCTCACACTGACTGACTGTGTTGTGATGACGTTATCAGTCATACCCATTGGCAGCACACCAAGTACAACAGAAGAATGCCTGCAATAAACTGAACTTCTAGAATGCTAATACCAGATTAGCCCAATTTGTGGATGCTGGTCATATGGCCAGGCCAACAGAGTGTATAGGCCACACTCGCCCAAAATTAGAGGCAAGCCCGCAGTGATGGCTACAAATAGCTTTATGCACGTTCAAAAATGCACCAAGACACATTTTTAACATAGATGAAACTAGACAGTTTTACCATCTGTTACCAGGTTGCCATTTAATGTTTCAAGATGAAATGTGTAATGGTGAAAAGGGATGTAAGGAACAGGTCTCTGCTGCTATGGTCTGTGCCAACATGGATGGCACTAAAAAAAATTGCTGCTCCATGTAACAGAAAAATCCAAGAAACCATACAGATTTGTAAATGTTAAGATACTATTCATACAGTACAAATCTAACAAATTCGCTTGGATGACCTGCACAATTTGAGGTTTAGATCAGGAAATTGGAAAGACTGCATCAAATGAAAAAAGGAAAATTGTCATCTTGAAAAACCTTGAAGAGTCTAATGAATGACCACCCACCTGTTTCTCTGGCTGAAGCTGCAAACCCCACAAAAATACTGAAATTTCACAGTACAACACAAAAACACAAAACAGGTCTGACTGCATTGATGACATGAGAACTCATCCAAAGACAGCTACTAAGATTAAATAGATTACTGAGAAGTCATTAATTAAGGATTATAAAGAAATATTACTTATCTCAGAGCTAACTCACAGCATTTTCAATGCATTTTACTGCACAAGGCCAGACCATTGCAAAGTGTGAACAAGTTGAAGAAGAAAAACATTTTTCACATATATACTGTGTCACTGTGTTTTCATTTCTTTAAATGTACATTGCATTTGTAGGCAAATAAAATTATGCAGTGACTTCCTTAGCTATCTCAAGGCTCTGCTTAATACAAAATTGCGGGCAGGGCACCTATGATTCAACTTATTGTGATCTTACTAAATCCAACTATCAGTTGCACATGTTCAACTTTACTTCTGGGAGTGACATGGAAAAGATATATGTAAACAAAACTGCTAAATATTAAGATACAGAAAGGGCAAAAACTAATTTCTTACCTTCGAGGTGATCATGTGTAACCAACCCCAGAGAAACCATGAAAGCAACTTTCTGTACAAAAACAAAACAAAAATGACGGTACGTAATTAAAGCAATGATAATTAATGTATACTGCTCAATAAGAAATTTCTGCCCTAATTTTCATTATTTTCTGCTGAAGGGCAGCACTATTTCTAACAATATAGATCATTCTGCCCTGTCTGCTCCTGGCTCAATTTTGAGGAGACCACTGTCTTAGCAAACTACCTTTCCACTTCAAAGTCCTTGACTTCCTATATATATTTTGATCTTTCCCAGACCACAATATTTAATTAAATCCCTCCACCAGGTTTGAGCCCCAGCTACAGAATTAAAATACTTACATGGAAGTCACAAATGACATCCATCCTTTGTGACCGTAGTAGGGGTAAACATTCCCTCCTTGTCCTATTCAACCAGTCTGCAGCCTCACATGGCTGACTACCGTCCTCCTCCTCCAATATCTCCCCACTGTAATCCAGCTGGATGGGTCTGCTTGAACTTGGTTCCATTCTTACCAGAATACCACCTGGAATGCCTTCTCTTCACACTCCCGAACCTTTAACACAATGTCTCTCAAGAATCTATCCTTAGCTCTTCCCCCATGTCTCATCTACATAGCACCAAAGGCACAAATATTATTTTTCACACATATAGAGGTAGCACCCCGCATTACTCTCCACTACCTCTCTCAACGCCTCCAAAATTAGATTGCTCATCTGACAGTACTGGATGAGCAGGAATTTTCTCCAATTAAATATTGGGAAGAACTAAGCTATTTTTTTCAACCCCCATCCAAACTCATGTCCCTAGCTACTAACTCTATCGCTCTCCACAGTAACTGACTAAGATTAAGCCAGTCTGTTTGCAACCTCAATATCACATTTGATCCAGGGATGACCTTGCCACCTTACCATCACACCACTACCTGACAGAGGATTACCACTTCAGGAATACCCCCCGACTTCATCTGTCAACAAATTGGCTGCTGAAACTCTTGATCATTCCCTTGTCACCTCTGGACAAGATTATTTCAATGTTTTCCTGGCTGATCTCATATATCCTACCTTTTATAAATTTTAAATCATCTGTAAGTCCATATCTAACTCACAAGTCCAGTTCCCCTATCACCTGTACTTGGATTATCAACTCCAGCTCCAGGTGACAACATCTTAACTTCAAAATTCTCATCCTGTTTTCAAATCTCTCCATGAATTTGCTCTCCCTACTGCCCCATAATCTCCTGGGACATCTTTGATCCTTTAATTTCAGCCTCCTAAGTATTCACAACTATAACTTGTTCATCAATGGTTGCTGCATCTTTTGTTGCCTCAGCTTCAAGGTCTGGAATTTCCTCCCTACAAATCTCTGCCTTTCTAAATTGTTTTGCTTCTTTAAAGCACTCCTCAAAACCTCAAATCTTTGGTCAATCTCCTTAATATGGGTCGGCATCATACTTTGCTTCATAAGAGTGCTACATAAAAGAGAAATAGCATTGTTGATGATGTAATTTAACAGATTTTGCCTGTAGATCTTAATTTTAAAAATTAACTAACTAGCTCAGAGTTAAGACTACATATTGGGAGAAGTGCTGTGAAATGCACATTTACATTGAAATTCATACTCAAAATGAAGTGTGTACAGTGACCTCCGTACATTTTAGTACAAACTTCTTCAGTTACTAAATCGCTACTGATGGATAATCACTAACCCTTCCACACTAAAGCTGTCCCACTATAAAAATGGCCAAAGTGCTGAAACAATGTTTCCAACAGATATGTGAAAAATATCGACAATAAATTTATTTCTAGGAGCATTTTCCATAGTACAGGATCAACATTCTCTAGTGTTCCAACTCCTACTTTATCTCCCAAATCCAATTCCTGAAAATCAAATGGTTTCTTACAACAGCATGTCAGTATTTCACGGGATGACCACCAGTTCTTCATTGGCTTCCCAACGTTCCAACTCTTAATATCTCTCAACATATCAAATGCAATTTATTGGTTGCGCCACAAAACTAACATATTCTGACTTCATACCATCAAGTGCCCAAGCAGGATCATAGAGTCAAATAGCACAAACAAGGGTGGGTGGCCCATCTTGCCTGTATAGTTTGTTTGAATGATCTATTAAGTCCCAACCCGAAATGCAGAAAGAAGGATCCCGCCCCGAAACATCAACTTTCCTGTTCCTCCGATGCTACCTGGCCTACTGTGTTCCTCCAGTTCCATTCTGTGTTATCTCTGACTCCAGCATCTACAGTTCTTGCTATCTCTATTGACTCCTCCTGTTGTTCCCCCAAAGCCCTACACAATGTTTTCTTTTCCAACTATACAATGTATCCAGGTCCCTTCATTGCTAATTCTGCTTCCACTATTCTTTCGGGCATTCTTAACAGTCCCAGTTGCTTTATACTAAGATCTCAAATGTCTCATAGGTTAACATTAACCAATAATCATTTATTTAAAAGATATTGGCAACAATTTTAAGAAACTGGGCAGTAAATAGAAACTGCTTCAACAACATTAACGTTACCTCTGGGTTCTCCTCTCTCTTGGGTTTAGGTGGAACTGGAGATGTGGGACTGCTGTCATTTGGTCTTTCTTCCCATTCCACCTGAAGTTTGATAGTCTAATGATAGAAAAATAAACTTTGAGTTACTAAATATTTCAACAATATACATTCCACAAGCATAAGCACATTCATACTTCAGATGCATGAAGTTTTGGTTCAGATCATCTAAAATGGATCTTAACTAAAATATAACAAATGAGAAAGCCAAATTTGAGGCAAATCCTATATGGGTTACCATGTTGAAAGTACAAGTCGGTATTATTTTTTCCTAAAATATTAAAATCTGATATCTTATCACAAATAACGATTGCCTGTCAAATGTGTGTTGGTATCTTTCAGTAAAAGAAATGGGCCATATTTTGCAGAGGAGGGGATAACAATTGTGAAACTGACAACTTCAGAATGTCAGATACATGCAGATTAGTGCACAAAACCTTAAGATGCTGTCTGTCCTTGGGGATTCTGACACAGGCTACTATGACCTCCCCACAGACAGAAATCACAAATTAGCAATAATTTCAAATTTCTTATTCCCTACCTGCCATTACAAATTCCTTATATGTTACAATATGTTCAATCAGATATAGCTGTTTTAAACAGCAATATGATTAATAAAATTTGATGAACAACAAACTGATCTTAATTTTAAGTTATATATTTTGGGTATCCTTTGAAGCATTTTATCAAACTATTTTAGCTTCTATTTCATCTTTTAAGTTGTTGTATGCAAAAACATTTTTAAGAAGCGTTTTTATTTTAGTATCTATTGAAGTCTTTCAATATGATTAGCTGCTTGAACAAACAGAAAACATCAGTTACTATACACAATGTTCAGTAAGGAACACTGATCCGTTGCAGTGCAACTGAATAATAATAGAGGTAAAATTCCTGCGAGAGGTCACTAGATCTCAGCAAGACTTGCTCCATCATGAATGGCAGGTTCTTTGCCACTGAATGTGAAATCTGGCCAGATTGAGCTGTCAACATTCTTGCTAGGAATCAAGAACAATTGTGACTATTTTACTATATTTGGTGTCATGGATGCAGGAAGTCATTTTTCAGAAATTAAAAAGAAGTCAAACAGTATTGTGTGATGAACCTGTAACTTTAAAAGGTTGTTTTGTCCTTTTTTTTTTTGAAGAGGGCTTGCAAGGCAGAGGTATCAAACTGGATCCTGAAAACCTATTGAGTAAACAGCTTGGGAGGCCTTGGTTTTTTTTTTAAACACCCCCTGATTTCTGGGTTTTGGTTTTTTTCAGTAACATCAGAAGACATTGGGGTCTCAAAAGTGATGCAAGTTTCATTCAATGCCCTTTGGCTGTTACACTCTCTGAATCTTCAATTTTTTTCCCCTCCTCCCCTTGGGGTTCAGGTACATAGTTTCTTGGAAGTGGCATCATAGATAGACAGGGTGGTAAAGGCAGCATTTGCCAGGCTTTCCTTCATTGGACAGAGCATAGGACTGGTCATCAATTGTGGCTGTAGAGGTCACTTTTGGAGTACTGTGTACAGTTCTGGTTGCCCTAATATAGGAAGAATGTTATTAAATTGGAAAGGTGCAGAAGAGATTTACAAAGATGTTACTGGACTAGAAGGTTTGAGTAATAACATAGGCTGGATAGGCTGGGACTTGTTTCCCCCTGGAGGGTAGGAGGTTGAGGTGTGACCTCTGAGATTTATAAAATCCTGAGGGGCATAGAAAAGGTGAATAGTAAGAGTCTTTTCCCTAGGGCAGGGGAGTCCATAAACTAGACGGTATAATTTTAAGGAGAAAGGAGAAAGGAGAAAGATTTAAAAGGGACCAAGAGGGGGTGACGTTTTCCACAGAGAGGGTGGCTGGTATATGAAATGAAGTGCCAGACTAAGTAGTAGATGCAGGTACAGTTACAACATTTGGACAGGTCCATGAATAGGAAAGGTTCAGAGGGATATTGGCCAAATGCAGGCAAGTAGGACTAATTCAGTTTGAGAAACCTGGTCAGCATGGATGAGCTGTATGACTCTGTGAGGTGGTTATGGGGGACAGTGGGATTACGGTTTTGAGATCAATGATCAGCTACGATCATATTTTTAATGGTAGAGCAGACCTGAGGGGCAAACGATCTACTCTTGCTATCTTTGATGTTTTTACGTTTATGAAAAGCCATGGCAAGTTCCTACAGTACACTCCTAAATTGTACACCTTGCAATGTCAAAGGGAATAAAAGTTTAATGCTGTGGATGGAGGTAGTAATGACGAGCAGGCTGTTTTGCACTGGCTGATATGGAGCTTCTTAAGTATTGTTGGAGCTGCACTCGTCCAGGGAGCAGGCTCTCTCATTCCTGAGTTGTGTCTTTCAGATACTGGAAAGACTTTTTCCACAGTTTACACTGACTTAGTTTTTCAAGGACATACAGTCGATTGCCAACTTGGTAACAAGGACAATCACCCTCATCTCACTGCTGGAATTCTATACCTTCTTTTCCCATGTTTGGATCAAAGTTGTAAAGGGTTAGCCCTGATAGAACCTAATTTAGGCATCAGTCAGGAACCTTTTGGTGAACAAGTACATTTTGACATCGCTTTAGTGACATCTTCTATCACTTGCTGGTGATTTTAAAGTAGACTGATGGTTTTGATTTGTCCTGCTCATTATGAACAGGACATTCCAGGGCAACTCTACACTTATCTCAAATAGATGCGAGTAGTGTAGCTGCAATGAGGAACGGTTAGTTTTGGAGAATGTTTTTAAATCGCTGTAGTTTGGATGTTGTAGGGTTTTTGCTATATTCAGTGTGCACAGAATTTTTTTTGACATCACAGATGAACTAAATTGGTTGAAGACACTTTGATTATGAGGCAGCACTCAGGAGAAAACTGAAATGGACCATTTACTTGACATTTCTGTCTTAAGATGGTTGCCAATAATTCAACCTTGTTTTTCATACTTATGTGTTGTGCACAATTACCAGAGGATGGGGTTATTCATTAAGCCTGCTGCTCCAATTAAAGTATTTACAAGCCCACCACCATGCATAACTACCTATAGCTGGATTGCAGATATTGATCTGCTTGTCGAAGCAGTGCTTTGCTCTATGTATAACACTGCTTCCATTATTTAGCACAGGTGATCCTGATTCTAGTTTTACCAGGTTGCAGATTTCAGGTGCTACTCCTGGTTTGCTCTTCTATACTTCTCATTGAACCAGGATCAGTCCCCATGTTCAATGATAATGGTTGAACAGGGACTAAGCCGGGGCACGAGGTTACGTGGACTGCAGTCAAAGATAGCTGTTTGGCTCCTGACCCATTACAGCCTGGAACCAAATATGGGCAAAGGAACTGAATAGCAAGGCTGAGGTGAGTGTGACTGACTGTGGGAGCATTTGTCTGCGTGTGGCACTTAATGTATCCAAAGAGTTGCTGGCTTCATGGACGCTCAGTTCAGTTATGAGATGCCAAGCCTGTTCTAAACCTAGCATGGTGACAGTGCCACACTACACAGTGTACAGTGTCCTCTGGGTGAAGACAGGCATTACCTCACCAAAGACAATGGGATGGCTACAGTAACAGGCAGCTGTGTTTGAGAGAGATAAATTGATGAGAAAAATGTCTTTCCCTCACGACTGTTACCATAGCAACTGCCTCTGGCCTAGTGTAGTACTTACGTCCACAGGATTTAACCAGTTTGGCCAATAATGTAAGTAATGTGGTTGGTGGCTTCTATCCAGAGTAATTTATGTGCCCTTGCTCCCTCAATGGTTCTTTCAAGTTCAACACGGAAAGAATATTGATTAACTAGCTAAGGGAGAATGCAACATTCATGAGGCTTTATTGTCGACTTTTGACCTGATGCCATGAGACTTTCGTGACATCTATAGTCAATGTTCAGGCCTCCCTGGGTTACTCCCTCTTGATTCTACAATACTTTGATGCCACAGTGCACATGTCCATTCACTTAGCATGAATGCTGATGTAGGAGTCTTGGACATTTAAAAAAAGATATGATTCTGAAGTGTCAGGTTGTTGCTTGACTAGTCTATGAGATGATGGCTCTTCCAAATTAGGCACTAATCCACATGTCAGTGAGGTGTTGGCAGGATTTACTGGGCTGGGTGTGGTTCTGGCATATCTGCTCACGAATTTCATCGAATTATTTTTGAAGGGGTGACCAAAAAGGCAGATAGTAGATGTTGTCTACATGGACTTTAGCAAGGCCTTTGACAAGGTACCACATAATAGGTTGTTGAGTTAGATTAAATCTCATGGGATCCAGGAAGAACTAGTCAATTAGGTACAAAATTAATTTGATGGTAGAAGACAGAGGGTAGTGGTAGAGGGTTGTTTTTCAAAATGGAGGCCTGTGACCAGCAATGTGCCACAGGGATCAGTGTTGGGTCCACTGTTATTTGTCATTTACATAAATAGTTTAGATTAGAACTTAGGAAGTATGGTTAGTAAGTTTGTGCATGACACCAAGATTGGTGGTATAGTGGACAGTGAAGATAGTGGTCTGGGAATGCAGTGAGATCTTGATCAACTGGGCATGTGAGGTGAGGAATGGCAGTTGGAGCTTAATTTAGATAAATGCAAGGTGTTGCATTTTGTTAAGGCAAACCAAGGCAGGACTTACACAGTCAACTGTAGGGCTCTGGGGAGTGTTATAGATCAGAGAGATCCAGGGGCACAGGTTCATAGTACCTTGAAAATGGAGTTACAGGTATACAGGGCGGTGAAGAAAGCTTTCGGCATGCTAGCTTTCGTCAGTCAGAGCACTGAGTATAGGAGATGGGATGTCTTGTTGCAGCTGTACAAGACATTGGTGAGGCCACTTTTGGAGTACTGCATGCAGTTCTGGTCGCCCTACTGTAGAAAGGATATTACTAAACTAGAAAGAGTGCAGAAAATATTTACTAGGGTACTACTTGGACTGGAAGGTTTGAGTTATAAGGAGAGGTTGGATAGACTGGAACTTTTGTCATTGGAACGTAGGAGACCGAGGGGTAACCTTATAGAGATATATAAAATTGTTAGAGACATAGACAAAGGTAGATAGCCAACAGCTTCTCCCCGTAGTGGTGCTGGTGATGGTGTTGGGGGGCAGGGGGCTGAAACTAGAGGCATAGGTTTAAGGTGAGAGGGGTGAGATACAAAAGAGTCCAGAGGGGCAATTTTTTCACACAGAGGACGGTGAGCGATCTGAAACAGCCTGCCAGAGGCAGTGTTGGAAGCAAATACAATTGTCTCATTTAAGAAACATTTAAGCAATTATATGGGTGGGATAGGTATGGAGGGATATGGATGAAACACAAACAAATGGAACTTTAAGTTGTGAAAACTGAACGGCATGGGCAAGTTGGGCCGAAGGGCCTGTTTCCATGCTGTGGACCTCTATGACTCTTTCTGCTTCCTAGATCAATTGGTGGTGTGCCTATCTTGATTCTCGCACTTCCTGTGGCATTTTGGCATGACTGAGGGGCTTGCTAAGCTACTTCAAAGGACAAGTAAAAGTCATTGCTTTGCATCTGGAGGCACACACAACAGAGAAGGATACCAGACTTTTTTCCTTATATATTATTAATGAGGCAGGTAAGTTTTATGACAATCCATTGGTTTCATGGTAAGCATTTTTTGATTCCAGATTAGCTGCTGCGACAATAGATTATTAGAGTAGCCCTCTGGATTACAGCCCCAACAATATATATATGTTGCAACAGCATGAAATTTCAAGTTTATGTCACAACTATTTCAAAACCAACACTTTTTTTTTTTACGTTTCCCCAAATATTTCTAATTGTCTAAGTTCTAACGTCATAGACAAAAATATTTAATCAATGACCATACATAGATTTGAATACACAACTGAATGCTATAAAGGTCTTGTGACACAGTGGTACTGTCCCCACCTGAGTCAAAAGATCCTGGTTCAAGTACCCACCTGCCCCAGAGGTATATCATACCGGTCCAACTATATTTATTAAAATAACTAGGTCAATGCAGCAAAGATTATTTTTACTGAGATACTAGCCTGTGCCTGTTTTGTGAATGAAAAATACAGAGGCATTAGTACCTTATTTTCCAGATTTGCTTTGCTGAGCTTCAGCTGTTGGGGGCCAACCACTTTAGGACTTGGGGTTGCTATGACAATGCTTGTCAGCTGTGCAGTTGGTAATGTTTTGGTGACAGCAGTTGGTTGTCCATTCATAATTCTAGCCTGATGTATGGAATTTGCAGCTGATGGTTGAGAAGCGGGTGTGAATTTTGTCAGCATCACAGGTCGCTGGATTAGTTGCGAAGTCGTAAACACAGGTGCGGGTGCAATAGGAATACTATTTGGCATCACTGGTTTCGGACGAACCTGAGAATTTAGGTTGCAATGAGCAATTTAGCATGTTACAAAATAAACCGGTTGTCCTCCCATACCCCAAATATCATCATTGTTTCCTGAAGCTAATGACTACCAAAGTCCTCTTGTCCAGAGCCATCCAAGTGGTAACTCTTTATTTGTGGACCAAGGCAATGACATCATATTGAGCGTCATAGCCAAGGCCTACCGCAACTCAAACCATTCCATTGCGGGGGTCATTCCTAATGCCACACTTACACTTTCTGAACACAGCAAAGGATAGTGACAGCAGAAACCACAGACAACTCTGTCCTTCTTTTACTGCAAAAATAGAGAGACCAATTAGATCACTCTTACAACAGCTTTTAATAAATGTAACTAGTTTAGTTAAGGCTGCAGTCTGAACCAGAGGTCTTTCTAGTTAAGATGGCTCAGTGCCAGACAGATGTATTTACCAACTGATCTTCACAAACTAAACAGTGACTCTTTCAAAAATTGTACTGCTTAAATTCACTACAAATAAATGTATGCAACATTCAATTATGGTTTCAGTTTCCCAAGCCTTATAACATTCTAAAATTAAAGTTCTTTACAAGAGCAGCATCTCAACATAAGAATATAATGTATACTTTATGCAGAAGATCAAGTAAAATTGGTTGAATACCTACCATGTACACAGTATTTTCAAAAATTTATATTCGTCACCTTGCCCTATTCCTCTTCTGAAGGGACTAACTCATTTGGATTATGGTTTCACATATGCCAACAGCCAAGCTGTAACTCACCAGGGGACCAAATTTCACTTGTGAACCCATGCAAACATCAGAATATCTAGCCATGTAAAGCATCATAGCTGAACTCAACATTATCATCTGGCAGCATTTTCCAGCAAGCAAATCACCTTTCATCTGGTCACTGTCCTGAAACACAACAGTCTTTCTATCTACACTGATGTTGTCAAATTTACTGAGTATATCTAGCACCTTCTGTTTCTATTTCCTACTAACAATCCACAATATTTTTTCCCCCACACTTAATAGCACACAGGAGTGAGATACTTGTCTGATATTTCCCTCCTCAGCTCATATACAAGAGATATTTCAAGTTATATTCCATACACTTCTCATGAATGGTAGCAGTATTATAAACCCTGACCATAGAGCGGAGGCAAGATCAGAACTAAGATTTAATTCTGGATTAATACCTACGTACCAATCTTTTTTGGTATAAAATTCTTAACAGAATGTTAGGTTTGGTTGTTCCTCTTCCCATATTTTCACTTGTATGTGAATAAAGATTAAAAACAAAAGAAATGGTGAATTTCTCCTAAATACCGCATTAAACACTTGGAATATGGCCCCTGGCCTAACCCGTATCGCTGAAATACAGGTATGAAACATCATAATTGGCACAGTGACATACTATAGAGTCATGTCTATTTAATGTTTCAGTCGACAACTCAGCATTAATTCTGCATTTTGAATGTGCAACCACTAATAATAGCAGCCTTTCTATAACCCTTATTTACCTGTGGTAAGAGCGTTGGGCGTTGAGTCAGTCTAGGTGGAGGAATGAACTGAGGAACCTTGATTGGTGGGGAACTTGTAGACTGCACCTGCTGATTTTGAACACATTTATCTCTTACACACTACTTTCATAGAAATCCTTCACATCAAGAATAAATCCCTGGATACATACATGCTAGTACTACCTGTGTTTGCAACCAAGATTCCAGAAAGTCAATGTGCTTTCTCTTCTGAACTGTAAAACCACAAACTTTCCAAACTATGAGCAGCATTTATTTAATAAATAGAGGAAAATACAAAGACTAATGAAAGAAATAAAAATAAGGACTTCACAATTCAATAATGTATGATTCCAATCTTTAGTCAGTGGATTATAGCCAAACTCCAGAGACCCGGTACTTCAGTCCATCAGCGAAGGCATACTGCATAGTGCAGTGCCATCTTTCAAATGATGTCTGCCTGCTCTCTCATAGTAGATCTCAATAAACTGTTCAAAGAATGACAAGAAGTTCTCCCAAGTGTCCTGATTAATATTTAATATTTGGTCACCGACAGCTTATATGATCTTTAACATAAACGACTGCTACACTTCCAGCATTACAAATGCCGAATATTATAAAGTATGTCATTGGCTGTGATGTGCTTCAAAATAGTTGAAGGTCATGAAAGGAACAGTATAAATACATGTTCTTTCATTTATAACTAAACCACAACCATGTCACGCACTATAGAATACATTCATTTGATCGAGGTGGAGTATACAATGTTCAGTGGTACAGTGGTACTCCGAACCATAACAGTTAAGGAAGGGTATGAATGCATTGGTGAGGATACAGAAAACAATTTAGTAGGACTGTTCCAGGAACAAATAATTACAGTTCAGTGGATATACCGAAGAAGCTAGGGTTAATTCTCCGCTGTTGTAAGAATAACAAGAGCAGATCTGATGAAGGTGCTTAAAATCACGATGGGCTTAGTTAAAGCAATCAAAAATACTTTGTTTCAAATCGTTAAAGGGTCGATAGCTGGAGGTAGCATGAAGAAAAGATCTTTTTGATGGTTAGGATTTGGAATGCATTACCTGATACAATGGTAGGTACAGATTCAATAGCAGCCTTCAAAAGGGAATTATGAAACATTATAGAGTTATAGAGAAAAAGCAAAATTTTAGGACAAACTGGACAAACAGCCTGAATGGTCTCTCTCTCTCTCCCGCTCTGTCGTGCAATTCTGAGATGCTTCAGTGACAAATATGAGTTTCAAAGTCGGGACTAGTAATTTTACAGTCAGCAAATGACTTCCAGCACCAACCAAGTTTTACATTTCCTTTTCATCATTTAAAAAATCTCCAATCCCATGTCAGCATTTTCTCTTTTACTTGACTTGTTAGGTATCTATACTCATTTTATTCTTCTAATTCAAATGTGTTTTACTTCTCTCTAGGTCTGTTTATGTGGGACACTTTTTAACAGAATGTTTTTTGAATAGTTTTGAAATTAAATCCTGAAATATGCAAGGCACTAAAAAAAAGTGAAGCGTTAAAAACTACAACAGTCTAGATGTTGCAGCTATAATGACTGTAACATGGAATGCATTTCTCTTCATCCTTCATTGAAATTGACTGTAACTTGCAGCATTTGACATCCACAGGTAAGTGGAGAAATTCAGAATTCATAAGGTTCTATCAGTGATTCCTCATTCTTCACACTGCTCAAGTCCTTGCAGGAATCAGAAATCACTGGCCCAGATTTTTGGGCTCAGTGGCTAAGCAAGGGCACTTGCCACTGACTCTGAAAAAAGCTGCCCACTGACAGCGATCTCTGTGGCACTGTTTTCCTCTTTTCCAAGGTTGTATTAAATATCAAGGGGATATTTTGCATGCAGAAGTTGACAGTTTCAGTGGAGCAATTATACAAAAGCAGAGTTTTGCTACAAAATTTGAGATCCCGAATTGATGTAAACACTCAAATTTTATTTTTTATTGATATAAAATCCCTTAATGTTATGCCCTGTTGAATGGGCTGTAACTCAGTTTCAAATGGTATACTAAGAAATAATTACTTCCGAATAACCGCTCTGCCCCTGAAAACTAAGTTTACATTTGTGAAATGTAAAATTTCTCCATTTCCAGTGAAAAACCTCATTACATTTTTAAAGTAGAACAAAAATCTTTATCATTCAGCTTCTGCCTTAATGCTGATCTTTATTTTGCTACATTATAACTATACAAAGTGAGTGATAAAATCCACTTGTTAAATTTGTGGTCTTTGAGAATTTATCAAGTGATTGGCATTGATGACATCCTTGTCACTGCCAGAGATCAATTCTAGTTGATGTCTGAATTAAATTCATGTTAGGAAAAGTGAAGTCCATGCCACAGATCTCACAAGGTCTTTGCGGGCAGCTTTTTCCTGAGGTTAGCAGTGAGTGCTTTGACTTCATGGGTGACGTCAAAACCTACATCATCAAATTGAATTCATGACAACTGGTGAAACTGTCAATTCACAAATAAAAGTTTCTGTTAAAATCAATTTCTGGGCATTTCCCAATGATTTGACCACAAAGGATGGGAAGAAAGTTTGTTTTGTTTCTTATTTGTTTAAGACATTAAATCACAAAATTGGAAATGATTTCACGCCCTGTGTTATGGGCAACCATATTCAAATATCAGAAAACAGATCTAGCGAATTGACTTTTTCAGAAATGGTATCTTATTTTAAAATAAATTCTTCAATTAACCTGGACAATGCACAGTTGTAAAATAACTAAGGTAAAAGAAAATATGGGACCAGAGAAATATTTTAAAGTAAGACAAACTCAAGAGTTATTAAAAATAAAGGTTTAAATCGCCAGATTGGAACGCAGTAGCCCTAGTCACACCAAGCGGGTTACAGCAACAAAAACAGAACTTACAACACCTAATCCAAAAAAGAGCTGGAAAAATAATTAACTAAGTAGAAGCAAAGCTAAAACCTACTATAAAGCAGAAGCAATGATTTTAAGAATAAGTGACTGAAAGGATGCCAACTTTTCACAGCTCATTAGTGAGAGTATATTTGTTATAATTCACACAAACGCACTGTTTGAATCAAAGCCTGGACTTATATTCAATATTCCTCTCATGTCGCAAATGTTATCGGCCTTTTTTTATAAAACATATGTATGTTATATTTCCATCCTCTTTGTAACAAAAGAAAGGATTTAAGTATTGGCTCTGAGTGGGCAGGAAGTGTCTGTACTATGATGCAGAAAGCATCATAATTATGAGACAGGCTGTATAGATCAGCAGGGTATTTGCTATTTTTGCATGGCTTCACCAGATCAAATTGATCAGACTACATGGAAGGAACAGAAAGGTGGGCAATGTTTCACTTAATAGTATTTACGCAGTTTGTTTTACACCACTTGAATTAGTTGCGAATCAGGGTTAACTTTGTCCTTTTACATTATTTGTCAAAAATTCCTTCATGTCAATGACTGTCCACGGATTACAGCAAGGCGTTGTACACTATAGTTTTGCTTCTCTTCAAAACTAAAGGCCGTGGGCAGACAAAGGGAAGAGGAAGAGAAATCCCAAGGACAATTTGATGAAACACTTTTTATAACAGCAGTCTCGAATATAATCTAGAAGTCTGTCGTTGTAAAAGGTCCTCAGTGAGCAGCAAGCTTGAACAGTTACAATTCAGGTCCAAGTAAGTTCACAGGTATAGCACAAAACTATATAACATTCTAGCAACCCAACTGAAGACAGCAGTAAAGGATGTCTTCTGTGAAAGCCAAAATTTTGGAACATGCAGGTTGGTGGTTAGGAAAAAAAGGGGATTGCTCTTTTGAGGCTGGGTTCAAGATGATTTGATAGGATAATGTTACTCATATGATCTATCATTGGCAAAAGAACCAAAAAGCAAATACATCATTGCTAAAATATAACTCATTAACCCACTGTATAAAATTAACTCTCAATAATGTATGACTGATTCTTAAGGGGTAGAGTACAACAAAGACTGAGGAAACTCATTAAAAGAAAAGATAGCATTTTGAAGTTTTTCTTACCAACTGTACAGCTGATTTTGGCATTATTCGCACAGCGTCTGTCCCTAGAGTTGTCAGTTTGTTGGTGATCTGAAGGTTGATGGGTGCGTTTTGAGACTCCGCATTAACCACTGATTTCTGAGGATTGCTTAGAGCCGTTACCATGGCAATGGTAGGTCTCGGTGTAACGGCCGAGGCAGACATGGCATGCGCTGTTTTTAGTAGAGTAAGTGGAATCTGATTTGTGGTAACAACTGAAGCGTCAGTTATTGCTTTCTGTGAATTAAAGAAAAGTACACAAAAATTGAGATTACATTTTATTTGTTACAAAAAAACAAAAGACAGACATATGGAAATATTTCAGCCTTATGTATTTACAACCTGTATTTTAAAATCAGATGTTTCAGCATTTCTTTTTGCAACGCTAAAGAAAACCTCAAGAAGAATAAACATGTTCAGCATGACAATGCTACAAAAAAATGTGAGGTCATACACAGAACAGGAGTTCTATGGGTAGCACCTGCAGAATCATTAAGGTACTCATTTTAAGAAAACATTAAATGTTCAACCTAGCCTAAATTGGCTCTATCCCAATTATTTAAATACATTAGCATAAGTTTTCGGAGTAGAAATAACAAGTACTGATGTACAATTGCTCACAAGCAATGGCATCGACCAACACATTTAGCCCACTATTTACAGTCAAAGATAAGCAGTCTCACCAATACGGAATGATGCCAACTTTTCACCTTAATGTGGCATCCAAGATAAGCCTGAAACATGATTGAGTAGGAAGTGGACTTTCAGAGAATCTTCAGACTAAGTTATTTGTTTAAACATCACTACCAAGTTTTGATGGAATACAAGAAAATAAATGTTGGTACAACTCATCTTTTTATATCAGCTATTCATCTCTATCAGTACAACTCACACTTACTAACATTACTGCAATCATTGAAGAACCATAAAAATCAGAATGCCACGAGGACATTAAGTCCTCAACTTTTGCAAGATTTGACATGGGAATTAAAGAGAGGTATAGAAGGAAACTTACCACATTATTACTTGCTAACTAGATGATCATTCAAATGTACTTCAAGAAAATCCATTATTTTGTCTTTAGACAGTTGCATCGTTCCGGTGAATGGAAGAACGTTATTTTAAAATACATGCACGTTGGAGTTACTTTGCAATATAAACAGGAACTGGAACAATGGTGATAGTCCAGGCAAGGTGAATTTTCAAATGTTCTATACAGTGATTCAGAAGGAGTCTATCGTATCTCAATTTAAGTTCAGTTATTAAGATCCTTGCTAAGATTCTGAGGATCTGCAAACTTACTTCATTTTCAACACAGAGTACTCGAATTTTGGATTAGGGTCAGAGAGTCACTGCATCGAAACAGACCCTTCGGTCCAACTTGTCTTTGTCAACCAAGTTTCCCAAACTGAACTAGTCCTGTTTACCTGCATTTGGCCCATTTCCCTATAAATCTTTCATATTCACGTACCTACCAAAACGTATTTTAAATGTTGTGACTGTACTTGTATCACCCACCTCCTCTGGCAGTTCATTCCGCATACAAGCCACCCACTATGAGAAAAATGCCTCTCGGGTCCCTTTTAAATCTTTTTTCTCTCAGCTTAAAAATATGCCCCCTAGTTTTGAACTCCCCCACCTTTGGGAAAAGACCTTTGCTATTCACCTTATCTACGCCTCTCATGATTTTATAAACCTCTATAAGGTCACCCCTTAGCGTCCATGTGAACTATGCTCCAGTGAAAAGTGTTCCAGCGTGTCCAGTTTCTCCCTTGTTACATCACAGAGAAGGATTACTACACTGCTTTTTAGAATTTGCAAAACACAGATGTGTCAAAGTATGGGTCAATGAGCTTTGCCAGAAAATAAATTAAGCATGCAAATATTGACAACAGATACAGATTAATAATCTTTTACTAATCATTGATTTCTGCGATACATTTCAAAGGATCAAATTGCAGCAGCTACATCCAGAAACATGCTTGCCAGTTAGTCCAGGATTTATGTTCGACATGCATCTTCGTACATCATTCTTTATTCAATTCCAACATAGCCTTCACTTCCTTCATCTCTCACATATTTATTCAATTTCCATTAATGCATCTATTCTAGATGTCTCAACTACTTCTTTTATTGAGTCCTATAAGAACAACCTCTCTAGAAGGCAATGACATAATAAATGAGGCAGACATTAATATTTCAATTAGTACAAATATAAACATGCTTTGCTGAACTTTGTTGATGACACTGACTTGTTTTGAACAATACTAAACTAGAATAAAAACCAAAAGAACAGAGGAAGTTTGAGAAAGAGTCACTGGACCCGAAACATTAACTCTGATTCTTTTCTTCACAGGTGATGCCAGACCTGCCGAGCTTTTCCAGCAACTTCTGTTTTTGTCCCCAA
Organism: Rhincodon typus; assembly: GCF_021869965.1. Taxonomy (NCBI): domain Eukaryota; kingdom Metazoa; phylum Chordata; class Chondrichthyes; order Orectolobiformes; family Rhincodontidae; genus Rhincodon; species Rhincodon typus. Next base: position 11,865,354 of record NC_063348.1, read on the forward strand.
TAATTAGAATGTTCATCTCCTGCTCCTGATTTACAGAAGCATGAGTCCAAATTGATCACAATTGATTGCTTAACAATTGTACAATAAACAGGAAAATGTCAAATCTCTTTCCTCAGGCTCCACCAGGCAATGGAATGCCAGATGGATCCGATGAAGAAAGGGATACAACTGTTCATTATTCAATAACAAATATACTTGGCAGGTCTATCATGGAAGGTTATCCAGTGATGGTTTAATATCTTTGTGTTCTTGCTTACCTATGTTTAAAAACTATTGTTCAACATGCAAGGGCTAAAAGGTGTAAAACCACAATTTTGATCACTGGGTTCTCAACTGCAGCCAAGTACAATACCAAGTAACTGGAATATCTAATTCATAAGAGGAGGAGAGACAGGAACTGAAATTCGCTATTTGGCCCTTCAGGTCTGCTCTGCCAGTAAACAGATCATTTCTAATCTTGATCTCACTTTCTTGCAATTGTTCCCATATCTCTCAATTGCCTTAATATCCCAGAATCTGGTAGCCTCTGTCTTGAATACACTCAAAGACTGAGCACCCACTGCTCTCCAGGATAAAGAACTCTTAAGATTCACCCTCTTTGAATGAAGTTATTTCCCCCAGGCTCCTAAAAGGCTGACCTCTTATTAAAACACTGTGATCCTGTGTTCAAGATTGTCTAGTCAAAGGAAATACTGATCTTTATTCCTCTACTGCCCATTTTATAACAAAGTTAACATGACGCTTTCCATTCTAATTGTTTGTATTGGTATGAAAACCATGCATAAAGACACAATACTAACATTTCCCAAATAAAAACCAAAAGAACTGCGGATGCTGTAAATCAGGAACAAAAACAAAGTTGCTGGAAAAGCTCTGCAGGTCTGGCAGCATCTGTGGAGAAGAAAACAGAGTTAACATTTCGGGTCTGGTGACCCTTCCTCAGAACTCACATTTCCCAATTTTTCACTATTCAAAAACCACTGTATTTCACATGTGATATTCTTAGTCATTCACACAAACTGTAGCTTTCTTCATTGCTTACCTTCCCACTTAATGTTGTAATGTCAGCAAAACTGGATGTGTTACATTCAGTCACCTCAATTAAATCATTAATATAGATTATAAACAGTTTAGGGCCAAGTAATGATTGTTGTAGTGCCCATTTACCTAGAAGCTGCCAACTTGAAAATGTCCTATTTATTCTTACTCTTTATTCACAGACTACCATCTTGTTCATCTACCCATCTTAGGTAGGATCTACAAGGCCCACTCAGAGTCCCTTTAGCTAACGCTTCAGTAGTTTAAATCACTTCTGACTTAAACATTGAGACTGGAACAGTGACAGCTTCTCCCTGGAGCTACCACACACTTGAGCTTAAATGCATCAGCTGTAAGTCACCTCTTAAGGGTTTTTCCATCCAAACACTTCTGGTCTGGGACTACACAAGTCTTCACTCCAAGGTAATCAAAATAATTATATCCATCATTCCCTACTCAGGAGCACTGCGCTATACAGATATCCTAGGACTAGGAATTCAAAGGACTGCCCCACCCAAAGTCAAAAGTGAAACTATTGGTCGCTTTCTCTCTCAGCTATGCACATTTCTTTTTAAGACTAAAACAAAACAATTGCCAAAATTCTCTAACAAATTTTTGAAAAATAACCAGAAGTCCATGAGTGGACAAAACCTATTCAATCACCAGCCAGGCTTTGAAAACGGTTTTTGGAAGTAATCTCCATGTTGACAGAAATACTTACAAGTTGATTAATAACTCTGGATACAGAGAAACCCACAGGTTACTAACTCAAAAACCAGAAACCCAAATTTTCACCAAATACATTAAAAATTACACATGTAAATCCCACCTCCAAAAACAAATGAAGATGTATCTTAAACAGGCATTCCATTATTCATGAAAATTCTTCTTACCATGAAGTCGATGACATTCCACCACTAATTGCATTGTTAACGTTAATCATACACTAAGTCACGCAGCAATAATTTTTACATGTCTCTGGCATGCATGCCCTCTATAAAGTGATCCTGATGATATTTCCTATTCCAGGTGCAAGAATATAATTTAAAAATCATAGATATTTTTCAATCAACCTGTTCAGGGATGTTATTACACGTCTCTGGAGCAGGTGGAACCGGAACTAAACTCCATTGAAATGATCGTCAAGTTTTGGTCCCAAACATATTCATAAAGTAGTATCAATGGATTATGATCCATATAAGTAAGTTTTTTTTTGCATTATTGGTGATATATTTGTCAAAATGGTGTAGAACTAGTACAAAACTCTTTTCCAATGGTGCAATATTTTTGTTGGCATGCAGTCAATTCCTTTCAGAATAACTGATAGGCTGTTCAATCCCCAACTTGTCATCTTGTAGTAGAACAGCCCAGACTGTTATCACTGGTATCAAGAGCTAGTTTGAATGGCTTTGCAAATTCAGCATAGGTAAAAATGGTGCTGTCATTAGCACTACTTTTAAATTTTCAAAAGGTGTTTAAATTTGCCTTTTTCCAACAAGTTTGTTAAGGGTGCAATGACAGTGCTGAAGTTCAGCGTGAACCCATGGAAGAAAGCACTCACGTCAAAAAGGCATAAAATTTCACAATTCACCTTAGACATGTGGAAATCCAAAACAGCCTGTACTTTTGCTTCTCCTGGTGCTACGTGGCTTACAGTCCCACAATATGGCCTAAATAAGTCATTTTAGCCTTGGCAAATTCACTCATACCCAAACATACAAACAATTGGCTTTTTATAGCTGATCAAACAGTTCAGTCAAATGGTGTAGAAGTTCTCCCAGGTTTATGTAAAAACAAACAAGTTGTTGACATAAACAGTACAGTATACGAAGTCCTTCAATTAATTTATTGGTTAAGGATTGAAACTCTGGCATATTTTTGATTACAAGCTGCATGACTTTACACTGATAAAGTCCAGCTAGTGTTCTTTAGCTCCCTTTTCCTCTCCAAGGAACTTGCCAGTACTCCTAGGGGAGCTCCAGCTACTTGACTCAGTTCAATAATGTCACTGTCTGACTTAATCTCTTCCCTCTTCTGAGCTAATTTCTCTGGATTGAGTCTATACAGGTGTTGCTTTGTAGGGACTACATTCCCCATATCCTTACAAATTGATTTATAATTCTCTATTAGCCTTCAGAAACCACTTCAATAGTTTCATGAAAGATCAGACTTTTAAGTACACTCATGTTTTCCAATTTGATTGTTGAGAAGTTAACTTTTGAATACTCATTTCAAGTCAATTCTCCAACTGATCTGATGTTTCTATTTCTTTCCCCACTTCCTTCAGTGCCACAAATACATTTTTTCCCTCCAAATATCATTCCTACCACATTATCTTTTCAACATGTTAACATGACACTCATTGATTCTTCCTCCTGCCTGAAGTATTCAGCACATAATGCACATCTTTGAGTCTCTTCTTAATCTGAGGAGGTCCACTGAACCTTGCTTTTAATACTTCCCCAAAGAAAGTTAACAACACTAAAACCTTATGTTGTCCCTACAAAATTTTGCATTTGACCTTTTTGTTTGCTCTAGTTTCCATTATTTGACAAGCTTCCTTCGCCAGCAAGCATGCATTCGTCAGTTTCTCTCAAATTTGGGACAGTATTGTTTCTAAGATTTGGTTCATTAACTTTGAGTGGTTCTCTTACTTCATGTCCATATATTAGTTCAAAAGGTCAAACTGGTCATAATTTCTTTAATTGTCTGTGGCATTAAATTTTACCTTGATTTTTTTTTTGGTAATCCATATCTTGTTTAAAAAAAATTGTACCAACTCTCTCATTACCACTTTTGCTGTAATTTTTCAGAAAGGCATCTTTGGGAAATTTTGTGGAAACATCCAGAATTGTTAAAAGATATTCGTTCCCTTCCTTGGTTTTAGGTAGAGTTCCAACGCAATCTATTAAGTCTAGACTATATATGATATTGGAATTAAAGGTGTAGATTTAGTTGAGGGTTAAGAGTTTTTATCCAGCCTCCATGATTGCAGGATTAAAGAAACCATGTTCAATTCTTAGTTCTGTTCTTTGAAGATTTTTACTTGCTTGGCATGATCTCTGTCATTGCTGCTGAGGATTCTTCTTGGGATGATGAAGAAAGTAATTCGAATTTGCACCTCCCAAATCATCTCATGTTCTGATTTAAATGTCATAAGTATTTGTTCACTAAACTGAGTTCCCTCAATTGAAGATGCCTCAAATGCTCATTGTGTACATAGTAGCTAATGATTGCTTGCAAAGTTTGTTGTCTGAACTCGTGCTGGTAGCAGTGGAAAATATTTGTGCCAATCCAGGATAATTGCAGGTGCTTGTCTTGTTTACAGCATGAAACAAATTTCTTATGCCTAATCAGCTAACCCCAGTGGATACGGCCTTCTGATTGGGTTCTGCCACGAATCTAGGGAGCCCTATGAAATTTTCTACTGGCTGTCCTCTGATCTGTTGTTCCACAGCTGGCTATTTGTTAACCGACTGGCCCTTGACCTGTTGTTTCATAATTAGCCTTCCTGATCTATCTTGACTTTAGTTAATCTGACTGCAAGATTTGTAGATGACTGATGTCAAGGCACACATTAATGCTCAAGTGTGAGGATTCTCTAACGTGACGTATGTATAGGTTAACAACTTGATACCATTTAAGCTGAAGAATGCTTGGAGCATGCCATTAGTCTTAAGGCAAAAATAGTACTATTGTTGGCTGCAGACTGTGTTTTCAACCATGGTTCACTAGTTAACAACAATGACATGTGGCCCCTGTATCAAAACTATGATACATGAAAAATCCATTGAGGTAAATATCTCCATCTGGAAAAGATAGATCTCGATCACCTATCTCCGCAGGAGTACTTCAGACCTTTCTTTTATTGCACATTGTTCTAACTCATTAACCACTGTATAGAAGGCGTTTTGACTACTTGTTTTTCTATGAATGTCCTATCTGTGCACATTTTCTGAAAACGATTTTGACAGATAAAGCATTCCTTTTTCATCATTGTGAACCGCCTGAGAGAGAGATTTCCTTGCATCAAATGCTGACAAGGATTTTCAGTATCTAGTATCTATACTCATTCTCTTGGTTTCTCAGGTTTGTCTTGTGGGGTTTTGGACCTTAAAAACTGAATGGAATCCACCGATCTTGAGTTAAGGTTGTCCTCTCCTGAAGAGTGATCTGCATTGCTTCTGGATATCAGCTTCACTCACCATTTCTATGGCTTTCTCTAAAGCCAATCTTCTTTTGACTAATAATGAATCTGAAAAGATTCATCAGCAATTCTAATAACAATTCTCTATGAACACAGAGTTAAATCATGGTTACTTTTCTCCATTTATCTGTAAAGAACTTTAATGAAGTGGATGGTGAATTCTTCTGTTAAATCTTGTTCTTTCAAGAATTTTATCTGTTCTGAGGGCAAAAGTAATTGTTAAAGGCTTTCAGCACTTCCTCAAAACTGGACTGTTACATCATCAGCTTTACTCTGAATCAAAAATACAAGTGCATTAACTTATTCTGCTTCTGATTTAGTATCAAATTTGGAACCTATTCTGCATTTTAAGAATTGGTTACTCCAAGATGTTCTACGCTGTTTTACAAGGTCCACTTTTGAAATTAAATCTTTCTGGCAACATTTTTTCTGTTATCTTGTCTTCCTAATGTGACTATTTAGTTTTCTTGTGTGAAAAGGTTATAATTTTGTGAAATTAACAGTGCTACTGCAATTTTTGACATTTTTTAAACTTATGGAGCCATCACCAACAGCTGATGTTGAGGATGCCCACGGTTCCCAGCAGCTAACGGGAAGGATTCGTATTGCCACTTAGAGATGACCGAAAGGACTCCCTCTGCCCCTTACGGACGAGGTAGAGGATTAATATCTTTTTCACAGCTTCACTGGATAAATCAGGCTAACTATGGCCTAATTAAAGTGGAGAGGTGATGGCTTAGTGGTGTTATCACGAGGCTATTAATCCAGAGATGCAGATAGTATTCTGGGGACAAGGTTCAAATCTGGCCATGGCAGATGGTGGAATTTGATTTCAACAAAAACCAAATTCAGAATTGAGTCCAATAGTTTCCAAGATGAAACTATTGCAAATTATTGGGGAAATGCTATCTGGTTCACTGATGTCCTTTAGGAAACTGCTGTCCTTACCTGGTCTGGTCTGCGTGCAACTCCAGAACTGCAGCAATGGACAATAATGGATGGGTAATAAATGCTAGCCTAGCCAGTGATGCTCCCATCTCATGAATGAGTTTTTTAAAAAATTCAGTGTTTCCCATTCCCTTAACAGCTTTACTGAATGGTTCCTGGTGCTTATGACTTTAATACTAATGTTTGCTATAATAATCTTTTTCTTTTAATGATTTGCATTCTGTAACTATAATAATAATTCTGCTGCCTGCAGTTTCATTAAATGTTTCTCACCTTTACCAGTTTTAATAAAAGGATCTCCTGTCTTTTCTGCAGCTTAATAATGTCTCCTATCTTTATTTTTCGATTAGATCAGATGTGATTAGGTTTCAAATATGCCGCCCTTATAAATTTAACTCCGGTTTTAGGACATTCTGGGTCTGAGAACTTGGATTAAGTTATTTCTGAAGCCCTGGATTGCCCTTATGGTGGCCAAGCTCCATGGTCAAAATGCTCAAACTGAACTGAGAGTATTTTTCTTTATTTCTAGCTTGCCATCTTGTAATTCTGCACCGCTTTTTAAATCTTTTCCTCAACTATCTGGGATTTTAATCTTACTCATGCTGATATCTGCTTGCTCTGCCTCACTCCTACAGATCATCGACACCCAATGCAATCTGCAATTGTCTTGGAATGACTCTTACTTCAGCTTGATTGAAATCTTAACTCTACCGCTGCAGCTTGTTTTATACTTGGTCTGATATACTTTTGCCATTGTTTATAGTTTCAGACTTGAAGTTCACAGCAACGTTTTCTTCTGTAGGGTACTTGAATATTCAACTCTTCCTGCTGTTGACAGTCTGCATTGGCAGGACTCCTAAAGCTGTGTCTGAAGAAATCTTTAGGCCTCCATTGTTACCAAAGTGATAGGAGGAAGCTAAAATGGAATCTACACCAATGACTGCGCAAAACTTGAAGGCCACCAACTACATTTGCACATTATGAACGTGCACTCATTGCAGAAGTTCTTAGCATGTTTGGTTCTCTCACATTCAAACATCTCAATAAAGCAACAGACTGAATCCATTCATATTCACATCGAGTAACTCATTGTTAAATGGTTAACTGTAACATTACAGCAGTTGTAATTTCTATTCTTGGCAGGACATAAAATTAGTTTTGGTCAAAAAGTATTTTTTTTCTCAGTTGAATTTGTTTATTTAAGCAATTTAAACCTAACTAAGATATTTGAATTACAGGATGCTGTCTAATGGATTGCCATTCATATCAATAAAAAAGAATCTTCCTTATAGTTTTGGCAGAAAATTCAATTTAAACATGTTTACACTCAAACATTTTGGGCCTCAGGTCAATTCATTAATGTAAATATTTGAAAACATAACAACGAACGTTAAAGCATTTTATGGAAATCTCTTGACTAAAGTTTTGTTCAGTCAGCAAATGTGCAAACGGTACACTACTGTATCACCGTAAAAACACCGTATTACTTTAATGACAACACTAACTCCTAAGTCAGACGATTCCAAATACAAGTCTGACTACAGAGAATGGTGCATATAATCTAGACTGATTCTAATGCAGTACTAAAGACCTTTGGCAGTCTTTTGAAGAAGACATTAAACTTAAGCACTGTTAGGTGAGCATAATGAATCTTAGGGGAATATTTGGGGAAGAAGCAGCATGAAAAAATTCTTCTGGATGCACAGTCAACATTTCTCTCTCACCAATACCCATGTAAGATCAATTAAAAACAAACTTTGATAACACTGGAAAAGAAGAATAAAACTTAGCAACTCAGGATAAGTTTGAGTAAATTGACATATTTTGATTAAAATATTCGAGGATTCAGAAAAATTTGATCACAGCCATCATGGCCTTGTAGATTAACAACAGAAGTTGTCAATCACACACTTACATGAAATGTATCATGATTGCCAGTAGAGGGAGTTCTAAAATAGTTCTAAACACAGCAGAACCACAGTTTCAGTTTCCCTTTCCAGCAGAGAGCCACAGTAATACTTATTATTTAAAACAGGAAGATCAAATTACAGGAAGTGACCTAGAGCCAGCAACATAAGGTTCTAGTAATATGATTATTGAGAGAAACTCATTCTCGCACATGCAGATCCCCCAAAATTAATAATATTGTTTAAACAATGATTTCTTGGTTTCAGACCCTGAATGGTCAAGTCTTCATTAATTTTTGTTTTCAAAAATAATTTGCAAACCAGAAACTCTAATCATTAGACAAATATGTTATCCCCACTAAAGAAAGGAACTGTAGCTCATAGTTTTGTTCACATGTACAAAATAGGACCAGTGTCAATGCTGAAACTAAATTGTAATTCGAATATGATGAATTGAATAGAAATTCCGTAACTCATTTCTACACTGCAGTGGAACAACACTCTGGATTACTGGTAGTCCTGTATCATAACGATTATATTGCCACTCTCGAATTTTGTACGTAATCAAAAGTTTTAAAGAATGAATTTGCATTTTTTATTACAATAATGCGATGATTAAAACAGCCTTTTTCAAATAAATCAGGACATGTCAGTGCACTTCACATTTTTTCATTTATTCCATTTATTCAGTGAACAATAAGTTAGTTGCTCTACCCACATTAAACTTTGGATTAGATTAATACTAGTTCAAAACAATTTACGTAAAATGCAGCTACATTTTGCACAAAGTTACAGAACAAAGGCTGGCTGTACAGTTCTGTCCTATAACATTCAATCAACTGTTGCACATGACTGAGCTAGATTTCACAGATTTGAATGTTAATGCTAGTTATTGTCCAATTTTACTGGATGCATTATTTCCTTGTCAATTTTATCCCTTTTTCTGAAAATACTTCTTGGAGAACTATTTCACAGACACTAGTTAGACACCAGTTTTGGTGTCTACGTCACTACTATTTAAATGTAAACTGTAACCTAAGCATTTTCAAGCTATTCAATCATGTTCACTGAGAAAGAACTGTAAGGTCACAAAAAAGCAAGACACGGCACTTGGTTCAAAACCATTAAGATATGGAGCCAAGAAGAGTCCTTGATTTCACAAAACTCCAATGATTTCAATATTTTACAGGGGAGGCAATGGCCTAGTGATATTATCGCTAGACTATTAATCCAGAGGCTCAGATAACATTCTGGGAACCTGGGTTCAAACCCCACCACGGCAAATAGTGGAATTTGAATTCAATAAAATACCTGGAATTAAGAATCTAATGATAACCATGAATCCATTGTCGATTGTTGGGAAAAAACCCACCTGGTTCACTAATGTCCTTTCAGGAAGGAAACTGCCATCCTTACCTGGTCTGGCTTACATGCAACTCCAGACTCTCAGAAATGTGGTTGACTCTCAACTGCCCTCTGGGCAATTGGGGATGGGCAATAAATGCTACCTAGCCAGCAACGCCCTTGTCCCATTAATGAATAAAGAAAAAAAATACTATCCACAGATAATTTCCTGCCCTGCTGAAAACTTTTACGCAAAGGTCATAACTGTACAGTCAATATTGTAAATATGCTATAGATTTGGACAATGCAAAGTGGTGTGGAATTATTTCCAAATGGAAAAAATTTAAAAATAGATGTTAATTAGAAGTCACAACTTGCTCACTGACTACACCTAAAGGTAAAGTACCATGTGCTGACATTTGCATGACAGAGCAATAACCTAGTGAAAATTAGATACCACACATGTTGCATTGAAGTACAACCTCTCAAGTCAATAGAAATTAACATTACCAAATATCTACAATTTCACACTATCAACATTTTGTCAAGAAGCAGAAGGTTAAACTCTCTAGCTTTATCATTTATTTTACCAAATACTTTGCACAGCACAACAAACCACTTCCATACTTAAGTAAATTAGAAAGCAATTGCTGTTTCAAGTGCATTCAGAACCAGAGTTCAGAGTTATTCTAATTCCAGCTTTTGCATCGGGGTTTGAAACAAAATAACTATCTCCAGATTTGGCCAGTTGCAAAGATCTTGTATGAAATGAAATTGACTATACAGTCCAGAATTTCCGTATTGGGCACAAAACACAAAATGGTTCACTGTTTGGCACAAACTGGCATGTTGCCTTGAACCCACCAGGATAGCTGGTGTGCAAGCTGGAAATATTCACAGGTTAATTAACAGCTGCTCCTCTGAAATTGGACTGAAGGCGTTTGTCAGGACTGAATAGATTATATTTGGTTTTATAGCTGAGATAGGGAGCTCCTGATGTTTGGCCGGCCCATTGACATTGGGTAATCCAAGATGGAAGGTCTTCTGACTAGCCAAATATACAATGGGTCCCAGCACAAGCAATTTTTGCTTGGAGCTAGAGGTGGGGGAGGCAAGCATGATCAAGCTATCAAGTTAAGCCTGCCATCTCTGAAGGCAACTTGCAGGTAGTCATGAAGACAGGGGAGTACCAAAGTGGGCTGATTAGAACGCTCTCAGCTCTTGGAAAATTTGGCCGAGTTTCATAAAAGGCTGTCCTCTCGGTGTCATCTCAATCCCACCTCACCAACTGTACGTTGGAGGCACATTGCTGGAATTGAGATGATGCAATAAATTAAAACTTCTAACAACTTAGCACAGTTTTCACTCACACACTGGATACTGAAAATACAAATACTCATTCATGAAACTATTCCAAACTTATACTCCCTTCAAGTGCACAGTTTCTTATAATGACAAACTTCCATTCAGTAACCATAAAGGCAGATAATCCTTCAATATTCTCTTAAAACGGTCAATCAAAACACACCCACCCACCGCCCCCCTCCATTGTAATAACTCAAACTAGCATTCACAATAATATTAACTGTAATAACAGACCTCAGAAAATATCTGATTATGTGATTTATACCTTAAATTGCTAGCCTCCTTTCAGGGGATTGCCTCCATGATACAAGCATAAGCAACTCAAAATATAGGCAATCACCAAGAGGTGCTACCTTCATGCTTCCTTGATGCACTTACAGAACACCACCATTAAGTATCAACCAAATTATGAAGAAGACATTTTCAATGGTTTAAAAGACTTTCCAAATGCAAAAGTCAAGTAATTCTGACAATTATTCAACCGACTTCGTGACTCTGATGATTTTGAAGATTCAAACCATTTCCAAATTTGTGAATTGATTCAAGAGCAATGCTATCAAATATGAGTAGCTCAAGCTATTTGAATGAAACAAGGCCTAGATTTGTATTTTCTCCTCTCTGCCCATGTCCTGTCACTTGATTATCCTGGGTGGTAGAAAATTCAAGAGACCAAATTATAACTACATATTAAAAAGGGTTGAAGTACACCGATTAGAAATGCATTCAAAAGCATTACAAAATGTACTCAAAGTACCGTCGAAAAACATTTTGTATCACATTTTAGAACAGCATGTATTAAATCCTTCCAGCAGATGTACAATTCGCGTCACTTTTTTTCTAACACATTGTATTGGGAAAAGGATTAAGAGTGTAATTGCTCGTTTAATTGACCAAATTCATGGTTTATAACTTGCAGATACAAAATTTTCAAATCAATATGTTTGAGCTATTAAAAATGTAATTCTCAAATTTTTACAAACAATCAATTCGTGAACAGTAAACTAACCAGGAGTTTTATCATTGGAATTATTAAAATTACATCCTTTCCCACCAGCAAATTCAGCAGTTCATCAAAAAACTTCTTGTTGAAAATAACTAATTAGAAAGGAATGTTTCTGGCATGACACACTCATTATACACTTCCCCCACACACCCTCCAACATAATGGTGTTTCACTGATAAACGGCACGGAATTGAAACATTTCTGACAGCAGGGAACATTTCTCGTCAGGTTTTAATGGTGCTGTATAACTGGTTTACTTAAAAACACTTTGACTTTAATATCAGTGTTTCTCAGTTTATACCTTGGGATCTACCCCTTTAACTCAAGAATGCACTTCCATAGCAGATGATTCATTTTGGTTATATTATCAAAACGTAAGAACTTCCACTCTTTTGTCAGATTAAAAAAAAATACAGACTTGCCCACTTCATATTTTTAAGAACATGATGAATAAATCCAATGTGCCACAAAATGGAATGATAAAGAATGTCCATGTGGCAAATTCCATCTGCTATTAGCTGATGTTATTAACATTAAAATAATCTGACTGCTACTGCAGAGGTATGGAGACAATAAAAAATTGTGGGACAATAGCTGCAGGCTGTCTTCCCTAGATCTCTCGGAACCTGATTAATTGAAAACATGAACATCAATCTCAAATCATAACACCTTACAGAAGAGGACGTTCGAGAGGTTTTGGAGAATATAAAGGTGTAGAAATCTCTGGGGCCTGATCTGATGTATTCCAGGATGTTGTAGGAAGTAACAGGGGAAATTATGAGACCTCTCGCAGAAATATTTGCATCATCTATAACTACGGGTGAGGTGCCTCATGACTGGAGAGTGGCCAATGTTACACATTTGTTTAAGAAAGGTTTTAAGAAACCGGGGAACTACAGACCGGAGAGTCTGACTTCAGTTGTGGATAAATTGTTGGAGGGGATTATAAAAGATAGGATTTATGGACATTTAGAGAGGCAAAAAATTGATTAGGGATAGTCAACATGGTTTTGTGCAAGGAAAATCATGTCTCACAAACTTGATTGAATCTTTTGTGGAAGTTACCAGAAAGACTGATGATGGTAGAGCAGTAGATGGTGTTTATTTAGATTTTAGTAAAGCCTTTGACAAGGTTCTGCATGATAGACTAATTAGCAAAGTTAGGTCACATGGGATTCAGGGGATACATAATTGGCTTAGCGGCAGGAGACAGAGGAATGGGGGAGGGCTGCTTTTTGGACTGGAGGCCCGTGACCAGCAAGGTTCCACAGGGATTGGTTCTAGGTCCTCTTTTGTTTGTCACTTGTATAAATGATTTAGATAAGAACATAGAAGGCATGGTTTGTACGTTTGCAGACGACACCAAAATTGATGGCATGGTAGACAATGAAGAAGGTTTTTTAACATTACAAAGGGATCTTGATCAAACAAACAGGTCAATGGCAGATGGAATTCAATCAGATAAACACAAGGTATTGCATTTTGGCACAACAAACAAGGGTAGGGCTTATACAAATAATGGTAGGCCTTGGGTAGTGTTGTAGAACAGAGGGACCGAGGAGTGCAAGTACATAATTCTTTAAAGTTCATCTCACATGTAGACAGGGTGGTTAGAAAGGTATTTGGCATGCTTGCCTTCATTCCTCAGTCCTTGGAGTATTGGAGTTCAGAAGTCATGTTGAGGTTGCACTAGCTATTGGTGTGGCCTCTTCTGGAATACTATGTCCAGTTCTGTTTGCCCAGTTATAGGAAGATTATTATTATGCTGGAGAGGTTTCAGAAATGATTTACCTGGATGTTGCTGGGTATGGAAGGTTTAAGTTATAAGAAAGGCTGGGACCTTTTTCGCTGAAGTGTAGGAGGTTGAGAGCAGACCTGATGCAAGTTTATTAAAATAATGAGAGGTATAGATAAAGTTAATGGTAGTTGTCTTTCCCCTAGAATGGGGGATTTCAAGGCTAGGGGGCACATGCTTAAGGTGAGAGGAGAGTGATTTTAAAAAAAAGACATGAGGGGCAATTTTTTTTTTTTAAACACAGAGGGTGGTTCGCATGTGGAATGAACTTCCTCAGGAAGTACTGGCTGCATGTACAATTCCAACATTTAAAAGACATTTGGATAGATACATGAATATGAAAAGTTTGGAGGGATATGGGCCAGGAGCAGGTGGGTGGGACTAGTTTAGTTTGGGATTATTCTTGGCATGGGCTGGTTGGACCAAAGGGTCTGTTTGTATACTGAATGACTCTATGACACTATAACTGTACACAAAATTTAAAAATCTAATCATTGTCGGGTTAAAAAGTTTGCTTTTTTTCAGAAGTATTAGAAGACCCAGGGACCAGTGAAAATTGAGGAACTGAAATATATTAATATCAGCAAAAAGATAGTACTTGTAAAGTTATTTGTACTGATGGCTGATAAATCGCGTAGACCAGATGAATTTCACTCCAGAGTGCTGAAGGGGTGGCCAGCGCATTGGCGGTTATCTTTCAAAATTCTATAAATTCTGTAATGGTTCCAGTGGACTGTAAAGTAGCAGATGTAACCCCACTATTTAAGATGGAATGAAAGGGAGAATGAGAAACTACAGAACTTAGTTTGTCATCAGTAGTAGGGAAAATGTTAGAATATATTATGAAAAGACAATTGGACACTTAGAAAGGAATAGTGAGCCAACAAGTTTTAACGAATGGTTCACGTTCAACAAGGCTTTGCCTTTTGTGAGGATATTACATGAAGCATTGATAAACTGGATGGGATGTACTTGGATTTTCAGAGGTATTTGATAAAGTCTCAGAGGTTGTCAGTAACTAAAATAAGAATACACTGGACTAGAAGTAAAACATTAACGTAGAGCGAGGATTGGTTAACAGACAGAAAGCAGAGTGTAAGAATAAATTGATTCTCAGAACAACAGGTTGTTACCAGGGGGGTACTACAAGAATTAGTGCTGAGTCCACAGTTGTTCACAATCTACACAAATAGTTTGCATGGGGGGGGAATTAATTGTAGTATTTCCAAATTTGCTGACATCAACAAACTAGGTGGAAATGGAAGGAGGTTCCAAGAGGATTTAGACAGTCTAAATGAATGGCCAAGACATGGCAAATGGAATATGAAGTTAAGTGCAAAAGTAATTCACTTTGGTTA
>NC_063348.1:11880818-11898737 GCF_021869965.1 Rhincodon typus
TATTATTCTTGCAGATTTGAGACCTCTTTACATATTTCCTTCTCAATTTTCCACTGACCACTGGGGCCCTATGGGACAATCCAAGAAGGTGGTCCTATTGTACAGGCCAAAAAGGTGATCATCCCTTTCCTATTTCTCAGTTCCGCTGGTATATCCTCCCTAAGTACAGCTTATTCTTAAACGAAAGTGCTGCTCCCCTTCCTCTCTGTACCCCCCCCTATCCTTTCTGTAGCCTAGCATGTAAAGCTGCCAGTCCTTTCCATACCTGAACCATGTTTAGCTATGTTATTCTCAATCCCATGTTCCCAACCGAGCCCTGAGTTCATCTGCCTTACATTACCAAGGCTCTTGCATCAATATAAATGTAATTTAAATTCAGTCTTACCTTGTTCTTTGCTTTGGTATTGCCTTGACTATTTCACTTGCTCTTCTTCTCTATTGACTTTTGGTTAACTGATTCATGGGCGCCTTCTTCCTGCTTAAATGTGGGCATTGAATATCAGTAGGCAATTTAACATTGAAAGGAAGACATAACGAAGTTCAAGTGATCTTAACTATGTGTGAAGTAGATTTTAGTGCATTTCCTGTGGTAATATTAACTGAGCCTTGTCGCCCTGCAGCATAACATACAATATGTTGGGGCAACTGACTTAGGATGACACTAATTGAAATTTCATTTTGAGTTATTGCAAAGGTGTGTTGAGATATTTTAAGTTGAAACTGGGTGATGGTCTTGTGATTCCAATTGATGGTAATGCTGGAGCATGCCAGATCCCAGAATAAAACCTGCCTTGATGGATTAATTTAATTTTTGCGGGTGGTTACTGTTGTTAGTCACCGAATAAATTTACACAGGGCTGCATTTTTTTTTGAACAAAAGAACATAAACCTATCACCCAAAACAAAAAAAAACAAAGCATCTATATTGTAGTGTACATAGCTAAACAAAATTTCAATCTTTTTCCCAGCCCTATCCGTTACTGATACACTCTCCCAGAAAAGTAGGATTTCTATCTCAACATTTTAATTTATTATGTAACTGACTCTTTTCATGCCTGCTGCTTGGATTGCTAAAACAGTTTAATGACCTATTTCTAATCTGCTTTTCTGACTCTCCTTTCAGTTCTCAAGGTCTTAACCTCTTTTCAATTCTGCCAGCTTGGTAACTTCTATACCAACTCTTCCAGCTTGAAGCCTTCATAAAATAAAAACCTTCTTCCAGGGGGAGACTGTTTTCCTGAACGGAACTTGATTCTTCCGTGAGGGTGAAAACTTCTGAATTCAAAACTTGATTCTCCTGCAAGGGAAGAAAACATTTACTGAACTGAAGTCCTGATTCTTCTGATCGGAACTCTAAATTACTGGCCCTGGCTTGTTTTCTATCTGTTATAAACTTAGCAGTATGAGCATTCCATCAACTAACATCTCAGGTGTCCGAGAAGTAAGCATGTGATTCAGATGTTCAAATTACTCTGACTTTTTTCCCCAAAAGTTGCCTTCGTGGAACTGAAACCAAAATCCACCTTCCTCTATTATTTAAAAAAAAAGATTCCCAAATGATGTATTGTACACACCTTTCACAGGAGAAAGTTGTAGTAATAGACGATTTAGATGCTGATAGATATGAAATTTGTCGGTCAGGAATTATGTGATTTAGTAATTGTGGAAAATACTGGAAATACTTGGGTCAGGTAACAACTGGGAAGGAGGAAAGAGTTGATGTTCTAGGAAGATAGGAGTTACAAGGAAGTCGATCCTGCACTTCATGCAGTATTTTTGGAGGAACCTGTGCTGCAGAATTGTGTGGACCTGGTGGCAAAGATTAGAGAACATATATATGTAAACGCAGGAAAGGGCTTCCTTCCTTTTTTCTATAATTTTGTCATGACTTAAAAGCATAAATGCACACGTAACAAGGTGATTGTTATAACAGTATTGAACACACTATTTGCAGAACTGCCAAAAGGTTGACCCGTGGGCTACTTTGGGCGCGTTCGTGGAAGGGGCAAAGTGCACACCAAGCCTAATTGATTTGCATATTTCTCAAGTTGATGACGCTTGGTGTTTGATTTTGACACCAATAAGAGAAGTTCAGAGTGAACCTACCACTGTGCCTTGGTAGTGAAGTAAGCAAAAGTTGAAAGTGGTGGCTGAGGTGTTAAACAAGCAGGTTCTCCTGTTCTGGGTGGTGTAGAAAGAACTGCACTCCTCCAGGCAAGTGAAGTGTAATTCTTCACAGTTCCCTGACTTGCAAGTTATAGATGGTCAACAGGTTTTGGGACACCTGGAGATGAGTTAATCACTGCAGAATTCTGAGCCTATGACCTGCTCTTGTAATTGCACTATTTATGTAGTGGTTCGGTTCAGTCTCTGGTCAATGCTAACCCTTAGGATATTTCCGGTAAGGGATTCGGCTACATCAGTGCTGTTCAATGTAAAGGGAAGATTGTTAGGATCTCCCATGTTTGAGATGGTCAATACTGGAATCTTGTCCAGGTCTTGTTGGTTATAGGCATGAATTGTTTCAGTATCAGTTGAACATTATGGTATTGTCAGCAAATACTTCCACTTCTACCCTTGTGATGCATGGAAGTTCATTGTTGAAGCAGTTAAAGGTATTTGGGCTGAGAAAACTAGCCTGAGGAATTTCTATGACAATGTCCTGGTACTGAGATGATTAACAAAAATTTTTCTTTGTGTAACAGAAATTCTTCACCTGAATCCCACTGATTTCAGTTTTGTTAGGGCTTCTTGATTCCTTACTCGGTCAAATGCTTCTTTGTAGGGGGTTGGTTAGCTCAAGTCAGCTGGACAACTGGTTTGCGATTCTGAGTGACACTTACAGCACAGGTTTAATTACTGTTTAGGCAGAGGTCACCATGAAAGTCTTGCCTTCCCAAACTTACCCCTCACCTGAGGTTAAACTTATCACCAACAGCCCTTTGGTCCTGTGGGACTACGGTGACTTATTGTCAAAGGCAGTCACTCTCACCTCATTTCTGGAATTCACCTCTTTTCTCCATGTTTGAACTGAGCCTGTAATGAGGTCAGGATCTGAATTGTCCTGGTAGAACCTAAACTGAGCTCTGCAAGTAAAATGATGATAAATTCTGAAATACAACAAACTTTATATTAACTGGCACTTATGGGACCAGGAGTGTATCGGTTGATTAAACATTCTGATTGACTATGTGGACCTCTCAATCAATGTAAAAACACACACCAAATAATGGAAGTGTAATGGAGGGGGTATATACATCAATGTTATACTTTATTTAAAGCATAAATCACTTAAATAATAATGCAACTTTGTCTTAAATAAAGCTTACCAACAAAGAGCCTTCTTACTTGCACCCTCAACTGTCCATTTGGACATAATCAAGATCATGGTAGTACATTAAGCTACTGGTATTTGAGGTATGTAATTCTTGCCAGTTTATCAAGAGTG
The DNA here is from genome assembly GCF_021869965.1 of Rhincodon typus. NCBI lineage: Eukaryota > Metazoa > Chordata > Chondrichthyes > Orectolobiformes > Rhincodontidae > Rhincodon > Rhincodon typus. Next base: position 11,884,267 of record NC_063348.1, read on the forward strand.
CTGGTTCATGAGGGACCTATTAAAACAAGGTTTCCTGTAATTCAGTAATGCAATGAAGAGTAGACAAGGGTATGCCAGAAGCAGCATGAGGCACACCTGAAAATGAGGTGTCAACCTGGTTATGCTGCCAAACAGGACTACTTGCATGCCAAACAGCATAAGAAACAAGTGATAGACCTAAGCGATCTCACAACCAATGAATCAGATCTAAGCTCTGAAGTCGCATCCAGTCCCTAATGAGGGTGGAGTATTAAACAACTCACTTGAACAGGGGGTTCGACAAATATCCCCATCCACAATGATGGAAGAGCCCAAAACATCAATTCAAAAGATAAGTAATCTTCAGCCAGAAGTGCCAAGTGGATGATCCATCTTGGCTTCCACCAGTGGCGCACAGCATTACAGAACCAGTCTTCACCCAATTTGATGCATTGCACATGATATCAAGAAATGGTTAGAGACACTGAATACTGCAAAACCTATGGACCCTGACAACATTCTGCAGCAGTACTGAATACTTTTTTTTCTAGAACTTTGTGCTTTCTTAGCCCAGCCCTTTCAGTACATTTACAACACTGGCATCTACCCAACAAATGGAAAATTGCGCAGGTATGTCATGTACATGGTGTTATGGAGAAGGGGAGGTTAAATGAAAGAAAATCCCTGATATTCACTTTAACAAGTAACAATTTATTCATTTAACCCTAACAGTGAACAAATTTAATAGAACTACTAGCAAACTGAACAATTACCCCCTAACTCCTAACTATTCCCTAACTGAACAAAATTCTACTGGTGTGCTATTCCAATAAATGCAAGTCCCACTTTGTGCAACCTAAGTAGTTTAAAAAAAAATTAAAACTTAGTCTCTCAAAGTCCACGCGGAAGGTGCCTTCCAGAATACTCTGCCTTCTCCACTGTCTGCACAGTCATAAACACCTTTCTTCCACTGATCCTGCTGTCAGGGATGGTTTCCCTTGAAGACACTTCATTAGAAGTACCATGGTACGCTAGAACATAGAACAGTACAGCACAGTGCAGGCCCTTCGGCCCACGATGTTGTGCCAACCTATTATCCTACTAAGGTCAAACTACCCTGCATACCCTACATTTTACAATCCTCCATGTGCCCATCCAAGAGTCGCTTAAAAGTCTCTAAAGCACCTGACTCCACTACCACTGCCGGCAGCACATTCCACACGCCCACTACTCTACGTAAAGAACCTACCTCTGACATCTCTCCTATACCTTCCTCCAGTCACCTTTAAAATTATGCCTCCTCATGATCGACTTTTTCCCAAGGCAGAAATGGCTCTGGCTATCCACTCTGTGTCTCATCATCTTGTACACCTCTATCAAAAGTCACCTCTCATCCTTCGTCGTTCTAAAGAGAAAAGCCCTAGCTCCCTCAACCTTTCCTCATAAAACCTGCCCTCCAGTCCAGGCATTATCCTGGTAAATCTCCTTAGTACCCTCTCTAAAGCTTCCACATCTTTCCTGTAATGAGATGACCAGAACTGAACACAATATTCCAAGTGTGGACGAACCAGAGTTTTATAGAGCTGCAGCATAACCTCGCGGCTCTTAAACTCAATTCCCCTGCCAATGAAAGCCAACACACCACACACCTTCTTTACAGCCCTATCAACTTGGGTAGCAACTTTGAAGGATCTGTGAACGTGGACCCCAGTGTCCCTCTGTTCCTTCACACTGCCAAGAATCCTGCCATTAACCCTGTAATCTGCATTCAAATTCGACTTTCCAAAATGATCTATCTTTTATGGATAAGATGGTACTTTCTTAGAGAGGTTAGCGATTTCTTGTGAGAGCTTGGTTCTTATTTCTCAGATAGTGGTTCACTCACCCCACATTTTGAAAAACCCTCTCCGTTTATACTTTGGATGACACATCAATTTTCTTACAATAGCATTGGTCCAAGGTTGTCAAAACCATCAGATTTAAATTCAATTGGCTTTCGATCGCTAAATGCTTGGTTTAAATTAGTTGGCTGATTGCAGCTCGTTATCAAAACAAGCCTAAGGCTTCCAATCTCACAGCCAGTTGATGCAAGTTTCAATTTTATAACTGGCTATACATTTTCAGCTACATGCAGATACTTCTTTCTGTACACATCTCCAAGTTTAATAAAGCACTTTATCTCTTAAAGGAACCACACACTGCACAATATCATAACAACACAAAGCTGGACTAATCCAACCTGACCAAATACTGCCCCATCGGTCTACTCTCGATCATCAGTAAAGTGGTAGTAGGTATCAGCACCTGCTTAACAATAACCTGCTCAGTGATGTTCAATTTAGGTTCTGCCAGGGCCACTCAGTTCCTGACATCGTTCCGACCTAGTTTGAAACATGGACAAAAGAGCTGAATTCTAGACATGAGGTGAGAGTGACAGCCCTTGACATCAAGGCTGTATTCGACTGAGCATCGCATTAAGGAACCCTAGCAAGACTGGAATCCATGTGTATTGGGAGCAACTTTCCGCTTGAGTCATACTTGGCGTATAGGAAGATAGTTGTTGGAGGTCAGTCATCTTAACTCTGGACATCTTTGCAGGAGTTCCCAGGGCAAAGTCCTAGGCCCAACCATCTTCAGCTGCTTCAACAATGATCTTCCTCTATCATAAGGTCAGACGTAGGGATGTTCACCAATGATTGCACAATGTTTAGCACCATTTGTGACTTCTCAGATACTGAAGCAGTTTATATCCTAATGCAGCAAGACTTGGACAATATCCAGACTTCGACTGGCAAGTGACATTGCTACACAAATGCCAGGCAATGACCATCTCCAATAAGGAATAATCATGACCCCTTTAACATTCAGTGGTGTTACCATCATTTAATTCTTCAACTGCCAACATTCTTGGGGTTACTATTAACCAGATATTCAACTACAGTTAATGTAGCTACTGTATTTACAAGAGCAGGTCTGAAGCTAGAAATACTGTGGCGAGTAACTCACCTGACTACCATAGCCTATCCACCATTGATAAGACACAAGTAAGGAGTTTGATGGAATACTCCTCACTTGTCTGGATGGGTGCGGCACAAAAATCACTCCAGAAACTTGACATCGTTCAGGATGAAGCAGCCCTGTTAATGGCACCAATCCACAAGATTTCACTCTCTCCACCACTGATGCTTAGTCACAGCAGTGTGTACTATCCATAAGATACACTGCAGAAATTTGCCAAAGATCCTGAGAAAGGATGTTTCAAACACATGACCACTTCCATCTAGAAAGGCAAGGGCAGCAGATACTTAGGAACAACACCACCTGCAAGTTCCACTCCAAGTTGCTCCGCATCCTGACTTGGACATATATTACTGTTGCCTCACTGTTGCTGGATCCTAATCCTGGAATTTCCTTTGTGACAGCATTGTAGATCAACCTACAGCACGTGGACTGCAGAGGTTTAAAAAGGTAGCTCATCACCACCTTCTCAATGTGCAATTAGGAACACGTAATAAGTGCTAGCCAGTCAGTGATGCCCACGTTCCATGAGTGCTGTCTATTTCTGAAATTTGACCCCACTGTCTCAGACTCCCGATCCTTCTATCAAGAGCAAGTCAACTAAGGACGTCTTACTGGAGGAGATCCTGTATTATAACTTGAGATTCAATGAGTATTAATACAAAATAACTTCATTGTTTGTATACAGTAAAATAGCCTATGGAATCCTAATGGTTACTTGAAGACCATTTAGCCTGCTCCTTGTAAAATCAACTCAGCCAGGTTTCCCCACAGTCCTCCAACCTTTTCTCTTCAGGTGCTGATCTAATTCATTATGAAAACCATCACCGAATCTGTTTCCATCACTGTCTCGGGCAGTACATTCCTGATTATAGCTATTCATTGTGTAACATCTTTTATTTTTCTGTCTTGCTATTGATTCTCTGCCATTCTGTAAATCTGTCTTCAGGCTGTTGTCCCATCTGCCAATGGGAACAGTTTCTTTTTATCCATATCATCAAATATTATGTACACTATATGACCTTCGTTACTCCCACCAACACTCTTAGTCTATTCCAAAAAAAAAACTCAAGCTGGTTGGTTTAATGCAATTATGTGCTGGGTTTCCTTAATTAAGGTGACCTACTGGAATAGTTGACATTGAGTACAGTTTAAGATGACTTTAGAGGGGTGCAGTCTTCACAGAAGTACTTAGTGTGAGATCCATTGCTTGATAACTACTGGTAGTGCGAATGACGTGAGCTCATAGAATCATAGAACCCCTACAGTGTGGAAACAGGCCCTTCAGCCCAACAAGTCCACACCGACCCACAGAGCATCCCACCCAGACCCATTCCCCTATAAACCCACCTAATCTACACATCCCCGAACACTACGGGCAATCCACCTAACCTACACATCTTTGGACTGTGGGAGAAAACCGGAGCACCTGGAGGAAACCCATGCAGACACGGGGAGAATGTGCAAATTCCACACAGACAGTCGCCCGAGGGTGGAATCGAACCCAGGTCCCTGGTGCTGTGAGGCAGCAGTCTAACCACCGAGCCACCGTGCTGCCCCTAACTGAAGGTATGCCCAGAAGTTCAAAGCAGACAAGCCAGGAACACTGGGCTGGAGGCAGTTGTTCAGTTAGGATGATACGATGCCATGGAAGCATGTCTCGTCTGAACTTGTTGAAGACGATAATGTCCTCTGGTTTAAATGATGAAAAGATTGCAGTATTTCTCATAGAACCTACATAGTTGCTCCCAGTTGCCACGCTAAGTTCCATTCTTTCTTCGCAAACTGTTTTGCAAACAGGAGCATTTTAAATTCGATGCATCAAGGGATTCTGATGTCATGGACTGGAGTGATAGTTGAATGGGCCATAGTTTTACTTAGAATATGGATAGCAAAATTAGAATGAGTTTTGTTTGCAATATAGGTAGGTTATAACCTGTTGCATTTTCAAAAATCAATTACATTTGACATCAGCAGATGTTATTCATTTGAATTGTATATAGTAATAGTTTCGTCCTGGGTTTTGTGTAATATGAATCAATGCCTTATGTATATCTACGATTTAATATTTTAGCTGGGCTCTTATTCAAGTCCATTGGAGGAAATTGATTCTGGAGAGTCAAGTTATGGCCAAAGCAGGTCCCCAGTTTTAGAACTGGCTTCGTACAGTGGGGCTTCGTGGGCAAGGGCACAGCACACCAAGTGGAACAGGGTTAATAAGATTAAAGAGGTGGGGAAATGGGTGCGAATTCATGAGACATTTGGCATCAGCACGGAGGAAGGTGGGAGCTATTCCAATGGGCTGGGCTGGGCTCCACTTGAATCAAAACTGAAATAACTGTGGATGCTGTAAATTGGAGACGTAAATAGAAATTGTTGGGTAAGCTCAGCAGGTCTGGCAGCATCTGTGGAGAGAAATCTGAGTTAACCGCGTTTCGGGTCAAGTGTAGGGAGAAAGGGTCACGCGACCCAAAATGTTAACTCTGAATTTTCTCCACAGATGATGCCAGACGTACTGAGCTTGTCCAGCAATTTCTATTTTTGTCTCCACTTGAATCATGTTGGGACCAGAATCCTGCCCAATCACATAACTAAGTCTGTAGATCGGGCTTTAAACTAAAGAGTTGGGACGGATTGAGTCAGTTGCATTTAAACTTTTAAGAAAAAAAACAAAGGTAAAGGAAGAGGTGAGGTTTCAGATTAGTGACTGGGCTAATTGTTACCAGAAAGTAAAAGGAAAGGGCAATGTGTGAATGTCAAATGCACCAAGGAACCATAGAAATATGGGGAAATTTAATAATAAAACAGACTTAAAGGCTCTGTGTTTTAATGCACAAAGCATTCAGAATAAGGTAAATGAACTGATGCTGCAAATACAGGGAAATTAATATGACCTCCTAGCCATTCTAGAAGCATGGTTACAAAGAGATCAAAACTCGGAACTTAACCTTCAGGGATATTTGAGCTTTCGGAGAGGTGAAAAAGGTAGTGGCCTAACACCGTAAATAAGAGATGAAATAAGGAAATGAGAGAGGTGATCTGGGCTCAGATGATGTAGAGTCCGTTTGGGCAAAAAAATACAGCAAGGGAAAGAAGGGAAAGTAGTGTATTGATCCTCAAACAGTAGCCATACTGCAGGAAAGGGTATAAACCATCAAATAATAGCAGCATCTAAAAAGATTAGAATAACAGTTATGCGTGACTTTAATCTTCATGTTGATTGGACCAATCAAATTGGAAAGGGTAGCTACAGCAACAAATTCATAGAGTGCATTAGGGATTGCTTCCCAGAGGAATACGTAATGGAGCCAGCTAGGAAGCAGGCCATCTTGGATCTGGTAATGGGTAATGAGGCAGTTTTAAAAAATGACCTCCAGAGTAAAAGGTCCTTAGGAAGTACTGATCATAACATAGTAGAATTTAATATTCAGTTCAAGAGTGAGAAACTTGGATTAGAAACAGTTTAACTTAAATAAAGGGAATTGTAATGAAATGAGCATAGGGTTGACAAAAGTGAACTGGGCAGATATATTAGCAGGAAGGGCAGTAAGCCAATATTAGGAGACATTTAACAAGGTAATCCATGACACTGAACAAAAATACATCCCAGTAAAGACGAAAGATTTCAAAAGTGGGATAAACCAATCATGGCTAACCAAGGAAGTTAGGGTGAGTATTAAGTTGAAAGAAAAAGTATATAAGGAGGCCAAAGTCAATGATAGCCCAAACACTGGGATGAATTCAGAATCCAATAGCAAAGGACTAAAAACAGAGAAAATAAACTACAAAGGCAAACTAGTGAGGAATACGAAAACTGTCAATAAGGGTTTCTTTGAATATATCAAAAGGAAGAGAGAGGTCAAAATGGACATAGGCCCCTTAGAAAACGACTCTGGGGAACAAGGATACAGCAGAAGAGTTACAGATTTTTCATCAGTCTTTAAGGTGGAAGATAGTTCAAACATCCTATTAATACTAAAAAAATTGGGAGGAGTAATTATGTACTATAATGAGAGAAAGCGTATTAGACAAACTAATGGAGCTAAAGGCAAATAAATCACCTGGCCCTGATGGCTTGCATCCTAGGATCCTAAAAGAGGTAGCTATGGAAATAGTGGATACATTGGTTGTAATTTTCCAAAAATCATTAGATTCTGGAGAAGTAGCAATGAATTGGTAAACTGCTAATGTGACACCCATATTGAAAAAGGGAGGGAGGCAAAAAGCGGGTAACTTTAGGCTGATTAGCCTAACAAGTATTTTTGCAGAGTATTGGAATCAGTAAGGAAAATCATAACCTAATCAAGCAGAGTTAGCATGAATTCATAAAAGGGAAATTGTGTCTGACTAATTTATTACAATTTTTTGAGGAGGTCCCAAACAGTTTATACAGAGGGAAACTAGTAAATGTGTTGTATTTGGACTTCAAGAAGGCGTTCAACATGGTGCCTGACAAAACAATGAGTCATTAGGTTAGAATCCATGGTATTGGAGATAATATATTGGCATGGATAAAGATTTGGCTCTTTGACAGGAAACAGGTAGTGGGAATGAATGATTCTTTCTCAGACTGGTAATCTGTGACTAATGGAGTTCCACAAGGATCAGGGGAAATTCATGACTTGGAGGAAAGAAGCAAATTTGTAGATGACGAAATAATAGGTGGGAAAACAATTTACGAGCAGTTTACCGAGAGGATATTGATAAGTTATTGGGCAAAAAGTTGGCGGGTGGAGTATAATGTGGGAAACGTGAACTTGTTCATTTTGGCAGGGAGAACAAAGGAACAGAATATTATTTAAATGGAGAAATTCTGCAGAAAAGCTGCAACACAAAAGGGACTTGGGGTGTTTGTGCTCAAAACACAAAGTTAGCACACAGGTGCAGCACGTAATCCGGAAGTCTAATGGAATGTTGGCCCTCATTTCAAAGGGGTTGGACTATGAGCGGGGAAGTCTTATTGCAGTTGTACAAGGCGATTGAGCAATTTTGGTTCCCTTATTTAAGGGAAAATATCATTGAGGGGATTTCAGAGAAGGTTCACTGGGAACATCTTTGGTATGGAAGAGATGGTAAGAACTGCAGATGCTGGAGTCAGAGATAACACAGTGTGGAGCTGAAGGAACACAGCAGGCCAGGCAGCCTCAGAGGAGCAGGAAGAAGGGTGCTGACCGGAAATATCAACTTTCCTACTCCTCTGATGCCCCTGGGCTGCTGTGTTCCTCCAGTTCCACACTGTTATCTCTTGGTATGGCAGAGTTGTCTTATGAGCAAAGGCTAAACTGGTTGGGGCTGCAGTTAAGAGTTTAGCAGAATGAGAAGCATATGTGTTGTTCATATAGGATTCTTAAGGGGTTTGACAGGGTAAATACTGAGAGGATGTTACCCTTATGGGAAAGTCAGGGAGCAGAGTGCATAGTCTTGGAATAAAAGGGTGCCAATTTAAGACTGAGATGAGGAGGAATTTCATCTCTGACAGTTGAGAGTCTTTGGAACCTCTTGCCGCAGGGACGCTGTCCTTGCGCACATTTGATGCTGAGATCAACAAATTCTTGATCAGTTGGGGAATTGAGGCATATCGGATCAGCTGTGATCCTTTTTGAATGGTAGAGCAGGCTTGACAAGCCGAATGGTTTACTCTTATTGTTTCTTATGGTCTTTAACACAAGGCATTTTTTAAAAACAAAAACTGGACTATTTCTTTTGAAAAAAGACTGTGTGACTCTTGGATCAGATGATGAGGTTTGAAACGTCCTTGTCTCACAATGTGGTTTCTTATTACGCAAAATACATGTTATCCCAATTCCAAGCATTAACAAAGCTGTTTTAGACAATCGTTGCTTCTGCTTGATAACTGGACTTGGTGAAATTTGGTTTCTGGTAACCAGATATAAATAGTTCTCTTTAGAAAATATTGTTGATATGCACAAAAAAGTGTATTGGGAATGGACAACACTGTGCTAATTTAAAATGTCTTTGTTGAAGAGGGGTAGTCTGGGATTTTGGAGGATTTAATTTTTTTTAGCCCAAGTCATTTTTTGCTGTGCCAGTATAAGGACCACAAAGCTGTTTTGCAAAACTTCAGGAAAGTGAAATGTTTTCTAAGATTTGTAACTGCTAGAATAAATTGGCTCTCATTTGACCAATTTCATGTCTTGAATTTGGCATGAGCACTTCACTGAAAAGGAATTCCCTTTAACATATGGAAATTAGATTGAAAGCAGATGCAAATAATATTTCTATATAAGTTTCAATGGTCCTGGTAAGTAGATCTCAAGGGAACTCTCATGAAGGGTTAATGGAATGTAATTAAATATGAAAGAAATTCTACTCCCCATGTCATTTTGTCTGTAGGCTGGTATTATTGCACTGAGAGCTGTTGAGAGCTTTCTGTTTACAGAGTGGTTTTGTTTCAGTTGTGGTGGGCACAGATTATACTTTGCATTTTAAGAATACTATTGGAACAAACTTTTTTAAAAGGAATTCATGTACCTTAGGGGAGTAGCAGAATTCGGTTGGACCTTCTTTAAGCACTAATGTTCTGTACATCAGTATCCCATTAAAGATTAGATTTTTTGACATTTTATCGCATGGATTAAATTCTGTACTATGTATGCAGGTGGATAAATACTCAGCAGTATTTATAAAGATGGAAAAGGACAAGAGCAGGGGTTTATTGATATTTTTACAAGGCTGATTGATCCAGCAACACTTTTGGGCACCCAATATAGGAAAGTTGTTAGAACCATAGAGAGGAGCAGGGATTCAGTAAGAATGAAAAAATTGCAGGAATGAAATGTGACTTTAGAACTTGGGGATACGTGGATTGAAGTAGAGAAGGCCAACAGTGTATTCAGTATGTTTTAAAAATTTTGAAGTGTTTTGAGAGGTATAATAGAATATTTCCTCTTGTTTGACCTGTCATGTTGAGGGTGCTTCAAATTGAAGTACTTGATAGATTCAGATTAAGGAAAAATCTTTAGTGCAGTAAATTACTGGCATATAGAATGTTTTATATTTGAGAGTAGTTGAGACACAGGTCTATGTGAATTTGAAGCAGTATGTGGCAATAACAGTAGTTCTGGATTAGTTTTGTGTGATGACCTTTGACTTGGATGCACTGTAAGAAAAATATGTACGGGAAACTTTAAGTAGCACTTTATGAACTGACACTCTTGATAAGACAGTAAAAATTACATAGCTCAGATACCATGAAGTTTAGTGTATTATGCTGTCTAGTTATTATAAATTTTTTAATTTATTTACCTCCATATAAATGTACTTGTTCAATCAAATGGCCACACAAAATAACAGTTCCTAGAGTCATAGTCATACAGCATGGAAACAGACCCTTCGGTCCAACTTGTCCATGCCAACCAAGTTTCCCAAAGTAAACTAGTCCAATTGCCTGTGTTTGACCCATATCCCTCTAAATCTTTCCTATTAATGTACCTGTCCAAATGTCTTTTAAATGTTGTAACTGTGCCCGCATGTACCTCTTCCTCTGGCTGTTCATTCCACAAACAAACCACCCTTTGTGAAAATGTTGCCCCACAGGTTCTTTTTAAATCTTTTTCTAAATCTTACTCTAACCTTACAATTATACCCCCGAGCTTTGAACTTCCCTACCATAGGGTAAATATCTCTGCTATTCCCCTTACCTATGCCCCTCATGATTTGATAAACCTCCAGAAGGTCACCCCTCAACCTCCCATGTTCCGATGAAAAAAAAATTCCCAGACTATCCAACCTCTCCTTTATAGCTCAAACCCTCCAGTTCTGGCAACATTCTTTTAAATCTTATCTGAACCCCCTCCACTTTAAAAATGTCCTTTTTACACAGCAGTTGATTCAATTTTGAGTCAATTTCTCCTCAAATACCGTGATCTATTACCTTGTCCGAGTAGTCAGTTGAGTGTGCTAGTGAGATGGCTCTCTGCTGGTAAGCTTTGTTTAAGGCAAAGTTGCATTACTTAAGTGATTTATGCTGTAAATAAAGTGTAACACTGTGTAATCCCCTACATTATGTTTTACTACATAGTGTGTTTTTATGTTAATGTGGACCTCTCGATTATCAGGAATGTTTGATCAATTGGCACACTACTGGTTCCATGGTTTACTGTATTTTCTGCAGTGTGTGGAATCTCTAATCATCTATTTGCAATTTGGTGACTTTTTGAGAAAGTTAGCTGGTGAGATTTATGAAGTGCTCAGCAATTCTGAGGTGACCCTATCAATCCAACAGTTGGAGATCTAGCTACTTGTCGAGGCGAGGGCTGGTGAAGGACGTTTTAGGAATGACATGATTCGGCAAACCCAAGTAATATGTCTGAACTAGTACAAACTCAGCATGATGTTTATTGATTACTGAAAGGCCTTTTATTCCATTAAACATGAAGCCCTTTGGAAAGTTCTCCTTTGACTTAGATGCCCAGTAAAATTTATTTGTGTCCTGTGACTGTTGCAATTTTGTGTCATTGTATCAGTCTCATCATCTATATTTCTGAGTCTGGTCATGAAACTCATTTTTGACCAGCTTCTGCAAGGGTTCATATTTCAGTTTTGACTTGACAGGAAGGTTTTTAACCTCAACAGGATGCGAGTCAAGACATGAGATAAGACCACTTTCAACACATTCATGACTCGCGACCTGCCACTGTGTGGCTCTGTTTCACACAGCAAGTAACATTTAGATCACACTCCACCTCTCAACTGGACGTAGAAGAAGGTTGGTCTCACTCTCATTTACATCAGTGGTCATGATGTTTTACTTGCCTATATTAATTATTGCTACCGTGTTGCCAAGTTCAAAATGCTCAAAGTCTATTTGAGAGACACAGTAGATACTGTACCACTTTGGCTGATCATGATGCTTGAAGAGTCCAGGCAGTTGTAGAAGGAAATAGATAATCTTACTCTGTTACCTCGGAATTTAAAAGTATTTACACGATGAACAGATTGACTGGATAGGAGAGAACCCTTGGCAGAATAGGTTGTATCTGTTATCAGCTCTCTAGTAGGAATTGGAGTGTGAGGGGGACTTTTATTCATTAAGGGGTGAGGGCATCGCTGACCAGGCAGCATTTATTGCCATCCCTAATTGCCCAGAGGGCAGTTCAGAGTCAACCGCATTGTTGTGGGTCTGGAGTCACATGTAGTCCAGACCAGGTAAGAATGGCAGTTTCCTGAAAGGAAATTAGTGAACCAGGTGGGTTTTTCTGACAGTCGTGGTCGTCATTAGATTTTTAATTCCACATATTTATTGGATTCAAGTTTCACCATCTGCCGTGGCGCGATTTGAGCCTGGATCCCCAGAATATTATCTGGGTCTCTGGATTAACAGTCCAGCGATAATATCACTAAGCCATCAATCCAGTTGTTGTGGTCAACGTTGGGACCAATAGTGTAGGCAACAATAGGCAAGATGTCTTGGAGAATATCAAGAATTAGGAAGGAAAATAAAGAACAGGACCTTTTAAGGTTATAAGCACTGAATTATTACCTGAGCCACATGCTAATTGGCGTAGAGGTAAAATTAAGGAAGGAAACACATGGCAAAAGGTGTGGTTCAGGAAAGAAGGGCTGCATTTCGTGGGACGCTGGCATCCATACTGGGACAAGAACAAGCTGTATTGTTGGAATGGGCTCCACCTGAAAATTCTGAGACTGATGTTCGAGCAGAAAGGCTGATTAGGATAGTCAAAAGGACTTTAAGCTAGTGGAGGGATGGCCTTTGGGAGGTCAGTGTAGTTTTAATGCCAAGTATCAGGACAAGGAGCAAAGACACAATCAGGGATCCGACTTCAGGTATGGCAAGAACTATTTTGATTAAATCAGAAGAGAGAAGTAATAAATAGCTGAGTAAAGCATCAGTGCTGATGGACAGTTTAGAGTGTATGGCTCAAATAAGAGTTCTGTATCCGAGTGCAAGGAATAAATTATTTGAGCTGCATGCTCAAATTCAAATTGATGGTTGAAATAGTATGATGTGGAGGTGCCGGTGTTGGACTGGGGTGTACAGGGTCAGAAATCGCACAACACTAGGTTATAGTCCAACGGGTTCATTTGAAAACCGAAGCTTTCACAGCCTTGCTCCTCCTCCAGGTGTTAGTGAGAGAGGTCGTTATCAGGCGCAGAATTTTTAATTAAAAGATCAAAGGGTCACACCACTAATGAGGATGTATTAAACAAATCCAAGATGCTGTTAATTCTTTAATCTTTGGTTTGGAAAACTAAAGTGCTTTCTTTCTCTAGTAGGAATTTATAAAACACCACATTGTATATAAATTGTATGCTTTTTGAACAAAATAGAATGTATCACTACAGAATGATCAGAATTTGAAACTAAATATGCCAAGTTATAAGGTTTGCAGTATGGATGGGGAAAATCGCAGAGAGTGTAGAGTAGCCTGAGTGATTATAAACAAAATAACTTCAATGATAAGGGAGGATATAATAAGGGGAAAGCATTCAGTGGAAACTGTATGCGTAGAATTGAGAAGCAGTAAAGGATCTAAGAGTGTAAGTATAGACCCAGTAGCAGTTCTGAAATGCTAAATGGTATAAATATACAAATTAGCAAGTGTGTAGCGGAGACAGAGTATTAATCGGGTATTTTAACTTTAACATTGACTGGGGAGAGGCAGACAAGCACATGTCAGAAAGGTAATGAATTTCTGGAGTTAACATTACCATTAGCAGTTATTCATTCTCCTGCACTGACCTTCGCCTTTTCTTTTGTCTGTCCAACTGTTTGTCTTTCTTTTGGGTTCAATCCCCAACTGTTGTTTACTCCTCCCACACCCCCACCCCCAACCCTATCTACTGCATGAATACCAAGCTTTTCCCAGTTACCATCCCTTCTGAAGAAGGAATTGGTGGATGTGGGTACAGTTAGAATGTTTAAAAGACATTTAGATATGGGCATGAATAAGAAATGTTTGAAGGGAAATAGGCCAAGCGCAGGCAGGTGGGGCAAGTTTAGTTTGGGATTCGAGCTGGCATGGACTGGTTGGAACAAAGTGTCTGTTTTTATGCTGTATGACTCCATGACATTCTGATTATGACTCTATAAGGGTCACTGGACCCATAACATTAACTCTGATTTTTCTCCACAGACGCTGCCAGACTTGAGTTTTTCCAGCAATTTCAGTTTTTGTTTCTGATTTCCAGTATCTGTTCTTTTGGTGTTTTGTTTAATTTCTGGAGTGTGTCTGGGATAGTTTCCTAAGCAATATGCCCCGATGAATCAAGGATTCAAACAAAACTGGATTTAGTAACGAGTGAGTTTAATTATAATCCAGAGATGATAGGAACTGCAGATGCTGGAGAATCTGAGATAACAAGGTGTCGAGCTGGATGAACACAGCAGGCCAAGCAGCATCAGAGGAGCAGGAAAGCCGAAGTTTCGGGCCTAGACCCTTCTTCAGAAACGTCAGCTTTCCTGCTCCTCTGATGCTGCTTGGCCTGCTGTG
>NC_063348.1:11899137-11905818 GCF_021869965.1 Rhincodon typus
TATAATCCAGTTGTCTGTGAACATTTATTGAATAGTGATCATAACATAAACGAGTTCATTGGGATGTTTGAAAGTGAAAAGCATGAATCAGCACTAGAATTTTAGATTTCGGTAAGGCTGGCTTTAATGAGGTGAGACAGACTGTCCACAGTAAACTGGGAAAATCTGCTGGTGTGTAAAACAACTGAAGAACAGTGGAGAATGTTTCAAGAAACATTTAACGCAACACAGATCCAATTTATATCCCTAGAGGGAAAAGCTCCGCTTCACAGAAAAACATTAATGGACAACCAAAGAGGTAAGGAACAGCATAAAACTTCAAAAAAACTTACAGAAATGCACAGACAGCACAGGTCCTGCTGGATGGGAAAGATACAAAGACAAGCCAGGAGCCACAGAACAGCCTATAGGAGCTCCTAAGAGGGATTATGGTAGGAAACTTGCAAGGGGCACTAAAATCAATAGCAGGAAATTTTATAGAAACATGAAGGGAAAGCGGGTAGTCAGGAGTGATGCTGGCCTGCTGAAGACTGAGTGGGAATAATTTCAATGACTGTGGGAAATGGAAGATGTTGAGTAATTACTTTGCCTCATTATTTGAGTAGAAATCCTGAGAAAATCAACAGTGGATTGAGGACAGGGACCGAATAAAATTAACAGAAGTAAAACATTAAAAATGAGGAAGTTAAAGTAAGTAAAATGACAAATCTTCAGGATCTGATGGTTTCCATCTGAGAGTGTTAAAGGAAGTAGAGGAGCAAATTCATAGAATCCCTACAGTGTGGAAACAGGCCCTTCGGCCTAACAAGTCCATGCCGACTCTCAGAGCATCCCACCTAATCTACACATCCCTGAACACTATGGGCAATTAGCATGGCCAATCCACCTAGTCTGCACATCTTTGGACTGTGGGAGGAAACCGGAGCACCCGGAGGAAACTCACGCAGACATGGGGAGAATGTGCAAACTTCTCACATGTGGTCGCCCAAGGGTGGAATCGAACCCGGGTCCTTGGTGCTGTGAGGCAGCTGTGGTAACCACTGAGCCACCGTGCTGCCCCGTAGATGCCCTAATTATAATCTTTGAGTTCCCTAGATTCAGGAGTCTCATCTCTGGTTTGGAAAATTGCACATGTGACTCTGCGTTTTTAAAAGGGCGTAAGAGAAAAAAAACAGGGAATAACAGACCAATAAGCCTAATCTCTGTGGGGGGAAATTGGAGTCTCCTTTCAAGGGTGGGCTAACTGAACATCTTGAAAATTTTCAGTTAATTAAGGGAGAACCAGCATGGATTCATGACAGCTTGCTCATGCCTGACAAATCTCATTGAATTTTTTAAAGAGGTGAATAAGGTAGTAAACGGGGGAATGTTGAAGGATGTTGTGTATGTGGACTTCCAAAGATATTTGATAAAGTCCCACATAAGCAACTGTTAACCAAGGTAGAAGCCCACAGAATTGAGGGAAAAATACTGACATGGCTAGGAAGTGGCTGGATCAATAAGCTTTGCATGGTCAGGAAGATGCAATCCCATCCAGAGAGAGAGAGGCAAGCCAAGTGAGTATATAGCTTGGGGAATTTCGGAGCAGAGGGGAAGAGGTGCTTTTTGCTTCCTTTCTTTCGCCCACAGTTTGTAAGGATTTCTGGCAGAATAAATTTAAACCAAGGATCAGGGCCCCAGTATTAGGTTGACATCACAGACAAACCGTAAGTTCACTGGTTGATGGTTACTAATTTGACTATCTATTATGTTACCTTCAGATTGTTGGTAAATAGAAATATTTACAAAGCAATAAAAAAGTTTTAAAAATCAAGTTAAGAACTAAGTAATTAAGAGGTGCTGGGCCAGGCAATGTGCTCTAATTGCTTGATGTGGAAGTTGGTGGACCCCATTGTGATTCATAGTGGCCACATCTGTAGCAAATGTTGGTTGCTTGTGGAACTCCAGTTCAGCAACTCTGAGCTGGAGTCTGACCTGAGAACACTAACACATCAGGGAAGGGATGAGTTAGCTGGATCAAAAACAAATTGCTGGAAAAGCTTAGCAGATCTGGCAGCATCTGTGAAGAGAAATCAGAGTTAACATTTCGGGTCCAATGACCCTCCCTCAGAACTGGAAACTTGACTCTAGCAGGACTTGAACCTGCAACCTCAGAATGGTTACGACGGCATACACTTCCTAACGCACTCCATTGTGCCACAGAGCTGCAATTCTGAGTTCTGAGGAAGGGTCATTGGACCTGAAACGTTAACTTTGGTTTTTCTTCTGCGCTGCGCCAGACCTGCGCTTTTCCTGCAATTTCTGTTTTTTATGATTCACAGCATCTGCTGTTCTTTCAGTTTTTGTGTTAGCTGGTGCTGTGTTTCAGGAGGCAGTTAGGGCCCTTAGATTAACCACCTCAAATTTGGTCAGCGGTCAGGGACAGAAGGGTGTGACTACCAGCGAGGCAGATAGAGGGATCCAGGAGGTAGTGCTGAAGGGGCCTGAGCCCTTGAGCTTGTCTAACAGGTTTGAGATTCTCGCCTCCTGTGTGGATCAGTGTGTGGGGTGTAGGGAGGATGTGCAAACTGACCATAGCACCATGGTACAGGGAGCCATTGAAGAAATGGGAGAAAAGAGAAGTGTAGTTGTAATTGGAGATAGTATAGTCAGAGAATAGGAGTACATAGCCAGGATCAAGAGTCCTGAAGGCTGTGTTGCCTGCCTGGTGCCTGCCGGATTCAGAATATCTCATCTGGACTGCAGAGGAATTTGGAGTTGGGGAAAGCTACGTCATGACCCGAATTACTATTTCAAGTTTCCTGCACTGTTCTCCATTTGTTTGAAAATCAGTTTATGTGCAATATGTTCTTCTTTGTTCAAAATGTTTTGCTGATGAATTTATTCTGCATCTCAAATACATCAAGGAATACTTTACTACCTGTCTTAGTTGTTCTATAGAATATGTTGTGATTTTGTATGTTAATTTTGGCAGCAATGTGAACTAATATAAGCAATGCAATTTCAACTTCATTTTGGATGAAAATAGAAATTCTATTCTGTACAATTGATTCTGGTTGCCACAAACTCATCATGCAATATGTGAAATGGTCATAATGACCTCATGCAACATGACCTCCCAATTCCTATACTCGATGCATTGACCAATAAAGGCAAGCATACAAAATCCTTCTTCACTATCCTTTCTACCTGTGACTCCACCTTCAAGGAGCTATGAACCTGCACTCCAAGGTCTCTTTGTTCAGCAATACTCCCCAGGTCCTTACCATTAAGTGTATAAGTCCTGCCCTGACTTGCCTTTCCAAAATACAGCACCTCACATTTCTCAAAATTAAACTCCATCTGCCACTCCTCGGCCCATTGGCCCATCTGATCAAACCCTGTTGTGCTGTAAGGTAATCTTCTTGGCTGTCCACGATGCCTACAAATTTGGTGTCATCTGCAAACTTAACCATGACTCCTATATTCATATCCAAATCATTTATACAAATGATGAAAAGCATTGGACCCAGCACTGATCCTTGTGGCACACCGCTGGTCACAGGCCTTCTGCCTGAAAAGTAACCCTCTACCACCCGGCCTCTGTCTTCTACCTTCGAGCCAGTTCTGTATTCAAATAGCTAGTTCTCTATGTATTCCATGTGATCTATCCTTGCTAACCAGCCTACCATGAGGCACCTTGTCGAATACCTTACTGAAGTCCATGTAGATTGCGTCAACTGCTCTGTCCTCATCAATCCTCTTTGTTACTTCTTCAAAAAAACTCAATCAAGTTAGAGAGATACTATTTCCCATACACATGTAAATCCTGTCCATCGGGATTCCCTCCAACAACTTGCCCACGATTGATGTCACGCTCACTGGTCTGTAGTTCCCTGGCTTTTCCTTATCACTTTTCTTAAATAATGTCACTGGGTTATCCAACCTCCAGTCTTCTGGCAACTCACCTGTGACTATTGATGATACAGATATCTCAGCAAGGGGCCCAGCAATCACTTCCCTAGCTTCCCACAGAGTTCTAGGGTACACCTGATCAGGTCTTGGGGATTTATCTTAAGACCACCACGTCTGTAATATGGACATTTTTCAATATGTCACTATTTATTTCCCTATGTTCTCTGTCTTTGATATCCTTTTCCAACAGTCAACACTGATACAAAATAGTTGTTTAGTATCTCTCCCATCTTCTGCAGTTCCACGCATAGGTCAGAACAAGGTCGCCTATCTCGTCTGGTTTCAAGGAATCCGGGGTTAATGTTGCCACTCGAGGGCAACTCAATCCCCGAATCCAGCAAAGATTGTGGGCCAATAGGCCAGGTTGCTTTATGGAACCCAACAGTCTAGCATTGCAGTAGAAGGTCAAGATTGCTTCAGAATTACCAAAAGATGCCAGTTTCCAATAATTCATTAAGTCAACATAACCACAGGCACTCATTATGTCACCTTGGCACCATGGATGACATGCCAAGAATTGCGATATGTCCAGCAGTCAAACTGTAATGGAATGGTTTAGAAATGGTTGTACTAGGGGAATAAGGAGAAGAGAAGATGTTGAAATTTCTGGTGGCGTGGCATGGCCCCATGTGATTAATGGACAAAATTAAAGTCTATGGCAATTTTCAAGCATAAACTCATGCTGAACGACACATCTACAGCTTTTTTGCACACCCGTAACAAACAGATGGACAAAGGGAGTGAAATGGTGGATCAGTAATGTGTGGCATAGATGACCTGACTGCTTATACTAGCCAGTGGCCTAGTCATAGTATCACTGGACTATTAATCCAGAGACCTCGGTAATGTCCCGTGGACCCGGGTTTGAATCCCACCCGAGCAGATTGTGGAATTATTAAGACCACAAATCCCATTGTCAATTGTTGAAAATTCCATCTGGTTCACTGATATCCTTTTGCGAAGGAAACTGCCATCCTCGCTTGGCCTGGCCTACACGTGGCTCCAATCACAGTGATGTGATTGACTCTTAACTGCCCTCTGGGCAGTTAGGGATGGGCAATAAATGCTCATCCAGCAAGTGACACCCTCATCCTTCACCAGGGATCATCTTTGGTTGGTAGGAGGAAACCGGAACCTCCAGCAGAAACCCACACAGACACAGGGAGAACATGCAAACACCACGTCGAAGGCTGGAATTGAACCTGGGTCCCTGGCACTGCGAGGCAGCAATGCTAGTTACTGTGCCGCCCTGTTTTTTGTCACTTTTAGCCTCAGTTTTAGGCCTTGGAATGATTTAAGAAGAAAATCTCCATCATTTTTGGAAATCTCCTTGGTGCTGCAGCATTTTATAGCTGATAGACTTATTGGATTTGGAATGTCAGTGATGCTTCAACTGAGAAAACTATTTTGGAGTGACAAGTATTCATATTGGTGCATGTTTGCCTTGTAAATCCTTCTGTTGTTTCTGATGAATTTTTTGAAGTTGAGCTTGGCTAGACAACTTTGTGCCAGCTCTCTGCTGCTGTTGCTCTGGACAAACACTTGCTGGAAGTTGGCTGTTCCTCACCAACATTGCAGGATAGAGAAAAATTAAACCTATGTTTCCCCAGTACTCTGCACTGTGAATTGGTCCTTCAGTGAATTCTGTGTATGCATTCATCAGCCAAGAGACATGGTATAGGAGAATTTCATGTCTCTTTCTCAATCAATTCAAACAAATTAATTATAGATCAAAGACAGTGCTTTAAATTTTTAAGTTAATGTTTTTGAGAGAATGAGTCCTGATCTTGCATGGACTGGTAGATCTTTCTCTTCAAAGTTATCTGAAAGCTAATTTAAAGGTGATTCTGCTGCTAAGGATTATCTAAATCTTGCTTTCAAATGGAAATTTAGGTAAGTATTCCTACTGTGCAATGTTTAAATGATGTTTGCAATAGAATAGTTGTCACCGGCTGTCTTGTCGTTCACCATTCGTAAATTATACAAAACTCTGCAGCCTCTTTCCTAACTTGATGGGTCCTGTTCACCCTCATCCCTATACTCATTGGTCTACATTGGTACTTGGCCTAGTAACCCCTCAACTTTAAACATCCTTGCCATTCTTTTAAAAATTTGACCATGGTTATGCCACTACTATGGCTGAAACTTCCTTCAGTGCCAAGAGCCCTGTCAGAATTCTGCACTCTCCAGACTGCCTATGGGCTAGGGTCCTTGCAGTTTTTCCCCTTGCTGCATGAAACTCCAAGGCCTATGACAGCCAACAACTTCACTAATCAGGCATCAGTGCATCTTCATGCCGATTGGTATGTGCAGAAATGCCGTGTGGCCATGCAGTTTAGGGGGAACGTTGCTCCCATGTTTTAATTGCTTCAGCTACCAAGTTTCCTGCCAGAACTTTTTAATTCCATCCCGCCTGAAGGGTCTGCTTAAAACATATTTCTTGAATAATGTTTTATTAATTGTCCCAATATCTCCTTAGGTAACTTTCCATCAATTTTTATTTGATAACACACCTGTGAATTATTTTTGTACTTTTATCTATATTCTACAGTTTTAACAATTTGAGGTTAAACATACAGTGCAGTAGGAGGCTATTCCGTTTGCTCCTTTGATTAAAGTAATTTAGCCCCATTCTCTTGCTCTTTCCCATATCTTTATAATTTATTTCCTAGAGGCTCATTATCCAGTTTTCCTTCAGAGCAACTCATCAAGCTGTTACTACCATTC
>NC_063348.1:11906318-11915808 GCF_021869965.1 Rhincodon typus
ATTCCATTTTTTAAAACACTTGTTGACT
The DNA here is from genome assembly GCF_021869965.1 of Rhincodon typus. Taxonomy (NCBI): domain Eukaryota; kingdom Metazoa; phylum Chordata; class Chondrichthyes; order Orectolobiformes; family Rhincodontidae; genus Rhincodon; species Rhincodon typus. The sequence continues at coordinate 11,906,347 of NC_063348.1, forward strand.
TTGGTAGCAAACACAAAGGCAGAAAATTTCCTGAATGGCGAGAGGTTGGGGAGTGTGAGTATCCAAAAGAACTTGAGCGTCCTTATTCAGGAATTGTTAAAAGTTAGCATGTAGGTGCAACAACGAATTAGAAAGCCTTCAAAGCAAGGCAAGGCAACTGGAGCCCTGCTGCAGTTGTATGCAGTCATGGCGAGACCGTACCTGGAGTATTGTATATAGTATTGGTCCTCATATCTAAGGAGGGGCATACTTGTCACAAGAGGGAATATAATGAAAGTTCACCAATGGACAGATTGTTTCAGGAGGAGGGACAGAACAGACCCGGTCTGCATTCCCCAAGAGTTTAGAAGAATGAGAGATGGTCTCATTAAAACTTAAAAAATCATGAAAAGGCATAACAGGCAGGATTTAGACAAGATGTATCTCTGGTTGGTGGGTCTAAAATCAGGGGATATAATCTCAAGATAAGGAGACAATTTAAGACAGAGATTAGGAGGAATTTCATCTCTCAGAGAGGAAATCTTTGGAATTCTTTAATATAAAGTTGATAGATTTTTGGAAACTAACAACATCAAGAAACATGGAGATAGTGAGCGAAAATGGCAGAGGTAGATGATCAGTAATGATTTAATTAAATTGTGGATCAGGCTCTCGAGGCTGAATGGCCTACCCTGTTCTGATGTTTCCCACAATTCCCCTGAAATATTTATTTCATACTCCATTATAGATCTTAGGTACTTTCCCATGCAATCACTGAGTGGATGTAAACAGATTACAATTGTACAACCAAAAGTTGACCTTCTATTTCCCCCTTCCACAGACAGGACTGCTGAGACCAACAATCATACTTCATTTTCTGTTCTGGTTGACATTAGCTAAATCGGCATATACAGAGGAATGAACTTGAAACTTTCCGTAACTATATGATTCATCAGCATGTCACATCGTGGATATTTTTAAACATAGCATATGGGGGAAATCTAACTGTATTTCTCGAAGAGATTGTAATTTCTACGATGTATGGTTATACAATTTCTTCACATTTCAAAGATAATAATGCTTGATGTATAAAAAAAATCTCTATTCTTATTTTGAAATGACAAAGAGCTAATCAATAATCTTGTTGTAAAAGAACATTTAGGCAATATGACCAGAGCACAACAGAACTTTCCATTAGTATAACAATATGTAATTCAGTGTGAAACTAGGGTCTCAAATCTAAATAAGGGCAATGATGAAAGTGGGAGGATGGTGGTGGCTATGACCGATTAGAAAAATACATTAAAAGATTTGACAGCAAATAAGCAATGACTACTGTTTCTTTTTCCATTCACTTGTGGGATGTGAGCATCGCTGACTGGGCCAGCATTTATTACCTGTTCCTCGTTGCCCTTGAGCAAGTGGTGCAGAGCTGCCTTCTTAAACTTCTGCTGTCCATTTGCTGTAACAGATCCATAAGGCTGTTGGGAGGGAATTTCAGGATTTTGACCCAGTGACAGTGAAGGAACAATGTTATATTTTCAAGTCAGGATGGTGAGCGGTTTGGTGGGCAACTAGCTAGGCAGTGGTGTTCCCATGTATAGGCTGCCTTTGTCCTTCTGGATAGTAGTGGTCATGGATTTAGAAGGTGCTGTTTAAGGATCTAAAGTTTTGCTGTGCATCTTGTAGATAGTACGCACAGCAGCTAATGTGCATTGGTAGAAGAAGTGAATGCTACTGTATACAGCGCCAATCAAGTGGGGTCCTTTCTCCTGTATGGTGTCAAATGTTGTTGGAGCTTCACTCATCCAGGCAAGTGGCGAGTATTTCATCACGCTCCCGATTTATGACTTATAAATGGTAGACAAGCTTTGGGGAATCACGAGGTGAGTTTTTTGCTGCAGTATTTCTAGCCTCTGACGTGCTTCTGTAGCCGCTTCTATCGACACGGCTAAATCAGTTCAGTTTTTGGTCGATGGTAACCTGAAGGATGTTGATAATAGGGGAATTCAGTGATGGCAGCACCACTGAATGCCAAGGGGTGGTGGATTAGATTGTCACTTACTAGAGATGCCTGGCATTTTTGTGGCATGAATGTTACTTGCCACTTGTCAGCCGAGGCCTGGATACTGTCCAGGTCTTGCTGCCTTTGGAATGGCCTTCTTCAGTATCTGAGGAGTTGTGAATGGTCCTGAACATTGTGCAATGAACATCCCTACTTCTGTCCTTATGATGGAGGAAAGGTCATTGATGAAGCAGTTGAAAATGATTGGGCCTAGAACATCACTCTGAAAAACTCCTGTAGAGATATCCTGGAGCTGAGACAACTGACCAACAACCACAACCAACTTCCTGTGTGTCAGGTATGACTCCAACCAGCAGAGATATTCACCAATCCCCACCCAATTCCCACTGACTCCAGTTTTGCTTGGGTTCCTTGATGACAAGCGTAGTCACTTTCACCTCACCCCTGGAATTTAGCTCTTTAGTCCTCTTTTGAACTAAGTCTATAATGAGGTCAAGTTTCTTTTAAATTATTAGAATTAATACGTTGTTTTCAAACAAAAAAATTCTTCAAGGCCACAATATCCTACAGGGAAAGTGGGAATGCCAGTTAACAAAGGAAATTAAAGATAGTATTAGATCAAGGAATAAATTTGGTAAAAAAATTACAAGTCTGCAGATTAGGAGAACTTCAGAATTCAGCAAAGGTAGGATCAAGAAATTGATAAAGAGAATGGAATAAGAATGTCAACTAACAAGAAACAAAAATGGATTGCTAAATTTTAAAGAAAGACACAAGAAGTCTCCATCAAATAATTAAGATCTAAGGGTCTAGACTTTGTGTGGAACTAAAATAAATTAGGATTGGATTGAAAATTTGACTTGAAGCCATGAGATTTCATGGCACCTGGACTCTCAGGGTAACTTCTTCCTGACTGTATACCACTGTCTCACGTGGGCCAGATCAGGGAAGGTTGTTAAATTGCCAAAGATAGTAGGAACTGCCAATGCTGGAGAATCAGAGCTAACAAGGTATAGAGCTGGATGAACACAGCAGGCCAGGCAGCATCAGAGGAGCAAGAACGCTGACGATAGGTTTTTTCAACAACTAGCAGTGGTGATACAGTTGCTATCATGCTGGCTTTTAATTCCAGATTTCACAGAATTCAAATGTCACCATCTGCCTTGGTAGCATTCAAAAGAATGTCCCCTCTGACCTCCTCTACAATGGAGAGAGGAAACACAGTTTGGGTGATATTCTGATTGTAAAAATGACCCTGAGCTTCCAGTTGCCAACCACTTCCATGTCCCCAAGCCAACGTTTCTGTCTCAAGTCTGCTGCAGTGCTCCAGTGAAGCTCAAAGCAAGCTGAAGGCACAACATCTTATCATCTGCTTAGGCATCTTAATAGCCTTCAGGACTCAATATTAAGTTTAACAATTTCAGAGCATGAACATCCTGTTTGTAGTCTATTACCCCCACAACTCCAGGTCTTGTCACAAGATGAGTTGCTTCCAGTACAGGTGACCCATTATCACCTATCTAGCTTCTCTTCCTCCTTGGCTTACTATCAACCATCTCTTTGCATACATTTTTTTTCCTCTCTCTCTGGCCTACTTCTCCACCTATCCATCATCCTTTCTCATCCCAGCCGCCACCACAAATGCCATCCTTTCCTAGCTGTTTCTAAGGCTTAAGAGTCACAGGACTCAAAACATTATCCATTTTCTCTCCACAGATGCTGTCAGACCTGGTGAGTCGCAGGTAGGGAGGGTGGTGAAGGCAGTGTTTGGCACACTTGCATTCACTGGTCAGTGCAGAGTATATGAGTTGGGTCATCATGTTGCAGCTGTACAGGACATGGTGAGGCCACTTTTAAAATACTGTATTCAAAACTGGTCTCCCTGCTATAGGGAAGTTTTGTTAAACTTGAAAGGGTTCGGAAAGGATTTCCAAGAGTGTTGCCAGGATTGGAGGGTACAGGAAAAGGCAGAATAGGCTGGGGCTTTTATCTCTGAAGCACCAGAACCTGAGGGTTGACCTTATAGACATTTATAAAATCATGTGGGGCATGGATAGGATGCTTAGCTAAGGTCTTTTTCTCCAAGATAGGGTGTCAAAAACTAGACTGCATAGGTTTAAGGTGACAGGGGAACGATTTAAAAGGGACCTGATGGGGCAACCTTTCATGCAGAGGGTGGTGCACCTAAGGAATGAGTTGCCTGGGGAGGTGGGTATAATTACATTTAAAAGGCATCTAAGACAGATACGCAAATAGGAAGGATTTAGAGGGATATGGGTTAAATGCTGGCAAAGGGGACTAGTTCAGTTTAGGATATCTGGTCAGGCGACTTGGACCAAAGAGTCTGTTTCAGTGACATGTAACTCCATGACTCTATAACAGCACCACTGAGTTTGATAACTAAGCATCTTGCATTGAAACCTGTTTAAAGAAAAAATTCTTGATTTTAATACAGTACTCTGTCCTCAATGTTGTTAAAGCTGTATATCTATACAACTTGACATTTTCATATACCATAAAAATTATTCACTATAAACCAATTTTTACTGCTAATCTTGCAATTATTGCTCCTACCATTAGGGAAATATATCATGGCAGGGAAATGGCTACTTGTAACTAGCAATACACAAGAAATCACTTTTATTTACCAACTATAAAAAGTATAATTGCTAGTGTATTATTTGTAGAACCATACAATAAAAGTATAATGCTTGCTTTGTAAAGTAGTAATGACTTTATTAAACATATTGCTGTCAATGTGGAAATCACAAACTTGTGATGTTAGTTGCAAATTGTAATAATTTGAAGGGGACAGGAGGTAAGGGAGCTGAAAGAAGCCCAGATCTGCAATGGATATATTGGATAGTGGAGCATGCTTAACAGACCAGAAAGTATACTCCAATCTCCAATATAATTTTATCTTAATACAACCATTTTCCTTGTCCATTGTTACTGTTTCCTGCCTTATCTTTACATATTGCTGTAGGTCCTATTGTTTCCTTCACTGTTCTGTCACTAACTTGCGCTTCCAGCAATTTGTACTAAAGCTCTGATTATAGGATGATGGGGAAAAAAAACCTGACAAATTGGTACACCCCACCAAACTCTTTATTCATTGTTAAGCTTATAATATTACACTGATAATGAAAACAATTATGATTTCTGTGCAACACTTAATTTTGGTTCACAATGCATATTTGATTAACCAACTTAGAAGTGAGAGCAAGAGAGAGTAGAGATATTTCATTTGAATGTAAGATGGATAATATTTGGCTATAATTACCAAGAATTTCACATGCACAAAAATGTTAGAAAAAGCCTTGGAGGCCAATGCAGGCCATTAACAATCCTACTCAAGCATCATACTTCGTACATTTAGCATGTTAATAGATAATTTATTAACTTACAGTAGCACATCATACATACTTGATCCCTTTTGAATGAAAAATTTAAACTGTAGCAACTTGCTGTACTTAGGAGTAATTAACTCACTAACCTTTTAATATCTTAAACTGACTGATGATTGCAACATAACACGTTTTAAATGTCAATCCTTGCAAAATATGGAGCATTAACATTTCTAACAATAAAGGAGAATTGAAAACCAAATAGTCATTGGGCATTAGATTGGAGAATGAAAACAAGTTAGCAAAAGCTCAGAAACAATACTCCAAGACTGAAAAGGACAAGATATCAAGTACATGTTTATCAGAGGGTCACAATCTTTTGAAAAATATTCTAAGATTAACATCCTAAGTTTTGGTCAAGTTGTTGAACAGTTCCTATTGGAGTCATTTTTAAGCTATAGTCAAATTGAAGAAGTGTTTGAACTGTGGCAGTCTGTACAAGTTTTAGTCAATTTTATAAACTGATTTTGAGCAACATTCCAGACAAGTCACAGGAGAATTTTGACAAGGGAAGGAATTTTTTTTATTTGAAAGAGAGTTTAAACAAACAAACCAATCTGAAGTTGAGCCAAATTCTGTGTCACGTGCATTTTGTGCTCAAAATTCCACAAGTGGTATTGTAGGAGTCAAGAACAGATACAGGAACCCTTATGCTTCTGAAAAATTTCTTCTCATCTTAATTACTCTCCACTCACCCACCACTACCAACCCATGTGCATTGTCTAACCATGTACATCTGATACCAATTTCATATCGTACATGCATCAGTTGTTCAGTTGGCTCTGTGGTAGTTGGAGACGGGTGTTGATAGTTGTGTCTTGTGAGCCTTTTACTCAAGGAAGAAGCTGAGAGCTGCAGAGCATCTGATGACCATATCTCAATTTCCTGACTCCAATGGTTTTTTGTTTACAATGGAGATATGGTCATCAGATGCGCTGCTTCATCCATCAAATGGAGCATTGATGAAATCTGTCCCATTTCTTGACCTTCTCGCTCTCTCTCTTACAACTCCCAACCCGCCAACAGGTAGAGTTCCTTTTATTCTTAATATTTCCATTATGAGTCTCTGCATTCACCAGATCACCCTGCCACATCCAGCACCAATTTGCTGAACACATCTTTCGCAATTTCGAATACTTTCTGAAGATACCATTCGTCATCTCGGTTCACGTTTCTATAAACTCAAAATGATATTTCCCCAGATGACCATTCCTGGTACCTTATGATATGTGCCATCTCTACCAGCGTGTGATACTGTTCTTAAAAGATTTATTGCTTGATTGCAGTTGGTTAGACATTATTATAAGGACCTTACAGAGCTAGTACAGATAAATCTGCCCATTCTAAAAGATAAGATAGAACTCTCAATCTCCACCCACAGACTACATGGGACAACAGAATAGGTGGAGCCAAAGTAACACAAACATTAACCCCTTCAGTGCCATTATCTTAAACAACACTAACCACCTGCTGGTTTGTCCCAGCACATTTCCATGCAAGCTCAAAAAACGCAATTGCTTGCACATTTACTTCCTCTAACCGAATAAACTTGGGAAGAAATTGCAGGAGGGAAAATGTAATGTCTTAATCATTGGAGATTCCACAATTAGGGCAGTGAATCTCTCACAATACATTGTCTGCCCAGGACTAAGCTCAGGGAAATCTTTCATTGGCTTGAAAGGGTACTGGTGATGTTGGGGAGAATCCAGTCATTTCAAACCATTTTGGGACCGATGACACATAAGAGGTCTAGTTTGGAGAGAATCGGGAAATTAAAAAGAAGAACAGGACCCTCTAGTTATTACCTGAGCCCCATGCAAACTGGCATAGGGTTAATCAAGTTAGAAAGGTGAATACATGGTAGGGGGAAGGTGGTTTCTGTTTCATGAGATATTGGCACTCTTTGTGCCAGAAACGACTATAACCATTTGATAGTTTCATCGGAACAAGGCTGGGACAAGGACCTAGTGGAAAAGGTAAGTAGGACTGTCACAGGACTTTAACATACTGAGTGCAGGTAGGGCTTGAATAGAATAATATGGATAATAGCTGGATAGAAAAACACCCGTGACCACGTATCCATCAGATAGTGGTCACCTTTTAACCTACAGGCCCTACACAATAAAAGCAACAGTTGATCCTGTTGGATAGGGGCCAGGTAGGAGCAGCAAAATGGTCAGAAGAGGATGGGGAAACAGGGGAATAAGTAGGGTCTTTGACAAGAGTGTACGTTGCTGCACACAGTAGGGGAGAGGGAGAGAAGGGGAGGCAGGCACAGAACAGAGGCGTGAAGGGACACAGGACAGTGTGCATGGACAGGGGAAGAAACACAGTTTGCAGCGGTTGGATGCCTAGAACAAGGAGGCATTATCTAAAAATTAGAGCCAGAATTTTAAGCAGTCAAATCAAGAAACACTCCTACAAGCAAAATGTAACAAATTAGAAACTCACTTCAGCAAAGATCAATTGATAATTTTAAATTCAACATAACTGGCTTTTTAATCAATCAAGGGTTTTTAGGGAAATGGAGCTGATCATGGGCGAACAAGATGCTGAATGACCTACTCCTGTTCCCTTGTCATAGATCCACTGTTCATGTCATGGTCTGAACAACAATGGTACAGACAAAAGTAAATTAGGTGACCAGTTTGCCCAACATCTCTCTTCTGCCTTTATGATCCTGAGCTCCCTCACTTGTCATTTTAATTGCTCATCCCATTCCAACCTCTACATTGTGCGACAGAACTTAATGCAAATTCAAGGAGGATTACCAAGGAAGACCTGCTCTCTGTTCTTGGCACTGCCTTTGACCATTTCAGAGTTTAACTTTAACTCCAAAGGATGGATGTGTCCACAGCAAGAGGGGGAGAAAGAGCATATCGAGAAAGATAAAACTGACAATTGGGCTGGGGCCCCTCGTTAAAATACTGCTCAGCAAGGCAGCGTATTCTGTGTTTCCTGCTTTCTTCATTTATGCTGCTGTATTCTGATCTATTCTTTCAGCTTCCATTTGAAACTTGCCTTATTTTCAAGGTTTCAATTACTTAGGTTTCTCTTAATTTATTATAGTTTCTATAATAATGTTTGTTATCTTATTAATATTTATTCATTTTTTCAGTTGTGATGTTCTCTCCATTACGCTTATACATGCAAGCTTGTCCATACTCATTTGTTTTTTCATAATTTTCTCCTCACTTATTTTGTTACTTTTGAAATATTGCTGCTTTATAATTTTCCCCTCCATTTTGATTGAGAAGTCTTTGAATGAAGCATTAACCTGTATGGTGTCTCCACAGAAGATGACTAACCTGTTTTCCAGCACTTTTTTGTTTTTCTTTCACATTGCCTGTCCACGGTAGTTTTACATTTGTGAGAAAATTCACTGATGAACAAGATATAAAGAGGTGAAAAAAATACCAAAGGCTAGTTACTGTGATTTGCCCATTTTTGGGAGAGAGCTTGTCAACTCCATAATTATTAAAAAGCATCAAGTCCTATTAAAATCCTTTGAAACCAGGTGACTAGACTTGAAATACTGTGGGAAAGTGAGAGGTTATGCATTTTGGTATATAGAAACAAACTATTTCCTAAATGGGGAAAGGTTCTAGAAATCTGAAGCACAAAGGGACTTAGGAGTGCTCATTCAGGATTTTCTTTAGGTTAACATGCAGGGTCATTCAGGGAGGTGATGGCCTGGTGGTATTTTCGCTGGACAGATGGTGGAATTTGAATACAATAAAAAACATCTGAAATTAAGAATCTAATAATGACCATAAATCAAAAACAGAAGTTGCTCGAAATACTCAGCAGGTCTGGCAGCATCTGTGAAGAAAAGGTCAGAGCTAATGCTTCAGGTCTGGTGACCCTTCCTCAGAACGGGTTCCTGATTTACAGCATCCGCAGTTCTTCCAGTTGATGACCGTGAATCCATTGCCGATTGTCAGGGAAAACCCATCTGGTTCACTAACGTCGCCTAAGGGGAGGAAACTGCCTTACCTGGTCTGGCCTACAAGTGACTCCAGGCCTACAAGTGACTCCAGGCCTACAAGT
>NC_063348.1:11915818-11946074 GCF_021869965.1 Rhincodon typus
CCAGGCCTACAAGTGACTCCAGGCCTACAAGTGACTCCAGGCCTACAGCAATGTGGTTAACTCTGAACTGCCCTCGAGGCAATTAGGGATGGGCAATAAATGCTGCCTAGACAGTAATGCCCTCATCCCATGAATGGATAAAAAAAAATTTGGTAGCTGGGAAGGCAAACGCAATACAAGCATTGATTTCAACAGGGCTAGAATACAATAGCAAGGATGTACTGCTGAGGTTATACAAAGCTTTCACATGGCCGCATTTGGAACGTTGAGAGCAGTTTTCGGCATCCAGTCTAAGGAAGGATGTGCTGGCACTGGAGGAGGTCCAGAGGAGGTTTAAACCAATGATCCCAGGGATGAAGGGCTTGTCATAGGAGGAAGAGTTGAGGACTCTGGGTCTATACTTGATGAAATTTAGGAGGATATGGAGGTATCTGATTGAAACTTACAGAACACTGGGAGGCCTGGATAGAGTGGGCATGGAGAAGATGTTTCCATCAATAATAGAGACTAGGATCCGAGGGCACAGTCTCAGTGAAGGAATGACCCTTCATAACGGAGAGGAGGTGGTAAAATTGTGGAACTCATTGCCTCAAAAGGCTGTGGAGGTCAAGTCATTGGGTGTATTTAAAACAGAGATAGAAAGGTTCTTGATTAGTTACAGTTGCAGGGAGAAGGCTGGAGAATGGAGTCAGCCATGATCGAATGGGATAGCCCTAATTCTTCTCCTATATCTTATGGTCCTGTCTGGAAGCTTGTGAACTGATTTTTTAAACACCAGAAGAGAAACCTGAAATAATGAAGCTGAAATTACCCTGCAAAAACAATTACTAAAATGTGCTGGCAAAGAATATATTTTAAAATCATAAATGATTTGCACAGAAAATACCCAAACTCATTTGTAATTAGCTATGACTAGAATATTTATTCTTGGCTAATATAATCTGTTAGAAAGAGCATGCAGTATATTGTAAAGTTCGTTCATTCACGAGGGCCTGCACTGGATATACTAGTGGTATTTACTGCTTCACTACCATTGATTTCAGTTCCATGCCTGCATATTTCCCTTCAGAGCAAGCAGGAGATTGTTCCATGCCGGTGTTTTGGAACACAACTGTCTTGTCTGGTAATTATCAACAATAATTGAGAACAACAGGATCAATCGTAGTAATCACAATTTAAGTCTTACTTTGTACTATGATGTACAGAGTTACTACCAAACATTTTGGGTGCAGGGCCTCTGGATATGTCTACTTATTTTTAACAGCTAGAAGCTTGTAATGAACTCAAAGTCCATTGAAGCTATTGTGCAAGATTATACACAATAATACCTAGAGAATTTTCCACCATATATCACAAAGATGGCCATCACTGGCAACAAGATCACACACTGTATTGTCCTTATACCCAGCAATCTACTACAAGTAACAGCTCAGTGCCAACTTATGCAATGGACTAACATCAATGATGAACATGTGTTGGTTCTAATTTCAATTTGTTTTGACTGAATCAAAATTGCAACTTCTTTCTCTCCAAGTGCCATAACATGTTGACTAATGTTTATAGCTCATTGCAAGAACCAAGGTTGTAACTTCCCTTCAAAATGAGATGGCTGTAATACGGAGTTCTAAATCATTTATCTTGCAACTCTAACATATCAATGCGGCACAGCTCCAAATGGGTGCTTTGGTATCCCAAGGATAAGGAAAATCCATCAGGTTCACATTTGAGTTCCTACTGTGGCAGAGTAAGCAAGAGGAAACACACGCAGTTGAAATGAAAGGGAAGCATGTTAGAAACTAGTGACAAGTACGTCCTTTGTTTTCTCATATTTGGCAGATCCAAGGTCTCTTCAATGTCTAAGTGAGTCTCTCAATTTCAAATGGAAGGACTTACTAAAACAATAGTTGGGTTAATGATCAAGTGGCATCGATCCATATCACTTAAGGGTGTTTTCTATCCACAATAAAAAGGCCTGCTTGGCTGTACCAATAGCAATACACAGAATTCCAACATGGAAACAATCCCTTTTCAGCTCCACAAGTCCATGTTGGTGCTTATCCTCCAGGAGAACTCATAATTGAATCCAACTTACCTAATCTGTTCTCATGTTTTATTTCTCTTTCCTTCAACCATCCAACTACTAAACCTTTTTTTCAAGAAACGGGTAACATGGTCTGTTACTTCATTTGCCATCTCCAGTATGGAATGCAGAGTTTCAAAAAAAGACAGGTACAGAAAGTTTGTCCAGACCTCTCCTAAATCTCAAATTTAATTACAAAATCTATGCTTTTGTTCTAAATTCATCATCCACTGGAAATATTTTACTTCTTTCAACTTTGCCCCATCCCATAACTTCTAACATCTCCAGCCCAGCCTTCAAATTGTCACAATTGTAGCAAAATAAAAAGCAGAGTATTACTTAACTGTTTCTAATTTACATGTTGATATTACCTTTTCTGTTCGAATGTAAATAAACCCTGAAGATAGAGAGGGCTAAGTGCAACAAAATTATGTTTCTAATAATTGTTTTGAAGTCTTTTCTACCCCCAACCCTATCAGCTGGATTCTTGTGCAATTCTGTATGATTTGGCGACAATTGAAACAAATATACAGTTGTGGATGAATGAAAATGATCATGTATGACAAATTTTGGAGAATTGGTTGAAAAGGTAGGGTCAAATGTGGCTATTGAGTAATGGCAGTGGTTGTGTAACGATGAGTTCCAATATAGACAACTTCAATGTGATGCACTTGTCAGGAGCAATTCTAAATCTGTATGTATCATGCAGGGTTGCTGCTCAAGGTGCAGAAAAAGGACCCAAGGCTTGCAGTTTAACAATTGTTAAAACTTGTAAGGCTGTACAAAAACCATAGATGTTGGGTTGCATTTGAGAACAAAAGGTACATTATTTTTTAAAAAAAGATTTTGGTTCACCAAGTTGAGAAATTAAAGGTCTAGTTTTGATTCTTTTCACTACGTGAATGGACAAGCCCCAGAATAGTTTCAGAGGCGGACTGCTAAACTAATTCTAAGTTTAAGGGACATTAGCTGTCAGAAAGACAAAGAACTGATGCATTTTACAGGAAAAAAATGTGTATGTCAACAGTTGTATGACTGGGGTCTTTAAAATGGAAATATTAGCTTCCACCCACATGGCTAAGAGAAAATGGGAGACTAAGTCCAGAGGACACCAGTAATTTTTTTTATTCTTTAACGTAGGCATTGCCTTATGTTGCATATCCCTAATTGCCTGGTGTCTTACTAAGCCATTTCAGAGGATGGTTAAGAGTTAACCACATTGCTGTTCATCAATGGGCAGTGGAGAAATATGGAGGCTGACTAGCTCTCTTTTAGAAAGCTAGCACAGATATGAATAGCCAATTTGACCACTCAGTGATGTCATCAGAGTTGTAGGTTCAGTCACTTATTGGAGCTGAATCTGAAACCCAAAGCCAAATCCCTGAGACTACAGGTCAAGAATGGCTGATGTAAGAATGCATCTGAGTTCCATCTTATATTTTAATTTACATCATTAGAAAAGATTGAATAGTCTGACGGCAAACATATCTTAGAGACTTAAATTAATGAACAAGTTCATTGAAGGAAAGTGGGCAGTTTTGCACGAACATATCCTATGATATGCACCTTTTCAGCAACATATGCTGCAAAACAAAACCCTGCTAATAAACACTGATCTTCCTTAATTTTACTGTAAGTTAGTACAAAGAATTCCAAATTTACAACTGTTAAATTAACCACTGGGAAATTTGTGTGGTTTAGGGAATTCAAATACAATAGCACTGAATAGATTTTCTTTCCATTGGAATGCCATGTCTACAATGGAATACGCACGATACCATGACAATGGTATATCCAAGGTTCGAGGGTCTGACGAAGAAATGAACAACAGGTTGTATTTTCTTTCATCAAAGTGATAAAGATAAAAAAAATTGTGTAGGTTTCCTATTTTACGAATTATTAATATAAATGGAATTGGTTTTATTTCTCATTTTACAGTTAATTCTGGTTGCAAATAAGTGGAGTGGCTAGAAATAGCATCCATTTACTACAACAGGGAACAGGTGTTTCAAACCCAAGCTCAGGTTAATTTTAACTGATATTTGTATGGTCAGTAAGTAGCTGTTTGCTTTTGTTTAAACATTCTGACATTAAAATAAGCTGGTATAATAAATACTGATACTGTTATCTCCTGTCAAATGCTACCCACATCTCTATACTTGTAAATTATTTTACTCAAATACAACCTCAAACACGATTATCATCTACATGCCTCGGAATTGTAGTGCGTCAGATGCTTTAGTAACTAAAGGCTTCAATATACTACAGTTCTTACTAACACCTGAAGAACGAGGACTGAGGCTCTGAAATCTTGTGTTTTCAAGTAAACCTGTTGGACTATAATCTGGTGTCACGTGATTTGACTTCTTACAGCTCAGTTTAGTAAAATTATTTGTAGCCCCATTTTTAATATTACAATGGACTAATAATTCCATACAGTAAATAACCTACATTAACAGAAATGTATTCTTGCATCTCCTGTTACTAGACTTACATTTGAAGGGATTTAAAATGTAACTTAGTTGTTTAAAACTATCACCAATGTCTTAGACTTGCAAAATTTTACAATGTTTGAACTTGCACAACAATACGGTGTCTGAAAAAAAATTCCAGTAGTGAATACAAGTTGTTGGTGTGGCAAGTAGATATTTTCACCCAGCAACCTGCTAAAACTTAAAACATTCTTGAAATATTCTAGGAAAAGAACCATCACACAGTGTGGAGGTGCTCAAGATCACATTCTGAGACGGAAGCCCCATTATTGCCCAAATTAGCTGGACTGCACTTGTTCAAATAAATGAAAACCTTTAATAAAGGGAGGAAAGATGTCATTGGTTCTCAAGACAGTTCCAGAAGTGACCCTCTTAAATACTGTAAAATGATCGTCCCTTTTTACTACATCCTCTAGTAACATAAGATGCAAGGATATATTTTTGTAAATGTAGGTTATTTACTGTATGGAATTATTAGTCCATTATAATATTAAAAATGGGGCTACAAATAATTTTACTAAACTGAGCTGTAAGTCAGAAACCAAACAAAACCAGATTATAATCCAACAGGTTTATTTGAAAACATAAACTTTCAGAGCTACATCCACAACCCGAGCTACAAATCTACTCAAAAACCTTAAATGATCATATTTTATACATCCGTTTTATTACACAAATGTGTGATAGTAGAGGCATGCATGTGGCATGTACATGTCACCTCTTCACAGCCTTGAATCTATATCATCTTGTGTTTGAATATTACAACTTTTTGTCCCTTTCACTTTCTTGAAAAGAGGAGGTCTTATAAAGGTATGCAAAAAATTTGCTAGAGAAAGTATGTCTCAGTTTATCTGGCTGTTTCTCACAGCTTAATTTTCAAAATATCAGAGGAGTCCAGTTACTCTTCTGTGCGATTTTAGGTTCTGAATCTTTTGGCAACCAACATACTATGTAGGATGGTGTATTCCAATCACAGCTTTAGTCTGACCAAGTCTTCATTAAAACTTTATTGAACTCAGTTAGAAAACATCTACCATATACTTTCTCAATTTTAGTGGTGTCACTCACAAGCAATTTGACCATTTGACTTTTTGGGAATGAACTCAATGTTACATAACTACCTATACAAGATCCCAGGATGGGAGGATGGAAGTAGCATGGTGTGCCTAGAAGTAAAACCTCTTGTCACCTAAACTAAGTATATTCATAAACCACTTGGATGTCTTCAGTCTGTGAAGGTAAACCAAATTAAGGCTCATTTAAAGCCGAGATGATATTCCACACTGGGCTGTAACCCACATGAGACAGTCAAGTTATTTTTGAGTTCTTTGCCTCAATGAAGACCTTTATAGCATTTCCATTAAAAAAAAGACTTGGCTCATTTCCCACTTCAGATGAGCAACAAAAAGGATTTTCTAAAAATGGGTGAGAGCTAGCAAATTGTTAAGAACAGACAACTTTTCATCATATTAATTATCTTTTAACTGGATACCTATCTTCCAAACTCTCAAAAATATAAGTGTTTTTGTTTAAAAACACAGCATAAAAAAATGAACATTGTGAATGGTCTCAGTCAAACAATGGTCAAAAAGTCCTTAAACAGTTTTTAAATTCAACTGTGCTGGCATTATATCCCACCAATCTTCTTTTAACACAATTAATTAAGTCAGTAGCCATTTCTAAGAATCTTTCAATTCACAACCCAACAAATTGCATTCTATAAATCTCAGTTTTAAAAAAAAATACAATGAGGTGCTGCCTTTGCCACCCGTTCAGTCAATAAGTTATAGATCCCAAATATTTATGTGGTCTGAGAGATTTTACATTCTAGAAATGATCAAGCCTTTCCTGTAATTTAATGTTATTAAATTAGATTATTCAATTAAATTATTCAATTATTCCTGGAAGTCAAGAGGTGGGGTTTATTGCCCTTAATTACTGGAAAACCTCAATTTGTAAGAGATTAGGGGTCCTGTGCCGACAATTGCATGGCATGCCTTTCTGGCCTTGATTTCTGTTTCAAAAACCTAGGCAGTCAGGTGGAGGTAGAAAAACCTCCAAATCTTGCAGTAAAGCTGTAAGTCTCTCTCCATTTCTTGGCTGAAGTAATTGGGAATCTGATATAATATCCACAACTCAATATTTTGACTCACTCGTCAAACCCCAAGAAGATGAACCGTGAATACTTCCAAATACTTGGAACCAGTTTGAGGGAAAGCTTTCTTGAAAATCTTCCAACAGTCTATGGCTAATAGCAACTGGATTTATCAACAAGAATCTCACTTGACTGAGAATGCATCAAGTTCTATCTTTTGTTTTTCAGACTGTTATTCAGTAAGGATCCTTCTCTTCTGTTTTTTTCAAGATATCATCCCTGCAGAGTCTTGGTTGAGTGACATCATGTGTGGGGGCCTGTGTTTGTTGGTATTAACACAGGATACAGTTCTAATTCAGGATTACAGATTAGATGCTTTCAGTGAGATAAGCAGAGGGATTCATTGCCCTTAATTGCTGGAAAACCTGATTTTCGAAGAGACCAGGAGAACCTGTGCTGAAAGTTGCCTAGCAACCCTTTCAGGTCACGACTTCCGATTCAAAAGGTGGTCCAAAGGGGGAGAAAAAAATCCCCTCTAAAAATTGCCACTTATTTTTAGAATTGAGTTTGATTTTATAATAAATGGATTATTTTTGAACTCATTAAAGTAACACGGCAAAAGTCTCTATGCTGGACAGCAGTACCAAAAGGGAAAGAATTGGCCATGTTGGTGGTGGAATCAAAATATTTATCCTATTGGCGCAACTTCACAAGTAATGGGGCTTGATTACCAGAGCATTCAACCTGAGTCATACGACACATAGTAACACTCGGAAAGGAGGATACAACTTACGAATGATTGGCTGGGAAGAATCTGACGGTGGAATAACTTTAAATGCTTAGGACACAGGAACCAGTTCAGAGGACGGGAGATGGAGTAGATACTTTTGAATAAACTTGTTCAGAGATTTGACATACTTCTGGAACAGGTTGGAATGGAAGCCGGGCCTCCTGGCTCAAAGGTAGGGACATGATCACAGCACTATAACAGCCCTAGCACTCAGAAGTCCTTTCAGGGTGATTTTCTTATGCCATGAGAAGGTTTAATCGACCTTGATAGGCTGTGTAAGCTGTGAGGCAAAACTTGAGGGCTAAGCCAAGATCCACTTAGAACTGGGACAGAGAGACAGGATTGGAGTAGGAAATACTAAAGTATTAAGTGGCACCTGAGTAACAGTGAATGTAATAAGATCTAATTTGTGTTTGCTGTGCACAAGATTGGTGAACTGCAGCTGCAGATAGTCTCATGGAAATATGATGTCACAGGAATGAGAGAGATTGGCTCAAAGAAGGGCAGGATTAACCAGGAAATATTCCTAAATATGAGGTGCTCAGGAAAAAAGGAGTGGGTGTATTGCTTAGTGAGAATACTGAAGTGTGTAAAAAGAGAATGCCCGAGAGGGGTCAAGGAAAGAATCTTCTCAATTGGAACAAGTAAACAATAGAGGCATAATTACATTACCTAGAAAAGTCAACAGGTCACTAAGTGGAGAGAAAGATGTTGACGAATGAATTTGTAAAGAAATTACAGAGAGGTTGTAATGGGTGACTTCAATTATGCTACCATACAGACTGAAATATTAATAGTGTCAAGGGCAAAAATGGAGAACAATTACAAGATATACACTAATAACCTAGACTTGAATGCACAAGCCACAATTTCAAATTTTTGCGTCTAACTCAAAACTTGGTAGTAGTGAGAACTGTGGAAAAGAATAGCACTAAACCTGCACTAAAAATGTGCAAATATCAAATAACATCTAACTTGTCAGCTGGGTTTATACATTGAATTTTTCAAAAAACTGTTTTAACTGAACAAGGGCACTTGAATTACATTGCAACAGTTGTCTTAATTTCCATTATCATGCAGTCTATATTCCACTTCACTGGAATGGAGGTGAAGGTTTGCAGAGACCTCACCAGAGACAACAAACCCCTGAGGAATGTAAAACAGCATCTCCTGTACTAGTAACAAGGCACTGAGACAAGCACATGAAATCTAGCTGTTCAAAACAGGACATTAGAATTCATCATCTGGGCCATGAAACAATGATTAAATCGATACTGGTACTAATGACCTAATCAAACCAACCTTTGGAACATAAAATCAATTTTGTACTACATGATAAGTAAAACTCTGATTCTGAGCATGTTTTGGCCAGAAGGGTCTGAAGGTGGGTCATTGGACTTGAAACGTTAACTTTTATTTTCTTCTCACAGATACTGTCAGAGTTGCTGAGTTTCTCTAGCAATTTGTTTTTGTTTCAGATTTCCAACATCCTTTTTCCTTCCAGAACGAAAATCGAAGTTGGTTTTTTATTTCAGTACACATTGAAATGGCAACAGCAAACTTTCTGTAACAGTGTCTTTGAATTCAATCAAATGAGGGGTGGGAAAAGTGGGGAGCCATTTGATTACTCCAAAACTGGTTATAGCAGAGTTCAAAAGGACAGGCAAGCTATTGGAAGGAGTTGACAAGTGGCAAATGAAATTTAATTTAAATGGTAGATAAGTGTGAAGTGATTCATTTCGGCAGCAAAAACTAGGCCAGGCATGAGGTGTACAATTATAAATGGCTGCATGATAAAGGAACCTGGGAATGTATGCGCACAAATTATTGAAGTTAGGAGAACAGGTTGACAGAGTGGTGAGCAAGGCAGACAGGATTCTTGGCTTTATAAATAAGGGATTAGAGTACAAAGTAATCTATTATGATCTGGGATGAGAGTGGCCAAACACAAAAAGGACTGAAAATGTTTTGTGACAATGAATTGTAAAATTACAGTAATTTTTATGATCTGTCGTGAATGCAAGTGCTTCCAGTTCACTTCAAATAGATGGAATTATTGTCTTCAAGGAGAAGCAAGGTATTTTTATCAAAATCACCAGAGACCTCAGCATTTCAAAATTCAATGCTGCTTGAGCATGTAATACAGGATAAAATCCATACTAACAAAACAATATGACTTTGTTGGAATTTGTACATGCAGCACAAAGCAAAGCACAGTACTCTAGTAGTGCTTTGCAAACTATTTTCAAACATGAAAATAAAAGCAAAATAGTGCAAATGCTGGAAATCCAAAACAAACAGAAAATGCCACAGAAACTCAAGTGGGCTGGCAGCATCTATGGACTGAAACAGAGTTAACACTTCAAGTCCTGTATGGCTTCTTCAGGACTGAAAAGTTTGGAAGGTGTTTTTAATACTTTTACAGAGGCAAAGGAGGGAAGAAGGGAACAGATGTTGTGGACACCCAGTGCAAAAGACAAAGGGGTTATTAAATGGCAGAGGATGATCCTTAGATCCTATCACTGTTCAGGGAAGGAGGAGAAGGGGTGTACATAGAAATGCGTCAGATAGGTTGAACTTGGCCGGAGGCTCTGTCAACCGCTGTGAGGTACATTTCTTCTTTGACTGTGGAGACTAGTCGGATGGAAGTGATCCGTTAAATGCGGAAGCTAGTGGGATGGAGAAGCAGAA
The DNA here is from genome assembly GCF_021869965.1 of Rhincodon typus. Taxonomy (NCBI): domain Eukaryota; kingdom Metazoa; phylum Chordata; class Chondrichthyes; order Orectolobiformes; family Rhincodontidae; genus Rhincodon; species Rhincodon typus. Next base: position 11,925,967 of record NC_063348.1, read on the forward strand.
TACACCAGTTAAAGGTAGGTGGCATTAAAAATAACGGTAACATGAGGAAAAACATTTTAATGTGGGTGGTTTGGGTCTGGAATGCGCTGCTTCAATGTCTTGGAGGCAGTTTCAATTTAGGCCCTCAAACTACAATTAGCTAATTATGTGAAGAGAAAAAAAATTGCTATGTGGAAAAGGTGAGGATATGGGACTAGGTTAGGTCAGTTGCTCTTTCACAAATGCTGCACAAAGAGTGGCAAAAAGGGTTCTAACCATCCTATGATTCCATAATTCTATAACCATCCACGCAGTCGGCAAGGTGAGATCTCTGCAGTGTAGTTATCACTTATTGAAAACTTTCATGCACTCATTCTTCTGATGTGGACTGGTCTCCTACGTTTATGAAGTACCGGATTTGTAATTGCTAAAGAGACCTCTGTTGCTCCCTTGCACGATGGAAACAATATACCCTTTGCTGTCATATTGGAGTCTCCCCAGTATGGCAAATGTCACCTGTATCGAGCAGATTCATTCTTGAATAGCACCAGCACTATTAAATTGCACAAAACGTCTAGTCAAAGCAAATTTTAATTTCATTATGAAAACTACTGCAAATTCTATCACATGGGCAGTTTATTTCTGCTGCAAACACTAATGTGTGTAGGAACCTAATCTCCATGACCAATGGGAAGTATGGTGAAAGGGAAACACAAGGCAAAACCAGCTAATTTATTACAAATTTTTGACATATTAACTGCACAATTTTTAAATTTGAGGTCCACACAAAATTCAATTCCAATGCTCAAATACACATCTCTTTTCAACAATTCCAAACCAGTAATTTATGCAGTCATAGAGTCACAGTTTGATACAGTACAGAAACAGACCCTTCTGTCCAACTCGTCCATGCCAACCAAGTTTCCCCAAACTAAACTAGTCCCATTTGCCCGAGTTTGGCCCATGCCCCTCTAAATCTTTCCAATTCATGTACCTGCCCAAAAGTCTTTTAAAATGTTGTAACTGTATCTGCATCTACCATTTCCTCTGGCAATTCATTCCGCTTTAAAGAAGTGAATCAAGTAATCAATGAAAAAAGTACTTGAGCCAATTTAATGGGTCAAATGGCTGGTTTCTGGTGCTTTAAATATCGTACGATCCTCCAAACAAAATCCAAATACACTTGTTACTTTAAAACTGATCTTTTTCAACCTTGTTCCATATTTTTCTTTGCTGACCCTGGCATGCACTGTATATTAAACGACCATCTTTTCCATTTCCTATACCCATCACTTTTTTGCCAATTTCATTCCTTCCCTTACTATTTGTAAACAATGATTTCCAGACTAGAAACCACCTACACATGGTGAATAAAGATGCGTTATGTAACTGAAAGGATCCAAATGCTTAACACAGATGCAGCTCTCCTACATGCACTGATCTAGCTTCTCCTTAAATACCTCCACATCACATTTTCTCTCAAGTTCCTTGTTGATTTATTAATGACTCATTTATCACTTAATGAATCTCTGTTTTCTTTTCTGAGCAGTTCTGTCAAAAGCCATTGTATCTTCTCAGATCTGGTACTGTCCTTGAACATTCTGCACCTTCTCCAGTGCTTCGACATCTTTTTGAGAATCATGAAGATCAACACCATCTATATTACTTTACATGTGTGTGGTTTCACCAAAGTTATATGTATTTAATCTATTTAATCTAGTAACATTGGCAGAGCCTGAAAAGTAGTGGACTACCCAGGCTCTTCAAAAGACATGGGGAATTCAAAGGTGGAAGGAAAATGCTACTTAAAAATACAGCATACAATACAATTCAATGGCTTTTGCAGAATATCCAAGACCAACACTTAGGGGAACTTCAATTAAAATTCTCAACATAGTCTTTCGGAATTGAGATTTACATTAATGTGAAATGAGGCACTTATGTTAATGATCAAACTGGCTTGAACCAATTCAAACAAGATTTAGTAGTGGAGCTTCTTAGTCAAACAGTAAAGCTGTAATTTCTTTTATTTTAAAAGGTGCTGATATTAGTTGTGGCAGCTAAGTATATAATTTCGCCAGCAAATATACAGCATATCAAATTAGTATTTTGTTTTTGGCTGCTCTGAAAGTATCCCAAGAGCTTTCATATCTACCTTTGCTCAAACAAATCAAATAAATAAATCCTAAATAAAACGGCTTAAGGCTCAAACCAAAGGACATCAGCCTAATGGCTGCTACTAATTCCACTATCTGCAAAGTACAAGCTTTTTTTTTCTAAACAATAAAGTAGAAAACAATCTCCAATGTAACAAATGTGTGCAGGAACCTGATCTACATGATTGAAAAGACAAATGGGGAGGACAGGGAGAACAGGGAAAGGACATGGCAAAATCAAAGATAAATAGATTTCAAACAATGAAAACTGTGCAAGTGTCTATTTAAGAGAAAACCAAAAAAAAGCTACTAAAACTGGGTGAACTACAAAATCATGCTCGCTTTACTTCAACAATCACCATTTCAAATCTCCTTTGTTCATTCTTTTGCAACTGAAGTAAAATAACTGGTTCACAAAACAAAATCTTGCACTTGAGGAAAACCCTGAATGCTAAATGGTAATAAAATTGAGAGATGCTGATAATAAGATGCCTATTTTATCCTTTGAGTTGTCCTAGGACAAAACAAATGAGCCTTCCAATACCCGATTACAGTGCACGTGGAGTTGATTATTGTTTAAACAGTAGTAGTATCTGATGTCCAGCTTTTTAAGAGTCCTAAGAACTAAATTCTCAATACCAAAGAAACAAGATACTGAAACAGAAATGTATTTATACAACACCTTAACATTTTGGAAAATAAAAAGCAGCTTGCTTCACTCATCAACTTTATTTCAAAACTCCTCAGTAAAATACACATTTTTCCAGTTTTTTTTTAACATTATTAATTCCTGGAATATTGCCATTTCTGGTTCATTCCTAATTGCTATAGGAGATGCCAATGAGATGTCTGCCTAATCAAATAGTCAGTCAGTCAGCTCAAAAGCTTTACTTCTTGAAATCATAAGCATTTATAATCGATGTTAATAAGGTTTATCATATCAATCTCAATCAATATAAATTAAGTATTTCCAAAAATTACAACAGTTATTACACTTCAAAAAGCATTTCAGGGAGTTGGGATCCCAGAGGGGTTGGTAACGTTGCAATATAAATGTAACTGTTTTTTTCCATTATGAAACTGATGGCAGCAAACAATTTCAAGTTAGAACCAGAGGACAAAAAAAAAAATCAGAAGGGAAAAAACGGGAGGAAAGGCCAAGAGTTCTTAAAGAATGTTCAGGAAATCTGTCTACAGCAGCATATTTCCAGTTCATTGAGAACATAGGTATCACTAGACCTGTTGCAGAGAAATGAGGTGGCCTAAGTGGATCAAGTGTCAGTGGGATAACATTTAGGATAGAGGTATCAACATATCATAACATTTAGGTTAACTATGGAAAAGAACAAAGAACAAGCAGAGGAAGAATAATTAACTGGGGGAGAGCTAATTATTTTTGTGTAGGTACGGATCTGGACCTAGTTAATTACAGAAAAGTTGGCAGAAGAAACGGAAGCTGTAAAATGGGATGCCTTTAAACAGAATCAAAGTATATTGCCTTGACAGAGAAAGGTAGGGCAAACAAAGTTAAGGGCTCCTTGCGAGATGTTACTTCTTTCCATTCTTTCAGTGGATGCAAACTCTGCTAGTTGTGCCAGCATTTATTGCTCATCCTTAGTCCAATCCTTAGAGAATTGAGCTGAAGAGAAAAAATTTAGAGGGGAGGTGAAAAGGCAAATCAGAGGGGCAAAGAGAAATTGACTGGCAACCAAAAGGGAATCCCATAAGTTTTCGAAAGGCATATTAGGAAGAGTAGCACGAATTAGGGACCGGAAAGGGCTGAAAGGCGGCATAGATGACTTGAGTGAATATTTAGCAACTGTCATTACCAAGAACGGGTCTGGTTCAGTTTAGGAAACCTGGTTGGCATGAACGAGTTGGACTGAAGGGCCTGTTTTCATGCTGTATGACTGCATGAAAGATGGTGTTATCCAGGCAGTAAAAGAGGTGGCAATGCAGACAGTAGAGGGTTTATAATTGATATGATGGTGGCAATGGATAGGCTATCTGCACTCAAAGTTGTGAAGGTACCAGGCCTGGATGAGATGCAACCAAGGAACCTGACAGATATGACAGTGGAAGCTACAATAGCAGTAGCCATATTTTTTTTTCCTTTCGTTCTTAGACTTGGAGTGGTTCCAGAGGATTTGAGAATGCAGACATTGCACCCTTGTCCAAACATAAAAGTTGAAAACTAAGCCTGCAATTAGTTTAACTTTGGTGGTGGACAAGCTTCTGGAAACAATAATTTGGGACAAAAATCAATGCCACATGGACATATGCAGGTTAGGAAAAGCAGGGATTTCAAGAAAAGAAAATACGGTTTAACAAATTAATTGGAGCTTTTTCCAAGAGGTAGCAGAGATAGTTAAGCATAGAGTCACAGAGATCTACTGCACAGGAAAAGGCCCTAACCACCTAACTATTCTAATTCCATTTTCCTGCACTTGGCCCATGGTACGGTTGATGATAACGGAGCTGTTTATGTGGTGTTAGTCATTTGAAAGTGTCACACAGCAGCCTTCAGAAAGTAAAATAGTAGCTCGTGGATTAAAATAACAGCAGCAGCATGGATATTTTTTGAGCTAGAAAATATATGGAGTGGAGTTCTCCGGTTATCAGTCTGGGACCCTTGTTTTCCTCATGTATACATTAGTGATATTGGACATTGATGTACAGAGCAAAATTTCAAAGTCTGTGAATTACATGAAACTTGAAAGAATTACAAACTTTGAAGAGTAAATAACAGACATAGACAAGGACTATGCAGAGAAGTGGCAGATGAAATTCAATGAGGAGATGTAAGAAGTGATTAAATTTAGAAGGAAGGATAGTGAAGGGTACAATTCTAAAGACAGCGCAGGAACAAAGGACCTTGGTGTATATGGACACAAGTCATTGAACATGGCAGGACAGAGTGAGAGAGGGTTAAAGCAGTATACGTACTAATTTTTATTAAACTTATAGACTGCAAGAACAAGGAGTTTATGTTGAACTTGTTTAAGACACTAGTTTGACCTCAGTTGAAACACTGCGTCCAGTTCTAGCACAGCACTTTAGACTGGAAGCAAAGGCATTAGAGAGAAAACAGACGATTCATGGCTCCAGGGGTTTGTGATTCCAGAGTTGGGGAATTTCATTTATGAAGACTGACTAGAGAAGTTAGAATTGTTTTCCTAGGAGAAAAGGTGGCTGAGAGATGATTTAACAGAGATGTTCAAAAGCATGAGGGTTCTGGAAAGAAGAGATAGGGAGAAAGTGTTCCTACTTGTGAAAAAATAGACAAGGCAATTGTTTTGGGAACAAAGACAGAAATTGCTGGAAAAGCTCAGCAAATCTGCCAACACCCGTGGACAGAAATCAGAAGTAACATTTTGGGTCTAGTGACCCTTCCTCAGAACACAGAACTGTTTTGGGAAGTCAGTGGATTTAGAGTTTACACAATCTGATATTACTATATTCCTTTAACAAGACATAAGTTCTCTAATTGAAATATTGAGCTGTTATTGGCATTAGGAGTTTAAAGGAGAAAAGGCTACTTATCTTAAATCTACATTGTCAATTTGTCCATTACCTTATCAGATTAAAAATCTGACCAATTGATGCAGGGGTAAGTGATAATGAGTAAATACATAGATTAGGTCAGCAATAAACATGATATAAAGATATCAGAAGCATCATCATAGTTCATAGTGAGTCACCCATTTGCAAGAGACTTTAACGCAGCTGTAGCAATGGACTTAAAGAAATGGGATGGGGGAATAAAAACACTTTTGTTGTGCACTTTATAAACATTGCAACTAGATTTAATGAGTCTACAATGATAGATCGTAAAGGTGTACAAGGCCGGATAATGGACTAAGAGTTCTGTAAGCTGTCATGGCCCTAGAAATAACTGCAAGCTTACAAAAGAATTCAGATCATAGGAGTTTGCAGTAGTCCAGGAGGAGATAGGGAGGTGAACAAGGTGGGCAGAAATAGTAGCTTTACAAAAATAGGGCTGTGGAGCAGATTGAGAATACAAGATGTAGAAACTCATATGATCGAGAAGTTTTAGTGGGTACAAAAAAAAGTTAAAAGATAAGTTAATTTGGCAACCTGAAATGAGTTGGACAGCTGGAAAGAATTTGGTGTATACATTGAAATACCAGATTGGGATCAGCCAACCTCATACTGAAAAAGTGTTCCCTGGTGGGAAATAAAAGGCTAAAGCAGGCTAGTAAGTTGGGATTTTAAGAGAAACTTAGTGATCAAGACGTTACAGTGGACTCACCTATCACAGTGAAAGCGATCTTGAAAATCCTAGCTCTTGGGAATCTAGTCAATTGATTTTTATGGGGTGAAAAAATTTCAAAAGGAAGTATTTTTGAAACCTAAATTAATAAAGATATAAAGTTATGGAAATTAAAAAGTTTGTTTATAGGTTGAATTATGCAGTGAGAATGGTAATTCTCAATTAGGACCACGGCAGTAATAGTAGGCTGCATTCACCTTAAAGTAGACCAAGCAAAGTTCCACTGGCTCAGAGACGCAGAGAGCGAGAGCGACAGTCTGGGAGGCACCTTTATGATACATAATGATTTTCTGTGGGGAGATTCAGTGGCTTTTGATCAATGTGTAATAGACAAAATAAAAACGGAATTTAATATTGGAAGTCAGACAGACTTTGGGGGCCTTCAAATATTTAGAGTTAAACATGAAGGCAGGAGTGGCTTTGGATTAACAATCTTACTTGGAAATTATTAACAGCATCCCAATAAACTGGGAAATGTGATTTTGGATCCAATGAAGAAACAGGCTAGTTTAGAAGTTTGACTGGACAGTTAAACTTGTTGCGCACTCAGACTAGACCAAATGAAAGTTATGATGCAGTGGAAGTAGGTATTACAATGAAACATACTATTATTGGGTAAGTGTTGAAAGCAAATGAAACAGGAAAACAGTTAAATTAAAAATATGCAGTTACCAGTTATGGTTCAGGACACGTAGCTCATGAACAAATGTTTAAAAATGCTGCTTTGCTCAAACGTTTGATGGACAATACTGTAACCTGTACTATGCTTAATGCTCAAGACTTAATGCCTGAAGTATTAAAAATGTGTAGGAAATGAAGGTGAAAGATCATAGAATTAGCCATAGAACTAGATGACACTTCAAAGGGAAACATTTCTGAAAATTATTCAAAATCTCCAAGAACATTGATGCTTGACTATCGTAGGTGTACACACAATTGCATAATACTCTTAACCATCACATACATAAGTCATGTGTTTAATGATTGAGGGGATGATTGGATTCTTCCCAACAGTCAGCCACAACCACAGGAATACACACATGGCTATTGACAGAGCATAAACAATTTCACCAGCCATTGATCCAGGTACAACCAAAAATGCCAAACCTCCTTATAAGATATGAATCTGCATGGTGTGCAACAGAAACAAGAAACCAGGAATATGACCGTACAGCTATAAACAGACATCACAGATGCCTCTAAACATGGAAACAAATTAAGGAGTTAACAGATCAGTATTGCAAATATACCAGTCAGGCTTACTAAAAGTCATTCAAGTTATTTGCAGAACATTAAGGGGTAAAATGTAAAAGGAACCAATTCATTTCGCTTAGTGTCTTGAAAGACAAGGCACAATTTGTTAAGACCCATGATCAATGTCAACCTACGTGTAAAAAGGCAGTACTACTATTTCTGCCCATTAATAATGAACACTGCAAAAGAAAAAAGTGGACGCAGATACCATAGGTTCCAAGCTTAATGCATCAGGGTAAGGGTAGTTTATCACAAAGTTACAAATCTAAGTGCACCAACACTTGTTCAGTGTTCTTGTGGTATATACATTGATATAATATGCCTGGGTACCCAAAAAGCTTCTGTTTGACATGGTGTCCACACATTTTGACAAGAGACACAATTAAATATCTTTTATCCATTTCATATGCATTTCAGGTTAATAGACTACAATCAGGATTAAAGGTACAGTTCAGATGCTTTAGTAAGCTGAGTTAAAATGTCTAAGGACAGAGATAAAACATTATTTTAATGTGCATACCAAAAGATATCCCAACAATCCACAGGATTCTCACCATACAAATTACTATACAAATAAACCGACGTCAATGGAAGTCCAAGGCACTTTTGGAGAGGACAGAATTGCAATGAAGTTGAAATGGGTGCTAAGTTTAACAATTAACACAAATGGGCTAAACTTACACAAAATAGTCTTGTGCATGGTTTAAATGATCAGAAAAGCTGACAATTGTCAAGCTGAACACTGGGATTATCCAACAGGCCACAGCAGATATTGCTATCCAAGAGGTGTAACAAGTTACAGGTTCAATAGGCAGTTTCATAGATAATAATGAAAAAGACAATAAGTTAAAGTTAAATAATAAAAATATAATGCAAACTTGATGAGCCAGTAGACTTGCTTGTATACTGAAATGCGCTGTAATGCTATTACCTGTGGACTGGTCAGCTGTGGTAGATGCTGTGATACAGTCTGCTGTTGATGCTGTGGTGGTACCTGCTGTTGTTGCATTGGCAATCTGCCTTCATGATGTTCCTGTTTCACCATCAAATCTTTTCTCAACTGTTCAACGACTTTTTTCTGAAACAAAAGAAAACAGAACAGATAGAATCAGCATTTTAGAAAGGTAAAACACTTCATTCACGTTAGTTTATTTTATCTGCTTTTAGGACTTGCTTGAAGAATGCCTATCAAACAGAAGAGAAAGTAGAGAAGACAAAAGAGCCAATACTTCATTCATATGGTGCTCTACAAAGGACTTGGATGACCACAAGACCATAAGATATAGCAGTATAATTAGGCAATTCTGCAAGTCAGGTAGTAAGGTGCAGTAAGGTACAAGTATTTATATTTTGAAAAGTGGCTGTGAATTAGTAGCCCATTCTGCACTGTGCCTGATGTTCTAGCTTTCACTGCTTATAAGTAACTGGTCCAACACCCAGCATAAAGCAATGAAACAGTGCACTAGATTTAATGGTGTTTGAACTAGTTAAGACCAAATGGTCTTATTCATGTTATCTGGTGATCTTATAAACAGGCAAACAAAAGGAATTAGTTTCACTTTATGAAAAGTCACACAAAAAAGTTGAAGCTATGTTTTTCACACTGCTGCAAAGAGAGATTTTGCTGAAGCTTTTTGTCTTTCATTCATCAGCACATTTTGCAAGATTACAAATTCAAGGCAAAAATCAGTATTTATGCTGTTGATATACTGAGGAGAGTAACTTGTCAACCAATCAGTACTCTTGTCATACAACATAAATTGTTGTATTTTCCTTTTGAATTTGTATTTTTGCAATATTTCCCAGTGCAAGATGAAAAGGTTTTGACGAATATATATTTACCAGCAATGCTCTCGCTCTGTACAACAAAACCAGTACCTGTGCTCTCCCTTAAATGCTTCTCAGCATCTAATCCATTCGTGCCAAGACTATTCATTTATCTAACAACCGCTCAGTGGACAGGCTAAGATCTAAGTGATGAGAGCCTCCAGAAAGGACCTTTTTTTTAAAAATACACTGATGAAAAAACCTACACCCTAAACCTACCAAGTTAATTCAAAGTTTATCTTGATCTTTCGTCCTTATTGTCTCAATAGGCAAGCAGGTACAAAACCACAAACCAAAATTTCTGGCTTTACTTCCTGATCTTCGCTGCTTTAGCTGATCTCAGTTGTGGTGAGAAAGCAAGCTACCTTGGCACTCATGCGCTAAGGTGAATTTAATTAAAGTCAGAAAGTCCTATTTTTGTTTGGAATGCAATAATTCTTTATAGGTTATACATACATATCTGTTGACGACTTAAATTATATTTATCTACCATCTTCAAAAAACCTTCACAGACATAATTTCCTGAAAAATAAAACGCCATAACCAAAGAAGAACCTATTACATTAACTGATAAGGTTTAAAGACAACCTTAAAGAATAGTGTGTTATACAGGATTAGGTGTGCAAAGGCAGGCCTTGGAAGGACAGCAATTTTAAATTTAAGGTATGGGGGAACCTTTTTCAATATAGGTCTGTGAGGATGGGGTAACATATGAATGATACTTGGTGTGGGACTAAAAATAGGCAGTGGAGTTTTGGATTAGCTAAAATTAATGGAATGAGGGACAAGAGACCAGCAAGGAAGGTATATCAGAATGCATACAGATACAGTTTACAACACAGAAAGAGGACACTCAGTACAATTGGTATATTCCCGCGTTAATGTCTCACATAAGTCGCTTCTCATAACTTTTCATCTAATCCTATGCTATCACTATTTCTTTCTCCCTCCTATGTTTATCTAACTTCCTTTTCCTTTGGTTATTTCTCCCAAATACACTTTATGGAAGCAAGTTTCACATTCTAACTACGTTCAGGGTAAAGATGATTTATGAATTACCAACTTACATTTACATTTACTTTGGACTCCTCAACAAGTGAAAATACTTTGAATTTCCACGCATCATACTGACAATTGTCTTCCAGCCAAGGTTCATATAGTTTTAACACAACTACTCTGCAATACCATCTCTTGAGCTACAAATAAACCCTACTGCTTGGTTTGAGTTGTTAAATCTGTGACATTACTTTTACAAATGTGTGCATATTTATTTCAGGATTCTTCTGCATAACTGCCCCCATTTAGGCCTCTTATTGGAAGTTCATGATCTCCTAATCTTTCCACAAAAGTCCATGCCCTCACAATATATTTAGTTGCTATCACAAACATTTTGCAGGTTAATTAATGTCTCTCACAATTTATTTGGTACTGTGAAAAAGAAAGAATGATTAACCCCAGCACAAATTTTGAAGTTATACATCTGATTCCTGATCCAATTCACTACTCGTTAACAATGATTGACCCAAAATTAATCCCAGTGGAACACCTCTTCCCACATTTTACTGGTCTGAGCAGCTACCTCTAACTGTGATGTTCTGTTTTCTGTCTTGTAACATACGTTTTGTTACTTGTCCCATTCTTCACATGCTCTGACTTTTGTTACGAATCCATTATTATGGTAACTTTTCCCAAGTACCAGCAACAAATGCAGTTAAAGATCTTAGCAACAATGTTATGAAACTGATTCTCCATAGGCGGATAGCTTCGTGCTGTTTAAAGATTACAGTTATAAAATTTCCACTTCGATGAAGGACGTGCACACAGATGGTACCTAAACTGAATCCACATGTATTGCATAACTTACTCGAAATTGCTTTAGAATGACAGTACATTATGGACAGTCTTAAAAATTAGTACCAGGCAATGAATAACAGGCACAAACACAAGTGAGATGGGAAGTGGAATAGTTACAAGGACATATTTGAAATATAACATCCGGCTATGCAATATCATTAGTTTTAAAATAAAAGAAGCTGATCACATAGCTGATATACAGTAATACTTGGCAAAGCCTGCTGTTAGGAGCACCAACGTGTTGTTCGCCTGAAAGCGAATCTTTATTTTCAGAATGTGAACAACAAAAGCAGTCAGCCCCAAATGAGTTGTCTCTTCTTTTGAAACATGCCCCAAAGCTTTCTATTCCAATATGAGCTTCTCTAATTATTGGCACATACAAGGCCAACTCTCCTCAAATACAAATATACAACGATAAGAAATGTTAAAATAAAACTACTTAGGTGCAAACATACAGACGTTCCAATTCTTTCAATACAAGACTGACCACCAACAAAATCTAGCCAGTTCACTAGTTGTTATTCTGGATCACTCTCAAAAACAACTCAGCTACTATCTCTGGAGTGAAACTGGCAGAATCCTGGAAGGCAGTAACCTGCCACTTTTAAAACAGTGAAATGGTACATGTTGTGCTTAGGAGGGGGTAAAACAAAGCAAAGGAAACAATACCTAATATGATGCAACCTCAAAGAACATAAATTGGCACATCTAATTTTTGAGTTCAAGTTCACCATGGTTGGGAACTCAGTAATACAAAGTGAAAGGTCACAAGTTCAATAAAAGGTCTTTGCTGTCCTATTTCATCAAAGGAACAACTGTGTAGAGGCACTAGAATTATAATGTGTTCTGTTTGGCTTGGACAGAGAAGGAAGGAAACTGGATTGAATTAGTACTGCTATCTTTGATCACCACACAGGTAGACATTTCCGAATGTATGAATTTATAAGCATTTAATTCAGCAGAATTCAGCACATGTACTCTTGATTGAACTACCTGTCAATATTCAACCAAAGTTTATACACAATTTTTTGGACAAGGGTATCAATTTTCATTGAATAGGAGCTTGGCATCAGTCAATATCTTTGAAGAAGTGGAGAGAAACTGGGATTGGAGGAAAGGGAGGCTGTTACAATTTCACAACAACTCATCCCTAAACACAAAAATAAAGTAATTTGCAAATGAAATTCAATTTATAACTATTTCCAGAAGATCTTTATGCACATCCTTCCTTTAACAAAGTGCATACCATTAGTGTGCAGCTCCTTGTTTTTAAATAATACTTGCCTCAATCCACTTCCATAATACTCTCAACAATACATCTATTGTGTGCATGCTCATAAAGCAAAGCTATCGCGCGCCTATCGGAAATTCAACAGCACCATAGCATTAGAAAAATATTCATCTCTCACACAATTAACGTAATTGATGTAGTTTTTCATTGAATAACGAATTCTAAAAATTTCAGTCTTATCACTGTCTACACATTATTCCATTGATATTGCTATAGATCAAACATTCATGTTTGTCATGTATTTTGAAGTTTAAATATGACAAATAATGAAACAATTAGGACATAAGGCAAGTGAAAGCGATCCAGCATCAAAATATAAATTGCAGAAACAGAACAATTCAACATGTACAAACCTATTTGCTAAACAAAGTTACCCAACCAAAACACCGTATTCTACATGTGTGCATTCACATACATTATACAAAACATTGCACATTTACACAGCAGCAACATACAATACAACGGTCTAGAAGTAACACACTGGGTGAGGACAGCAACTGAATCAGAGAATTATGAGATTCAGTGAAAGCTGACAGGAGTTGGTGGGGGGAAGGGAAACGCACAAAAGATTTGCACCTGCTAATGGACTTATCCACAAAACTAGCGATGAACAAATCAATTAACTCAAGTGAAAGAACTCGTTCAGAGTTCTTGAAAATTACTGTATAACAATTTTATAATCTTCCATCACTACACAGTGAAGTCCAGTCATCTCTACTCAAAAAACTCCTTGTAACCACAAGGGAAAGAATAGTGGGAGCAAAGGAAGCCTGAGCTAGTGCCATATGGTTGAAACAAAGAAATAGCCAACCACAAAAGGACTGTTGAAATTGAAAGATAATTATGAACTACCCATCACAATCCTAAGGGAACAATAAAGGAGGACCAGCAAAAAGGAGCTTTTCAACTTCATATACAACTAAGATCTCCATTCTAACACTAGCAATTAAAAATACAATTGCGTTTCAAACTACCAGATAGTATAAAGACAAACTCCCTACTCTAATCAAATCTTACAAGCTCATCCATCGTATTCCGTGTAAAAGAACAGCTAGACAAACCTGCAGGGACCTTGGCTAGCAGCACAGCTATTGTTTGTAACCCTCAAATAACCTGTACCAGCTGCTTCCCACTTCCTTTTCATTACACCACCAAGAACAGCTGGTACACATTTCTCTCTCAAAGAAAATCAAAGTTCAGAAACCCAGAATGCACTTTCACCAAAAAAATCAATGTTATGTGAAGCACAGAAGGTAACTGAATACAGGTGATGAGATAGAAAAACTATTAAAGTGAACCCTTTCTTTGGTTAAAAGAACCTCAATAATTATGACTTGCAATACATCGGTTAAATCTTGTGGAACACTGATAACATTTGAACGAACATCAAATTTTACAAAGAATATTACATTCTGTGAAAAGATTAATACTCTAACAAAAATTTAATTGCATACAAGAAATGGATTTCACTGCAGGTAAGTGTGCTTATTTTGAAAGCTAACCATGAGCTGTAACAACACTCTCCAAATTAATTGATCCAAGTTGTCTATACCACTAAATTTACAAAAGTTAAATGCTCTCATCTTACTATTCTTGAACTTGTCGTAAGTGTTAATTTCATTGTATGCTCTCAGATATAATTCGGTGAAACAAGACCCAACCTACATTGTAGCAGTCTTGAAACTCCTTACCTGGAGTAATCAACTGAAAGCGAAAAGAAATTGGCAAATTAATATGATTTATTTCCAATATACATATTGTTAATAAGCAGCGGATTTTTAAAACTTCTCTTCTTTCAGATATATGAACAAAAAATTAAAGATCTTCAATACTTAGCTATATGAATCTGAAAACTGTATTTGAGAACAATCTCCTGAATGGATGAGCTTAATATGTTTATATCAATTACGTTAAATATTGCTCCCCAAATATGAAGAAACACAGTCCAGAATTTTGCCCTGTCTTTAACAGAAAATTGAAACAGAAAATGCAAGAAAAACTCATGTCAGGAAGTATCTTCAGAGACAGAAAGTAAGATTGCTATCTCAGACTAACAAACTGTTGTCTAGGATTCTAAAAACAAACCTTCTTTGGGCCACATAGTACTTAGGCTGCACTGGGTTGTCAAAATTTCAGTTCTTATTCCAAATTTCCATTATCTGAAGTATTTCACTTTTTGTTCGCCATTTGTTTCAACTTCAAGATTTTGAGGTTTGGTCCTATGTTTGGTTTGGAACAAACAAGCATCATTTATTCAAAAAATGGTTACTGATTTTTGTTTTCTATTTGTCTTTGGTGTAAAGGGCCAACTTAGTTTTGTCCACCATTACCCAATGCATCAAAACTGTGATGCTCACTGTCTTCTTAGCAAAGCACAGCAAGTAACTAAGGAGAGCTAATAGAATATTATATTTATTGTGAGGTGAATTGAGTGCAAAAGCACACAGGTTATTTTTTACTTATACAGAGTGAGACCACATCTGCGCACAATATTAGTCACTTATTTAAAGATGTAAATGTATTGGAAGCAGTTAGGACAAGGTTTACAAGACCGATAGCTGAAATGGGCAGATTGTCTTGCGTTCCTCAAGTCCTGGAGTGGAATTCAAACCCTGAGCTTCTGGCTCAGAAGAAGAAATGTTACCCACTGCACCAGAAGACCTTCAAAAGTCTTTTAATGCAATCCCACTCAAAACTGATTTACAGGAGCACAAAGCAAACTGCACTCAAAGTGAACTAAGGAGAGATTAGAAACAGTCTTACAGGAGCTGAGGTAATTCAAGATAAAGAAGGGTTAAAGAATTACATTCCAAAAATAGGATGACAAAATTGTGGAGTTGATGTTCATCAGAAAAATGAGCTGCGAGGCCTGAGCTAGTCAAGAAACTGAGGTCATAAAGGGATTTTAAAAGTAATCAGAATTTTGGATTTCAGATGTTGAGGAACATTATCTATCAAAAAGGATAGACAGTATGAGAAAATGAGACTACTTAGGAATATCAGCAGCTAGATGACCACTAGATCACAGAGGAACAAAAGCCAACTAGAAAAGTGCCATTCTAATTGAGAAAAGAGGTGACAAGTGTTTAGATGAGGGTTTCAGTAGAATACAAGCTTTGGTTGGGATGAAACTACGTCTTGACGTGTAAGAAGACACCAGTGAAGAGTATGAGAGTCAAGAAACTCAACTGAGTGTGAAACAGAACATCAAACCACTATCAGCTTTAACCTAAGACAGCGGCCAGGAAGCAGGAAGGTATCAGTAGTGAGGACACGGAATCTGTTCCACAGCTGAAAAACAAAGCTTTTGAAAAGAAAAGCTTTGTCTTTCAAATGTTCATCTGGAGAAAACACATGCAAGTATGTTTGCCGAACAAGCAGTAATTGGATCCAAAGACAGCAGGAGTGGGTGTCATCAATGTTCATGTGGAAGCTAATCTTCTTTTTAATTAGTCCATTTTATGTGGGCATTGCTGGGTTGACCAACGTTTATCATCCACCCTAAGTGCATTGAGAACATGATGGTGTGCTGTCTCTTTAAACAACTACAGTCCTTGAGATGTAGAGACACCCACAATAATGTTATAAAGGCACTTCCAGGATTTTGACCCAATGACAGCAAACGAACAGTGCAATATTTCCAAGTCAGGCGGTGCATGGGTTAGTGGGGGATTTTATAGGTGATAGTATTCCCATTATTATGCTGCCCTTGTCCTTCTGGTCGTAGAGGTTGCAGGTTTGGATGGCTACTAAAGGGAAGGTCTGTTCACATATTACTCGCAAGTGAAATGCTAAATATCTAGAAACTACCAACTTTTTTCAAAACATTACGATGGTGCAGAGATCAAGTTTCACATAAAATTAAAACAGTTCAATGCTGTATTTAGAAAGTTCTCAGGAGAAGCCAGAGAACTATAGACTGATGAGCCAGACATCAACGGTGGGCAAGTTGTTGGAGGGAATCCCGAGGACAGGATTTACATGTATTTGGAAAGGCAAGGACTGATTAGGGATAGTCAGCATAGCTTTGTGCGCGGGGAAATCGCGTCTCACTAACTTGATTGAGTTTTTTAAAGAAGTAACTAAGAGGATTGATGAGGACAGAGCAGTGGACACGATCTACATGGACTTTAGTAAGGTATTCGACAAGGTGCCTCATGGTAGACTGGTTAGCAAGGATAGTTCACATGGAATACAGAAAGACCTAGCTATTTGGAGGCTGAACTGGCTCAAAAGTAGAAGACAGAGGGTAGTGGTGGTTGCTTTTCAGGCTGGAGGCCTGTGACCAGCAGTATGCCACAAAGATCGGTGCTGGGACCAATGCTTTTTGTCACTTATACAAATGACTTGGATGTGAATAGCGGAGATATGGTTAGTAAATTTGCAGATGACACCAAAATTGGAGGTGCAGTGGTCAGCGAAGGTTACCTCAGACTACAACAGGACCTTGATCAGGTGGGCCAAAGGGCCAAGGAGTGGCAGATGGAGTTTAATTTAGATAAATGTGAGGTGCTGCATTTTGGAAAGGCCAATCAGGGCAGGACTTATACACTTAATGGTAAGGACCTGGGGAGTATTGCTGAACAAAGACCTTGGAGTGCAGGTTCATTGTTCCTTGAAAGTGGAGTTGCAGGTAGGCAGAATACTGAAGGAGGCATTTGGTATGCTTGTTTTTATTGGTCAGTGCATTAAGTACAGGAATTGGGAGGTCATATTGTACCTGCACAGGACATTGGTTAGGCCACTATTGGAATACTACGTGCAATGCTGGTCACCCTACAATAGGAAGGATGTTGTGAAATTGAAAGGATTCAGAAAAGATTTACAAGGATGTTGTCAGAGTTGGAGGGCTTGAGCTATAGGGAGAGGCTGAATAGACTGGGACTATTTTCCCTGCAGCATCGGAGAACAAGGGGTGACCTTACAGAGGTTGATAAAATCACGAGGCACGGATAGGGTAAATAGACAAGGTCTTTTCCCTGGATTGGTGGAGTCCAAAAGTAGAGGGCATAGGTTCAAGGTGAGGAGGGAAAGATTTAAAAGGGACCTAAGGGGCAACTTTTCAGATGGAGTGGTGTGTGTACGGAATTACAACATTTAAAAGCCATTTGGATGGGTACATGAATAGGAAGGATTTGGAGGGGTATGGACCAAATGCTGGCAAATGGGAATGGATTTGTTTGGGATACCTGGTTGGCGTGGACAAGTTCAATCAAAGAGTCTGTTTCCGCGCTGCATATCTCTCTGACTCTATCTCAGCGCTTTTCAGCCATGCTTCACATAGGTATGATTTCATGTGCATTCCAAGTGCTATAAAATAGCCTCCAAGCTTTAATGAAGGTTGGAGTGAGATCAGAACATGAAACGCAAAACATAGCAACACTACTTGCGCACTAATATCATGTGTTGAAAAGATACGGAGAAAGACTAAGTCAAAGAACAGCTCAACATCCTTCAGTAGTGGTAATTCCATTCATAACACATAGCATTACACAATGTATTCAGATAGTTTCATTTTAAAGATACCAGCTTTTCTTTTAAAAGGATAATAAATATTCAACAAGTTATGCGAACATAAAACATGATGCATGTGCTCCAGAGCATGGTACTGCTGAACACATACATGTCCCATAGGTCAAGAAGTTGAAACTTGCTTCCTGTAGTATTGTAATGTAGAAATACACATTGGTGGTTTCGACTTATAGTACAAAAAAAAGGAATTTAGTGCCCAAGGTTTCGATGTCCACTTTTGTGTTCAGTACACTCCAGCAACACATGTAAGTTTTAAATTAAAAGTAAACAAACCACATTTTATAATACTAAGGACCACATTATGTGGAACAAAAACCATTGAAAGATGTCAAAAATGCATAATCACAGCTGACATTATTCAATTCTTGAACTCCCTTCATGACAGCTTTATCATTTCAACATGGGAGTAGTGCACTACATTCTGTAATGTGTTCTACAACCGCATAACAATATACTTGTAGATTTTATCATTTGTTTAAAATTCAGAATGGCAATTTAATAGTATTTTGATTAATTCATACAACTGAATAATGAATGGCTGGGGCTAAGCAATCACTCTTAACAGAATTAGGGAGGGAGTGAATCCAGCACCAATGAACTAAGATGTTGAAGAGACTTGTATATGGCACCCAAATCCCAGTACGGAACTACAAATGTGTAATTTACTCACTTTCACTCAACATTGTTGCAATGAGTTTCTTTTATGTTCATGTTGAGGTAAACATGGATAGATTATAAATCACTAATATTTCATTCTCTGACCATAAAATATCAATCTTTGATGATTCTGTTAACACTTGAGGCCAAATTAAATTTTATTCATGTCCCAAACTATTTCTTCTGACATAAAATAATCACATCCAAAATATATGGAATTTGTGAGCTACATGTCCAATATTGATATGCAAATCAATACTTCCTACCAATTTAAGCATTCCTCATCAGTATTGCAATGCTAATTGTGTCGAAGATAACAATGTATCTTGTGAAATTTGCTCGATCAGGTTTGGAAGCATTTTCTTACACCAGGCTTGCATTATTGGAATCACTTGATTCACAATCTAACCACTGGATGGCTTTTCAGTACAAACTGTTCAAAATACTTTATCGAAACGTTCAATCTACATTCTTAGAAGTTGAAATTGCTAATATCAAAAAAAAAGTAAACTTAAATATAAAGAAAATTACAAGTAAATGATTAAAATCATATTCACTCAACTGCTTGTTGAATCTTCTAACACTTCTTCCAGCACCACCTAAACTTAGACTTTTCATTTTTGCCTAGATGTGTTAAACAGTGTGAATTTAGATTGCACAGCCTGAGCAGTTTTGGTATCACTAATTTTCTAGGGTACATTATCACTCAACTTCGGTAAATAAATTTAAGTGAGGAGGACTGGAATGTTGTGGCATAACAGCAGAGAAAGGGAGAATTGAACATGCAGTTCAAAGGAAAAGAGAAAATGACAAAAATGGAGGGCAAGGAGTTGAAAGGTATCCAAAGTCACAATTCTTTGAATCATTTTTCACAATGGAAGCTACAGCTAATAGTGCTTCCTTTACAGCCACTAAATAACGCACATCCTCCCTGAAAGCATAAAGGGGAAAAATAAAGCGGGGGAGCACAGAACCAGAAGAAAGACAAAGTTAGAACAGAAACAAAGCACAAGTGGGATAGAAGCCAGAGAAGGGACAAAAATAGATAGAAATAGAGCAAAGAAAAACAATGCAACAGATATCTTGGTTAAAAGGCCATATTCAATTTACCACATGCAATAACCCAGGACTAGTTAAGATGTAGAAATCATGCAACAGAATATTAACTCAGTGTTTCTTAAATATTCATCACAAACATTGTGACGGCTTAATATTGTGTGAAATTATTTTGAAAAACATCCAGAAAACAAAACCATAACTTAAT
>NC_063348.1:11946474-11956318 GCF_021869965.1 Rhincodon typus
GCTGTGTTCATCCAGCTCCACACCTTGTGATCTCATAACTTAATGATACTGAATTCAATTAACTTAATTGAAACCAAATTACATGGTACCTTATAACCACATGATTTACATGCTATAAGCATGAAATGTTATTATGATAGAGAACTGCACAACACAGGAAAAGTAAAAATATTACTTTTAAGTCATTTCTCTAGTGTACTATTCTTTGTGCAATTATAAGCCAATTACAATATTGTATCATTGAATAAACTGTCATCTTTAGAAGAAAAGTATCAATCTAAATTGCAGATGGCTAGTGGCCTTCACATCAAACCGCTCAGGTAACTTCCCACAATACTCTATTCATTGTCGTGATG
Organism: Rhincodon typus; assembly: GCF_021869965.1. Classification (NCBI taxonomy): domain Eukaryota; kingdom Metazoa; phylum Chordata; class Chondrichthyes; order Orectolobiformes; family Rhincodontidae; genus Rhincodon; species Rhincodon typus. The sequence goes on from NC_063348.1 coordinate 11,946,831, forward strand.
AGTTACTAGCTGTAGGATAATCAAACGTCTCTGATTTCAAGATTGTGCCCTGCTTTCATCAATTAAGATCATTGACTATTTTACCTTGGTAATGCATTGAGATCCAATAATCATAATAAATTAAAGCATCTAACCTTTAGTAATCACAGTAAGGCATCAGTTTAAAATAAATCAAAATCTTAAAACAATGACAGTATCTGTGTAATAGGAGATATAGAATAAGTCAAGAGCATAGAATAGATTTGTGCAGTTAAATAAGGAAAGCTCAGGAACATCAAAAGTTTGGAATTTGTTGTTGCCAAATATAACACTGAAATTTGAAGCCTTTAGTAGCCAAAAACATTTGAGCTTTTAACATAGCCAGAAACAGATCCGTGACTCCTCCGTATGTACCACAAGGAACAGATGTGCTGTAGATAGGTGGGCAGGGGGAAAGTGAACCCATATTGCCAGATGGGGATTTTGGAGAGGCACCATGCTGTTGCATTCCTGTGCAAGAGTTGGAGGAGTAGGGTAACCACATGTGGGGAGAGGTTGCAGGCAAGAGGGAGCAGAAGAATGGAGGTAAGGGGAAGAGAGAGTATGCTAGGGCACAAGATACAACTTACAACAGTGTCCTTTATTAGATGTGAATATGCAACTGGATAACATTTGCTACATAATTGAGCGTGTGGAGAATTATGCAGTCAACTAATTTAGCATTGTCAGACAGGTTTGCTGTCTGGACCACTTGTGTGTACTGAAGGCTACATATTCACAGGCCCCAGTTCTTAGCAGTCAGAAAGATTATGTTACATACTATGCCAGTTTTAATGCTACAGAATAGGTGACAGTCCCTCTCTGGTTCATTTCTCAGGAAAAATCTTCACGAATTAGATTTTAAACAAGGCAGGTTGACTCTAAATAAAGCTTGGCAGATAACTATCAGTTATGAACTGGAGTGTTCAAGGCAATGCCTCTATCAGTCATTTACCAATCAGAGTCTACCTGCGAATCAATCGTTATTCTCTTCTCATGTTGGATAAATGGTCCTCCCTTTGGGATTTTTTGTGAATTGCTCTGATGAGCGCAAGACAAAATGTTTCAACAAAATGTGGCTTTTTCAGCAATATTCAAATTCTCTATTACGCAACGATTATTCTATGATTATAGCTTTCAACTGAAATAGTTTGGATCACTACATGGATTACAACATATTTAAATTCCAGTTGCTGTATTTGGAGATGTGGTTTATACTTATTCCTTATAACTTGATTTAAGTCAACTTGAAGTAATCTACAAATGGAAGAACTTCCAATATCATGAATACCTGCAACATCAGGCTCATCATATTCCCCAAATGAAAATCTGAATTAAAACTAGCTCATCCACGTAACTAAGATGTCCAAATCTGCAAGCATTAAAAAAGCACCAGATAAATGAATCTCACCATCACTGTACTCACTCCTTGTTCTGAATCCAAAAATATCAAAGCACAGCATTCACATTGTAGGCTGCAGTTCACGTATCTGACTGTGAAGTTTCTTTCTTTCTATAGTAGTGTTTAATAGAAACAGAAACTAAAAATTCTGGGCAACAATAGCAGAAATTGCTGAAAAAAACTCAGGTCAGGCAGCATCTGTGGAGAGAAATCAGAGTTAAAATTTCAGGTCCAGTGACCCTTCTTCAGAACTGACTGTCGCTAGGAAAAGGTTGGTATATATGCTGAAAATGGAGTGGGGGAGGGGTGGGGTGAAAAGGAGAGAGGAGCGAACAACAGGTAGAGATGAAACCCAGAGACAGAGAAAAATAGTTGGGCAGACAAAGGCATGGGTAAAAGACAGGCTGGGAGAATCAAGAGCTGCTAACAGGGACCAATCCTTTGTGGCGCAGCGGTAGTGCACCGACCCTAACAGTGGCTAGCACTGCTGCCTCACAGTGCCAGGGTCCCAAGTTCTATTCCACCTTGGGCAACTGTCTGTGTGGAATTTGCACATTCTCCCCATGTCTATGTGGGCTTCCTCTGGGTGCTCCGGTTTCTTCCCACAGTCCAAAGGTGTGCAGGTTAGGGTGACTGGCCATGTTAAATTGCCCATAGTGTCCAGGGATGTGCACGCTAGCCGGATTAGCCATGGGAACTGCAGGGTTACAAGGTAGGGGATGTGGACCTGGGTGGGGCATTCTTCGAAGTGTTGGTACGGCCTCGATGGGTCAAATGGCCCACTTCCACATTGAATCTCTACAATGATTCTACCTCTGGGTTAACAGACATGAGTCTCACCTGCTCCAGAGGTGTGTAATAACATCACTGAACAGACTGATTTTAAAAAAATTGCACTTCACTAATCTCTCATATTTACCAATGTAAAAAGCTGTGCTGATTTCAGGCAAAGTTAGGTCTTCAAGCAGTTCTGACAACCTATTAGCATCTAGTTTAAGAGTAATCACCTCAGCAAAGTCTGAGTGGAAATGCTAACAAACTGTTTTAGCCAATTCTCCTTTCTGTTGCACTTGGAGAATGTTCATTCTTATCCAAAAACTGGCAAATTAGTATTCCAAAAGGTAATTTGATAGCAGACATTAAGTATCAAGCCTGCAGTTATAAATGTTGGTTCCAGTTCATACTTGGCTGTATAAATTGCACAAAGAGGGCACGCAGCATTCACACAAACACACCAACTGTAAGTAATGGGGGCTGTATTTGTCTACTGGTCTCACAAGAATAAACTGTTAGTAACTAATGATGTCTTGGTTGCAACAGTTTCTCTGCTTATGTAATGATCTCTCATTTCTTCTGATAATGAAGAATGCAACTGAGCATGCACACGTGCTATATCACACCTGCACCAGTACATTAACTTCTAAGAAAATCTAATACCTAGCCTGCATGAGTGTAATCTGACCCAGTATAGAAGGTAGCTCCTTACGAGCTTTAATTCTACCATCACAAAGATAGGTAAGCTTACTACCAGAGTTGTTTCAATGCACATCATACATCATGAAACATAACAGACTTTGAAGATCTGCACCAAATATTAAAATGAAGCTTTTTAAATATCCATTTTATCTATCTCTGCCACAATCCTACATCAGCATCCCCTGTAACCTCCTTTCCTCCAAAGAGAATAACCACTGCTTAAATGACTTAAGTGTGTAGGCAAAGTCCCTTACTAACAGGACCATTCTGGTAAATCTCCACTGGACTCTCAGATTTTTACTAGATTGTGGCAGCCATAACTGGATTCAATCCTGTAGTACGACCGTCCATTCAGCATCACTTTGCTGCTTTAACGCTCAATACCTCTATTTACAATGTCCAAGATCCATATGTTCTGCTAACAACTCTCTCAGTATGTCCTACAAATTTCAAAGATTATGCACGTGACACACAGACACACAAATCAATACACATCTCATTTCTCAGTATTAAATTCTATCTGCCAAATGTTTAGCAGTCTGCTAGCCAACCCAGTCAACTGCAATATAGCATGGAATCATTCAGTTTGCCACATTTCTACACGTGTATCCCCACATTTACAAAAACTGATCCCTGGAGAACATCACTATTTACAAACCTCCAGTTTGAAAAACAAGTACCATGACTTACTGTTTTCTGCCATTAAGGCATTTTTTTCCCTCCAGTGTTGACACACACCCTCCAATTCCATGAGATTCAATTCTGTCCATTAATTTTTGATCCTTTGACTTTAAAATTCATATACTCATTCATTCCATTCTCATCTTTCTGACATTTCGTCAAAAAGATTCAATTATCACAAACACAATTGGGCTTTAAGTCGGCAGAAGTCACGACACCAGGTTATAGTCCGAAAGGTTTATTTGAAATCACAAGCTTTCGGAGTGCTGCTCTTTTGTCAGGTGAAGTCACACCATAACCTGGTGTCATGTGACTTCTGACTTTGTCCAACACCAGCTCCTCCACATCATGACTTTTAGTATGTTGATTCTATTTTAATGAATTAAAGCCACTGCATAACTCTGTTAATTTCTTCATTGATTATTACTTCCAAAACTTTACACTCACACAGGTTACTAGGAATGTTTTCATACCCTTTCGTGATCAAGGGTTTCAAATTTCCACTTCCCAGTCCTCAGGCACCTGCCTGTCTAGGGAAGACGGTGATTTATCCAATCTGAGTGCAGGCTACTTTATCAGTACAATCTGCTAACCAATTTCCACCAGATCCTAAACCTCTATCATCTCCACTTCTACAGATATTTTGTCAGCATCCTCTTCCTCATAGAAAGTACCCTTAGTGATTATTTTGAAAGTGGTCAGCCAAGGCTGGAATAATGTCCCTAATAATCTCTCATACCCACTTATACCCATATTTATATTCTGATAGAGAATTTAGGGTTCCCTTTTATGTTAACTGTCTTTCTTTTCTCATATCCTTTCTTTCACATCTAACTTACTGTATATGGCCTGGTTCTCTCTTGAAGCTGCCATTCATCATATACCTTCTTTCTTGTACCATATTTTCTATCTCACTGGTCATTCAAGTAGCCTTGATTTTTGTTACTCCACCCTTCCCCCACAGTATTTTGCTTTGTATTTTGCCCCACAGAGTTTGTTAACAGGGTTACAGCCATCTTCAAGATTACCCAAGATCAGAAGAGTCTCATCAGGCCTCCAATACATCTGCATTTACAGTGGAAAAACTAAAAGCGTGACAATTATCAAGAAATTATATAGTCTTCTCTGAATTACAGAAAATATCCTCATAACAGTCCTGTTAAAACCAATCACTAAACAGGCTAAACATGAAAACAGAGGAAAGGAAATAAGACAGGCAAAGAGACAATATAAAAATAGAGTGAAAGCTAACATAAAAGGGAATGCCAAGGTCCTCTTTGATTGTAGGCATAATCAATAGCGGAGGAAGTGCTGCTTTGATTAGGAACCAGAACAGGTTTCCAAAATCAGTAGAAATCATGAAGAGGATTGGAAGATGTGGCCAGCACTACTGCGACTTTATCCTCATTTCCCACAGCAGTCTAGGATATATCCCATCTAGTCTGGAATGCCGCCATAAATTTGTTCAGGAAAATCTGTTTGACTTGGGTCATACTGCGTTTCTTAATGAGCCAATAAAAATACAATAAATGAGGGATATGTTGCATATGTGACATTTGTCGTTTTTACAAAATACTTAATAGATTTATTAGCAAAACTGAAGTATATTGTATCAAAAAAGGGCAGTGCTAGGACGATAGAGAGAGACCCCCATAGTTCAAGAAGACAACTTACATTTTTTATACATATAATGACTTGGACTTGAGAAGAGAATACAATTCTGAAAGGACTTGCGAAATTTGTGAATGCAGTAAAAGTACAACAAACACGTGCAAGGTAAGAGGAGACACAGGCTGATTGAAAGGGTGCACAAAAGGCAAATGAAATTCAATACAGATAACTTAGTGGTGAAACACTTTAAGATGAAGAATGAAGTGAAACAACAGAGACTGAATGATACATAGAGCAACAGAAAAGTTCCTTCAGCACTTTGCTCTAGATGGTGGTTATGCCACTTAGGATAGGACCTTCTAATCTGGTTTATTGATAGGACTGCAAATGAAGCAGGTATGGAGAACAAGGAAGAATTGGGGGCCTCAGTAATTGTCCAAAAGATTGAAGGTTTTTGGAATGTGTACAGACAAAAGTAAAGTATGGAGTAAATTAACCACAGCACAGGAAGCCATTCAAGTGGGGAAATTATTAGTAATGTAATGACAATACAAGAGAATATATAGTTAAGGAAATAGACAGTTCTCTACTGCTGACAATATTTATTCAGAAGATTGTTTTGCCTGCCGAGTGGCAGGGTTTAAGATGTCTGCTCAAGGTTGGAGAAAAATCTGCAATGGGATCAAATTGTCATGGTCTAGGTGGACATCCCCCATCCATGAAAAAAAGCGGTCCCCGAGCCTCCGCTTGGTTTCAGGGAGGCTTGGGGACCGCTTTGTGGAACATCTACACTCAGTTCGCAACTGCACCTCCCAGTCGCAAACCATTTCAACTCCCCCTCCCACTCCTTAGACGATATGTCCATCCTGGGCCTCCTGCAGTGCCACAACGATGCCACCCGACGGTTGGAGGAACAGCACGTCATATTCCGCTTGGGAACCCTGCAGCCCAATGGTATCAATGTGGACTTCATAAGCTTCGAAATCTCCCCTCTCCCAACCGTATCCCAAAACCAGCCCAGCTTGTCCCCGCCTCTGTAACCTGTCCTTCCTCCCACCTCAAGGCCCACCCCCATCTCCTACCTACCAGCCTCATCCTGCCCCCTTGACCTGTCCGTCCTCCCTGGACTGACCTATCCCCCCCTACACTCACCTTTACTGGCTCCACCCCCGCCTCTTTGACCTGTCTGTCTCCTCACCACCTATCTTCTCCTTTATCCATCTTCTATTCGCCTCCCCCTCTCTCCCTATTTATTTCAGAATCCCCTTCCCCTCCCCCATTTCTGAAGAAGGGTCTAGACCCAAAACGTCAGCTTTTCTGCTCCTCTGATGCTGCTTGGCCTGTGTTCATCCAGCTCTACACTTTGTTATCTTACATTTAAAAGGCATCTGGATGGGTATATGAATAGGAAGAGTTTAGAGGGATATGGGCCAAATGCCGGTAAATAGGACCAGATCAATTTAGGATAGCTGGTTGGCATAGACAAGTTGAATCAAAGGGTCTGTTTCCCTGATGTATAACTCTATGACTTCTCAAAGACACCTGACAATGTTAACATGGGATAAAAGGGAGGGAGGGAGTTCAAACAATCAACAGGGAAATAGTGCTAGGAAAACTACTGAAGTCTGACAAATACCCCAGACTAGATGGCATGCATCAAAAGATCTTAAAAGGGTACCTGCTGAGATCAGAAAAGCATTGGTTCTCATCTTTCAAACTTCTTCAATTCATAAAAGGCCTCAATGGATTGGCAAATAGCCGATGAAACACCATTAATTGAGAAAGCAGAAAACTATAAGCCAGCTAGCCTACCATCTATCACAGGGAATTGCTAGATTCTGTTATTAGTGATACTGTAGAAAGATACTTAGAAAATCTTAACGCAATCAGGCAGAATTAACATGTTGCTGCGAGTAGGAACTGTGATCAACTCGAGTTTTTTGAGTAAGTAACAAGCAAGATGTATAAAGGGAACCATTAAATGTGCTGTATTTGGATTTCTAAAGGACATTTGATAAAAAGTGTCATATCAAAGGTTATTACACAACATAAGATGACATGGTACAGTAAAGTTGCCATAGTCTTACTGGATTAAAGGGTTGCTCTTTTATTAGACAGAGATGATGACTAGTAGTGATTTAACCAGAAGGTCACCACACCTCAGGCAAGGGGACAGGTTGAGGAGGACAGTCCTTCATGGTAATCTCAGATGATGCCGCACTGCTGGTATTACTCTCCATCACAAGCCAGCCATCCAGCCAATTGAACTAACCAACCTCTACTCATGAAGAAAGTGTTAACTTATTAGCATGAATATAAAATTGATTACCTGACAACAAGCAGAGGGTCGGGATAAATGGGCCCATTTCATAATAGTGAGCAGCAACTAGTACAGCACCACAGGTTTCAGTGCAGGGATCTTAATCGATTCCGATCTAAGACTTTGATATACGTACATTATGCATAATAGGTAAATTTGTCAACGACACCAAGACAGACAAAGTAAATTGTCAAGATGTACAGAATCTGCAAAAGGATTATAGATAGATTATTCATATTGGCAAAAATTGAACGGATGGAGAATGATGTGGGTAACTGCAAACTTATCCACTTTGACTAGGAGAATAGGGAAGCAGTATATTAATGTAAACAAAGAGATTGCTGAACTCAAAGGTACAAAATGATCCAGGTGCCTGGTACACAAATCACAAAAGTTAGTTTGCAAATACAGCAAGTGATTAGGAAAACAAATGGAATGTTGTTATTTATTGAAAGGGAAATGTAATCTTCGGAATAAAAGGAAATTTTACTGAAGCTGCAGAGCCTTGGTGAGATCATATTTAAAGTACTTGAATAATTTATTTGAAAAGGAATATAACTGTATTAGAAGCAGTTCTAAGAAGGTTCACTTGCCTCATTCTCATAAGAAAGGTTGGGCCTTTACCCACTGGAGTTTAGACTAATGAGAAGTGACCTTATTGAAACATCCAAGATCTTGAGAGAACTTGACTTGAATTCTGAGAGAACGTTACTCTTGCAGGAGAGATTAGCACCAGCAGAAACCACATCAGCTTGACGAAGATGAAATGAGCCAATTTCATTTCTCCGAGACAACAAGGTGCAGAGCTGGATGAACACAGCAGGCCAAGCAGCATCATAGGAGCAGAAAGGCTGACGTTTCAGGCCTCGACCTTCATCAGAAAAGGGGGAGGGGAAGGGGGTTCTGAAATAAATAGGGAGAGGGGGGGAGGTGGATAGAAGATGGATAGAGGAGAGGATAGGTGAAGAGGAAACAAACAGGTCGAAGAGGCGGAATGGAGCCAGTAAAGGTGAGTGCAGGTGGGGAGGTAGGAAGGGGATAGGTCAGTCCAGGGAGGACGGACAGGTCAAGGGGGCAGGATGAAGTTAGTAGGTAGGAGGTGGGGGTGCGGCTTGAGGTGGGAGGAGGGGAAAGGTGGGAGGAAGAACAGGTTAGGGAGACGGGGACAAGCTGGGCTGATTTTGGGATGCGGTAGGGGGAGGGGAGATTTTGAAGCTTGTGAAATCCACATCGATACCATTGGGCTGCAGGGTTCCCAAGCGGAATATGAGTTGCTGTTCCTGCAACCTTCAGGTGGCATCGTTGTGGCACTGCAGGAGGCCCAGGATGGACATGTCGTCTGAGGAACGGGAGGGGGAGTTGAAATGGATCGCGACTGGGAGGTGCAGTTGTTTATTGCGAACCGAGCGTAGGTGTTCTGCAAAGCGGTTGCAGTTGTTTATTGCAAACTACTATCTCTGATTCATTTCTCCGAGGACTGTTTGTCTACGGAATGCTTTTACCCAGAAAACAATAAAGACTTGGGCATTGATTTTATTCCCAGCTGCATTAGATTTCTGATTGACAAAGGAGCTGAGCATTTCCACAGGAAAGTGGAGTTGCAACCACAACCAGATAAGCATGATTCTACTAAATAATGGAGCAGGCTTGAAGGACCAAATGGCCCATTCCTGTTTTTAAGTTATGTTCCAATGTTACCAAGCTGGGCTTCCAACATCTGCTCTTCACAGAGGATAATAAGAGGACATTTGACACAGGCGTTTAGAAAAGAAAGATTTATTTAGATTAAATAAAGAAAATCTGTTTCCAACAGCTAAAGGGACAAAAACTAGATTTAAGAAACAATTTTTACAAGATGGCTGATTAGGAAAAAGGAATGTAAAATGCAAGTAATAATCAACTGATCTGGCAGCACCTGTTAAGGATGTAAGGTAATATTTCAGGTCAATGATCTTGAGATTTGGAATGTACTGCCTGATA
>NC_063348.1:11956818-11961113 GCF_021869965.1 Rhincodon typus
GGGTTCCAATGGTTGAGGATTTTAACTTTCCAAACGTAGACTCGGACCACCATAGTGTAAAGGGCTTGGATGGAAAGGAATTTGTTAAGTGTGTACAAGAATTTGTTTTATTCAGCATGTGGATGTACCTACCAGAGCAGCAAAACCTGACCTTCTCTTCGGAAATGAGTGGTCAGTGGGGAAGCACTTTGGGGCAAGTGGTCATAATTCTATTAGTTTTAAAATAGTTATGGAAAAGGATAGAACTGAAAAGGATAGATCTGAACGTTCAAAGTTCTAAATTAGAGAAAGGCCAATTTTGATGTTATTAGGCAAGAACTTTCAAAAGTTGATTGGGAGAGGCTATTTGCAGGTAAAGGGACAGTTGGAAAGTGGGAGGCCTTAAAAAATGAGATAACGAGAGTTCAGAGATACTGTGTTCCCATTAGTGCGAAGGGCAAGGCTGGTAGGTGTAGGGGATGCTGGATGACTAGAAAAATTGAGGCTGTGAGCAAGGGAGACATATGTCAAGTATAGACAGCTGGGATTGCGTGAATCCCTTAAGCATAGCGGGTGTAGGAGTATACTTAAAAGGGAAATCAAGACAGCAAAAAGGAGACATGAGATATGTTCAGCAAATAGGGTTAAGGAGAATCCAAAGGGATTCTACAAATACATTAAAGGCAAAAGAGTAACTCGGGAGACAATAAGGCCCCTTAAAGATCAACAAGGCCATCTATGTGTGGGACCACAGGAGATGGGTGAGATACTCAATGAATATTTTGCAGTGTTTATTGTAGAGAAGGAGTAGAGATATCTTGAAAAGTATTTATATTACAGGAGAGATGGTGCTGGTGTCTTAAAACGCATAAAGGTGGATAAATCCCCAAAACCTGATCAGGTGTATCCCAGAACTTTGTGGGAAGCTAGGGAAGAGATTGCTGGGCCCCTTGCTGAGATATCTGTATCATCAACAGCCACAGGCGAAGTGCCAGATGACTGGAGGTTGGCTAATGTGGTGACACTATTTAAGAAAGATGGTAAGGAAAAGCCAGGGAACTATAGACCGGTGAGTCTGATGTCAGTGGTGTGTAAGTTGTTGGACAGGATTTAATTGCATTTGGGAAGACAAGGACTGATTAGGGACAGTCAACATGGCTTTGTGCGTGGAAAATCCTGTCTCACTACCTTGATTGAGTTTTTTTGAAGTAGTGACAAAGAAGAGTGATGAAGGCAGAGCAGGAGACTCTGTCGATATGGACTTCAGCAAGGCATTCAACAAGGTTCCACATGGGAGACTGGTTAGCAGGGTTTGAACACAGAATCCACAGGTAGCTAGCCAATTGGATACAAAATTGACTTGAAGGTAGGAGACAGAGTGGTGGTGGAAGGTTGTTTTTTGGACGAGAGGCATGTGACAAGGTGGTGTGCTGCAAGGATCTGTGTTAGGTCCACTGCTTTTCATTATCTAGTTGCATGACTTGGATGTGAATATAGGATGTATTGTTAGTAAGTTTGCAGATGACACCAAAATTGGTGGTGTTGTGGACAGTGAAGTTGGTTATTTCAGAGTAAAACAGGACTTCGATCAGATGGGCCAATAGGTCAAGGAGCGGCAGATGGAGTTTCATTTAAATAAATAAGAGGTGTTGCATTTTAGTAAGACAAATCAGGCCAGGAGTTATACACTTAATGGTTGGGCCCTGGGAAGTGTTGCAGGTGCATAGTTCCTTGCTAGTGGAGTTGCAGGTAGGCAGGGTGATGAAGGCAGCGTTTGGCATACTTGCCTTCATCAGTTCGTGCACTGAGTATAAGAGTTGGGGTGTTATGTTGCAGCTGTACTGGATGTTGGTTCAGCCACTTTTAGAATACCGTGTTCAATTCTAGTCTCTCTGCTATAGAAAGGATGTTAAACTTGAAAGGGTTCAGAAAAGATTTACAAGGATGTTGCCAGTATTAGAGGATTTAATGGAGAGAGATGCTGAATAGGCTGGGGCTTTCTTTTCCCTATAACATCAGAGGCTGGGGGGTGTGACCTTGTAGACATTTTTAAAATCATGAGGGGCATGAATAGGGTGAATAGCCAAGGTCTTTTCCCCCAGAGTAGAGTGTCCAAAACTGGAGGGCATAGGTTTAAGATGAGGGGGAAAGATTTAAAAGAGATTTGAGGGGTAACTTTTTCACACAGAGGGTGGTGCATGTACAGAACAAGCTGCCAGAGGAAGTGGTGAAGGTGGATACAATTACAACACTTAAAAGGCACCTGGATAGTTATATAAATAGGAAGGGTTTAGGGGGACATGGGCAAATGCTGTCAAATGGGACTAGATCAGTTTAGGATATCCAGTCAGCATAGACAAGTTGGACCAAAGGATTTGTTTCTATGCTGTATAACTGTGATTTTATGAATCAGATCCTTCAAGTGAGGAGAGGGAGAAAATCAGCAAGACATGAAGACGCCAAAAACATTAGTTTACTTCGTGAGCTTCAAAATGACCAAAACATTCTATATCCAAATAAGTAATTACATTCAGCATTTAGAAGTATGCACCAACAGCAACAGCCAGAAACATATCCTGTATGGATTCAGCATTGCCGGTTAGCCCATCAACAAACAACATTCCAAAGTGTAACAAAACAGGAAAAACAAAGCTGCATTAATTGCTCGAGGATCTGGAATGTGAAAATTCTACTCAAATAATATTAACTATTTTTCTGTTTGCGAAACCCATAAAAGTTCATTATAAAGCTTTTTAACATCCTGACAAGGCTACATTCAAAAATATATCTACCATCTAACACCTAGACAATTTCATCACCACTGTTGGGTTTGATTGGAACCATGTCCTTGTAATAGGCTGCAGGAAGGCGGAGGAAGGGTCACTGGACCCGAAACGTTAACTGTTTTCTCCTCCACAGATGCTGCCAGACCTGCTGAGCTTTTCCAGCAACTTTGTTTTTGTCCTTGTAATAGGGCATTGCTTCAGGGCACTATTATGGCTTCAAGTACATAATTTTCCTCCATCTTCCCAAACTAATGTGTTTTGAGATTTTGTATCAATCTTTTGTCTTTCTATTTGAATATCCAAAAAAAGTATAAAACCCAAACAAGAGGCAATCACAAACCATACTGATTGGCATTAGGACCACTTTACATTGCTGACTGCATAGCAGTGAAACCAGGAAGACCTTGTGTACCAAAGAAACTACAGTGGAAATACCTAAAAGTACTCTTCTAGGTTGTAATATTTTCTTATATATTGATTTATGAAGTCTAAACCACGACCAGAACTCTCAGTTTAAATTTTCAATTTTCATTTAAATTACAACACTTCCAATTAAATTTGGTACATAAAATTTAAATACAGCCAAGGATCAAGAGAGAATATGATAAACCTTTAGAGCAGATGGATTGGAGCACTGAGATGTGACAATCTGTGAAGCTTGTTCACAGACATCTAATTTAATTTTGTATTTGTTGTTTCATAGCCATATGTCACGTAAGTATTTTTCTCACTTCTCAGTAATTTTATGCAATAACTTAAATTGATCAAGACATACCAGACCCCAATGAGTCTATTAGAGAAGCACAGACCATTAAAATACTAGAACTGGGTCAAAACATAATTAGTCAATCATTCAATGATGGCACAAGCTCTCATTTTAACTCAACTATAGTACATTCACACTTGAACCAGAAAGACAGAATTTGCAGGTTATTCCTTGGTCTATGATCTAAAAAAGGATTCATTTCTTGTTCATCAAAAGGACTGAAAACAGTTTTGAGAAAAAAAAGTGAGAGAGTGGCAACAAGGAGATGAATGTAGAGTGGCAGCAGGGAGGGAGAAACAGACAACAGCCAGTGGAGAAGGAAAGGAGAGCCAGACCAACAGTGAGACAGCGAAGGGAAAGGGGAAAAACAGCGATTGAGCGGTTGAAGAAAAGAAAGGGGAGCAAACAGTACAGAAGAGAGACGGGGGGAGACAGAGAGAGAGAGAGAAAGAAAGAAAGAGACGGGGGGGAGGGGAAGAGAGAAAGAGACGGGGAGGGAGAGAGGAAAAAAGAGGTGGGGATAGAGAGAAAAAAGAAGTGGGGAGAGAGAGAGCGAGAGCGAGAAAAGTGAGACAGAAACAGAGATGGGGAGAGAGAGAGAGAAAGAAACGGGCGGGAAGAAAGAGAGAGCGAGAAGAGAAAGAGGAAAAAAGAGAGCGAGAGAGAGACACAGCGGGGAGGGAGAGGGGGGAAGAGAGAGAGAGAGAGATAGAGAGAGAGAGATAGAGAGAGAGAGAGAGAGAGAGAGAGATAGAGAGAGAGAT
>NC_063348.1:11961513-11982939 GCF_021869965.1 Rhincodon typus
GACGGGGGTGGAGGGGAAGGGGAAGGGGAAGGTGAGGGGGGAGGGTGGGGGAAAGGAGGGTGGAGGTAGGGAGGGAGAGACGGAGGGAGGGGGGGAAGGAGGGAGGGAGGAGCGGGGAGGGGAAGGAGGGAGGGAGGAGCGGGGAGGGGGAGGGGGAGGGTTAGATATAAAGACAAGAAAAAGGAAAAGTACAAAAGCAGAGACACACAAAAGCACTGAGTGCACATGCAGTTATATAAGCACACAAAGGGAAATATAAATGATAAAGATGAGAAACAGAATGAGAAGAATAAAAAGAAAAGAAATAAGTGGGATTTAAAGAGAACAAAGGATCAAGAGTGAAAAATGGAATACGGCAGAACGCAGTTTTGACCACAAACGACGTATGCAAACACAGGCTCACTGTTCTGTCCGGAGTCACAAATGTGTAGTCATAATACTTATGTTGTGAAGAAAGCTCATCTCTTTAAAAAGGACACAGTCTTGCTAAATGGTCCCTGCAATGAAAGTTAATTATTATTTTGAAATTTTGATTTCAAAGCAGAGATCAATGGGTTTGGTTTTTAGAGCTTTGAAGTTCTGATTTTTTTTTGCAAAAAATGCATTAGAAAGTCATTTGGAAGAGTTGGCTCAAGACAGTTTAACTTCTTAAGCTGTTTTGGCAATCCAAGCTGACAGACTGGTTAAAAACCCTAAACTCATACAGATAACCCTTGGGTTAAACTTGATTGAGCTTATCTGTAATTTTTTGGTAAAGACAGAGAGAATCACATCCGGTGGAAGTGCAGGTGGTCAGCGAAAGGGAATGCTTGAAACCTTGTCATTAAAGTGAAGACAAGAGTCATACTTCACTGTCGAATGTCTCTAAAAGAATATTAGTGGGAATAAGGTTGGAATTTTTTTGCTGTTTATGAGATTTTTCAAAACTGTCATCTCACTAACTTTGTTTTTATTTTTGTTTGTGCAGTAAACTTATGTTCTTTTATTAGAAATCCTTTAGCAGCCTTGTGTGAATGTATTCAGTGACTAACCACCAAAGCAACCAAATTGTAAAAATAAAACTTATGGTGTAACAAACCAGGTTTCACACCCAAATGTGGTTTATTCCATCACTGTCATCAGGTGCAAAGTAGAGGCTCATCCAAGATAGATTCCTTTTGTATTTAAGAAGGACATGTGAATCTTTTAAAAAAAAAATAAATACGTGTGAGATACTGTGATAAAAACATTTACTTTGAAGTGTATTACATGAATTAGAACTCCAAAACAGCTTCAAATGTTGCTAAGACCTTTCTGGAATAAAAGACACAACAGTGGATTCTTTGACTAAAACTGTAAGTTAGTGAATTAATGGAAAAATTGAAGCTAGAAATAAAAGCACAAACTTGCAAGGATGAGATGCTTAAAATGACCACTCACCATTCAGAATTAAAAGGCAGGGAACTGAAAATTAATACTTTGAATAAGCCATGGTTTGGTTAGATATGAAAAGGACTTGACAGAGGCAGACAGGGGGCGCTGAAGAAGAGAGGTGGGAGTGGGTGGTTTGGGGGGGAGCGGGGATTGAACCAGAAGTAGAAGAGGAAACAGCATGAGAATGTAAAAGGGTAATGGAAGAGGAGGACAGACAAAAATAAAAATACAATAAAAAGATTAAACTCAGAGATAGGAAACTCGTAACATAACATGGTTAGAGAAAAGCTGTGATGAACGGAAGTAAAAGGTAGTTGCTCAGTATGATTCTGAATCAACTGAAAGATTTGATTTACTTAAATATTTACATTTCATGCCTAAATTTAAAGAGGTTGGAGTTGAAAGAATCCTGCTTTTATGGCATTGGTAAATCATAAAAAGCAAGGTGTCTATAGTAATTACTATTTCATTTGCTATTGATATAAAGCTCTGTGAGCAGTTAACAAACAGAAAGAAGAACCATTTTCAGAGAAACTATGATCAATTGCATAGGTATGATAAGAAGGCAAAATAAAAAACAGAAAAGGAGTTCTTTCATCTCAAATTCAACCAGTTCAAATGCAAGTCTACTGCCAGGAAAAAATTAAGCTTCTCTCAAATGTCATTCAACTGAACATTTCCAAGATGCTTTGACCCACACATATTAATACATATTAATACATTAAAAATAAAATTTAACCAAGTCAATTATTAACCAGCCAATAAATATATTTTCTGCAGCTGAAGGGCACTAGACCAAGTTATCCTAGCACTGTATATGTCGGTGAGGCAATTTTAGAATACTGCTTGAGATCTGGGTTACTGGTTCTAAAGAAAGAAGTTTCACTAAGGTTCCAAGTAGAGTGACTGATAATTTAGTCTCTAAGGTGTGAAGTTATCATCAAGATTTCAGCAATGAAATTTAGCTTTATTTTGATTTGGAGGTGCCGGTGTTGGACGAGGGTGGACAAGGTCAGAAGTCACACAACACCAGGTTATAGACCAACAGGCTTATTTGAAATCACAAGCTTTTAAAGCACTGCTCCTTTGTCACCCAAACAGAACTAGACTAGATCCTCGGTTGTACATTTCTCAGAGCTATCAACCTCGAGAATCTGAGACAACACAGCGTGGAGCTAGAGTAGGCCAGGCAGCATCAGAACAGGAAAATTGACATTTCGGGTCCAGACCCTTCTTCAGAAATGGGGAGGGGTAAGGGAACTCTCAAATAAATAAGAGGGGTGGGGCTGGGGAAGGTAGATGGGGTGGTGATAGCTGAGTGCGGGTAGGGTGTGATGGGGACTGGTCAGTGGGATGGGTGGGGCGGATAGATGGGAGAGAAGATGGACAGGTTGTGTCAGGTCAAGGAGGCAGGATGAGAAGGAAGGTTGGACATGGGATGAGGCCGGTGGTGGGGAGATTTTAAAACTGGTGAATTCCACATTTAGGTCATCAGGCTGTAGGCTCCCAAGGCAGAATATGAGGTGCTGCTCCTCCAGTTTGTGGGAGTTGTCATTGTGATACTGGAGGTGGCCCAGGATGAACATGTCACCCAGGTAGTGGGAGGGGGAGTTAAAATGGTTGGTGACCGGAAGGTGTTATTGTTTGTCACGCAGAGCACAGATGCTCTATGAAATGGTCTCAGAGTCTACGTTTGGTCTCACAAATGCAGAGGAGGCCACATCGGAAGCACAGATACAGTAGACCAAAGTTGATGGACGTGCAGGTGAATCGGTCTGATGTGGAAGGTCTGTTTTGTGCCTTGAATTGGAGAGGGGGGTGGGGGGGTGGTGGGGACGGTGTAGGGACAGGTGTCGCACTTCCTGTGGTTGCGGGGAAAGGTGCCGGGTGTGGTGGGGTTAGTGGGGAGTGTGGAGCGGACAAGGGAGTCGTGGAGACAGCGGTCCCTCCCTGGGTGACATGTCCACCCTGGGCCTCCTCATTCCATATCCAACCTTCCTTCTCATCCTGCCTCCTTGACCTGACACAACCTGTCCACCTTCTTCCCATCTACCCTATCAATCCCCACCACTCCCTACCCACACTCAGCTATTATCATCCCACGTCCTTTCCCCAGCCCCACCCCCTCCTCTATTTATTTGCCAGCTCCCTTCCCCTGTCCCGAACTGTCAGCTTTCCTGCTCCTCTGATGCTGCCTGGCCTGTTGTGCTCCTCCAGCTCCACACTATGCTGTCTCTGACTCCAGCATCTGCAGTTCTTGCTATCTCAGTGATTTAGAATCTCTAGATTAAGTTGTCAGTGTGCACAATCATTGGATTCACTGCAAGAATTTAAAAGGCATTGCATAAAAGGGGCATACATACATGTAGGAATCTTGGACAGCTGCACCATCTAATTACCATGAATTTTGTAACTGGTTTGATCACCTTTTGTTGTTGAAAAGGATACTTCAGCGACACCTTCTTGCCCAAGGTGAGGAGGACAATCTTTTTGGCGTCCTTCAGTGGATTACATAGGCCCCAGTCATAGTGAGGAGTGTTATAATACCAGGATAGGATGGACTCAAATGGACCAGGTACCTGTTATCTGTTTGATTTTGAATATTACTACGTACCTCTAAAGGTCAATGTCTACCAATGCAATCAGCTAATGACTGTGTAAAATATTGAAGGTAAACGGTTTCCTTAGAACCAAGAGATGTGCCAAAGGACTGGAGGGCAGCAAACGCACTGTTACTCAAGAATGGAGCAACAAATAAACCAGGCAACTAGAGGCCAGACAGAGGATGGGGAAACATTAGAAGGAATTCTGAAGGACAGAATTAATCTATACTTGGAGAGTCGGATCAAACAAGAACAGTTAGCATGGTTTTGCTGAGGGGAGGTCATGCCTGACCAACTTGATTGAATTTTTTGAAGAGGTGTGTAGATGAAGGCAATGCAATCAACATGGTCTTGGACTTCAGCAAGGCCTTTGACAAGGTCACACATGAGACTGACAATGAGAGAAAGAACCCATGGGATCCAAGGAATTTGGCAAAGATACAGACTTCGTTGAGTGGCAGGAAGCACAGGGTGATGGTTGAGGTGTTTTTGTAACTGGAAGCTGGTGTCCTCGGCAGTTCTGCAGGGATCAGTGCTGGGCACTTGCGGTTTGCGCATATATGATTTAGACATGAACATAGGAGGGTTGATCCGGTTTGCTGATGATACTCAAATGGTGGGGTGGTAAACAGTGAAGAGGATATCCTTAAATCACGGGAGGATATGCACAAGCTGGGGAAAAGCCGGTTCAGTCTTCACCTGTGAGATGACCACCTCACTGCACCTGGTAACCTCATGGTCAGCAACAAGAATGCTCCACATTGAATTCACGGTTCCAGCTCCGAAATGTGGTTAGCCAGTAGCTGCAGCTGGACACACCACCAACACACATGGTCACCAGGGAGAAATGAAGCTTCCATAATTTGCCACATATTACAGGAAGAGCATATCACAGGCGCAAATTCTGCTGCCATGACTTTCTTTAAACTCCTTAATTTTTTTGGGAAAGGGAGGAACTATGCTTATGTAAGAATAGTAACTGACTTCCTTTACACCAAGTTTACTTCCCTTATCATACTTTGCATACTTGAAGTGCTACATTGTATTGGTCCTGACTTCTACCTATTCCTGCTATTTTGCAGTTAATCCCTCCTTTCAAAAATCAAACCTTTTTAAAAATGAGGCAATCAACATATCATTTTCTTGTGATGGCATTGCTGTTTTTTCCAGTCAGCAGACCCCCTGAAGTTTCAGCTGTTCAATGAGGATTCTTCCCTCTCAGCTCAGCTGAAGCTGAAGTATATAGCCTTAAAAACCATAAACAAAAAACAACCTTGCAAACTATGAACCAAAAAAAAAAGCAAGAAGTACCTGTCCCCCTCTGCATCACATTTCGACAGTGTTTCAATGCCCAGAAACACACACACACACACACACACACACACACACACACACACACACACACACACACACACACACACAGAGGCAGTTCTGAAGCAGAGTCACCAGACTCAAACATTAAAACTGCTTTGTCACCACAATGTCAGAATGCAGAGTAACCAGTCAGAGATATGGCTCCTTAGCACTGAGTACCTCCCTAACAGTTCAAATTCATGGCTCTCAGAGCATTTCATGAGGTTGCTCCAAACACAGACTGACCTAGTGGAAACTTGATGGCTCTCCATTCAGGTTGGTGCTTAAAAAATGTTGGAGGTAATTTTTACTGAATTTAAAATAGGATCACATTTTGGAAACAAAGTTATCCCCCCTAGAATTTCCTCCTCATTTCTAAATAGCACAGCAGCCTAGAACATGTCTGATAATCAGGTCATAACGGATACACCGAAGCAGGTCACCCAAAATAAGACTATGGAAAGGGAAGCTAGTGAATCAGAAGGGATGGGAGTAGAAACAATTCTTAATGTATATTAGAATCATTACAAGAGACTACTGCCTCCATTTTGATTTCTTACCCTGACAATGTATGAAGCAACGACATTCATCATACATCTTCAACTGTGTCGAGAGAAACACATTGGTAGACTTTGCTTACCAGGTTAAAATTTCCACACTGTGACCTAATATATGAGGTTGTGCCTGTAATGTAATCAAGCTACCATGTTATGTCTCAGTGTTACTTGCATGATAAACCTCTGTGCTTGACTACAAAACTACAGTGATGTAGAGCCGTTCAGATAAACATCACCAGTCTGCTCTTAGTGGTTCAATCATTTTGACCCAATCTATTTTCTGACCAATACCAAAAATTATTTGACCTAATTGCACACGCTTAATAAGAAAAGTTAAAATCAGAAAATTCCTTTGCAGAAAAGAAAAAGAAAATTGTTTTGAAAAACTGGCATTCAACCAAGCATAAAACCACACATGGTATGAGTTTCATCTGACTTTAGCAAGACAATTTTGTGTGATAATTCATTTTGTTTGAAGTAAAACCTCAAATTAGCAGCATACACAAATATTGAACAAGCTGTTGGTACGTTTAGAACAGTTCTTATTTAATTATTTTGAAATCAACCTGCTCAAAGACCCCTATCACCTGATTATTCAGTCTTAACTACATAATTGACATAGTTGTATCTGGAAGGCAGGCTCTAGTGACACAGTAGCATTGTCCCTACCTGAGCCAAAAGACCAATTTTCAAGACCCACCTGCTCACAGATGGGTCTTTAAAAACATCTGTCATTGCTGTATCTAGTTCTAGGGAATCAAGTAAAACAAGTGAAATGCACCTTAGCAAGTCAAACAAAGTCATCATGATCATAACATAATTAGTTTCAAGGTGAACAAATAAAAGACTCAACTGAAATGCAGGAATTTTCAGAATTAGGCATGACAATAAAGCAGACCGGAATAAGTCTACAAGTCAGCATCAGTGTGTAGCAAACTAAGCAAGTGAGAAGAGCAGCTTGAGCTTCTGAAACAGAGAGACAAACAGCAAGGATAGGAGCTTCATAAAAAGTGCACGAGAGTGAGAACAGCAGCTTCACAAAGAATGCACAAGAGATGGAACAGAGCCAGAACCTTCTCAAATGTGACAGAGCATGTCACCAGCTTCATAAAGAGAAGAATGGACCTTTGAGAGAGGGCAGCTAAAACAAGAATAAAAACCATCAGGAAAAAGCCCTTTCCTATAACAGCCAAAGTGTGATGTCACAAGAAAACAAGGTGGTGTTTTGTAGCTATTTCTTGTGTCTATCAACTGGCCAACTGGTTTAAGTCAGGAAACATTACTAAAGTTAAAGAGCAGAGTTAAGAAGTTCACCACTAAAATTTTTAACATTCAGATTAATTGAATAGAATGGAGGTAACTGTTTAGATGACGTGTTGCTGCTGTAGTACATTGGAGCTTGTGATGACCAGTGCTATCCAGTGATTACATCTCCAACAAGTGTTGCCTGCTCGAGCAATGATGGCTCAGAGTTGGTGCGCTGAGATCTGAGCAGCAGAGACTGTGACAGATCAGGAAGGGGGCAAGTATCTGGACGCTGTGGTTCAGCAGGCAGTCACATCCTAGGATTAGTTACATAAATTTCATCTACGGTCAGGGTTAAGAGAACATGATTAAGAGAACATGACTGAGAGTGAGGCAGGTAAGCAGATCTAAAATTTAGATTTCTTGGAGCCTCATCCAGTGCCCTTACCTATTAGTTAAGGAGCTCTTGCTCTGGGTGTTGATATGGGCACTGACTACAGGGAAGCTGTGCAAACGGACCGCAGCACCAGGATTCAGAGCACCATAGCATACTTAGGAAATAATGTCCTCTGAAGCTAAGCTGCTACCAAGGTTCAGGACATCCTCTCTAGATTGGAGTTGAACTTGTGTGAGGTAAGGATCCAGTTCGCATAGATGTCCAACAACAAAGAAAGGACTAGGAAAGAGGTTCTGCAAAAGGATTACAAGCAGCTCAGGGCTAAATTAAAAAGTGGAAACATAAAAGTAAGAAATCTATGGATTAACTACCTCAACAATGTGCAAATTGGCATAGAGTATTCAAAATTAGACGAGTAAACGTATGGCTCAGAGATTGGTGTAGAAGAAATGGTTTCTGATACATGGAGCGGTGGCATCAGTACTGGGAAGAAAGATAGAGCACTGTTCCATTAGGATGGACTGCATTTGAACCATGCTGGGATCAGTGCCCTGGTGAATCATATAACTAGTTTTGTAGATAGGGTTTTAAACGATATAGTTGTGGTGGTTGGGGGAGGGGGTGGTGTTCAATTAAGGAGCTTTTAAAAAAAATCAAAGGAATGAGCGATCGGAGGTGCAGAGTCAAGTGGAGGCAAATTACAATCCAAGTGTTACAGAAAGGGTCAGAAAATATTTGCAGAAGAGTGCAGCAGAAACTTGGCAAAAGGTCAAAGCTTAAGGCTCTTTACCCTGAAGAAGGGTCCAGATCCAAAACGTCAGCTTTCCTGCTCCTCTGATGCTGCCTGGCCTGCTGTGTTCATCTAGCTCTACACCTTGTTATCTCAGGCTCTTTACCTGTATGCTTTCAGCACTTATGACAAGATAGAACAGTTCATGGCACAAATAGAAATAGATGAGCATGACTTGATAGCAATTACAGAGATATGGTTACAGGATGACCAAGACTGGGAACTGAATATTCAAGACTCTTTGACATTCCAGAAGAATAGACAAAAAGGAAAAGGAAGGGTAGCATTGCTGGGAAGGTATCAATGCAATGGTGAATAGTGATAATAGGCGCAAGAGATCATATTGAGAAGTTAGTTTGAATAGAAATAAGGAATGACAAGGTAAAGCAGTCACAGGTGGAAGTCATCTCTAGGCCGCAGGCGAGGTGCTTCACTGTAGCGCAAAGTATAAAATCAGGAGAGAGGTGAAAGCGTGCAAGAATCAATTATCATGGGTGATTTAATCCACATAATGACTCAACAAGTTAGATGGGCAACGTTGACAAGACGAATTTCTGGAGTGCATTCGAGATTATTTCTTAGAGCAGTACATTGCAGAACCTACTGGGATTGAGTAACGTGAAATGAGGTAGGATTTATAAAGATTTTCTAGGGATAGCAATAGGGTGGAGATTTAATTCAAGTTGGTGGGGGGGCAACTTGGGTCTCAAACCAGCATCCTCAACTTCAGGGCAATTGCAGAGGTACGAAGACAAAGCTGCCTAAGATGGACTGGGGAAAATAGACTAAGGGCAAGGATAGTGAATGGCAATGCCTTCAAGCAGATAGTTCATAATGTTCAACAAAAATTTATTCCCGTCAAGAAAGAGGCAGACTCTATGAGAAGAGTCAACCTGTGGTTAACAAAAGCAGTCAAGACAAGTAGCCAATGACAAACAAGACATACAAAGCAATGAAAACTAGTGGTAGGCCAGGGATTCAGAATTGTTATGAACTATCAGCATGGGTTTTAATGATTAACAAGTTAGTAAAAAAGGGTGAAAATTAATTACAAAAGTAAATTGGCAAGACACATAAAACCAACCAGCAAAATACAGGTATATAAAATGGGTGCACCTAAAGTGAGCATGGGACCCTTGGAGGATGCAGGACGTGGAAACAGAGAAATGGCTGGTCATTTAAACCAATGTTTTGCATTGTTCTTCACGATGGAAGACACTATAAACACCTCAAGGATAACAGATAAGCAAGGTGCTAACAGGAGGAAAAATCTTGCAAAAGTCTCTATCACAAGGGACAAATTATTTGACAAACTAACGGGACTATAGGCAGACAAGTCACCAAGACCTGCAGCCCGCATGCTAGAGTTTTAAAGGAAGTAGCTGCAGAAATAAGGGAGGCTCTGGTTAAAATATTTCAAAATTCACAGGATCCCAAGAGGGTTCTAATGGATTGGAGAACTGCTAACATGATATCCTGTTCAAGAAGGAAGGGAGACAAAAAGGAAAAAAAAAGGGGTCAGTTAGTCTAATCTGTTAATTGGAAAATGCAAGGAACAAACAGTGGGGCATTTAGAAAATCTTAACGCAGTCAAACAGTCAGTATAGTTTGTGAAAGGGAAATCACATATGACAAATTTGTTAAGAGCTCTTTAAGACTATCCAAGCAAAGCTAACAAAGGGAAATTAGTACAAAGTGTATCTGAATTTCTAGAAGATATTCAATAAAAGATGTCACCTTAAAGGTTATTGCACAAGGTAGAAGCTTGGCCAGTGGCTCAGTGGCAAGCACACCTGCCTTGCAGTGTCACAGACCCAGGTGCAATTCCAGCTTTGGATGGCGGTGTGCAATTTGCACATTCTCCCCATGTCTGCATTGGTTTCTGCCAGGTGCTCCAGTTTCCTCCCACAGGCCAAAGATGTGCATGTTAGGTGGACTGGCCATGCTAAATTGCCATGTAGTGTCCAGCAATAAGTAGGCTAGGTGAATTGGCCATGGTAAATGTGAGGTTATGGGGATGTAGTAAACGACTGGGTCTGGGTGGGATGCTCTTTGGAGGGTCAGTGTGGACTTGACAGGCCAAATGGCCTCTTTCTGCACTGTAGGGGTTTTATGATTCTAAGCTCTTTATATTGGGGGTAATATATTAACATGGATCAAGGATTAATTAAAATACAGAAGACAGTCAGAATTACCTGAAAAAGATCTGTTTCAAAAGACACAACCAATGGAGTGCCACAAGGATCAATCCTAGAGCCGATTACTTAGCACCTATAAATTAATGACTCAGAGAAGAGCGCAGAGTATAATGTATCTAGGTTTACTGGTGATACAAAAATTGGTGGGAGGGCATGCTGTGATGAGGACATAAGGAATCTGCAAGGGGATATAGACAGGTTAAATGAATGGACAAAAGTTTGGCAGATAGATTTTCACGTTGGAAAATGAAAGGTTATGCACTTTGGTAGGAAGAATGAAAAGGCAACTATTTAATGGGGAGGGCCCAAAAAGTGTAGCATAGAGCTATCTGGGTACATGGAATACAGTTAGCCTGCAGGTACAGCAAATAATTTAAAAGGGCAAATGGAATTGCCTTTTTTGCTAGGGTGTCAGAGTTTAGATTGGATAAGTCTTCTTACAATTGTACAGGGTGTTGGTGATGTAGCACCAGGATTACTGCATACCGTTTTGGTCCCTGTCTTTAAAAAAGGATACACTGACAGTGGAGATTAACCAGACTGATTCCAGTGATGAAGTAGCTTATGATCAAGAACAGCTGTACAGGTTAGACTTTATTCATTACAGTTTAGAAGAATAAAGGGATGATCTTACTAAAACGTACAATATTTTGAGGGGCTTGACAGGGCAGATGTTGAGATGATGTTTCCACTAGTGGGGGACCCTCAAACTAGGGTACACAGAATAAGGAAACATTCATTTAAAACTAAATGAATGAATAATTTAATGTCACGTGTACTTTACAGTGAGTAAAATACAGTGAAAAACTTTTCCACCGTAACCACAATCTAGCAACATTTTGAATAGTTTAAGAATAAGTAAAAAACAAAGATCTAGCTTAAAACAGTCCGTCAGTCCTGAGCCTGCTCATCATCAATAAGCCCTGTACGGCCATCCCTCCTCCACTATCTTGCCACTGTATACACTGGACCCAACCAACACTGAAGTTGCCAGTCTTCAGGCAGCATCTTTCGCCACTTTATCCTCCACCACCTGCGCTGGACCCACCAACATCAGAGTCTCATTTCTCAGCGTTGGGTCCACATCAAAGTCACAGTGATGCCCTTCCGCCTCTGCTTCACCGCCAGACCCTACCAAAGTCAAAGTTGCCAATCTTCAGGCACCATCTTTGGCTTTTGGGCCTACCTTGCCAATGTGGTCTCTACTAATTCAGATGCCAGGTCACATGCTCACTCAAATGTGTGCTGGGATCCTTTGCTGCTGTCTGAGCTCAGGACGAGAGGCAAATAAAGGAAAGAGGAGTAAGAGAGAAAAAGGAAGAAAAATCAGTCTGAGAAGACAAGCCTCAGCTCAAGAGTCCTCGCCCACCACCATCCTTCTGACATATGACGACTGCGATGTAAACAAATGTCTTCTCAAATAGGGTAATATTTGTCTGAAATTCCCTACCCTTGAGAACAGTGGAGATTAGATCACAAAATATTTAAAAAGGAGATAGAATTCTGAAATGGCAGGGAATCAACGGCTATGCCAACCTGGCATGACCCAAGAGTTGATGCCCAAGGCAGATCAGCCATGAGTTTGTTGAATAGCGGGGGAAAAAGACTCCAACTATCCAATCTATCCATGTCTCTCATAATTCTGTAAACTTCTATCAGGTTGCCCTTCAGCCTCTGATGGTCAAGCAAAACAAACCAAGTTTGTCCAAACTCTGCTCATAGTTAATACCCAGCAAACCAGGCAACGTCCTGGTAGAATTGTTCAGTATCCTTAGCAAACGCCTTCTTCACTATCCTATTTACCACTTTCCAGAAACTATCAACCAGCTCTCCAAGGTCTCTTTGTTCAGCAACACTCCCCAGGACGTTACCATTAATTGTATAAGACCTGCCTTGAATTGCCATTCCAAAGCGCAGCATCTCACACTTATCTAAGTTAAACTCAATTTGTCTATCTGAACAAGACCCCTCTGTACTCTGAGGTAACCTTCTTCATTATCCACTACACCTCCAATTTTGGTGTCATCTGCAAACTTACTAACCATACCTCCTTTGTTCTATCCAAATCATTTGTATTGATGATGAAAAGCAGTGGACCCAGCACCTATCCATGCAGCACACCGCTGGTCACAGGCATCGAGCCTGAAAAATAACTCTCCACCACCACCCTCTGTCTCCTAACTTGGAGCCAGTTCTTCCTCAATTCTATGTGATCTAACCTTGCTAATCAGTCTACCATGAGGAACCTTGTCAAACGCCTTACTGAAGTCCACATAGATCAGATCCACCACTCAGCTTTCAATCTTCTTTGTCACTACTTCAAAACACAATCAACTTAGTGAGACACGATTTCCCACACACAAAGCCATGTTGACCATCCCAAATCATGGTTGCCTTTCCAAATACATGTAAATCCTGTCCCCCAGGATTCCCTCCAACAACCTGCCCACCACTGATGTCAGTTTCACCAGTCTATAGTTCCCTGGCTTTTCCTTACCACCTTTCTTAAATAGTGGCACAATGTTAGCCAACCTTCAGCCTTCCAGCACCTCATCCATGGCTATCGATGATACAGATATCTCAGCAAGGGGCCCAGCAATCACTTCCCTAGCTTCCCAGAGTTCTAGGGTACACCTGATCAGGTCTTGGGATTTATCAACTTTTATGTGTTTTAAGATGTCCAGCTCCACCTCATCTGTAATGTGGACATTTTTCAAGATGTCGCTATTTATTTCTCCACATTGTCTATCTTCCATATCCTTCTCCACAGTAAACACTGATGCAAAATACTCGTTTAGTATCTCCCCCATCTCCTGTCGTTTCACACATAGGTGGCCTTGCTGATTTTTAAGGGGCCCTATTCTCTCCCTAGTTACCCTTTTGTCCTTAATGTGTTTGTAGAATCCCTTTTAATTTTCCCTTACCCTATTTGCCAAAGCTCTCATGTCCCCTTTCTGCCCTCCTGATCTCCCTCTTAAGCATACCCTTACTGCCTTTTACTCTTCTTGGGAATCACTTGATCTCTGCTGTCTATACCTGTCATATGCTTCCTTCTTATTCTTGACCAAAACCTCAAAATTGTCGAGTTGTCCAGCATTCCCTACACCTAACAGGAACATACCATCTCTGGATTTTTGAAGGTTTCCCACTTGCTAGTCGTTCCTTTACCTGTGAATATCCACCCCCAATCAACTTCTGAAAGTTCTTGCCTACTACTGTCAAAATTGGCTTTCCTCTAATTTAGAACTTGAACTTTTAGATCCATCACAATTTTGAAACTAATAGAACTATGGTCACTGGCCCCAAAGTGCTCCTCACTGACATTTCAGTCACCTGCCCTGCCTTATTTCCCAAGAATAGGTCAAGCTTTGCACCTTCTCCAGCAGGTACATGTACATACTAAATCAGAAAATTTTCTTGCATGTACTTAAATTCCTCTCCATCCAAGCCCTTAACACTTGGTCAGTCCCAGTGTATGTTTGGAAAGTTAAAATCCCCTATGATAACCATTCTATTATTCTTACAGATAACTGAGATCTCTTTACAAATTTGCTTCTCAATTTCCCGCTGACTACTGGGGGGTCTATAGTTCAATCCCAATAAGTGATCATCCCTTTCTTTTTTCTCAGTTCCACCCAAATAACTTCCCAGGACGTATTCCTAGGAATATCCTCCCTAAATGCAGCCTTAATGTTATCCCTTATCAAAAACACCACTCCCCTCCTCTCTTGCCTCCTTTCTATCCTTCATATTGGATCTATACACTGGAACATTAAATTGCCAGTCCTTGTTACAAATACAAAGTCCTACCTTCACATTGAGAATAACTTACATCTTTTTCTGTGATACTATCACCGCGTTAAGTAGAATAGACTTCCAACATGTATAGCTACTCAATAACGGGTGTCCTTAGACATTCAGCAGTAAAATCATAATACAATATAATCCGCAACCAGTACTTCCCCAACTCTACCTATCAAGCCAGGGAATCAACCTTGGTTCAATGAAGAGTGCAGGAAAGCATGACAACAGCAGTATGGGGTATACCTAAAATTGAGGTGCCAACCTCGCCGCAAACAGCACAAGTAGTAATTAACAGACAGGGCTAGTGTTTCAACATACAGTAAATCCAAGTTCTGCCACATCCAATGGTGGACAATTAAATAACCCACTGCAGCACAAGGTTCTAAAAATATCCCCAACCTCAATAAGGGGGGTGCTTAGCAGATCATTGTAAAAGACAAGGCTGATGCATTTGCAACAACCTTTGGCCAGATATGCTGAATGAATGAGATGTCCCCAGCATCACAGATGCCAGTCTTCAGCCAATTTGATTAATTTCACATGATATCAACTAAGAGAGACGGGGGGGAGCCACTGGACACTGCAAAGGCTGTGGGCCCTCACAACATTCCAATAATAGTACGGAATACAATATGCTCCACAGCCCGAGCCAAACTGTTTCATTATAGCTACAACATTGGCATCTATCCATCAATGTGGAAAATTTCTCAGGTATGCTCCGTACATAAAAGCAGGACAAATCCAACCCAGCTGACTGTTATACTTGCTAGAAGCCGCAGATTTTTAAATATGGAGGGCTTGTCATCTGTAAACTGAATGGCTTTGTCAAGGCGTTGGGGAGCACCTTGTTCCTGACTTATTCCCATTTCAACACCTCAAGCAGAATGGACTTGCCTTACATGAACGTAAGAAAAACTTAGGGGTAAGTAGTGTTCCCTGGTGCATTATCCACAGTAACAGCTCAACCAAAGTCAACTTGCCAACAAATTACCACCTTTTTTCTCATTAGTATGAAGTATTATCCTATCAACTTGGTATTCTTGCATCTGTCCTAATGAAAGCAAGATGAAAAGCTTCAACAGCATGCCTTTTAATTACAGCAATATTCAAGTTCTGTACTACCAAGCAACTATAATACAGTATAAGCAATATTATCCACTTTGCTAGGAAGAATGAAAACACAGTTTTTTTTTTAAGAAATAGTACAAGACAAATAAATGTTGCCATTAAGGGGAATTACAGAATGCCTGTACAGGAGTTACAGAAAGTTAATGGGCAAGACAAAGAATTAGGAAGTTAAATGTTGTCCTTATTGCAAGGGGTTGCAGAATAAAAGAGTGTAAGGAAGTCTTGCTGCAATTCTATGAAGTTTTAGTGAAACCACACCTGCTGTACTGCATAGTTTTTGTCTTCTCACCTAAGACGACAAACTGAACCCCTTCTAGGGAAACTAAGGTTCACTAGATTAACTCTTGAGATGACGGATATTCTACGAAAAGCGATCAAGAAGAGGTGACCTTTAAACTCGAGTTTAGATGAAGGAGAGAGCATCTATTGAATTGGGAAAAATTCTTCTGATTTTGCTAGGAAGCTGTTCTCCTTGACAAATAAGTCAAGAAGTAGGGGCATAGTCCCAGGATGAAGGTTTATTTAGAAAGAGAAGAAGAAAAACTGAATCTTTGAAAAGTGTAGACAGCTACACTGAGAACTGAGATTCACTTTTTTTTCTGACCATAAGTGAATCAATGAATATAGAGAATAGAGCAGGAAAAGTACAGTCTACAAAGTACAGTTATGATCTTAGTGAATGGCAGGTCATTTGACCTAAAACTGTTCTAATTTCACATGATGGAATAAGGTATATTTCCTGCAGTTTACCACTCATAACAGAATACCTAAAAATATTGATGATGGATTAGTACAGTCACCATTCCCAATTGAGTCCCATTAACATTATTAGCTTCAGTTGTGAAGCAACAAAAATATTTAGTAAACTTTAATTTTGATCTAAACAGTAGAATCAGTAAAATCTAAAATTAAGAGTCCCTTCAGGTATTGTAAGTATAACAATGTTGCCATACTTTTTGCCTAATACACAATTAAGCAACATAGCATACGAATTGCAGTGCTGGTGCAATGCCAGGCACATAGCCCACATGTTCCAGTGATTGCTGGTCCAGGTAAACAGCACGTTTTTCAGCTCATAACAGAGAGTACAGGCTGTATCAAGTAATTTGTACTGACAAAATTCAAAGCAGGTGTTAGATGTAATTCAGCAATTGGCCAGTGCTTGCTGAACACTCCAGAGTGTGCTCATAACACCATTAACAACCAATTTTAGATAATCAGTTGCGTTCATAACATGGTTCATTAACACTTGCTCAAAGCAAGATATACTGATACGCAAAGGCACAGTCTCTGTAAACAGAAGGAATATTTTGAAGACTTTTGCCTTTTTTCAAATTTCACAGGAGCCTGAGGAACTTATTGTGCTCCACTGCTTTCTGCACGCAACAATTTGGTCAGCGTTTACTTGCCAACCAATCAGCATCCTTCTCTCCTTTTGTGTAAATTGTACTGATTGTTTGAAATCTGACATTAGGACCGTAAGATTCTTGAGTTTGTCCTGATGAATGTAAAATGAAATATTTCAGCAACATGTTCCTTGTAACAACATTCAATGCCTGAGTACCTTATATTCAAGAATGTGCCAATATTATCAACATCAAACTACATGATAGCACAACCTGTGGAAGTCCCAATAGAATATTTGGTGATTGGAGTGTAATGTCTTTCACATATGCACTCTTCCAATGTTTCAAAATGGAGAAACAAAACATGGTCAGACAAAGGCAGACATTGTTAAGCAACTTTATTTCACGGTCAGTAAATTAACACACGTCAATAGTAAAAGAAAATTCTACTTAGTTCAATCTCATTTCTCCCAAAAACATGGAGAAAAATAAGTCATGGAGGCAGTCCTATTAATGGATAGCCAATTCCTTTAATTTCTAAAAAAAAAGCTCAAGGTACAAACATTGACCTCATGCATTTTAGTTTTCAGCTCTGAGCCAAGGATTGTAACTTTCAGTCTCTTTAGAAATGGGTTTTAAGTTGACTTCATGAATTAGAGTAGCTTCAAGTAGTGTATTATGCCACTCTACAACTTCTTTAGTGTGAACATTTTCAATGCCGGTCACATTTTCAAAATCCTAATTATATTCAATGATTTAAACAACAAACAATTCTAGAATTCTTTCTCCAAATATGAAGAGATCAAAGATTGCAACTCTGAACAAGTATAAAGATGACAGTATGAAGAAGAATCTGGCTAAATATAAAGTGGACGGAAAAGTAACACTCTGAAACCAGCTAAAGCATATACAAGTCACCCGTTTAAATCAATACACCTACGTAGCTGCACATAAACAATTCAAGAGGCACACACTTAAATTACCCCATATTGCAAAGAAGATAGATTAGAGGCTATGCTATACATAAACGTGAAAAAGTGAGTGAGATATTTCAAAAAGTAATAGTTTGGTAACTAACATACAAGAGAAAGTCCAAAGCTCTTCTACAGACATATTAACAGTAAGAAGGTTGCCAGATGTGGTGAGGTCAGTTGGGAACCAAAATCAAGATATCCTGGTAGAAACACATTACATTAATAAGATAAACTCTCCCAACATTTTTCTTTCCTTTTCTTTGTCCGTTTTGACCTTTCTCTCTTTTGTGCTGTCAGGTTATAGCACATCTGCTCCAGACATACCTTTTGCTTTTTTTATCTTGCCCATCACCATTCCCTCTGGCCTAGGAAAATCAGCTCTACTGTCATTAAATCTCTTCTGTATCCCAGCCTATCACAGAACTCCCTTTATCCTTGTCTCACCCACCCTTTGCTTAAATCCTGTTATATGTCTAGCATTTCCCAGTTTTTATGATAGATCATCAACCTGAAATGTTGACCATTTCTCTCTCCCCACACACTTCCTGAGCTAAGTATCTTCGATATTTACTACTTTATCCTAAATGAGTACTCAATTGTGTGAGAATTTTCAAGCAAAGAGTTTTATCCCCACCCACCGCTACAATAGCGTGGAGGGCACTGTATGAGATAACCAGTACAGAAAGATTAAAAAGAGAATAAGTCATGCAGCAGAATGCACCTTGCGTTGCTCAGGGAAGGAAAGGTAGAAGAAATTAGTGTGCAACCCTAATTTTCCAATCCTTCTGAGATTCAGCTTCCTTTTTATGGTACTAAATGGCTAGAGGAGTGCAAATGTGGTATGCTTGCTCAGAGAATCCTGGCAATTATATGCCAATCAATTTAATATCTGTGGAGGGCAAGTTTCTAGAAACGATAATAAGAATTAAGAGCCAAGTGGACATGCATGGACTAACAAGGCAGCCAGCACATGAGGGCACAGCTTGCTTGACTAACTCATTCGGTCCTTTAATGTGGTAACAAAGTGGATACGTACATGGAATTTCACAGTTGTTTGATAAAGTCCTACATAATAGTCTTGTTAGCAAAACTGTGATAAAAGGAGTTGTTGCCAATTTTGTATTCACACTGATGAGTGATTCAACACAGGGATCTGTGATGAATGCAGCTGTCAGACTGGATCTATGGATACAGAGAAATAATGCTGGTTTTCAGTGTAAATTGATCATTTCAACCAAGGGGTGAATGGAGGAATTCTTAAAGTTGTTCTGGTCTCAAAAACTGCAACTACAGCAAACAATGAAAAATACTCAAAGAAACTTCAAAAGGACAAAGCCAGGCTTTGTGGAGTGAGTAGAAATATGGTAGAAGAACGCCAAGGGAAAATGTGAAGTCATACAATTTGGTAGAAAGTAGAGAAAACTATACAAACTGAATGCTATGTTGGCACCACCATTAAAATAGAGAGAGACACCTGAGGATATTTGTGCACAAATCTTTGAAACAAGATGTAACAGGTATTTAATATCAAGTGTTTAGATAAATAGGAACAGTTTCTAATGACTGAAGGGTTAGTTAGCAGAGGGCAGAGATTTAAGATCAGAAGAATCGCACGTAATGAGGCAAAACATTTTCTCAACACACTGGACAACATTTCCCACTTTTCAATTGAAGTGTTTTGTAGAGTGAGATTTGGCTCATCAGATTTATCAGTCAGAGCGACTTTTCTCGTGCCGTATTCCACACTTCATCAATTATGCACATGGGTTCTCGGGGCAACTTTCTCTCAGTATTTCATAGTAGGATAGGTGAAACAACTCACCACTGCCAGGACGTGCCATCTTTCAGGCCTCTGGTACCACATTTCAAGTCCAAGTGCACTGGGCTCCCTCCTGACTCTTCAAACAAAGAACAATCCCTCAGACTGTGATGCTCAAGCGTCTACAGTCTGGATATTGTGCCAGGAAATTAAAGCTCACTCCCGGTTTCATGGACCAGGACAGTGGAGAGGAATTTCTCATCCGGGTGACAGCCACAGAAGGCCACATCAGTAGACCAAGCCAGCTTGGGCAGAGATTCCAGACCAAGTCAGTGCTAAGCTTCAGGTAAAGCAAGACACCCAGCAGTGCAGGAAACTGGTGAACGATCTTCTGCGCTCAAGAAGGGTAAGTGGTACCATCTTCTTTCTGCAATCTCACACTCACAGGGTCACCACTATCACTGCAAATACATCTCACCAAAGGTTCATGGGCTACAACTCTCACCTTTGCATGCATTATGTCCACTCTTGCACTTACCCATCTTAAATTCCCAAACTACTAACCCTTTCTTCCTCAGTTCTTCCTACTCACTCACTGGGCACATCTCACCACCTCTCTTGCCCATGCACTACGAACTACTCTTGCATCCACTTCCATTGTACACATTACATTTATGTGACTCAATGAAAGTAAAACTGGCCCAAGGTTCGCGTTGATGTACATGCAAGTGCACAAGTTGTATGTGGTACTGCATACCCATGAGGGGTCTGAAATCAAAGTTCTAAACTGGGGCAAGGCTGATTTTAATAAGATTGGAAATGATTCAATGAAAATGGATAGGGAGCAGATATTTTTAGGCAAGCGTGTCGGAGCAGTAGGATGCAATCTAAAAGAAAATAGAATACCAGGCTAACATGCTCCAATAAAGTTACAGGATTTGTCAGTCCAACAAATCCTGTGAACCCTGGATATCAAGTAACATACATGATTGGATAAAAAGAAAAGGGAGGTTTATGGCAGATACTAAGGGTCCAAAACAGAAGCTCTAGAGAGCATACAATTTGCAACAGGAAGCTTCAAGCATATGGGACACAGGAGCATTTGGCCCATTGGGTCCAGAATTGTCTGACTGACAGAAAGTGAGGTGTGTTTGTGTGACTGAAAGCCTGTATCCAATGGGATTCTCAGGGACCAGTAACAGGGCCCTTGCTGTTTATGGCATTTATAAACCATTTAGACTTGAACATAAAAGAGTTGATCACAAAGTTCACAGATGATACAAGAATTGGTGGAGTGGTAAATAGTGAGGATTGCCGTGGATGATGGGAGGACATAGACAAGCCAATTAGACAGACTGAATGCCAATGGATAAATGCGAGATGACGCACTTAGGCAGGACAAGCAAGGCAAGAGAATAAGTGAATAATAGCAGGGCCACAAACAGCACCAAGAATCAGAGGGCTCTTGGTGTGCATATCTACCAGTCCCCTCAGGTAAGTACGGCAGGCAAGAGGTTGAGAAGGCAAATGGGATGCTTGCCTTTATTGGCCAAGTTGGTTACACTGAAACTGTATAAAATGTTGGTTAGGCCACAGCTACAGGATTGTGTGCAATTCTGGAATCCACATTACAGGGGGATGCGGTTACACTACAGAGGGGGCAAGAGATTTACCAGGATGTTACCTGGGCTGGAGAGTTTTAGTTAGGAAGTGAGATTTCTTAGACTGCAGAGATAGTAGGAACTGCAGATGCTGGAGAATCTGAGATAACAAGGTGTAGAGCTGGACGAACATAGCAGGCCAAGCAGCATAAGAGGAGCAGGAAAGCTGACGTTTCGGACCTAGACCCTTCTTCAGAA
>NC_063348.1:11983339-12003586 GCF_021869965.1 Rhincodon typus
CCAGCTCTACACCTTGTTTTCTTAGACTGCAGTTGTTTTCCTTGGACTAGAGGAAATAATATTCTCTCTGTTTAAAGACCCTTCATGAATTTCTGTAGTGCATCATGTAGATGGTACACACTACCACTAGCACTGATCATTGGTGGTGGAGGCAGTGTAGGTTTGTGAATGTGGTGCCAATCAAGTGCGCTTAGTCCTGGATGGTGTCAAGCTTCCCATGTGTTGCTGGAGCTACATCCATCTAGGTAAGTGGGGAGCATTCCATCATACTCCTGTCTTGTGCTTTGTAAAAGGAAGAGGGTGCCTGGGGAGTCAGGAAGCAAGTTACACACTGCAGAATTTCTAACTTCTGACCTGGTCTTTTAACCATAGATAAATGGCTAGTCCAGTTCAGGTTCTGGTCAATGGTAATCCCCAGAGTATTGATGATCGGGAATTGAGTAATGGTGATGCTGTTGAATGTCACAGGACAATGGTCAGATCTCTCTTAATGGATTTAAAAAAAAACAAACAAACAAGAACTGTAGACGTTGGAATTCTGAAACAAAAACTGAAATTGCTGGGAAATCCCAGGTGTAGCAGCATCTGTGGAAAGAAATAAGAGTTAATGTTTCGGGTCGAGTGACCCTTCTTCGGTTCTGATACTGCCACAACTGCTGAGATTTTCCAGCAATTTGTTTTTGTCTCTCTTATTGGAGATGGTCATGACCTGGCACTTGTGGTGTGCAAATGTTACTTGCCACTTTCAGCCCAAGGCCATGGACAATATCCAGATACTCTTGAATGGTGCTCAATGCTGCACAATCAGCAGCAAACATCTCAACTTCTGATCTTATCGTGGAAGGAATGTCACTGAAGGAGCAGAGGAAGATGGTTGGGCCTAAGACACTACCCTGAGAAACTCATGGCTGCACTGCCATTGAGATGACCGAACTTTAACAACCCCAACCATCTTCCATGCCAGTTATGACTCCAACCAATAGTGCGTTTTCTCCCCAATTCCCATTGACTTTAGTTTTGAGGCGGCCCATGCCACGTCTTGATATCAACAACAGACACACTCACCACACCTCTGCAATTTAACTCTCATCGATGTTTAAATCAATACTATGATGAGGTCAAGAGTCAACTGGGCCTGGCAGAACTCAACCTGGGCATTAGTGGGCAGCATATTACCAAGCAAGTACTGCTTGACAGAATTGATAATACTTTCTATCACTTTACTCATGATCAAGAGCACACCCTTGGGGCAATACATTGGTCATGTTGGATTGTCCTGGGGTGTGTGCGTACAGGACATACCTGGACAATTTTCTCCATTGTCGGGCAGATGCCAACATTATAAGTGTACAGGAAGCTTGGTTATAGTAGCAAGATCAAGAGCATGTCTTCAGTACTATTGCCAGAATTTTGTCAAGGCCCAGAGTCTTTGCAGTATCTCGTGCTTCCACCTGTTTCTCAACATCATGTCAGGTGAATCATGCAGACAGAGAACAAGCGTTTTTCTGTAGCAGGGAGAGATGTATAGCAGTTTCAAAACCCCAACAACTGTTGAAAGATAAATTAAAACTCTGGTTCTGTGGGAACCTGACTCCACCCATTCATGCTGCTTCTATTGCTCCAACTTTTAAGAAAAATACACGAGGTTTCAAGCTGTTTACTTTATTGGCTTGGAACAGACTGCTCGTCACTTCTGTCTCAACCTCTATTCGTTAAAAGGGCAAAATACGCCTCAAAGTCATCAGATTATCACAACAGTATGCTTGCTGAATAAGTAAGTTAAAACTAAATGCATCAGACATGACAGATGGGAAAACTAACCTGGAAAGAGGCAGCACTAATGCATCAGCAAATATATTAACATACAACTAAAATAAATATGCATTGTTCAAAAAGGATTGTAATTTTGTGAATATTGTGGCAGAAAATCTGACAGTTCTGAGCCCAAATGAAGCTGTAACCCTAAGATCTGGTGGAGCTTTTTTTGCACATTTCAACTATTTAACTTTTATTCATGCAACACTAATATTAAAATTTGCTCTCAATGTGCACTGAAAAAGAAAAAGCACATATTCTTGTGACAGTCAATGCTGACCTTGTCACTCAGCTGGTCAACCTACTAAAGGCATATAGAGAAATTAAGGTAATCCTAAATTTTTTAGTTAGCAAAAGAAAATTTCCCAATCATAACATATGCAAATTTACCGAAGTCAACATGTTAGCAGCGTAGTTTGACACAGGAGCAGAAATAGACCATTTAGCCCTGTGACTTTGCTCTGCAACTCATGAATATCTCACTGGTCTGTTTGTGATCTCAACTTCACTTTCTTGTCTGCACCCCATAAACCCTCGTGTTCCTTGTCTACCAAAAATCTAACTAATTCAGCTTCTAACGTACTCGATGATCCAGCCTCTACTGAATTTAATAGACTAATGAGCATCTGGAAGAAAAAAGTCCTCATCACCATTTGAAAAACCTTTATCTTTTAAGAAAAGAATGCACGAGAACACAGCAATTTCCTTCACACCTTTATATTAACTAAACCTGTACAATCTAATTTATTTTGCAGTAAACTTAATACAGACACCTATGAAAACAAGACTGTCTACTAAGCAAAAAAATAAACTGAAGCAAAAACGTTAGGTGAAGCATATGCTATGTACAGACACAATATTTAAGATTTCAATATTATGATTGGAGGGCCAAAGTAAATTATAGGTCAAAGACTTACAAAATTGAAAGAATACTACAGTGCAAGAACACTGCTCTGAGGGAATCCTCTCCTAGACTAACATTTGTTTTATTATATTTTTTGTGACATAGCAAAGTTAGAAATCATTTATAGATTAAATCTCATGCTTTTAGAGTTCAATGTATCAAGTTTGTCAAAATTCATGTCATTCAGTAAAAGGAAGGGAACAAATTTTCCCTCAAGAATTTTTTTGACTACCTTTGACTATACCAGATATCAGTGAAGAAAGTACAGTGGGATTTAGAAGGTGCCTTACATGTGGCTTATTCTATTAGTTTACTTGTGCACATTACTCAATCATGGAAGCAGAGAAAGGACATCCCAGTGGCAAAGTGGAAGAGTCACAATGGACAGAAACAAGGATGTAGGAACAGGCAATAAATTCCAACTTGTGCAGGAGAAAGAAACCCTTGAAATTATACTTGGAAGTAATCCCATTACTTTGATGGAGCCAACTAACTTATCGCTTTAAAATCTTTTCTAAAATAATAGCGAGCTTATTCAAATAAATACATCGAGTTTACAATAACAGTGCAGGTTAAGTGTAAGATGTCTCACTCCAGCTGTTCCTTTTGTTAAAATCAAAGTCACTACATTGATCCTGAAAGACACGAAATGTAAGAATTCGATCTTCTTTATTTTTAATATGCTGATTGTTTTGGTCTTCTACAAACATCTTAATACAAACAAAAGGCCTTTCTAACCATTGTTCAGACTTTGTTTCACCATAAAGGTGATGGAGGGGGGAGAAAAGTACAACATGATTAAGAGCTTTTGAGAAATCACATGTTCTTCCTAATATTCAAGCAAATATCACATGTTTTCCAGCAATATATGGGAAAATGAGAAAAACATCCCCCTTGGTCCATTCCCTCAATGACTTCATTTATTTTGGAAAGGTACAAAAAAAAGAATCAACAGCTATAATGCTGACCAGTAACAGTCTCAACTCAAGCTGAAAATGTAGCATGTTGTTAAATATCATCAGCTAATTAGCAGAAAATATGTAACATTCCCATAAATGCACCCACTAGCACTATTCAATCACTCAGTCCTCTTCAGAAAAATAAATTTTAGTATTACATAATAAAAACAAGAAACATCATGGAGCACAATACTCAAGATTATCAGGAATCTTTCCAGAGTAAGAAAATTTTACTATTCGACAGTCCTAGAGTCCATCTAATTAATAAACATGGGGAAGAAATATCATTTAAATCCATGCTACAACAAAAAAAACTGCATATATGCAATTTCCAGTTATTTAAACGTCATGGTATTTGCCTAAAATTCCTACGAGGCAGCAAGTGTTTTGCTACATGTTGAAAATTACACGTGTTATACTACTAGCCAATATCTGAAAAATAATTGATTTAAAAGCAAAAATATATTTTCTGCACGGTTTCAGTGAATTTTACCAAGCTTATAGCTCATGAGGAAACAGCAGTACATATTCAGTTTACATACCAAAATTCTTGTATTTCACTAAAAGCCGCATAATTATAACAATTCTGTTTGATAACAATGCAATATAGATAAAAAGGATGCTGACAATATCCAAAGCCTTCATCAGTTCTGTATCCTGAATGCAGCACATTCAGGCGATCTATCCCTTCTGACTCAGAGTCTAATCACCGGTCTTTTAGTTTCGGTGTTGCCGAGATATGCATATCTTCAAACGCATTCCCTCACCTCCACACCACTACCCTCCAAGGAAAAATCCAGTTTTCAGGGATCTGCATCAGTATCTGGCACAAAAAGTAACCTTCTTCCTGTTATAACTCTCCAAAATGGCAGTAAATTACCAGCTTTCTAATCTGTAGCCGTACATATTGATCATCGTAGCAGTGCTTAATGTCCTATATGACAATAAATTTTTTCAAGCGTCACATTTCCCTGATGAAAAGCATTGCTCCTGGTTTAATAAAATCTTAAGATGCAAAGAACAGCTGAGCCAACATCAAATACTACGCACTATCCAACACCCTCTACAGCCCTCCCACCTGCCCCCTTGCACGATGTATATTGAATAGTTGAAAAATCCTTTTATAAATCTTTTTAAAAAATTACAAGTAAGATTTCCCCACTATGCTCAGCCACTGTCGCCCAGCTGCTTTTCCTGGAAGAGGCTGCTTGCTGTGTAATGTGTACATACTAAAGGTCCTATGACAACATCACTTTAAACTGAAGGCTCTGTCACTGCTAGTTAATTTTCATTGGAGGATTGCTTGTAGCATGACTACTTTCTCAGGCACTTGTTCCACCAAACTGACATTCTAGCCACCTGAGAACATTCATTCTCTCTATTTTTGAGAGTGTGTATGGACATGTACAAATGTTTTGTACAATAAATGTAAAGAAGGTTTACAAATCTCTATGCCACAACTTACTAAACTGCATAAATTAACAGCTAAAGTGACACACTTCAACACTCTGTATTGCCAACATTAAATTGATCAAATAGTCATATTTCCTTCTCTTTATTTTCTCTCTCCTAATACTGAACTGTCTGAGCTCCAACCAAGGACTGTCCATTGCAGTTTGTTCTTAACGCCTGAAGAACAACAAATGTATTACACGGAATATTAAAGATATACTGCATTAATGTCAACAGTCTAGGACCAAAGCATACCTCCAATCACTTATACAGTTTTGACATTAGGAGGGGAAAACCAGAACTTATAACAATTTAATTGCAACTGTGTTGGTTGTAACATGGAAACATAAAAACATAAATAAGTGAGGTGTAATCTATAATCATACATGGTGATAGTAAATGACCTTTGAGAAACTAGCAGCCGACCTTGGGAATGGATTCTAAGCAGTGGTGACATTTATCACTGCGCCATCCAGTGGCAATGCCTGATAACTTTTAAATGTGCCACCAGGGGCTCAATAAGTTACCTCATTCAGGCACAGTGCGGCACATTCTGGGTGCCCGACATGTAATTTATGCCAGGACTACTGCTGTCATGCCAATCAAATACAAGCAATCCAGGAGCGGGACTGCATTTCAAAGAAATTCTTCTGGTTTAGCCTCAGTATTCACACTTCTCAAGTTGAGCCTCCTTCAAAATATTCTTTAATCCAAAGCATTCAGATTTTGGGGTTCTCCAACAATTACATCAGTGGAATGCACAGATGAGAGAAAATTAGATTCTGTAAACGTTAGGGTTTCAGAGAATAAGTCACAGGAACCATTGCCATTTAGGCAGTGCCCAATGTTGGATACAAATGCCAGGACAACCAGGAATTCTGTCTGAAATGTCAATCGATGCTATAGTCTTGATCAACTTGAATAACAGTAAAAATGCTAAAAATATTCAGTTGATCGAGCAGTAGAGAGCGAGAGAGAGAGCATGAGAGAATGAGTGTGCGTGAAACATCAAGTGTTAATGCTTCAGTCAAAGGCCTTTCATTGCAACCCTGCTATTGGACTTAAAGCTTTTCCTGCAAGTTTGATTTTCACTCTTGTGCTTATTTTTTTTAAGCCAATCATGTTTTCAGTCAGGATGTAAAGGTCTCTAATGGGGTTATACATTGTGCATCAGGGATAGGCTACATGGGCAATGCTACAGGAGGCTCCTCCAAATTATTGAAGCGACAACTTGTTTGTCATCCCTTTTAAAAGGGACGACACCATATTTTATATGGCCTGGAAATCTTAATCTGTTTTCCTGCACTATATAAAATACATCAAAAAACCCTCCACAGGAACAGTATCAAACATGTTTTGACATGTTTTAAGCTATATAATTAGGACATGACCAAAAGATACTTGAAATGGTAGGTTACAAGAGACACGTTAAAGCAACAGCATTGCAGAGGTGGAGTGGTTGAGAAGAAATTGCAGCCTTACAGCAATGAAATGTGGTATCACTGGGGCAAAAAAGATTAAAGGTGAGAACTGAAGAAGCGCAAAGATCTTGGACAGCTGTACAGCTGGAGGAGACTGCAAAAATTGCTAGGGGACAAGGTCATTAAGGGACTTGAAAATTATAAAGATTTTAAAATCAAGGCATTAAAACTAAAGGGAGTGGACAGTATAGTGGCAATGTCTTTGGATTGGGGTCATGGCTTCAAATCTCACCACAATAAACTCAATTAATAATTCTGGAACTGAAATTTAGTCTATATAATGGTGACCATGAAGCTTTCATCAATTTTCATAAAAGATCTTCTTCAGTAAAGTCCTTAGGGAAAGAAATTTGCTATCCTCATCTGGTAGGGGCTGCACGTGAACTCGAGAACCACAGCAACGGACCCTCAACTGCCCTCTGAAACAACGTAGCAAGCCAGTTAGTCAATGGACAATTAGGAACGAGCAAGATATGCTTGCTTTGACCGCAACATTCATCATGTGAAAGAATAAACAGTTTTTTTTTAAATGCCAATATCGGGCACCACCACTGGAATACTGGGAGGAGAGGAATTGACGAGTTAATATATGGGCAAAATGAGGAGCAAAGCTTAATACAGTTCAAGGGATACTTGCCAAGATTGCAATGAATTCCACACAAGTTCATACGAATAAAGCATAGAGATGCAGAAAACTAGGAATACAAAATTCTCCATGTACTTCTACATAATTACATTATATTGTAAGGATTGTAGCAGAACTTTCACAGACTACACAACAATAACAGGATGTAAAATAATTCTCCCTCCTGCTCCTGCCACACATATCCGATCTAAGAACCAATACAGCAAATGGGGTTAGTTAAAAAAATAAAATCAGGTTTCAAATAATCAATTATAGATCTATGTTATCAGATTGGCTATCTGACTATATCACTACCACAATGGTAACATTTTGCAGCCAAAGAAAACTACAATAAGTCAAATCAGTGACTTTTTTAACCAAACATTATCTTACCCTGCCTACACTTCTAGCAGCAAGGAGGTAGGGAAAGCTACAAATGTATCACAGCCAGTTGTCTGCAAGTACATAGAACTTGGCCAACATACTCTGTTCTACTGCTACTTCTGGAGCTCAAATAGGGACATATTACCAATATTCAACTGGATTTCTTCAGACAGAACTAATTTTTTTTAAAGGAAGCAACTCAAACAGCAAATTTTTAATCACAGAAAGTTCATCTCCAGTGTCAGAAACACTGCCAAATGCATAGTAAACTTACTGCGCTTCTCCTTGAAAGATGCACTACTGTGGAACCTGTGCCAATCTATACAAAGAGAAAGTATACCAGCAGTATTCTGAATTACAACCGTGTGGGACTAATCAATATTAGCTTGTGCTCATGTCTGTTAAATCATAAAATTAAACTTTACATTTTTACTGTGAACACAACATGAATGACAGTATATATTTGAATTTAATTCACTGCCAACAAATGCTCATTGATCTGTTAAAAAGTAAAATCACTTAAATATTGCATTTAAACAGAATCTTTATAACTGCATTTGCGTTCTAATTATGCCATCTGTAGTTATGAACCAACCATATATCAAAGATGGTTGACTTGATGTGTCAATAGCAATCGAGCTATCAGTATAATACTAAAAATGACTTATAACGAACTTAAATACCCAGTCTGTTTTTCCATAATAAAAAGGCAGAAATCAGATTAGAATTCTTCATATTTGATGAGTTTTGAGGTGGTAAATTTGATTTCCATTGGTCTTTCAATTGTTAACTAAAGAGCATGAATCTAAATCATTGAAAAATATGTATGACAGCCTTTTATGTATACACAGGATACGCGGTCAGATTATGGATGCTTCACCTCTAACAGTTGGTACAGTAGCATCGTACTTACTACTAGATAGCAATAGAGGCTCAGACCAATAAACCAGCAACACAAGTTCAAACTCCTCTACTGCTTCTGGAAAATTTAAAAACTTATTTAAATGTGTCTGGAATCAAAAGATAATATTAGTAACAGTGACCATAAAACTACCAGAATATCCGAAAAATTTATATTGTATCCAAATTGGGGAATACACCTGCTGCCCTTATTTGGTCTGGTCTATACATGCAGTTTCAGAGCCTACAGCAACGTGGTTGCTTTTCCCCCTTTTGCAAGAAAAAGAAAAAACGACACTGACAAAATCAGCAAATCATCCTATTGTCGGCAAAGTTATCTTCCAACGCTGTATGCTTCCATGTCAAAGGCAGTCCAAGTAAATGCAATCATGACCTCAACAGGATACCGCACACCTAATAATTGATCCAGGAGCTGAACCAGACTGCTAGATTCCAATTCGTAAAACTAGTGAAGCTTGACTAAGAGACAAGGAAAAATATTGAATGCAACAGGCTGGTGTGTTTGTTTAGCAGGGTGGCATTTTCACATATGGTTGAAATTAAAAAATCCAGAAGTCAAAACTGATAGTTGAATTAAAAAGACCATATGGAGACACAGCTCGGAAACTGTTCAAGTATGTACTGGATTGCAAAATAGTATTGCAGAATAAAAACTGACAGTTTTTATGAATATTTTAAATGAAAAAATTAGCAAGCTGCTACATCTTTGTAATCAGGCATTTACCTGCTATAACAATAACCAACAGAATTCTGCCTTAAGTGCAACTTAAAATTTATACAAGAGAGATCTATTATTTCTTAATACCGTAGGTATAATATTGACAGAATAGAAATAAGAAAACTCCTTGGAAAACCTACTAGATTTGACTATATATAATCCTCCAGACTTAATCTAGCATTAATTGCATGAACACTTTGTTCACTTGATCAGATATGAATAATTAAGCTAGTCATAATCAAAGTCACAACTTAATATCAAAATGCCCGAACAAAAGGGTCAGGTAACCAACTGCTGAGGTAAGCAACATAGCAATCGGACTGAGAGATTCCATTTTAGCACTGAAAATAGCATCTGTTGGCTGTTTTCAAAGAAATTATCAGGGCTGTATTTGCAATGTCAATAAAATTTTGCTCTTTTAATCTAGTTACATTGGATGTTCTGATTTAATCTTCTA
This sequence comes from Rhincodon typus, assembly GCF_021869965.1. Classification (NCBI taxonomy): domain Eukaryota; kingdom Metazoa; phylum Chordata; class Chondrichthyes; order Orectolobiformes; family Rhincodontidae; genus Rhincodon; species Rhincodon typus. Next base: position 11,993,056 of record NC_063348.1, read on the forward strand.
AAAACAACCCATCTTTGTGAGCCACAAGTTAAACATATTTTCAACACAATTCCGTTTGCTTAAAGTCACTAATTTTTTGTTTAATGTTAATTATCATAAGCAACACGTGAAAGCACTACAATTTCTAGTTTGTGCCCTCTCATGTGAAAAATCACTCCTGCAAATGTTCTACCTACGCAACCTTGTACAACTAATATTTGGTAATGCAGCATGGCCCCCCGACACTCATCCTCATTACTGTAAACTACACCACCGGAATGACAAGTGCAGGCTCACTGTCATGGGACAACATCCAAATCAATGAGAATCCAGTAGTCTTATTGTAAATAACAATAAAACACCAGTAGATTGCAACTTAAATATAAACTCACTTGATCTGTATGATGAGAAATAAATTTCATTTAATCTGTTAAGACAGACTTGTATTAGACATCTTTCACAACCTCAGGATGTCAAGCACAGCCAAGGTAGACTTTCTTTAAAAAATGTAATCACATTGAAATGTAGGAAATGCAGTAACCAATTTACACAATTGCAATAAAGAGGACATATCCTGTTTTATGTATGTTATTTGAGGAATAAATATTAGCCAGGACATTGAAGTAAACCTCCCTACTCTTATGCTACTCAGGATCTTTTACATCTACCCAACAGACAAAATATGTGACCTGGATTCAAGGTTTCATCCAAAAGATAACATCTCCAACAAGCAACATTTCCTCAATAAAAACAAAAAGAACTGCAGATGCTGTAAATCAGGAACAAAAACAGAAGTTGCTGGAAAAGCTCAGCCGGTCTGGCAGAATCTGTGAAGAGAAAATCAGTTAACATTTCAGGTCCGGTGACCCTTCCTAGATCTTGTGCTGAATTTCTGAATTTGAACCCTTAACCTTCTGAATCAATGGTGAGTGAGCTACAAACTGAGCCAGAGCTGACATGCTCATGAGAGAAAGAGTAAGACCAAGTGAATGCATACTACATTGATAGAGATGATAGATCAATCTGAGATATGAATTCAGTTTATTAAAAAACATTTTAGAAATTAAAAGCCAGTACCAGTAAAAGAGAATGATGTTGTTGGATTGAAAAACAAACCTAACAGGTTCACCCATGTCATTAATCGACAGAAACTTGCTGTCCTTATTCACTCTAATTCACTCCTCTACCCTGGGAAAAATACCTTGGCTATTCACCCTATCCATATCCCTCATGATTTTACAAACCTCTAAAAGGTCACCCCACAGCCTTCGACACTCCAGGAAAAAAAGCCTCAGCCTATTCAGCCTTTCCCTACAGTTCAAACTCTCCAATCCCAGCAGCATTTTTGAGAATCTTTTCTGAACCCTTTTAAGTTTAAAACATCTTTCCTATAGCAGGAAGACCAGAGCTGAATGCTTGCGATACCTATGTCTGCTATAATGTTAGATATGGTGTACAATGCTACAGTTGCGTAGAGTCTCATATACTGCTCCTTAATGGAGACCACCTTAATGACCTTCCATAAAGGATATAGATGTACTAACTTCGACCACTTTCAATGTAGATAATAATTGCATAAGATGGGCAAAGAGGTGAGTTTAAATGGGAGCAGCCGCACTTTAACATTTGTTGCTCTCTCGATATCCTTCCCTCTGTATTATAGCGCATTTTGTACTTGTGAAAAGCAGCAATAGTGTACTTATCTTGTGGATTTGGCAACTAACCTGTCTTGTTATGAAAAGTCCCAGAAAAGCAAGATAAGCTTAGTGCCATTATAGCCAGGATTACTTAATGTCTAGCAGTATTGTGAATGCCGTCAGACAGAATATGCTTTATTTTTCACTGCATTTTGCAAACAATTTCTTATCTCATATCATTAATTAGAGCTACACAATATTGTGCAGCAAAAACAATGTAGAATTTCTGTGCAGTGACAAAAAGGAGACAGTCATAAAGTCAAAGTCATACAGCATAGAAAGAGACCCTTCTGTAAAACTAGACCATACCGATCACATTCCCAAATTAAACTAGTCCCACTTCCCTGTTTGGCCCATATCCCTCCAAACCTTACCTATTCATGCACTTATCCAAATGTCTTTTAAATGTTATAACTGTACCTGCATCACAACTTCATTTTGCACAGGAACCACTCTTTTAAAAAAAAAGTTGCCCCTCATATCCCCTTGAAAAGTTTCTCCTCTGACCTTAAAAATATCGAGTCAAAAAATTCTCTCTAGACCTTGCGGAAGCACTTAAGGAACTCACTAAGACAATGCAAAGCTATTAAAAGAACAAATGAGTTTGGAAATAGCAATGTGAGCTGGTGAGTGGGCATGAAAGATACATTGGTGCCAATGCACAGGGTTTTCCACTTGCTATATATGATCCATCATGTCACTTAGACCAAATGCTTAAAAAAAAGTTTAAAATGAGAGTCAGGTCTTCCAAGAACCAGCACCAACAGATTCTATGCACCATGTTCAATGTCAGCAATATTCCACCAACACAAATATAAATACAAAAGCAACAAGTGGTGGTGGGGGGGAGCTGACCAACTGTGTCAAGAAGGTACTCGGTGCCTGACTGGAATTAAAAATGCATATGGCAATAAAATGAATTACATGTCACACAGTAAGAGCTAAAGATAGCCTGGCCTCTTTCCTAAGTGGAAAAAATTGCCAAAAAGCAGGCTCAGAAACCAGTGTGCGTCATTTCCATGAGGGGAACATGCATATTATAGAGCCTAATGTTTAAGAAAACATCAACAAGTGCTGAATCATAACCTGAATAATTCAGAAAATTATAACGTAAATTTCTCAAAATTGATTCTTATATTACCCATGAGACTAGCCACTGCCTGAAATTTAAAAAATCTCAGATCAGATGATTAGCATATGGATCACAGAAAGCCTCAAACGTTTTTGGAATGCATTAGATTACTGTCTTTGCACGTATTGGATTAGACAGTTTAAATGCCTTTACTCTTTTAGAGCCTAGCATTGGCTGATTTTTTACACCTTCCATTAAGTTTCACTTATCTCCAGTCTCTTTTGTGGATTCAACCAATCACCTTCTCTTCGTGACAAAAGTCAGGATTCCTGGTAGAAACTGCCAGCTATTAGTCCCATGAATGCTCTACGTTTATATTTTTGTTTAGTACCTTTCGAGGGTTCACTTCTACTTCAGGGTTGATAAAAGGGCTATGCAAAATTAAAACATTCGTCTTTTCAGAGATTGGACCTGTAGTGCAATTCTAATATTTTGATTTTTAGATTTTTTCAAATAGTAGGCAGGTTTTCAAGACAGCTCACATTAAAATGTAAAAATTTGTGGGGATCAGATGTAGGTTATATTGGGAGTGCTCTATTTTATGACTACACAAATAAAGACATTTTTCTCTTAACAGTGCAAAACTATAAAATGCACCATAGTTTATCAAGGATGCTTAACAAAATGAAAGGCCAAATTAATGCATGATCAGTTCATATGATAGCACATTATTACACAATTATTCAAAATTTTCAGAACTGAGTTCTCACCCTGAAACAAATTGAAAGGTCAATATGGTAACTTGCATGATAAACAACTAGATTATCTATTACCTTAAAAGTTCCTGATGTTTTATTAACAGTCAAAAATTGTACTTCGATTTGGTGAAATATAATAATTTTTACCAAATGTAAATAGGTACATAAATATTTGCCATTTAAATATATCATGTCAACTTAGACCAACACTTTATCATGGCAAATGACTCAGATGTTTTTCCAAAACATGAAGCCCATAAAACGTAGAAGCAGAAGTCGGACATTCACACTGAGAAACTCTCCATCATGTTGTGAGGCACTTTCACAAGGCTAAATGGAGAGAGACTTCAAACAGATCTAGCACTCAAGACTGGGCATCCATTAAGTGCTGTGGGACAGCAACAGCAGAATTGTATTCCAGCACAATCTGCATGGCCTGGCATATCCCCCACCCAACCATTCCCATCAAACCAGGGGTCAATCTTGGTTCAAAGCAATGTGCAGGAAAGAATACCAGGAGCAGCACCAGACAAATGAGCATCAAACAGGGCTACGTGCATGCCAAACAGCATAAGCAGTAAGTAACGGACAGCACTAAGTGATACCACAACCAACAAATCAGATCTATGCTCTCTCAAGACCAACCACATCCAGTTGAGAATGGTACTAGACAATTAGACAACTCTCTGGAGGATGGGGTTCCACAGATGTCCCCAGTGGAAGAGCCCAACACATTAGTGCAAAAAGATAAGGTTGATGCATTCGCATCAGTCTTCAGCCCCCAAGTGCCAAGTTGATGATCCATCTTGGCCTTTTCTACCGGTTCCCAGCATCACAGAGAACAGTGTTCAGACAACTCTATTCACTCTACATGATATCAAGAAATGGTTGGAGACACATAGAACGTTACAGCGCAGTGCAGGCCCTTCAGCCCTCGATGTTGCGCCGACCTGTGAAACCAATCTGAAGCCCATCTAACATAAACTATTCCATTATCATCCATATATTTATCCAATGACCATTTAAATGCCCTTGAAGTTGGCAAGTCTACTACTTTTGCAGGCAGGGCATTCCACACCCTTACTACTCTCCGAGTAAAGAACCTACCTCTGACATCTGTCCTATATCTATCACCCCTCAATTTAAAGCTATGTCTCCTCGTGCTAGCCATCACCATCCGAGGAAAAAGGCTCCCACTGTCCACCCTATCTAATCCTCTGACCATCTTGTATGTCTCTATTAAGTCACCTCTTAACCTTCTTCTCTCTAACGAAAACAGCCTCAAGTCCCTCAGCCTTTCCTCATAAGACCTTCCCTCCATACCAGGCAACATCCTGGTAAATCTCCTCTGAAGCCTTTCTAATGCTTCCACATCCTTCCTATAATGCGGCGACCAGAACTGTACGCAATACTCCAAGTGCAGCTGCACCAGAGTTTTGTACAGCTGCAACATGACCTCATGGCTCCGAAACTCAATCCCTCTACCAATAAAACCTAACACACCATACGCCTTCTTAACAACGCTATCAACCTGGGTGGCAACTTTCAGTGATCTATGCACATGGACACCGAGATCTCTCTGCTCATCCACACGACCAGGAATCTTACCCATTAGCCCAGTACTCTGTATTCCTGTTACTCCTTCCAAACTGAATCACCTCACACTGGACAGTGCCGAGGCTATGGGCCCTGGCAATATTCCAGCACAGTACTGAAGACTTGTATTCCAGAACTTGCTGCACCCCATTTAATTTAAATAAAAACTAACACTTTCAATAAGAAATGCCAGTTTTCGAAAATATATCTGTGCTTGGACTACAAGTATCAGGAACAGGGCCAGTATATGTTACCAAACAGTTATTGCTCCCAAGCAGATGGCAGTGATCCATCTTCTTGAACCGTAGCAGTTAGGTGAAAGGAAAAAAAAAAAAAAATCTTTTCTTCGAGATCTTGAGATTTTCTCAAGAGCTACTTTTTGATTTTCAGGAGTTCCTTTCTCTCACTAACTCATTTGTTAGGTGATGCAGTCACATAAAAACAATACATTTGCGTGTGTTGACATATTGGGCATAAGGACTCTCAAAGTGAGAATTACAATTCTTCAATATCCTCAATAGCCATCAAAGCTCCAAACGTAAAGCCACAATACCAAAATTGAGTATTAATTTCTAGACATTATAGCATTTAAGTTGGCACAAGACAAAAGACAAAAATTCATACTTTTAATTTGCAAAAAAAAAACTGACACGAGACAAAAAAGGCCATCATGCTAAACACACCTGCAAAATGGTGAAGTCCCAGCTAATTTGTTTCCATCCATATGCATAAAGCTGGCACACTAACCACAAGTCGAGTACATATCTTTACAACAGCATCCCATACAATTTTCTCCATGTAGTAGCTCGTGAACATGTATAGCTCTAAGATAGAGATTTCACATTCATTTTCAAGAGACTCATTATCTCAGTTATTTCAACTTTTCATGTCCCCGGTTAGCAGAGTATTCTTTGGTGATAGGTTTCACTCTGTTCTCCATCTTGCACTTGTAGTTTCATTTCCATTAGCCTTGAAACTAACCCTCCTTCCCTTCTGCCAGGGATAACCCCAACCCCTTTCCAGACCTGCTAATGAACTCAAACAAGCAACAATCCTGTGATTGTTGGAGGAGAGTGTCAGAATCTTTGACTGGAGGAGCAACTCATCACATATCTCTCTCTCTCTCTCTCTCTCACACACATAGCAAGCAACTCGATTTGATTGAGCACATTCGCAAAATAATTTTCCGAGGCATTTTGGGGGTTTCAGTGATATATCTTTTGTCTGAGAGCTCTGGCCTGATACAAACATACTAAGAAAGTAGGCCCATTCAGCTCAAGTCTGCTCCACCATTCAATAAGATAATGGCTGGTCTGATTGCTCCACATTCCCACCTAACCCCAATCAAACACCCACTTGCTTATCAAGAATCTACCTCTGCCTTAACAATATTCAAAGATTTTGCTTCCACCACCTTTTGACTAAGAGTTCCAAAGAAATGAGGAAAAAAGTCTCATCGCTCTTAAGTAGGTGGTTCTCCCAAAAAGGAAGCATCCCTTCCAAATGCACCCTGTCAAGATCTTCAGATCTTAGATATTTCATGAAACCACTTCTTACTCTAACCTCCAGTGGATATAAGCTTAGCTTGTTCAACCTTTCCTCACATGATAATGTAGTGACAGACTTGGCAGGAACTTGCAACTAGAGAGAGGTTCTATTTATCTACTTTATTTATCCTATTTTTCCATTTTATTTATGGTTATAGATTTATCTGCTGCTCTTGACCTTCTAGGTATTCAGTTTATCCTAGCTTGGTGAGTAGCTACAGTACATCTTGCAGATAATATATATCTAACGCCTAGCTGCTTGAGAGAGTTGTACAAGTTACACTCATCCAAACAAGAAGAATATTCTATCTTACTACTCCTTTGGACATGGAAGAGTTGCTTTGGAGAGTCAGGTGGTGAGTTACTACCACAGAATACCCCAAGCCTGAACATTATCCAAGTCTTTCCTATATGCAGGCACAACTGTTTCAGTACTATGAGGAGTTGGGAAAGGTACTTAACACTACATTTAGTAAACATATCCAGTTCCTCTCTTATTTTGGAAGTCAGGTCCTTGACAATGTACATAAAATGGTTGGACTTGCAACACAACCCTTAACTCCTGCAGCATTGTGTTGAGGCGGAGAAGACTGGCCTCCAAAAACAACCGTGATGTTCTTTATGCTAGGTAAGACTCCAAGTGGATTATTTCCTCAATTCCCATTAACTTCAATTTTGTGAGGATTACTTGGTACTATTCACTGCCAAATGCTGCCTTATGGTCAAGCGTAGTCACTCTCACTTCCAGAATCAAACTCTTCCATCCATCTTTGGGAGAAGACTATAATGAGACCTGAAGCTGAGCAGCCCGAGTGGAACAGAAGCTAAGAAATAGTAAGCAGATTATTGTTGTGCAAATGTTGTCAAGTATTATAATATTTTATTTTGTGGATGATTAACAGCAGTTTAATAGGACTGTAATTGGTCGGATTAGATTTCCCCTCGTTTTTAGTGCACAGGACATGCTTGGACAATTTTCCACTTTGTCAGTTAGATGACTGTGGTGCAATGACAAAAATGGTTCTAAAACAGAAGTCTTGAGAAATACAGTCAAGATGCTAAAGAGTGCAAGCCTTTGCTTTAACCAGTTCCTTCAGCATTTGCTTATATCAAGACGAGTGAGTAAAGTTGCCCGAAGACTGACATTTACAATGGTGGAACTTCAGTGGAAGTCAAAGGTGGAACATCCATTCAGCATTTGTGGCTGAAGCTGGTTACAAATATAAATTATCTAGACCTTAGTATACACTGCATCATTTCAAAACTGCAGATGCTATCAAACTTGGAAATATTGTGAACCATGAGAATAGCTGGAATTTCAAAAGGACAGAGTCGGGCTGGTGGAATGGGACAGACAAGTGGCAGATGAAATTTCAATGTAGAAGTGTGAAGTGATTCATTTTGATAGGAAGAATTCCAAGAGATAACACAAAATTAAAATTGTAAAAGGCATGCAGCATGTATAAAATTGTTGGAAGAGTGGTTACTAAAAACATACTGTATCCAATAGGATGGATTAGAATACAAGGGAGTTGTGGTAAACTTTGATAAAATTCTGCCTGAACCTCAGTTGGGGTACTGCAGCCAGTTCTAGGCACTGGAAGGATGCAAATGTGTTATTGGGTTGCAGAAAGGATTCATAATAATGGTTCCAGCTTTAAGAAACTTGAATTAAGTAGACAGGCTAGAAAAGTTGGGATTATTTTCATTGATAAACAGAACAGATGCGATTTAATAGAAATATTCAAAATCATGATGGATATGGATAGTGTCAATAGGGAGATACTGTTCCCATTGGCCTAACAATCTAGAGCCAGACCGTACACATTTAAAGTGAAATGGCAAAACTTGCAATGACGAGGAAAAAGCTTTTCAACGAATCAACTGTTTATAATTTCAAACCACTGCCTGAGACTGCTGTCAACACATGCTCAATTGATGCTTTCACCTGCTCAAGAACTCCAGGAACATCTTCCTCAAATATTAATCTTCAATTTCTGGCCCGACAGGACTACATTCTGGAAGGTAATACACAAGCAAATAACTGAAGGTGTTTTGTTGAACCATGGACTGAAAATTAAGAAAGTGGATTCTGCTTTAAAGGAGAGAAAATAAGACTTGTTTGCAGCTTTGGAAAATAAAGTGAAGCAAACTCATGTGTGAAGCAAGGTTAGTTCTGGGGTACCAACTCAGTGGCAGGCCCTAAAACTTCAGGGCAATTTTGTCGAGGAAGAGGAGGGGGGAGCGGGTTGAGAGACAAATTTTTATGAACAAACTGTAACTTGCAACAAACCAGAGTTTTAAAAAGCTCCATGAACATTTCTGGGGAAAAGAAATTGTCCAAGTAAAATAAAACGGACAATCGTCACTATGTACTTTAATCTCCTATGCATTCATGAAGCTACTACTGCAGATTTGAAAGTAACATTGCTAAACACAACTTCTTTCAGTTTTTTAAAAAATGTCAGAAAGGCACTTAGTTAATGTTAGAAGTGTAACTTGGCCTTTATTCCATATACATTCCCATAAAGAAATCAAAATACCTTTGGGCAACATTGTGTTAATTAATGCTAACCTTTAGTCCAAACAGTTTTACTCAATATTTAAGTGTGCTTGAACAAATCATATTACATAAATTCAATTTATAAGCCATAGTTTAATTAACATTGTAGGCATATATGAAAACAAAATTATTTCAAATGAATATTGAGCTATTAGATGCAGTTTCATGTACTGCAAACACCTATGGTATCATTTTTATACTATTTAAATCATCCATGGATCAAAGAAATTGCATATATTTTTCAATATCACTTGGTTTCTTGCTGCATCTGTCATGCATCTAAAGATTGAAGCTTTTTGTACCTTTTTTTACACATATCAGTTGATACATTTAACATTAAGTATAAAAACAAATAAACTGTGCTTTATATTTTTCCATAGGCTATGGCAGAGCGAGAGCTTTGTGTACTCTTCACTGCTTTCAACTCTTTGCCTCCAGGTTGTTGTCAATCACACAAAGTGAAAATCCCGAGATATCATGTAAGTCACTAGCGGTACAAGATGACACTACTGTATTTTTTTGCTTTGCTATAATGTGATGGCACCATATTTTGTGTTCCAAAACGTACACTTGCAGCGCTGACAATTTTCTCTTCCCCTCAATTATCCACATCATTTAGCATCTACAGTTTTCTAAGGTAGTTACTCGGCAATAACACTGCAACTAACTTTATGTTGGGGATTAATTCTTCAACCCATTCAGTGCACAATATTTTTCTCACTTTCAATGAAGTTTATTTGTAAAGAGGTGCAAGAACATTTTATTTAAAAGTGATGACCAGTTCAATTAAAAATGAATTTATTTTCCAACTGCAGGCCAATAAACATGCTAACCAACACTGAACAACTAATCTATCAAGATAAAACGAGTCAAATTGATTCAGATTATACGGTTATCTAGAATATTTGTCAATGTCTTTCTAGATCTTTCCCGATCCTTGTATAAGAACTTTTTCTATAACTCTACTAAGGCCTTAACCATAAAACATATAACAGGTTCATGACCAGATTTGGTACATTGAATCATAAGGGAAACACTTGAAACGGTAGTAAATTTGCTAGAAAGTAGAAAGAAAGAAAGAAAGAAAGAAAGAAAGAAATGGGGATAAGGGGTAATTATTCAAGTTAAAGGAAAGTAGGAGGTAGTGTTCCACAAAGATCAATGCTGTGATTACTGCTAATGTTACAATCAAAATGATGAATCATTATTAAGTCAGAACATGAAACTGGAAGTTTAAACCCAACATGAAGGAATAGTATGACAAAAACAAACATTCAGATTTGGAGATAGTAGGAACTGCAGATGCTGGAGAATCCGAG
>NC_063348.1:12003986-12006818 GCF_021869965.1 Rhincodon typus
TGATGAAGGGTCTAGGCCCGAAACGTCAGCCTCTCTGCTCCTATGATGCTGCTTGGCCTGCTGTGTTCATCCAGCCCTGCACCTTGTTGATTCAGATTTGGAAGTTGTGAGATAGAAGAAAATTTAGCAAGTGATTAAATATCAAATTCACTACCATTGGAAGTTCTTAACATAAACAACTTGCATTCCTTCAGAAGAACATCTTGACAAAAATAAATCCACAGAAAATTTGCAAAAAGTCTAAGATGAGTCAGTTAAGACATGTGGAGTACATGGATTGATTGGACTGATAGCATTTGTAGCACAGGAACAAGGCAATGTAATCTAGCTTGCTGATTCACACACATTCCTTAATTTGTATATTCAATTTCTATCTTGCTGTTTGTTCTGGTTTCTGGTAAGTAACACACACCAGACTCAAAGGTAGAAGGCTCAGGCAAGGAGTAAAAGGAAGCTCAGCAATTGGTGCAGCATGAGAGAGGGGTGTGTGGGAAAGGAGGATTCAAATATATTCGGGCACTGGCTAAATCTGAAACTCTAAAAGTGTTGTGTCTCCCACTCATCCGCCTCCTCTAACGAAACAAAAACTGTGTGGAGGGTCAGCAAGGTGAGGTTTTTATTTCTCTATCTCTTTTGGCAATATAGAGCAGAGGGATGGAAGCCAGGGCAGTTCCATGCTCCTCTGGTAGGAATTGGGAGGTAAAAGTCACCTCTACTGCCCCTGTTGACTTCACCTACGAGAAGTGCACCCAACTCCAGCTCCTCACAGGCCGCATTAGGGAACTGGAGCTGGAGCTGGATGAACTCCAGGTCATTCAGGAGGCTGAGGGGGTGATAGAGTGGAGTTATAGGGAGGTAGTCACACTTAAGTTACAGGATAAAGGTAGCAGGGTGACTGTCAGGAGAGGGAAAGGGAATAGGCAGACAGTGCAGGGATCACCTGTGGCCATTCCCCTCAATAATAAGTATACCGCTTTTTTTTTGGGGGGTGGTGCAACCTTATGGTGAGTGGGCGGGTAAGTGGAGCGGAGTCTCAAAAAGATCAGCCATGATCTTATTAAATGGCGGGGCAGGCTCGAGGGGCCAAATGGCCTACTCCTGCTCCTAGCTCTTATGTTCTTATGTAACCTACCAGGGGAAAGCCATAGCGGCCAAGTCTCTGGCACGGAGCCTGGCTCTACGGATTAGAAGGGAGTACAGCAACAGTGACAGGAGATTCATGGTTAGAGGAACAGACAGGAGATTCTGTGGTCGTGAACGAGACTCCCAGATGGTATGTTGCCTCCCAGGTGCCAGGGTCAGGGAGGTCTCAGATCGAGTCTGTAGGATTCTTAAGGGGGAAGGTGAGCAGCCAGAAGTCATGGTACACATCTGTACCAATGACGTAACTAGGAAAAGGGATGAAGACCTGAAAAGTGAACACAGGGAGTTTAAGTTGGAAGCTAAAAGGTAGGAAAAGCAGAGTAGTAATCTCAGGATTACCAATGCCACAGGCTAATGAGGTTAGGAATAGAGAGTGAGTGTGGCTGACCATTTGGCTACAGAGCAAGTGTAGGAGGGAGGACTTCAGATACGTGGATCATTGGGATACCTTCTCGGGAAGGTGGGACCTGTACAAGAAGTACGGGTTGCACATGAACTGGAGGGTCTCCAATATCCTGGGCCGGAGGTCTGCTAGAGCTCTTTGGGAAGGTTTAAACTAGTTTGGCAAGGGGATGGGAACGAGAGCTACGGATCATAGGATGGGGTAGCCAGTGTACAGGCAGATACAGCATGCAGAGAGTTTGTGAGGAAGGACAGACAGTTGATAGGGCAAAGTTGCAGTCAGTGTGACGGAGTGAAGTGTGTCTATTTTAACGCAAGAAGTGTCAGGAATAAGGGTGATGAACTTGGAGCATGGATCAGTACTTGGAGCTATGATGTTGTGGCCATTACAGAGACTTGGATATTGCAGGGGTAGGAATGGATGTTGGATGTTCTGGGGTTTAGATGTTTCAAAAGAAATAGGGAGGGAGTTAAGAGGTGGGAGAGTGGCATTGCTAATCAGGGATAGTATCACAGCTGCAGAAAGGGAGGTCGTTGAGGAGGGTTTGTCTACTGAGTCAGTATGGGTGGAAGTCTGAAACAGGAAAGGAACAGTCACTTTATTCAGAGTTTTCCACAGACCTCCCCAGTAGCAACAGAGACACTGAGGAACAGCTGGGGAAGCAGATTTTGGAAAGGTGGAGAAGTAATAGGGTTGTTGTCAAGGGTGACTTCAACTTTCCTACTATCGACTGGAACCTCCTAAGTGCAAATAGTTTTGCTACAGCAGATTTTGTCAGGTGTGTCCAGGAAGGATTCCTGACTCAACATGTAGATAGGCCAACTAGAGGGGAGGCCACATTGGATTTGGTGCTTGGCAATGAACCAGGCCAGGTGTCAGATCTCAGCGCGAAGGCATTTTGGTGACAGTGATCACAATTCCCTGACCTATACTATAGTCATGGGGAGGGACAGGAGCAGAAGGTATAGGAAAGTATTTAACTGGGGGAGGGGGAATTATAATGTTATTAGGCAGGAACTGTGGAGCATAAATTGAAGTCAGATGTTCTCGGGGAAATGCACTACAGAAATGTGGAGGTTGTTTGGGGAACACTTGCTGTGAGTGCTGGATAGGTCTGTCCCACTGAGACAAGGAAGGGATGGGTAAGGTGAAGGAACCTCGGATGACAAGACATGTAGAACATCTAGAGAAGAGGAAGAAGGAAGCTTACTTAAGGTTGAGGAAACAAGGATCGGACAGGGTTCTAGAGGATTACAAGGTAGCCAGGAAGGAACCGAAGAACGGAC
>NC_063348.1:12007318-12010460 GCF_021869965.1 Rhincodon typus
TTAGGAAAGCTAGAAGGGGGTGTGAAAAAGCCTTGGCAAGTAGGATTAAGGAAAACCCCAAGGCATTCTATACTTATGTGATGAACGAGAGGATGGTCAGAGTGAGGGTAGGGCCAATCAGGGATGGTAGAGGGAACTTGTGCCTGGAGTCGGAGGAGGTAGGGGAGGTAGGGGAGGTCCTTAATGAGTACTTTGCTTCAGTATTCAGTAGTGAGAGGGGCCTTGTCATTTGTGAGGATAGCGTGAAACAGGCTGACACGGTCAAATGGGCTGATGTTAGGAAGGAAGAGGTTTTGCAAAATTTCTAGCATGAGGACTGATAAGTCCCCTGGGCCAGATGAGATATACCCAAGGTTACTACAGGAAGCAAGGGAAGAGATTGTTGCTCCTTTGGCCATGATCTTTGCGCCTTCACTGTCCACTGGAGTAGTACCAAATGATTGGAGGGTGACAAATGTTATTCCATTGCTCAAGAAAGGGAATAGGGTTAACCCTGGGAATTACAGACCAGTCTTACTTCTGTGGTGGGCAAATTATTGGAGAGGATTCTGAGAGACTGTATTTACGATTATTTGGAAAAACACAGTTTGATTAGAGATAGTCAGCATAGCTTTGAGGGGGGCAGGTCATGCCTCACAAGCCTTATTGAATTCTTTGAGGATGTGACAAAACATATTGATGAAGGTAGAGCAATGGATGTGGTATATATGGATTTTGGCAAGGCATTTGATAAGGTTCCCCATGGTAGGATCATTCAGGAAGTGAGGAAGCATGGCATTCAGGGAAATTTGGCTGTCTGGACACAGAATTAGCTGTCCAATAGAAGAAAGAGGGCGGTAGTAGATGGAAAGTATTTACCCTGGAGCTTGGTGACCAGTGGTGGTCCACAGGGATCTGTTCTGGGACCTCTGCTCTTTATGATCTTTATAAATGACTTGGATGAGGAAGTGGAAGGGTGGGTTAGTAAGTTTGCTGGTGGAGCGTGGATAGTGTGGAGCGCTGTTTTAGGTTGCAACGGGACATTGACAGGATGCAGAGCTCGGCAAAAAAGTGGCAGATGGAATTCAACCCAGAAAAGTGTGAAGTGATTCATTTTGGAAGGTCGAATTTGAATGCAGAATACAGGGCTAATGGCAGGATTCTTGGCAGTGTGAAGAAGCAGAAGGATCTTGGGGTCTACGTCCATAGATCCCTCAAATTTGCCACCCAAGTCGAAAGGATTGTTAAGAAGGTGTATGGTGTCTTGGTTTTCATTAGCAGGGGAATTGAGTTTAAGAACCACAAGGTTATGCTGCAGCTCTATAAAACCCTGGTCAGACCACCCTTGGGATATTTTGTTCAGTTCTGGTCGCCTCATTATAGAAAAGATGTGGAAGCTTCAGAGAGAGTACAGAGGAGATTTACCAGGATGCTGCCTAGACTGGAGGGCAGGTCTTTTGAGGAAAGGTTGAGGGAGCTCGGGCTTTTCTCATTGGAGTGAAGAAGGATGAGAGGTGACTTGATAGAGGTGTACAAGATGATGAGACACAGAGAGAGTGGATAGCCAGAGCCATTTCCACTTGGGAAAAAGTCGATCACGAGGAGGCATAATTTTAAGGTGATTGGAGGAAGGTATAGGGGAGATGTCAGAGGTAGGTTCTTTACAGAGAGTGGTGGGTGCATGGAATGCACTGCCAACAGTGGTAGTAGAGTCAGATACATTAGGGTCATTTAAGTGACTCTTGGATAGGCACATGCATGATATTAAAATGAAGGGTATGTAGGTTAGTTTGATCTTAGAGTAGGATAATAGGTTGGCACGACATCATGGGCTGAAGGGCCTGTACATCGCTGTACTGTTCTTAAAACAAGGGGCAGGCGTAGAATCCCTAGTGTGGAAGCAGGCCATTTGGCCCACTGAGTCTTTGCTGACCAAAGAGCATCCCACCCAGACCCATCCCATCCCATCCCATCCCTGTAACGCTGCATTCCCCATGGCTAATTCACTTAGCCTACACATCCCTGGACACTAAGGGACAATTTAGCATGGCCAATCCACCTAACCTGGACTGTGAAGAAACCAGAGCACCCAGAGAAAACCCACGCAGACACCGGAAAATGTGCAAACTCCACACAGTCACCCGAGGCCGGAATCAAACTTGGGTCCTTGGCACTGAGACAGTAGTGCTAACCACTGAGCCACCAGGATGCAAGGCATTAATACCAGAACTTGGAAGCAACAGTGGTCTCTCTTGTGGAAACAGTGAATTAAGTTGTCAAGGTAGAGCAGGTAAGAGGGCAGTGTCTGACTACACTACAGAGATCACTGGGTGTGATGAAGCTGTGGTGCTTAATCTATATCTATCTCAAGGAGGGGTCTCCTGAACCACTGGAAAAGCTGCATATTGGAAGTACCATTCCTGCCTTATCATTTGGAGCACTTAGGAGACAAGAAATCAATGGGATTTAGAATCAATGGGAAAAGGAGGTCGTGTTAACACTGGATGATGTTGGAAAGGAACATTACCTGGCATTAAGCAGCATTAGAAGAGAAAGATGGAACAAAAAATAGCAAGGCTGAAGCAAGGGATCCAGGTAATTACTGCACTGAAGGAACCGGAAGTGACAGTTGAAAAGAAAGGGAAAATATAACATGCCATCTGATAGAATCCATTCCAGGACACATTCTTTTCCCCTGTAATGATGATATCAACTGACTTTTGACCTATAAATTCCAAACTCGTGCAAAATAAAGCCATTTTTTTGTGTCTTGTTTAAATTGAATTAATAACTATTAAAACTATCAAGCTAACTTATTCCAATGTTAGAATGAGTTCTGCTGACATAAAGCTAACAAATTGGTTCCAGTCTTGCAAAAACATTACTGTTGAAATTAAAAGCTTACTATCAGGGTAACATATTAGCGTGGGTATAAGTCTGGGTGACTGGCATAAATTGGGTTTTTACCTGACTGGTAGAATATGGCAAGTGGAGTCTCAAGCATCTGTGCTGAGGCATCAACTTTTTACGAACCACATCAATGGCTTGTACAATGGGAGCAAAAGCCTTGGTAGTTAAACTCACATGTGACACAAAGATAAGTACAAAAGTGTTGTGCAGACATAAGGAAGTCGCAGACATAAGGAAGTCGCAGACATAAGGA
>NC_063348.1:12010470-12050388 GCF_021869965.1 Rhincodon typus
GAAGTCGCAGACATAAGGAAGTCGCAGACATAAGGAAGTCGCAGACAGATATAGTGAGCAAAAATCTGTCAGATGTATAATGTAGGAAAATATGAAATTGTTCACTTTTGGCAGGAAGATTGAAAAAGAAACTAACATAGAACAACTGTAGAATTCAATGGTGACCAAGTGTATGAGTCACAAAGTTAGTATGCAGGTACATGTAATTAAAATGATTAATAAGTGCTACTTTTATTACAAGAAAATTTGAACACAGTAAGGGAGGTGTTATACTTCAGTTATACAGGACATTAGTGAGACAACTCAAATACTGCATTGGAGTCAGTTCTAAAGTGGTTTATTAGTTTGATGTACGGAATGAGCAGCGTCTTATCAGGATAGGTTGGGCAGGTCAGGCTTGTTTCCATTGGAGCTTACAAGTTTTAGGGGAGACTTGATTGAAGTGTAAAAGATCCTGAAATAGCTTTGACAAGGTGGATGTTGAAAACATGTTTCTTTTGTTGGGTCAGTTCAGAAATAGAGGAACTGTTTTAAAATTAGGGGTTGACCTTTTAGGACAGATGAGGAAAACGTTTTTTTCTCAGAGGGTTCTACAACTTTGGAACACTGCCTCAGAAGGCAGTGGAGACAGAGTATTGTCTCAAAAATATTCAGATGGATACACCCTTATTTGACAGGCTCATCAAGGGTTATTGCGGTAGATTAGAATGCAGAATTTGTAACACTCACAGGTCAGTCATGATCTTACTGAATTGCAGGGCAACAATACCAATTTTTTAAGGCCAGGCCAGCACAGCAATATGCAAGATGTTGTAAGCAGCATTTTCTTGTACCTTAAGCTTTAGACATTTGGGTAGAGTGGCGGCGTTGGATTTTCAGTCCTGGCCAGGATTCAGACAGTGACCTGTCCCAAGTTCCAATTTCCTTTACTAGCGGGTGTGCATTTTTCAGTCAGGTAGAGGAATGTTCATCTATTTCTCATATTAGTCATTTACTACTTCAGTAACCTCACCGTGTCTAAGTGGGCTTGGTTCATTGTTCTCTACTTCTGAGTCTCAACCCAGGATCAGGCTGGTTCAAAGGTTACTTTCAACACAGTAAAATAAAGATAAGCAGCAATGGTTTTGAGTACCAAGTGTGCAACTTAAGTGCAGGGATGTAACTTAAAGGTTCCATGTCACACTGGACCTGCATAGTCAAGCAGTCTGCAATCATACATAGAATGGTACAGCACAGAAACAGACCCTTCAGTCTATCATGAGCTAAGTGTGGAGCTGGAGGAACACAGCAGGCCAGGCAGCATATCATGTCTGCTTTGACCAAGATGTCATTCTAAACTAATCCTATCTGCCTGCACAAGGTCAGTATCCCTCTTTTCCCTGATTGTTCACGCGTCTGTCAATTGATAAACGTTGATATCTTATCTACTTCTACCACCTCTACAGCAGAATGTTTCAGGCACCTATCACCTGGTCTTTAAACTTTCTCCCTCACACCTTCAATTTATGGCTCCTAGTAGGTGACACTTCCATCCTGGGAAAACAACTTCAACTATCCACACTTCTCATATTTTATATACTTATATCAGGTCACCCATCAGCCTCTGACGCTCTAACAAAAACAATCCAAGTTTCCAACCAATCCAAATCTCTCCTTATAGTTAACACACTCCAATTCATACATCCTAGAAAGCCTCTTTTGCACCCTGTCCAAAGCCTCTATGCCCTTCTAATGCAGCCTGACTACCAAAAATGCACACAATACTCCAAACATGGTTTAATTAAATTTTTATACAGCTGCAACATGACTTGCCAACTTTTATACTCAATGTCTAGTAATTATTTACCAATATTCACTGGACTCTGGGGTGGTTCCCACAGATTGGAAAACAGCCAATGTGATGCCACTGTTTAAAAAAGGAAGTAGGCAAAAAGCAGGTAACTATAGGCCAGTTAGCTTAACTTCGGTAGCGGGGAAAACGCTTGAATCTATCCTTAAGGAAGAAATAGCAAGACATCTGGATATAAATTGTCCCACTGGGAACACCCAGCATGGGTTCATGAAGGGTAGGTCATGTTTACCTAATTTGGTGGAATTCTTTGAGGACATTACTCGCATGGTGGACAATGGGGAACCTGTGGATGTGGTGTATCTGGATTTTCAGAAGGCATTTGACAAGGTGCCACACCAAAGGCTGCTACATAAGATAAAGTTGCACGGTATTACAGGTAATGTATTGGCATGGATAGAGGATTGGTTGACCAGTAGAAAGCAAAGGGTAGGGGTAAATGGGTGTTTTTCTGGTTGGCGGTCAGTGGCTAGTGGTGTGCCTCAGTGATCAGTATTGGGACCTCAATTGTTTACAATTTACATAGATGATTTGGAGTTGGGGACTAAGTGTGGTGTGTCAAAATTTGCAGATGACACTAAGGTGAGTGGTAGAGCAAAGTGTGCAGAAGACACAAAGTCTGCAGAGGGATAGAGATAGTCTAAGTGAGTGGGCAAAGGTCTGGCAGATGGAGTACAATGTTGATAAGTGTGAGGTCATCCATTTTGGTAGGAATAACAGCAAAATGGACTATGTTTTAAATGGTAAAAAATTGCAGCACGCTGCTGTGCAGAGGGACTTGGGTGTCCTTGTGCATGAATCGCTGAAGGTGGGACTGCAGGTGCAGCAGGTGATTAAAAAGGCAAATGGAATTTTGTCTGCCATTGCTCGAGGGATGGAGTTTAAAAACAGGGAGGCTATGCTGCAGCTGTATAGGATCCTGGTGAGGCCACGCCTGGAGTACGGTGTGCAGTTTTGGTCTCCTTACTTGAGAAGAGATATACTAGCACTGGAGGGGGTGCAGAGGAGATTCACTCGGTTGATTCCAGAGTTGAGAGGGTTGGATTATGAAGAGAGACTGAGTAGACTGGGATTATACACATTGGAATTCAGAAGAATGAGGGGAGATCTTATAGAAAGATATAAGATTACGAAGGGAATAGATAAGGTGGAGGCAGGGAGGTTGTTTCCGCTAGCAGGTGAAACTAGGACTACAGGGCATTGCCTCAAAATGAAGGGAAGCAGATGTAGGACTGAGGTCAGAAGGAACTTCTTCACCCAAAGGGTTGTGAATCTGTGGAATTCCCTGCCCAGTGAAGTGGTTGAAGCTACCTCGCTGAATGTTTTTAAGGCAAGGCTAGATAAATTTTTGAACAGTAAAGGAATTAATGGTTATGGTGAGTGGGTGGGTAAGTGGAGCCGAGTCTCAAAAAGATCAGCCATGATCATATTAAATGGCGGGGCAGGCTTGAGGGGCCAGATGGCCTACTCCTGCTCCTACTTCTTATGTTCTTATGTCCCCACCAATGAAGGCAAGCATACCATACACCATCTTTACCACCTTCTCCACTAGTGTTGCCACTTTCAGGGCACTATGGACTGGCACTCCAGTATCATCAATCCTGTTAAATAGAAACAATGTCTGCTATGAGTCAATTAATGGAATTCTATGGCTTTAACTTCTCTCAGGCTGCTCTCAATAGCACCAGGAGATTGAGGTCAAATCCTGTTGTCTCCCATCCATTTCAGGACAGTTGGCAACCCTAAGACCAAGCCAGTAAAAATGCTTGCAGCTGGAACAATTGTTCCTAAAAAAAAAAGCAGTCACAGTAGAAAGATCCCTGAAAAATACTCATTTTGGGCTCATGTACCTACAGAAGAACTGAATTCCTAATTAATTATTAGGCTCAGGCTCACAACACAGTAGTCATTATCGGGAATCACTCGGATCAAGTATGATTGGCCTCCATAACGCCATCTATTTGTGGGCTGAAGAGGCCATTCCAGGATCCACAGATGCTATTGCAGTGTGGGCATTGGTGGGTGGCAATGGTGGTTGGAGGTGGTGGTGGGTGGGCTTTCCTGATGTTCTGTCCTTTCTCGCACAAGAGTCACTTCTGTTCACCAGTGCAGCAGAGATCAATTCCGTGGCATTTGGCTCCCTGCTGGATGATGTTTCTTTAGTTCTCCAGCTCTGATTGCAGTTTTCCTCTCAGATCTGTCACTGTTCGCCGAATCATCAATGTTTTTACATTCCAGGCTCTAAAGTTTATTATATTTCATTTCTGACTGTATGTGGGTGATTCCTCTGGAAGAATCAATCAAGTCAGGAGTTCTGAGGCAGGCTATTTTTATGGCACCTTTTCCAGCCCTATCCCCTACTGGGGTCAGTGCAGTGGATCCTAAACAGGGCTGCTCAGTCATGGGCGCAGCTGCTGAAAACTCTGCCTCATCCAGGAGCAAGACAACTGAATCTGATACCCACTGTCTAATATGTCAGTTTGAGACTAGGGGCTTCCAGCTATCACAGTCCAGCCCTTCCACCACTAGCTGATCGCCATAGGACATATGTCTGCAATGTAAGCAGGACTGATACCTCTTGGGAGGACAACTGTGCGTGACATCTTTTAACGTGGGGACGCTAGTGCACAGACAGTCACCACACAGACCTTGGCAAATAAGGACTGAAGCCCAGTGGTATGGAGACCAAGACAATTGGCAGCCCTTCTCTGTTGCAACCTTCATTCACCTTCACAACTGCCGTGATGCTCCGATTATAGTGCAGCTATCATACTCAGCCTGATCCACTATAGATCTTCATGGATCACTTCGTCTGAAACCTCCCCCTTGATCTTACCGTCATGGGAAACCCTGCCAGGAGCTACGCTCCAGACAGTTTAGCTCTCAGGTACCTTGCTACACACAAACCTCTCTGCAACCACAAGGTGGCAATCCTCAGATTTTTTTCAGAGTTATAGCACTGGGCATGAAACCCTCAGCAAGCAGCAAGTTTTATTTAGAATATCTTAACAGTTTAGTGTATTAATGCTAATAGCAATTTGGAAGTACAGAACTTGAGGATTCCCGAAAAGAGACACTGCAGCTTTGTGGCGTGCACTATTCAGGTCAATTTGTGATAGTACCAACTCAAGGGGAAAACCAACATTTATACTGCATGAGAGGTCAGTGCTGATCAGTTGGAAAATGGATTCTGATTAGTAAAGATGTTATCATGGAGAATGCACCAATTAACCATGACTGACAACTCAACAAAATAGGTGACAAATAATTCTCTAATTCATTTCTCAAGCTACTGCCCTGACCAGATTCAACCTGCCTGTTTTAATTGCCAGGCTTGTTTAAATTTTAATTGTCAGCCATCATTAATCAGAGCATTCTCCATGACAACACTTTGACCATATTCCACTTTCCAATCAAGCAATCAGCACTCTCCTCTCACTCGTATGAATGCTGGTTTCCCCTTTAATTGGTATTTTTGCACATTGCCCTGGTGAAGAAAACAAAGTTTTGACAAAACGTGCCTTTTTTCAGTATTAATGCTGCTTTCAGCAGTAAATCTTCACTTGGTGAAAACTGACAGAACGTACAGGAGCATAGTGGCTGCATTACTGGGGAACTATTTATCTGGAGCAGATTCAAAACCACCATAGAAACAAAAACTTTAGTGTAGGAGTTGGCCATTTGATCCTTCGAGCCTGCTTCGCCATTCAATATGATGATAGGTGAGCTGGTGTGGTCTCAACTCCACTTTCTGATCTGCTCCTTTCAAACCTAGAACCCTTTGTCTATCAAAAAGTCTACCCAACTCAGCCGGAATACATTCAGTGACCAAACACTACTGTTTTCAATTCAGTCAATTAATTAAATCTGGAATCAAAACTATGGTCATTAAACAATAATGCAACAACCAAATTGAAGGAAATCTGCCATCTTTATCTATTCTGATCTCTATGAGACTACAGACCCAGAACAAATTAACTGATGTTTACTGCCTTCTGCAATGTCCCAGTAATACACTCAGTTGAATCAAAACTGTTATAAAGCTAAGTAGGAATAAATGCTGGCCTTGGCTGCAAAGTCTACACAGTCTGTGAATAGATAATCATTAAATGCAAAAACAAAGCAAAAAAAAATCCAAGTGTTATTTTCCTGTTGCTTCTTTACTTTTCAGAATATCAGCGCGCTTTGGCAAACATAACATAACATAACATCCTTACCACAGTGCAGAAGATTGTATCTATGATGGACAAGCACATAACAGTAGGCAGACTCTGACTTTAGGCTGACAAGCTTTTAATTTAAACTGAGTGAACACAAGAGTAGGAGTAAAGCATTCTCATGAAAGTCAATCTTCAACCATCTGCAGAGCTCTTAAACCCTCCAATGCACAGGTATAGTGCCCCAATTACTTCCAGTCCAGTCAATTTACAAGAACAATATGTAACCATCTTGAAAAATGTAAAGTAAAATATATTATTAAAAATCAATTATTGAACTGTTTCCCTGCCCGCCAGCAGGAGCAGAGTGGTAAGAAGCATGACTAAACCTTTTCAATAAAAGCTACGCTAATTACAAGCCCTGTTTGAAAAGCAATGAGATGAAAAATCAAAATTGGTTTAATGCACATCACACTCTGTCATGCAGAGAATTTGCTCATATCCAAGTACCAAAAAGAAACTATGATTTAAAGTCATACTTGATATTTCAAGTCTTGAAATATCAAGATGGAAAATGCATTTATCTCCTACAAAGCAGTTTTCATTAATTGAACATTTCTCCCATTTTGTGGATATTGTTGAATGTTCAACTCTCCCGCTGGGTTGAATATAGATGTAGAAGAACAATGTTGTTTTGAAAGCTATAAAAACGAGTCCAATTCTCAAATATAGGCAAGATGGGGAGGAAGTATAAAAGACAACTGCAGATCAGTCTTCTTATTGCTATGTAAAGGATTAAACTTAATGAATTAATTGCACTACAAAAGGATACAAAACCAGGAAAAAGAAACTACTTTGTCCATCACAAAATCATATCTTCAGCAAACTGGTTCCACACTTGATCTCAGGACGTCAGTTAGCTGCCACGCAGTTTCTATATAAGCCTCAACTGAGAATTAATGAGACTACTTTTAAAATGAAGAATACCACAGAATTTATTCTCTCTTGAACTCTTGAATCACTTGGGAATTAAGTTGATTCAAAAATACATTATGAATCTGCTTTTAAATTTAAAAACATACATGTTAGCAATTAAATCAAAAGTTTGTCATTTCAACTTCAAAGCATTTTATTTACACAAACCAAACAAATCTTTAATAATACACAAATTAAAAATCAGCTTCAGAATGCTCAACTACATTATCCAGTCTGAGGAATGTCCATCCTGTTGGAATGCATCAGCTACACCAGCAAATGCATTCTGGCAAAATGTGTACACAAATAACATAAAACAGAATGCATGAAGATCAGTAATAAAAATCTGATGGCGTTCAATCAAGAGCAGCACCAAATAATACAATGAATATTTGATTTATCCATAATTTTCATTAATGTACTGATTTTATATACACTTGTATATTTTAACTACCAGCACAACCTCAATTCAGCACAAATTGCAAAACTGCTTGAAGCAATTTTTGTTTTCATGATGTACTGTTAGAAAAACAATAATTAAATTTGGACAAACGTAAATGTTTTGAATTAATGATTTAACTGCATTGCTTATTGGAACTGTAAGAGTCCAAAGATTCTAGTTACTGGAAACCCATCCTGATTTTCAAAGAAAACTATCACAAAAAAACTTCATTTTTTCAATAACTAGAACTAGCCATCAAACAAGAACAGGGATTTGCTCTCAGATTGGACCAGCATTTTCCACTTCCACAATTTTTACCTTTACCTTAAAATTGCTTTCTAATCCATTTTCCCCTGGCAGCTCATATTCTTTTGACCATGGGGTGAACATACTTTATACTTCATTCGGTCTTAGCCACCTGGTTTAAATTGCCTCTACTGAAGTAAGGGCAGACCAACTTATTAAAAGTAGCAAAAATGCTTTTGTTCATACAATATAATCTTAACAGTTAAGGCAATAAACATTTTTCAAATTACTTCAATATCTTTTCACCAACATCTTGATTGGAATGATCTACCAAAGAGATTTTATTCCAAACAATTTTTTGGACATAAAACTGTGTTTCTTGTGTACTTTCTTCTACAAAACTTGTTAAAACAAATTTGTGTTTATTTCATTCATGGGAATTAATATTCGGCATGCATCAGTAGCTTTTTACATTCCCTAAACTACCAACTTCCAGACCTCAAGTAACCTTTGCTGACCTTCATGTCTGATTTTCAGTCAAATCTGCTCTTTTCAGGACTTTTACAAATGCAGGACATTTGTCCAATCATGACTGCCTTTGCTTGCATTGAGATTTACCAAAAACATCATGCACTCCAGCAACTGTGAGCAGCAAAATGCAACATAAATAAATGTATATTTGTAAGAGGCGCAATTTTTCTGTGCTCCACATTTAAATTTCAATTCAGAAGAGTGGAAATCAGAGGCTTCGGCTACAATCTTCCGTTTCTTTCAAATAAAAGGGTGACTCCACAGCAGATATTACACTCCAGAATAAAAAAGGGAAAGGTAGAAACCTAATAATCACAGGCCAATGAAACTAATAACTACAGTGAAGTAACTCAAAATTATGAGGGACAAAACGGGCATTTAGAAAATTGAGTTAAAAACAAAAATTGGCACAAATTTGTTAAAAGTAATGTTTAAATAACAGAGTTATTTGATAAAGCATTGGAAAAAGCAGTCATATAACATGACTTTTCAAACAATATTTGTCAAAATAACACAAAAGATTTAATAATGATATCGAAGTCAATTAAACAAACAGCAGTGCAGCAATATGGATTAAACAGTAGCTGAGGTACAAAAAGCATAGGATGTGTGATGAACAGGTTGATTTTCACATTGGAGGGAAATGGACAGTGGTGCATATAGCGTATACTTATGCACATGGATTGGTACGTGCAAGATACAACTTGTTTGTACACTGCACACAAGATATCAAAAATAAAAAAGTGTATTTACTGGATTGGAGCACACAAATTTCAAAGTCTGCAGATTACATAAAACTCAACTGTAGAAACAGGAAGGAGCTTAGTAATTAGCCTCAGGAGGAGATAGATGGATGGATGAAAATGGCAGATACCACAGCTAAATACTAGAACGTACAAGTGATTGCAGTGTCACACTCATGAGCGTGATACGACATTGGACAGTTAAATTTCAGAAAAGAAAATAGTATATACCGTTCGTATCTTGACCCAAGTTGGCCAAAGATCAGGTGACCTGCAATTTCTGCACAAACTATATCTGAACATGCTTCTGCAAAGTCCTTAAATAATACTATCAGCAGGTACCCTCACTTGACTAGAAATACCAAGATGAAATCTTAGTGGAATTCACACTTCCTATAGTTTGTGGGCTTGCCCAAAACTCAAAATCTACAGACTCGTAAACTTACTGTCTCTGGCTCTAAACTTCACAAGGAAGCTTCAGAAGCCAGTTAACGATAAGTACATGCGAATAATTCATCCATTTATTTGTTGTGTAGCAATGACTTCAAACTTCAAATCACTCTGGACGGAAGCACAAGGATTAGTTAAGTAACTGAAATTGGCCACAAATAATGAACTTTATAAACTCAAAAATTGGCATAAACCAGCTGGTCTGGAAACCAAAAGGACAAGAGAGGCTGGATGAGTCTGGGTTATTTTCTTTGAAGCAGAGAATGCAGCGAGAGGCCCTGATTGAAGTGTATAAGATTATAAGGGGCATTGACAGAGTGGATAGTAAGCAGCTACTACCTTTAAATGAAGGTTCAATAACAAGGGGCATAATTTTAAACGAAAGGCAGAAGGTTGAGAGGGCATTTGAGGATGTGTTTCTTCATCCAGAGGGTGGCGTAAATCTGGCATGCATTATCTGGGGAGCATAGATGAGATGGAACCCTCGCAAACTTTAAAAAAGGTATTTGGATGAGCACTTGAAATACCATTGCATTCACTGTATGGCCAAGTGCTGAAAACGAGCTAATGTAGATTTACTGTAGATTTTGACAGTTGGAGACTGGATTGGCAGTTTCTGTACAGTATGATTTTAAGAGGAAAATTCTTCAAGGCAAAAGAACAGAAGCCTGCCTAACAGCTAACACATTCAGACAGTGAGAGCAGAACTAATTTGTTTTCATCTGAAATAAATTGTTTCCTCCGAATGCTGGCCATTATCTCATCAGGAAATCCCTCAACTTACAGTCTTGTCCAAAGGGCCATAATGGCATTTAAACCTACACAATGCACACCTTTAAGAACTCAATCAGAATATGATTAGATTATTCAATAATAATAATAATCAAAGCTGTATCCTTTGTTCTTTAAAATACAGCTTTACTTGCGTATGCCCACGTGCATGAACAGTGAATCTGTTTCAGTGTTTACACTTTGATGTGTCATGTGAGTAAACAACATCTTTCAGATTTAAAACCGACATGAAAGCCTGCTTCGCATTTATTACTGAAATTCACAAAGAGATAAATGACTCCTCTAAACACATACATTGTCACAGATGCCAGAAAAATGAGGGAAAAGGGAAATCCTCCTATCTCTCTGCCAAACCATAAAACTGGGTTGAAGAAATAAACCATTTCTCTCAATGCCACTTTAAACATCTAGGCAAAGAACAGTGTCAATTCTGAATAAGTTATATTGTAGGTATTTTAGGTACACCTCAGATTCTTAGTTTTTCACAGAATTGAAGTTCCTTCAAGACGGACTCTGATGCACTGGACCCCACCTAAGCTTTCACGGAGTGTCATAAAATTTGGAAGCCTTGAAACAGGGTCACAATGGAAAGAAGTTTGGAAAGCACTGAACTGTAAATTAAGCCAAACAACATTACCAAGATATGAAAATTAACTCTTCGGACAATTTTAAGCATTCAATTTGAGAAGTGACAGCCAGACCCATTAACCTTGTGATTTTTAAAAATATATTGAATTCCAATCTTGTAATGCCTCAATTTTTAAAAAATCTCAGCCTTGCTTTCAAATTCTTCTAAGAGCTTGTCCCGTTTTCTCTAACGTCCTCCAACATTAGAATTCTTCAGATCTCCATACTCCTCCCATTGCGGCCTCTTCAGCAAGCAAGATCTTCAATGAACCATCAATAGACACATCTTAAGTTAGGCAATCACAGGACAACAAGACCTAACAGAAGTAGACCATTTGGCCCATTAAATCTGCTCCAACCAATGAGATAATGGCTGATTTGAATCTTAAATTCCACTTTTCTGCCTACTCCCCATAACCCTCAATTTCAATTACAAAATCTGTATCTCAGTTCTGAATACACTTAACAATTCGGACTCGATAAAGAGCTCCAGAGATTCATTTATGTCAAAGAAATTCCTCCTCATTTTTGTCCTTACTGAGTAACATCTTACTCTGACATTGTGCTCTCAAGTCCTAGACACTTTCCCAAAAGGGGAAACAACCTCTCAGGGGTCTACTTAGACATGGCCCACTCTAAGAATCTTCCATTTCAATAAGATCAGCTCTCACATTTTTAAACTCAAAAGGAGGACAGGGCCAACCTACTCAACCTCTCTTCATAAGACAATCCCTCCATGCCAGGATCCAACTGGTGAGCCTTCGCTGGACTGCCTCCAACACCAGTGTATCATTCGTTATGACAGAGCAGCAAAACTCTTCAAAGAATTTTAGGTGTGGTCTAACTCATGTCTTATGTAGTTTTAGCAAGACCGCCCCATTTTTATGTTTCATTTCTTTTGAAATAAAGCCCAACAGTCCATTTACCTTCCCTATCATATGTTAACCTGGGATGCTAGCTTTTTGCAATTCATGCAGGACCTCCAAATCCCTCTGTGCTGCAGCTTTCTGCAGTCTTTCACCATTCCTCCTATCAAAACGTGTAATCTCCCATTTTCCTACATGTTTGCCGTGTTTTACCCACTTGTTTAATCTTTTTCCCTCGGCAGGCTACCTGAATCATCCTTTGCTAGCTGATTCATCCTTTGTCTGCTTTTGTGTCAACAGCTAACTTGGCTACTGTACATCCATTTTCCTCTAAGTTACGAATATACACCGTACTAACTGTACCTTCAGCACTGGCCCCTGTCACATTACACTCGTTACAGATTGCCATCCTGAAAATGCACCTTTTATCCTAATTCTCTTGTCTTCTATTAGTTAATCCATGCTAATTTACTACTCCTAACACCATGGGCGCACAACTTTTTAAACAGCCTAACATGTAGACCTTTATCAAATACCTGTTGGAAAAACAGATGTGTCACATCTACTGCTTTCCTTTCACCCATTCTGCTGGATACCTCCTCAACATGGAAACATTGAAAGTAGGAGCATAAGTAGGCCATTCAGCACTTCAAGCTTGCTCTGCCATTCAACAAGATCATGGCTGATCAGTATCTTGTTTCCACTTTCTCCCCATATACTTTGATGGGGTCCAAGTAACTATATCCAACTTCTCCCTGAAAATATTCAGTGTTTTGGCCTCAACTTCTGTGTGTCGCAGAGGATTCCACAAGTTTGCCACTCTCTGGGGGAAGAAATTTCATCTCTGGGCCACCTCCCCTGTTTTATTTTCGTACCAGACAGAAATGAACAACTGGGGTAGATCCACAATATATTCTTTAAATGCTTACCATTGCCTATCCAGCATCATCCCATTAGTAATGTTCCCCAATGTATCATAGCCAGTTCATACCTCATACCATCCTAGTTTCATTTATTTAGATTCAGGACTCCATTCTCCAAATCAACAATGTCACACTATCTTAAAGAAGAATTCCATCATCACATGGCCAACTCTTCATACAGCTAGATTACCAATTATCCCTTTCACATTATACAATGCCCTTTGGTTGGCCTGTTCTCTAGTTGGTTCCTCAATGTATCAATCCAGAAAACCCATCTCGTACACATTCCTGGAATTCTTCCTCTACAGCATTATTACTGATACTCCTCAAAAAAAGTAATAAATTTGTCAGGTATGATTTCCCCTTCATGAAGCCATGCTGACTCTTCTTGATTGTGTTTTCAATTACTAAATGCTTGGCTATCACTTGCTATATGTTAGACTGTAATGTTTTATCAATAACAAATGTTAAACTAAGTGGCTGACAGTTAGCGCTTTTTTTCAAACCTCCCTTTTTGAATAAAAAGTGCTACAATGCTTCTTGGAAGATTACAACCAGTGTGTCCACTAAATATGCAGCTCCTTCCTTGAAAATCCATGTATGCAACCAGTCAGGTCCAGGGTGAGAGTGGCAAACTTGTGGAATCCTCTGCAACAGACAGAAGTTGAGGCCAAAACATTGAATATTTTCAGGGAGAAGTTGGATATAGTTACTTGGACTCAAAGTATATGGAGAGAACGTGGAAACAAGATACTGATCAGCCATGATCTTTCAGCCTTAATAGTTTCCCTACTACTACTACTTCTCCTGATATTGCTGTATTGCATTCCTTCTCACCCACTTTAGCCCCTTTATTTTATAGTATTTTGGAATGCTTTTCGGTCTTCTGCCAGGAATTCTGATGTAAAGTATCTATTCAACTCCTTTGCCACATTCTGGTTGCCCATTATTTCCTCAGTCTCATTCTACAAGGGATCCATGTTGGCTTTCGTCCCTCAATTTCTTTTTACATTTAAAGTGGCTCTTGCTGCCCATCTTGATATCACCTGCTATTTAATTCTCAAAGTTAATTTTCACCCCTTTTTTGGTCATCTTTCGTGGTTATTTTTTTTAAAAATGCTCCCAAACCTCTAGCTCACCACTAAAAGTTGCCACATTGTGATTTTTCTTTCAATTTGAGACTACACTCAATTTCTTTGGTTAATTATGGTTGGTTTTTCCCTTTCTTAGGATCCTTTTTCTTCAATAGGATATATCTTTGTTGTCAATCATGAACTATTTTCTTAAACGTCTGCCATTGTTCCTCACCTGTCTCTTCTGTTAAACTGTTTTTCCAGTCTGCTCCAGCTAACTGTCATCATTCCTTTGTAATTACCCTTATTTAAAGGTGAACACGGTTGCTTCTGACCCAAGTTTCTCCATCTCAAAATGAATTCCAAGTTCTACCATGTTATAGACACTGTAGTAAACCTGCCTTATCACACTAGATCCAAAATAGCCCGACCCCTGGTTGGATTCACAGTATATCATCCTAGGAAACGTTCCTAAACACATCCTATGAATGCTCTCTCGTGGCTACTTCTGATAAATTTAACTTTCCCAATCCCCAAGATTAAAGTCACCCTCAATTAATGAACTTTTTTTTTTACACATACCTACAATATCCGGATTTATTCCTTCTTGCCATGCAGCTACTGTTGGGGGATCTGTAGCGTAATGCTTCCAGTGGCATTTTCCTCTTATTTCTTACCTCCATCCATGTGGATTCTACATCTCCCAATACAAGATCATTTTTCGCTATTTTACTTATTACATCTCATATTAACAAAGCTACCCATCATCTTTTCTTTCCTGTCTGCCCTTTCAAAAAGGCATTAAGGCCTAAATACTCAGTTCCAGCTTTGATCTCCCTGTAATCATGTCCCCATAATGACTTTAAGATCATACCCATTAAGCTCCGTTTCTGCTATTAATTCATTTACTTTGTTCTGAAAACTATCTTCATTTAAGCTAAGAACCACTAATTTTGCCTACCTACCATTTTATGCCTTTTTAACCCTATTTGCTGCTGCTTTTCTACATTTGTACACTGTGCTTCTTGCTACACTTTGGGTATTTTGTATCCAAATACATTTCCTTTCTCCCAAACCCTCCTGAACTCTATGTTCAAAGTTCTCTCTACAGCACTAGTTATTTGATTCGCCAGACACTGATCCCAGGATAGTTGAAGTGAAGCCTGGGAAACCAGAACAGCCATCTAGCCCAGTACTACTGCCAGTGCTTGAAGAAGTGAAATTCATTCCATACACACTAATCCAAACCATGCATTTGACTCCTTGACTATTTACCCTGTGTCAGTTTTGCCCGTTGCTCAGGTAGTAATCAGAGATTAGCCTATTTATTTAAAGGCTACTGGCTGAACCTGTTTTCAACTCGAAAATTGAACTTCGTAAAAGATGTAACAGTTGAATTCTTACTTTGAACTAAATTCCCAGTCGGCCTTTGTCTCACTCAACTGAAATCTCCACTCACAATTAACATGCTCCTTAATGATCCCAAAATTTGAATACCCCTCCTAAAACTCTTTGGCTCACTAGTTCTAATTTTCAAGGAATACCTTGAAGCAAGAATTTGCCCTAGTATATCCTTTGAGGTTGAACTGCAGATTGTTTTAATACTTCTACAAAGTACCCAGATACATTTTACTACATTAAAAGCATATGAAAGTGGGTTGTTCATATTCTAATGAACATTGTATTTGAGTGTATATCTATGAACCATAGGAGAGATTTTTGTTATGGATAATTTCAATTTACTCAGCCTCACCTGCACAGATTCTCCAAGTGTGCAGTTTTGATAAAATCTTAAACCAAGGTATCATTCACTCTGTTCAGCAAGACATAAAATAATTACATCAATGTGAAACTGAAAATTTCAAGAATATTTGTCACTGCAAACAAAAATTCAGATGCAAACAAAATGTACAGCAGAGATGATTAAGAGCTTAGTTTTAAAAAAAAGTGGGTTTATTTAAGTGTTGGAGAAAATACTGCAGAACAAAGGAATTGAGTAATCAAGACTAGGGCCTGCAAGGTGGAATGATTCACAAGAAACCAGAAAAACGAAAAATTCTGTGGCAGAAGCTAAGGTAATCGATGAACTTGAGTAGGAGGATGATAATTTCAAGTTTACACTGTAAGGAGGACATTGTGCCAATGTCAATTAAAATGGACATCAATAAAGAAAAGGGGAATTCAGTGAAGAACAGAAGACTATCAACCAAAATTTAGTAGAGATGTCCACAAAGGATGGGATGCTGAACAGAAAATAATTGAAATGCTTAAAAACTAAAACCAGAAATTTTAAAATACAAGCAATTGGAAATTTTGCTATGCCAGCTGGCAATAATGTTCACAGCAGTTGCGTGTGCCAGTTAAGATTATCTTGGATGCAAACTCCTAAATTCTGCCAGTAAAACAAATAGGAAGTGACGCAATTAAATTACTCAGATGTGATTAACAGAAACACTGCGAACTTCAACAGGAACAGCAATCTAAGATTCAGGATGCATATGCACAATCTACATTTTCTCAGCTCAGTAAAATGTCAAGAATGCTGAGACAGTGGTCTGTGAAGAGTGTAACAAAATACCTGGTAATAACAAAGCACAAATATATCAATCTTCAACATATTCCTAACCAGCAATTAATTTTGGAGCCCACAATAGTTTGGGGCTTTTCCCATGACAACAGAACAGTGTCAAAAAGATTGAATAATTCCTGATCCAAAACCTGTGACCTTATGCCATGTGTAGGTTTAATGGGTCCTTATTTAATAACCACTCTTACAGCATACTGGAAATCATATGGTATACTCTTTTTATTCGTAAGATTAAAATATCATGCCATCTTAACATTTACAGGGCAAGGCTATTAATCAGATTTGTTTACAGATTAATTGATACAAGAACTAAATAAGCACATGATACTGAATAAAACACATTTGCACACCAACGCTGAACGTTTAAAACTGAAACTGAGAATGTTATTTTTAGGACAGTAGAGAATCAGTGGCAGATAGATAAGAACTGATAAAGGGGTAGATCTTGGCCTAGTGATATTATAACTAGGTTATTAATCTATTCATTAACCCAGATAATGTTCTGGGTACCTGGGTTCAAATACTGACATGACAAATAGTGGAATTTGAATTCAATAATAATCTGGAAATAAGAGTCTAGTGATGACCATGAAACCATTGCCAAATTTCAGGAAATACCTATTTGGTTCACTAATGTCCTTGAGGGAATGAAATCTGCCGTCCTTACCTGGTCTGGCCTACTTGTGTCTCCAGACCCAAAGCAATGTGGTTGACTCTTAACTGCGCTCTGGACAATTAAATAAATGCTGGCCTAGCCAGTGATACTCTCATCCCATGAATGAATAAAAAAGGAGATATTCCATCACTGTCAAAGATATATTGCATTGAGAAAGAAAGACTTTGAGAAGGATGCAACATCCATGGTTAACTAAGGAAGTCAAGAACTGTATCATACCGCACAAGAGGTCTATAATACAGCAAATCTTCTATTAAGCCAGATATATAAAAAAAAACCATAAAAGCTTTTACAAGCATTTAAAAAGGGTACCAAAAGTGAGCATTGGTCTTCGAGAGTGTGAGCCAGAGGAATTAATAATGGGAAACAAGGAAAAGACAGAAGCTTTGAACAGGTATTTTGCAACCGTCTTCAATGCAGAAGACGTAAAAAACTTGAAAATCAAGAGGTACAAAGAGGAGAAAAACTTAAAAGTCAGTCACAGGGCTAAGGTAGTAGGAAGACAATCAGAACCAAAATGTTAAAAAAGTCCACAGATCTGATGGTTTTTATCCCAGGGTCGGAAAAGAAATGGCTGCAAGGATAGTAAATGTTATCTTCCAAAATTCCCTAAATTCTGGAAAGGTTTCAACAGACTGGAAAAATTGTTTGTGTAACACTACCAATGTGAGGGAAAATGCAGCTGAAAGCAAGGAACTACAGCTTAACAGCGTCGTAGGGTTTTAGAGGCACAATTGCAATTGTTATTCTGTAAGAACTGTGTCTTGTTGAGTTTTGAAAATCAGGACCAAAATGAGAAACAACTGTTTTAAAAGCATGTTTTAAAGGGTGGCTGTATGCTTTGAAAGCAAGTAACTGGACACCTATACCAGGCATCATGTAAACAGATTTTTGAACAAGCACTAATTGAAGTTTGAATTGCAGACAATTTGGTGCGGAGAGTCTACAGATGCAACTTTCTCTGGCAACAAGTTGATTGATAACTGATCACTAGTCCATAGACCAATGACAGAGTTAATGTTTCAGGTCCGGAGACCCTTCCTCAGAACCCTCTAAGGACCCGAAACTTGAACTCTTTTTCTTTCACAGATACTGCCAGACCTGCTGAGCTCTTCCAGCAACTTTGTTTTTGTTCCTGATGTACAGCATCTGCAGTTCTTTTGGTTTTTATTAATGACAGAGACCTTTTTGCCTACCAACAACTAAGAGATTAGCTCTCGGAATTGAACAGTTAGGAGCTACAAACAAGTTGCAGAGGCAGAGAAAGTGTTCAGTTCCTCCCTCGCTCAGGAGCACTCTCTGATCTCTGCAGTCAAAGCTCACCGTAAACCTGAAGAAAATCAGTTTATCTTTCTTACAACAGTTGTTGTAAGCTGTGACTTTTAACTAATAAGTTAGAGACTTCTTATAACAACCTGTGAAACAACCTGTGCATACATCCAGAGAAAGATGATTAAAGCAACATGCTGCATAGTGGAAGAGTCATAAGGATCATTTCAACAACAGAACTGAGAATAAAGACTACTGAACTGTCTTTCCAGATTTCTTCACCCCTCCATCCATAAACTATTTTAATTGGTACATTTGTCTGTTTACCTATAGTCAGAGTCTAATTATATGAAATAAATTGTATTTCTGGTTTAGTACAAAAACTTGGTCTATCTTTTCTAACAACTGGAGTTTGAAAGTCAGATAAATTGGGTAATTATGCATACTTCATAAAATCTCATTTTTTCTAAAGACTCTGGAAATAGGAGGACTTGATTTCCAGCACACTACCCCTGTGAATTGTGAAAAATTGTGTTTTTGCTCATAATGTGATAATCCTGCAATAAACAGCAAACAGTTTTTGCAGATAATAGCAGGTCTAGATGGTGCTTTGTGCAGCTTGGCCATCTCCGGTGACGGATGGTTAAACCATGCCCTTTTGGGTTCAAGTTCTTTGTGCTGAAGCTAGCAAAGTTGAGCTCTGTATCAAAAGGAACAGCCAGGATGAGTTTATTTGGGGACTAAAGAATTGAAGGTGGAATCAAGGGGGAGGTGAAGCAAATCAATTACAGAACCGTTGGGTTGAATGTAGAAGCAAACCTAAATGGAAGAACATCTGTGGTGCATGATTTTTGGTCCGAGTCAACTTTGACAGATACATTTAGGGCACATTTTTGAGAGACAGGGAGAGGGGAGAGAAATACAGCACGGACGCACTTCAACCAATCTGACTAAAAAGATGGGATGATATATTTATGGTCATTATTTTCATCCCATGCTTCAAACCCTGGTTAGAAACTGGCAGAATTTCAACTGGCATGAAAGAAAAGGATCACCAGTTTCATACAACAGAACAGGTCAATGTGGAGCATACCTTAACCGCCTGCTAAATTCTGAAACTGGTCACCATCACAAGGTTCCACAACTAACTTTACCTCAGGTGATTAAAAAAACCAAACAACTATGGATGCTGGAAAAACACACAGCCGGCAGTACCTGAAGAGAAAGCAGAGTTAATACTTCGTCTCCAGTGACTCCTCTTCAGAACTCAAGTTCTGAGGAAGGGTCACGCTCAAACCTCCTCTGTGTTTTTCCAGTAACTTCTTTGCTTATTTCTTATTTCAGCAATACATTGTTGCTGTTTCAATTCCTAGTAAAAAATGTGAACATTTAAATAAATTCATAAAAGAAAATGATTTAGAATGCTACTGCTTTAGTACAGAAATCTATCCTACAAAACTATTTTGATGTAATTGTTTCTGTGTTTTAAGTACTGTATTCTGGGACAAGAAATACGATGTAACTGCAAGTGACCATCTTTGGTGACAGATTTTACAGTTCTACAGATTTCTGTAATGGAAAATAAATATACGAGTGCAAGGTTCTGCACAAAATTGAGGAAATAGAAATCATCTGGATTTTCTAATCATATTTTTCCTGGTGCAAACAGTACATTTTTATTCCACAGTAGTGCAAAATGTTCTAAAAGTGACAAAAGGCTGATCAAAATTTCTCTTTTTGCATGCGGAAATGAGATGCACAGCATGTCGAAGAGAATAGAGTAATCAAATGTGGTGATTACAGCAAAGTGTACCCAGTTGTCATCACCTATTTTTAACATTCAAAGTCTACCTTAATTGTCAGATCACTTCAAACAAAATCAAATTATAAAACATTTTCATGATTCACAGAATAGGTGGTGTGGTAGGGGATTTTAACTTTCCAAACACAGACTGGGACTGCTACAATGTTAAGGGCTTGGACGGAGAGG
Source organism: Rhincodon typus (assembly GCF_021869965.1). NCBI lineage: Eukaryota > Metazoa > Chordata > Chondrichthyes > Orectolobiformes > Rhincodontidae > Rhincodon > Rhincodon typus. The sequence goes on from NC_063348.1 coordinate 12,030,667, forward strand.
AATTTGTTAAGTGTGAACAAGAAAATTTTCTGATTCAATATGTGGATGTACTCACCAGAAAAAGGAGCAAAAAAACTTTACCTACTCTTGGGAAATAAGGCTGGGCAGGTCACTGAGGGGTCAGTGGGGGAGCATTTTGGGGCAGTGACCATAATTCTTTTAGCTTCAATATAGCAGTGGAAATGGATAGACCGGATCTTAAAGTTAAGTTCTAAATTGGAGGAAGACTGATTTTGACAGTATTAGGCAAGAACTTTCAAAGTAGACTGGGGACAGAGATTTGTAGGTAAAGAGATGGCTGGAAAATGGGAAACCTTCTAAATGTGATAACAAGAGTCCAGAGACAGTACGTTCCTGTTAGGCTAAACAGTAAGGCTGGTAGGTGTAGTGAATGTTGGATGACTAGAGAAATTGAGGTTTTGGTCATGAAAAAGGAGGAAACATATGTCAGGTATAGACAGCAGAGATGAAGTGAATCCGGACAAGAGTATAAATGCAGAGGAAGTCTACTTAAAAGGGAAAGGAACAGGACAAAAAGAGGTTAAAATTGAATCAGAGATAGTAGGAACTGCGAGAATCTGCAAGGTGCAGAGCTGGATGAACACAGCAGGCCAAGCAGCATCATAGGAGCAGAAAGGCTGACGTTTCGGGCCTGGACCCTTCATCAGAAAAGGGGGAGGGGAAGGGGGTTCTGAAATAAATAGGGAGAGAGTGGGAGGCGGATAGAAGGTGGATAGAGGAGAGGATAGGTGGAGAGGTAACAAACAGGTCGAAAAGGCGGGGACGGAGCCAGTAAAGGTGAGTGTAGGTGGGGAGTTAGGGAGGGGATAGGTCAGTCCAGGGAGGACGGACAGGTCAAGGGGGCAGGATGAGGTTAGTAGGTAGGAGATGGGGGTGTGGCTTGAGGTGGGAGGAGGGGATAGGTGGGAGGAAGAACAGGTTAGGGAGGCGGGGACGAGCTGGACTGGTTTTGGGATGCGGTAGGGGGAGGGGAGATTTTGAAGCTTGTGAAATCCACATTGATACCATTGGGCTGCAGGGTTCCCAAGCGGAATATGAGTTGCTGTTCCTGCAACCTTCGGGTGGCATCGTTGTGGCACTGCAGGAGGCCCAGGATGGACATGTCATCTGAGGAATGGGAGGGGGAGTTGAAATGGTTCGCGACTGGGAGGTGCAGTTGTTTATTGCGAACCGAGCATAGGTGTTCTGCAAAGCGGTCCCCAAACCTCCACTTGGTTTCCCCGATGTAGAGGAGGCCACAACGGGTACAGCGGATGCAGTATACCACAGTGGCAGATGTGCAGGTGAACATCTGCTTGATGTGGAAAGTCTTCTTGGGGCCTGGGATGGGAGTGAGGGAGGAGGTATGGGGGCAGGTGTAGCACTTCCTGCAGTTGCAGGGAAAAGTGCCGGGTGTGGTGGGGCTAGAGGGGAGCGTGGAGCGGACAAGGGGGTCACGGAGAGAGTGGTCCCTCCGGAAAGCAGATAAGGGTGGGGAGGGAAAGATGTCTTTGGTGGTGGGGTCGGATTGCAGATGGCGGAAGTGTCGGAGGATGATGCGTTGGATCCGGAGGTTGGTGGGGTGGTACGTGAGGACGAGGGGGATTCTTTTTTGGTTCTTATTGCGTGGACGGGGTGTGAGGGACAAAAAGGGGACATGGAATAGCTTTGGCAAATAGGGTTAAGGAGAATCCAAAGGGATTCTACAAGTACATTAAGGAAAAAAGGGTAACTGGGGAGAGAATAGGGCCCATTAAAGAGCAGCAAAGCCACCTGTGTGTGGACCCACAGGAGATGGGGAAGATACTAAACGAGTATTTTGCATCAGTATTTACTGTGGAGAAGGATATGGAAGATAGACAACGTGAAGAAATAAATAGCGACATCTTGAAAAATGTCCACATTACAGATGAGGTGGAGCTGGACGTCTTAAAACTCATAAAAGTTGATAAATCCCAAGACCTGATCAGGCGTACGCTAGAACTCTGGGAAGCTAGGGAAGTGACTGCTGGGCCCCTTGCTGAGCTATCTGTATCATCGATAGCCATGGATGAAGACTGAAGGTTGGCTAACATTGTGCCACTATTTAAGAAAGGTGGTAAGGAAAAGCCAGGGAACTATAGACCGGTGAAATTGACATCAGTGGTGGGCAAGTTGTTGGAGGGAATCCTGAGGGACAGGATTTACATGTATTTGGAAAGGCAAGGACTTGTTAGGGATGGTCAACATGATTTTGTGCAAAGGAAACCTCATCTCACTAAGTGAGTTTTTTGAAGTAGTAACTAAGAGGACTGATGCGGGCAGAGGGGCGAACATTATCTATAATGACTTCAGTAAGGCGTTCGACAAAGCTCCGCACGGTAGACTGATTAGCAAGGTTAGATGGAATACAGGGAGAACTAGCCATTTGGACACTGAATTGGCTCGAAGATAGGAGACAGAGAGTGGTGGTGAGGGTTGCCTTTCAGACGGGAGGCCTGTGACCAGCGGTGTGCCACAAGGATCAATTCTGGGTCCACTGCTTTTCATCATTTATATAAATGATTTGGAATATGAACATAGCAGGTATGGTCAGTAAATTAGTAAGATGGTACCAAAATAGGTTACCTCAGACTACAACAGGACCTTGATCAGATGGGCCGGTGGGTTAAGGAGTGGCAGATGGAGTTTAATTTAGATAATTGTGAGGTGCTGCATTTGGAAAGGCAGATCAGGGCAGGACTTATACACTTAATAGTAAGGCTCTGGGGAGCGTTGCTGAACAAAGAGACCTTGGGGTACAGGTTCATAGTTCCTGGAAAGTGGAGTTGCAGGTAGACAGGACAGTGAAGGTGGCATTTGGTATGCTTGCCTTAATTGGTCTGGCACTGAGTATAGGAGTTGGGAGGTCATGTTGCAGCTGCACACGACATTGGTTAGGCCACTTTTGAAGTGCTGTGTTCAATTCTGGTCTCCCGGCTATAGGAAGGACGTTGTGAAACTTGAAAGAGTTCAGAAAAGATTTACAAGCATGTTACCAGGGTTGGAGGGTTTCCGCTGTAGGGAGAGGCTGAATAGGCGGGGCTATTTTCCCAGAAGCATCGAAGGTTGAGAGTTGACCTTACAGAAGTTTATAAAATCACAAGGGACATAAATAGGGTGAATAGACAAGGTCTTTTCCCCAGGCTAGTGGAGTCCAAAACTAAAGGGCATAGGTTTAAGCTGAGAGGGGAAAGATTCAAAAAGGGACCGAAGGAGACAACATTTTCCATACAGAGGGAGCTGCGTGCCTGGAATGAACTGCCAGAGGAAGTGGAGGAGGCTGGTACAATTACAACATTTAAAAAGCATCTGGCTGGGGTATATGAATAGAAAGGGTTTAGAGGGATAGGGGCCAAATGCTGGCAAATGGGACTAGATTAATTTAGGATATCTGGTCATCATGGACAAGCTGGACCGAAGGGTTTGTTTCCATGCTGTTCAGCTCTACGATTCTATAACAGGAGGCAACTCAGTCAATTCTATCCACGCCAATTCTCCACAAGAGGAGCACAGCAGGCCCAACTCTACTGCCCTTGCTACACAGCCACACACGTACTTTCACTTCAAGTGATTATCCAGTTTGCATTTGAAAACCACAAATTATTCCATCACTACACACTCCGAATTCTTAACTTAAGTGAGGAGCTACTATCCATGGTTAACTAAGTAAGTTAATAAGAATGAAGTTTAAGCAAAACATATATAGGTCCTCAACGGCAAGTGGTAGATCAGAATATGAAGAACAGCAGAGAACAAATAAGAGGTTAATCAGAAGGAAGAAATCAAAGCAAGTAAGGAAACTAAGTAGGAATGTGAAAATGGTTAACAAGAGCTTCTACAGGGAAATAAAAAGGAAATGATTAAGTGAGTACTGTCCTCTAGAGAGAGTGAGAATGTGTTCAAAAATCCATTCATGGAATGTGGGCATCACTGTGTAGACCAGCATTTATTGCTGCACTCTAGCCAAGAGGCAACCAGATTGCTGCAGTTCTGGTGTCACATGTCCATAAGGTAAGGGTGGCAGATTTCCTGATCCAGCTGGGTTGCCTCAACAATCAGTGGGTTACACAGTCACCATTAGGCTAGCTTTTAACAACAGAATTTTTGTTGAATTCAAATTTCACCATTTTCATTCCCAAATTAACAACAGATAATAAGTAAATGCAGACGAAATGAACAAATGTTCCACTTCCGTCTTCACTGTAGAGAACACAAAAAAAAACCCACTAACAGCTGTAAATCAGGTGCTGGTAGGTAAAGTGGAACTTGTAGAATTTGCAATCGAGGGAAGATGAACTAAGCAAACTGATGGAGCCATCGGCTGACAAGTCTCTGGGTCCATATCAACTTCACTCTAGGTTCTTAAAAAGAGATTGCTAATCACATAATAGATGCATTAGTGTTAATTTTCAAAAATTCCCTAGATTCACAGAACAGACCTATCAATCTGGAATGCAGCAAATATAACTCCTCTGTTCAAGGGCAACAGTGCAGTGGAGTGTTGTTTGGTAGAAATGCAATGTTGAAACTGTAAGGAAGAATTTACAACATGGTTACTTTACCAGCCTCATTAAACAGTGCAGTAACTCTGACAACATCAAAACAATAGCTGGATACTAATAAGTTGCAGATGCTGAGATGAATACGTAGAGTAACAAAGGACAAAATGAGAAGATTGTGGGAGCACGGAAGAAAGATGCCAAGAGGAGATTCTGATAGAGGGAGAAAACACCAGTGGGGCAAGGTGATGGGAAATAGGGCTGCCAAGAAAATGAAAAGAATAGAAAGATTTAAGACCAGAAAGAAGGATACAGAAGCAAGAGATGGAAAAGCAGCAGGATTGGAAGAGAAATGCATGACTTAGGGGAAATATGATCAACCAGCATTGTGACAACCCTAAGTAAAATGGGAGAAGCCAAAAACAGTAGTCGAAGTTTATCTACTGATCAATTTTGGTTTAATACATCCTTAACAAATTATGCCCCCTGGTTCTACTCTCCAGGCATAATTCGAAATAATATACTACATCTAATTTATATTTATAATTTAAGAGTTTAAATATCACAGTGAGATTTCTTTCCTTACAACACAGCAATCCAACTACTGTTTTGCCCAAGCTAACAATGTAGTATGATTTGCAGTAATAAGAATGGGGTGAAGGTTTTTTTAATATTATAAAATTAGTTAAAGCATCCAATATTAATTCAGACATTGTGAAAACAGTATATTGAGAAATAAGTGGTTCCTTGTATTTTTTGGCATTAATATTCCATACAGGATTTGTACTAAAGAACACTCCACAACAGCTAAAACAGTAAAACAACGAAATATATTACTGTGACCATGTTTATCAATCTGTCCACCGTTTCTATACGTCCAAATGCTGCGTACAACAAATAAATGAACAGGGAACAAGAGTAGCCTGCGCAGCCAATAACATCATGGCTGATTTGATTTCAACTTGAATTCTACATTCCTGCATATCCCAATAAATCTTGTGTCTCTTTGGTAACCAAGTTTCTATCCCAGCCTTAAATATATTTAAAGATTCTGCATCCAGTGCCTTTTACGCAAGCGAATTCCCAAGATTCTCCATTTCCATCTGTCTTAAAAGGGTGATTCCTTATTTTTAAATTATGACTCTTAATATTTTAAATCATTGACCATAATATAACTGTTCACAACCATGTCAATCCTTGTCTCATGCATTCCTGTTATGCCAACTTCTCAACTCATCCACAACTCCAACACCATGCCCTTACCATCTTCCAATGCCAGTCATTCACCTCGTATCCATCCTATTGTTCTCCTCTCATGCCATTCCTATCGCAACATCACAGCCAGATAATGGACATGTAAAGGCTAATTCACTCGGACAGTAAAAGATACTAGTACAACTACGGATAGTGATACCAAACTTGCGTTAAGACTGAAGAAACTGTGGTGAAGGATGGGTGGTTTATAGGGCTCTTGCCCCATTATACAAATTGTGCGAATAGTTTTATTTGGTACAGAGGAGACCTCTCAACAGAATTTAAAACACTTAAACAATGTTCAGAATTGGGGTATTGAGATTTAGGCATGTCCAACACAAGATCAAATCATCAGGGATAACAAGGTGTACAGCTGGATGAACACAGAAGGCCAAGCAGCATCAGAGGAGCAGGAAGGCTGACGCTTCGGGCCTACATCCTTCTTCAGAAGTGGGGGAGGGGAAGGGGGTTCTGAAATAAATAGGGAGAGAGGGGGAGGCAGATAGAAGATGGATAGAGGAGAAGATAGGTGGAAAGGAGACAGACAGGCAGGGATGGAGCCAGTAAAAGGTGAGTGTAGATGAGGAGGTAGGGAGGACGGACAGGTCAAGGGGGCGGGATGAAGTTAGTAGGTAGGAGATGGGGGTGCGGCTTGAGGTGGGAGGAGGGGATAGGTGGGAGGAAGGACAGGTTAGGGAGGCGGGGACGAGGTGGGCTGGTTTTGGGATGTGGTAGTGGGACGGGAGATTTTGAAGTTTGAGAAATCCACATTGATACCATTGGGCTGCAGGGTTCCCAAGCGGAATAGGAGTTGCTGTTCCTGCAACCTTCGGGTAGCATCGTTGTGGCACTGCAGGAGGCCCCGGATGGACATGTCGTCTGAGGAATGGGAGGGGGAGTTGAAATGGTTCGCGACTGGGAGGTGCAGTTGTTTAGTGCGAACCGAGCGTAGGTGTTCTGCAAAGTGGTCCCCAAGCCTCCGCTTGGTTTCCCCGATGTAGAGGAGGCCACAATGGGAACAGCGGATGCAGTATACCACATTAGCAGATGTGCAGGTGAACATCTGCTTGATGTGGAAAGTCTTCTTGGGGCCTGGGATGCCAAATCATCAGGATTTGTTTAGCTATTTGAAATAAAGATTCACACAGACATAACACATCAGGAGTAACAGCCAAAGGGCTAAAAGATCTCTAAAAGCTTTAGACCATATGAGAACACAAATTCAGAGTAGATTAAACTTCTGTATTCAACTAGACTTCATATCATTTAGACAGAAGCCTACAGAATTCAAAGACACATTATGAGCCAATGTAGAGAAAAGGGCTCATTATACAATGCTTCCAGATGGGAAACAAGCAAACAGAATTGATGATGATCACATCCATTGAAGTTTTCCAGGACAATGACCAAAACAAACCTAAAACTTTTCGCCATGAAGAGCTACTGAGGATGGACGCAAGTATGAAACAATCCTCAGAGGCTAATGAAGCCGGCGGCTACAAACCCAACAGTTGACACAATCTCTTGAACACTTTAACACAAGACATCCTTCTGCATACAATTTCAATCAATTTTGCAAGGCGTGTGGCAGAAAAAGCTGTTGGCAGAAGCAGTACATGCAGGAAAAGACTGATGTAAGCAGCCAGGCATGGACCCAAACAGATCAGGCACAAGGTTCATCTTCAAGCTACAATAAAGACCATCCCTCCAGAGGTGTTAACATGAAATGAACTACAAACCAGAATCTGATGATGCACGCAATGAAACAGAGTGGTGAGTATGTTTCCCACTCCCAATCTAGTGAAAAATGTCGATGTGGTTATTCTGTCTATGTCTTTGCAAAATTTTAAATGATTTATCCTTAGAAAACTGTTAACTATTAGCATTAGCCAAGAATGACACAGGTGCAAGTGTTAACATTCACCCCCATGCTATGAATGTTAGAAAAAAAATCATGAAACCAAAAACTTGAGAAGGCCTGGTAAAACCTATGAACTTAAAACCTTGCACATATGACAGTTCATCAATACGCAAGATTATTCAAGCAGGGGTGCAAGTACATTTAATTCATCTGGATATGCACCTGGAAGTGCTGCTTTGTTGCATTACAGTGCAGCTGAACTTTGATGAAACAGAGTTAGGTAAAAGAAGAATGGGCTGATCAGTCCCTCCTTTTCTCTGACTTGTGAGCACTTCTACGCTTTAAAATAAAAGATAGATCTCAGGGAATTTGGATGTAAGGGGAAAGTGCAGCCTTAAGAAACTCACAGTACAGAGAACCAGAGGTCAGAGAAAGCGTAAATCTGGCAAGGAGCAGTTGAAAAAAGTAGCGAAAAACCTTTCAAAAGGGTAGGTTTAAGATGAGAGGGGAAAGATTTAAAAGGGACCTAAGGGGGCAATTTTTCATGCACAGTGCTGCGTGTATGGAATGAACTGCCACAGGAAGTGGTGGAGGCAGGTACAATTACAACATTTAAGAGGCATCTGGATGTGTACATGAATAGGAAGTGTTTAGAGGGATATGGGCCAAATGTTAGCAAATAGGACAAGATTAATGTCGAATATTTGGTCAGCATGGACAAGTTGGACCAAAGGATCTGTTTCCATGCTGTAAGCCTCTAGATGCCAATAGTTCGATGGCATACTTATAATTTCATATTTAGATTTGTTTTGTTGATAGTGTCTTTATATTGGCTGAATATATTTCAGTGCACTCTTCTCCATTTTAAAATATATTTATTCCAATGGCTGGACATTGTCAACAGGTTGTATATGACCATGGATTCTAACCCAAAATCCAAGTCATGATGCATAAATTCTGTTTTTTTGTTTGCATTCATGCCTGTCACTTGACATCCAGTCACAATACATAAGGGGTTGAATGCAGCCAAGCTTATCCCAACAAATATTTTACACATTATTTGGTTGTCTGCAAAGCCTTTCGGAGAAGTCAAGCTATTTTTGAACAGGCTATGTGATTTGTTTAGTTATGTCTCTAACTACCAAAGTTTAACTACAATAACAAATGAGTCTATGACTGTCTAAAATGTACAGGTCAGGGGTTCCCAAAGCGGGAGTCAAAATACCAAGTGGGGTAACCAGCTGGAATTTTGGTCTTGAAAGCTTTGACACAGGAATGGCCTACAACCATACAACAGAATTACCATTCTACAACGCAATTTTCTAAAACTATATAGGAGCTTTCATCACAGCTATGTCAATACTGTAATCTTTCCACTGGGAAGTACAAAAGGGTACATAAGCGTATACTTTAAGTCTTGCAATTAGTTTAGATCTGGTAATATATACCTTTCACTGGGTCACGTGTAGAACAAAATGAGTGACCAGCTGAAGTATTAAATCACTAGTTATTAAGCATGAATGAGGGAAAGGACAACAGCAGAACAATGATTAAATAAAACTTTTCAGCATTTTCCAAAAGCTTGCACTGTAAGTTAGGGAAAGCTGTTCCCTTTGGCAGAACAAAACAAGAAGACATTCAAGGTGAATGAAATGAGAACCAGACAAAAAAAAAACAGGAGGGAAAACTTGTATAAGTGGCTATGATCTGAAATGCACAGGGTATAATGGGGACAGTTTCAATCCTGTCTTTCAAACAGAATTGAATAATTATATAAAAAGATAAAAATAATGTGTAAATACAGGGCAAAGGCAGAGGGATAGAACTGGCTGAGTTGTTCATAGAGAGCTGGCGTAGACATCTAATGTCAAATGGCCCCTTCTGCGCTATAATTATTCCATAATGTAATGGCCAGTTTCCAAATTAACAGGGAAGTCACACCAGATATGACATCATCCATGTTGAAGTAGAAGCTGTCACTGTCTTAAGAATTTATTCTTGCCCTTATTTTAACAGAACTGTGAGATATGATATGGAAGAGAGGGCGCAATGGTTCACATTCTTCCATAGTACCATACACAATATGAGCGAATGGTACTTTGTTGGGACTGAGCTCAAATATGCGCAATGCAATTCTAGCATGACTGAGCCATTTCTTTCTTTAGTAACTTGAGGCTTGCCATGTATTTTTCGGATAAATTTTGTGCATGTCAAATGCATTTTGACAAAATACAAAAGATGCAAAAGAAAGCCGAAAGTCTACACATGCCAGTAATATAGGGAGCAAGAATGTGATGAACTGTCACAACATTAGAAGTTCACATGTTTTTTTTAACCGAAGAACTTTTATTAAGACAGGAATCTGTAGGCAAGGGCTGAAACCACAGTCATATGAACATACAAAATGCAAGGAAATACTGGATAGGAGTTGCTCACTTTGAAACGAGAGAAAGCTGGAGGAAATTGAGATACATTCAATTGTGAGTGTCGTCAGAAGACTGGTTAGGAGGGACTCATTTCCTTTATCAGAGGGTCGATAACTGGTGGCATAGATTTAAATGTACTGTAATTGTTAGAAGTACCAGAGAAATGCTGATTAACATTTGCATCCAGAGGGTTACGGGGGTCTGGAAATCACTGACAAAAAGTGGCGAAGCAGAAACTCTGAATAATAATAAGAGAATGCTGGACACTAAGTAGAAGAGCATTCATGAAATCAATATTCAGAAGGTATAATCTATGGTTTTGTCAGCATACTTGGGTGCCAACAATGTTGTGTAGATGAAAGAAACTGAACATTTTTATATCCGATGTAGGGTGAAGTAGTCAATACTGAATGGAGCAGAATGCCAAGATTCAAGACTTGGTCCAACATGGAAGCCAAGGTGATTGATGGAGTCAAAGACTGAGGTACAGCACATTGTTGGCTGAAGATGAATTGTCATAATTTTATGACAACTCAGAGTTATAGGTGTGAAAAGCTTTTTACCGTTGAGAAGTACTTTCCATTCAGAAAGCATCAGGTTTTAAGTAAAGAATTCTGTAAACTTTACGTAAAACCATAGTCATGACAGTGAAAAGGTAATGCAATTAGCTTGCAGGAGACACCTGTCTTAAGTATACAGATGGAATGCTAGCAACAAGATACATTTTTTGCCACTGTTAGATTTATACTGTGGAAGCTGAAAGTTACAAGTCTTTTTAAACACTGTTGAGACTTGTTTGGTCTCTTTCATGACATAGACCTCTGCAGCCAACAATATTCTTTCAAAGGATAGTAATTGTCATATATAGATGACTAGATAATCTTTACTGTGATATTAACAGAGCGATGTCTTTTTACCCAATTCATTCATTGGATACAGGCCTCGCTGGCTGACATTTCTAACCAGCCCTAAATGCCCCAGGAGGTGATGATGGTGAGCAGACGTCTTGAACTGCTGCAGTCCTTGGGATACAGGGACACCCACAGTGCTGTTAGAAAGGGAGTTACAGGATTTTGACCCAGTAGCAGTGAAGGAATCTAACATTGTTAGAAGTCAAGAGCTTGCAGGTGGTAGGTGTTCACACGCATCTGCTGCCCTCAACTTTCTATGTGGTAGAGACACATGTTTAAAAGGTGTTGTGAAAAGGAGTATTTATTTACTGAGTTATTGTAGTGCATCTTGCAAATGGGTGCAGCAGTTTACTTTGACTACAGAGACTTTCCATAAGATCCCACATAAGGGACTGGCATGTAAAATTAAAGCAATGAGATTGGGGGTATATTGACACAGATAGAAAACTGATTGGCAGGCAGGAAACAATGAGTAGGAATAACTCAGTCTTCCTTCCAACTCCGCACCCAAGTGGCGAGCAATGATTCGTGGGACACCACAGGGATCAGTGCATAGTCCCCCAGTTATTCACAATGTATTAATTTAGGTGAGGAGAATAAATGTAATATTTCCAAGTTTGCAGACAAGACAACGCTGGGTAGGAGAGTGCACTGTGAGGATGAAGAAGTGAAGTTTCAGTGCGATTTGGATAAGTTGAAAGAGTGGGCAAATGCGTGGCAGAGGAGGTATAATGTCGATAAAATGGGAGGCAACCTTGGTAGCAAAGATAAAGGCATATCATTGTCTGAATGGCACAAGACTGGAAAAGTGGGAGGTGCAACAAGGTCTGTGTCTTTGTACTTCAGCAGCAGAAAGCAAGCATCCAGGTGCAGCAGGCAGTAAAGGAGGCAAATGATATGTTGGCATTCACAGCAATAGAATTCACATAATGAGCAGAGATATCTTCCTGCAATTGTCCAGGGCTTTGGCAAGGTCACACTTGGAATATTGCACGCAGTTTCGGTCTCATTTGAGGATGGATGTTCTGGCAGTGGAGGAAATGCAACAACTAGATTGATTCTTCAGATGGCAGGATTGACATATGAAGAGATAGGATTGGTTAGGAATATATTTACTATAGTTTGGAAGAATGGGGGTGGGAGGGTTGGGGTGGTGTGATAGAGCTCTATAAAATTCTAACAGGACGAGACAGGGTAAACAAAGGAAGGAAGCCTTTGATGGCTGGGAGTCCAGAACCTGGGGTCACAATTTAAGATAAGGGGTAGGCCATTTAGGACAGAGTAAAGGAGAAATTTCTTCACCTGCAGTGATAAGCCTGTGGAGTTCTCTGCTACAGAAAGTGATTGAAACCAAAACATGAATATTTTCAAGGAAGAGTTAGATATAGCTCTTAGGTATCAAAGGGTGTGGGGAGAAAGCAAGAGCAGGGTACTGCATTGGATGCTCAGCCATGATCGTATTGAATGGCAGAGCAGGTTCAAAGGCCTGCTGCTGCTCCTATTGTCTATGTTTCTTTGTACACACTGCTACCACAGTCAGTGGAAGGTGTGGATTTTGAATGTGTTAAATGGGATGCTAATCAAGTGGTCTGCTGTGTCTTGGACAACGTTGACCCTCTTTGACAGTGCTGTTGCAGTCATCATGGGGAATACTCCACACTCCTTTCTTATGCCTTGTTGATGGTAGCCAGGCTTTGAGGAACCAAGAGGTGAGTTACTCACAGAATTCCCAGCCTCTGACTTGCATTTATAGCCTCAGTATTTATATAGATAATCCAGTTAAGTTTTTGATCAATAGTATCCCCAGGATGCTGGGTGGAGTATTCAGTGGTGGTAATGCAATTGAATGTCAAGGGGAGACCATTGTATTCTCTCTTTTTGCAAATGGTCATGCCTGCACTGGTACAGCATCAACGTTAAATGCTTTTTATCAGTCCAAGCTCAAATGCGGCCTAGGTCTTGCTAAAACCACCTCTGCAATCCTAGTCATCGTTGCGGCTGAGCAACGTGCACTCTTAAGCAAACAACACCATCTCAGACTTTGTAGAGGAGGAAAAACCATTGATGAAGCAGCTTAAGACGGTTGATCTTAGGACATTACCCTGAACTCTTAAAAGGCTCTTATGCCATAGTAATAGTGTCCCTAACAATGGGCTAGAGTCCTGGATTCAAGACCTACCCCACATATTTGTCACAACATCTCTGAACAGGTTGTTAATTTACTGGAGGAACTTGAAGGGTTCTTGTGGCACATTGGTAGAGTCCCTAACTATGAACCAGGAGACCCAAGTTCAAGTCCCAGCTGCTTCAGAGGTGTGCATTACTATCTTTGAACAGGTTGATTAGAAAATATCTACTCAAAGGAACTCCTGCAGTGACACTCTGTGGCTGATCTGATTTACCAAAAATGACCATAACCATCTTCCAACCAAAGGAAAGTTTTCCCCTTCTCATTAATTCCAATTTTGTTTGGATTCCTTAAGCCACAATCAATCACATATTGCCTTGATGTAAAATTCAGTCACACGCAGTTCTGGGTTCAGTTCTTTTGTTCAAGTCTGACCAGGACTAGAATTAGGTTAGGAGATGAGTGACCCTATCAGAAACCAAATGGAGTGTCAGTGTGCAGGTTTTATTGACTAAGTGCCGCCTGACAGAGCCATCATCATCTTCCATCACTTTGTTGATGAGATAATGGTAAATGGCTAGGTTCGGTTTGTACCGCCTTTTATGGACAAGATTATACTTGAGCAATTTTCCATATTACCAGATGCCAGTGTTGTGACTACACAGGAACAGAACTATTGCAGCAATTTTTTCAGCAGTATCCTGTAAACCCTCCCATTTTTTGATATTATATCCAGTGAATCAAATTGGCTGGCGGCTGGCGGCTGGCATCTGAGATGCTCAGTATCTCAGGAGGAAGTACAATGGATCAGCAACTTGACCCTTCTTGAAAATGGTTGCAAATACTTCAGCTTTTGCACTGACAGAGGCACAGAAACAGGAGTAAACCATTCTGCCTGTTCAGAATGCTCCCCTCCCCTGTTTAATATAATCATGGCCAATCAAGCACCTGAATGCCTTTTACCCACGTCATCTCTATAAACCTTTATGTCATTGGTAATCAAATCTATCAACTTCTGCCTCAAACATCTGTACAGCCTCCTTCTCCTCCAATGGGCTGCTTAATCATCCACTGCCATTCAAGGATGGATGTTGCAAGACTGCAGAGCTTAGATTTCATCCATACTTTATGAGATCCTTACCTCTGTCTATCACTTGCAGCCTGGCATACGAGCAGTCCTGTGTTGCAGCTTCAACAGTTTGGCACCTCAATTTTAGGTATGCGCTGGGACTGCCCCTGTCATATTCTGCCCAGGGTTGATCCTTTGGCTTGATTTTAATAGTAAAGCAGAGGATATGCTAGGCCATGAGGTTGCAGATGGTTGAATGTAGTTTTGCTGCTACTGATCCACAGTGCCTTATGGATGCCTGGTCATGAATTGCTAGATCAGTTTTAAATCTAGCCAATTCAGCATGTTGGCAGAGAACACAAGGAGGTGTCCTCAATATGAGGACAGGACTTGTTCTCCACAAGGACTCTGCAGTGTCTCCTCCAAATGGTGTACAAAAACAAATTCAACAGCTGGTTTCCTTGCTTGACTCAATGCAGTGAGACTTCATGTAGTTCAAAGTCAATGCTGAGGGCTCCAATGGCAAGTCCTACGCAATTATATATCACCTGCTGCCATTACCTCAAGAGGATCTCAATCAATCAGTCAATCTCAAGATGGTTATGGTGATGTCTGGGACATGATCATTCTCTCAAAATCACACCTCACAGACAATGTCAGGCTGCTGCACAAAAGGAGGATTTTGCATTAAATAGGCAGTACATGCCAATGCTGCTTCAGGATGCCAGGCCATCCATCCAGACTTGGTAAATGGTTAGAAACAACCAAGCAGCTTGTTAAGACATTGCAGAGGACATTTAAGTTAAATGACTAAGAACACTGGGTATAACTCCCCTACTTGTCTTGAAAACAAAGCCACAGAATCACCGACATCCACCTGAAGGGGTCCCGGTTTAATATTTTATCCAAAAGACACTTTGGGAAATGCAGCATTCCCTCGACACTGCACTGGACAATCAGCCATGATTTCTGTCCTCAAGTCCTGGGATATAAACCCACTATTTAATGACTCAAATGTAAATTCTGCCAACTGAGCCACAGCTAACAGAACCCACAGCATAAATTTAATATTTATCAAGGAGAAGGAGGATTTCTCATTAAAACGTACAGTACAGGAGGAAAGCCATTTCACCCACAATCTGCATCAACTGGTCCATGTGCTCATACCCTGCAGCTTTTACCTTCTTTGACAATTTATCTAATTTTGAGAGTTCTAAAGTGAATCACAACCCTATCAAGCATTGCACCGAAAATCTTAACCACTCATTGTATAACAAAATATTTCTTGATGTTACCTCTGATTCTTCACCATTCACTTTAAATGTGTGCCCTCTGGTTATTGAGCAATAAACCTTGAGAAACAGTCTCTCCTTACCTACATTATCAAAAACCTTAATTATTTTAAACATTATCATCAAATTTCCTCAGACTTCTCTGCCCTGAGAATTGCCCAACTGCACCAGTTTTTCCACACAACTTACTACTTATGTGACAATTTTTACCAGTCTGCCCATGTACAGTAACCAATACATTGTTTTACTTGTCCTAATTAGATAGCATATATGCCAAAAAACACCATTCTAGCTGTTCAGTGCAGTTTACATAATCCACATGACAGCTAATAAAAACACAACAGTGCATGAAACAGGTTATACCAAAATTTATTACTAAAACCAATTTCAGTACATGGAAGCTTTCAAAAGTATCTTAAACTTTCAAACTTGAAAAAAGAAAAGCTGCGACAGAAGAAATTCTGAAATCTATAACCATTATTGACAAGTACAAGTATTTCCAGTCAGCCTGCAACGTGTGCTGTATCATACAGGTTAATATACCTAATTATGTTGTAGATTTGAAAAAAAAAACACCATTTAAAATCCAAAACCTTTTCACAATTTGACATTTTGAATAGGTTTGGGAGAGCCACAATATACGTAATTGCTTTGAGATTTAATAGGTGGAACAGATGGATGCAATACAAATTAAATCTTAAAACAGATCTTGTTTCTTATAACACAACTGTGACAAAAACTTAGCTTTAAATGCTGAAATATTATTTTTGTCAAAATGCTCTTTTTCTATGTAGAGAAATGACCAATACCAGACACACTCTTCTAAGACAGTTTGATGTGCACTAGTATTTGGTCCCTTAGTGATATTTAACCTCTGGGGCTTTGGCTAAAGATGGGTACTAATATGATTGAGAGTGGGAAATTTGAAACACAGTCAACTGTTTCTGGCACACTTTGCATCAGCTACCTAATCTTGACAGATTATTAACTTACCATCACCAAGGACAAGGAATTTTCATGATTCATCTCCAAACAACTGTATTCCAATGCTCTAGGGTGATTCTGGATACACAGCAGTTGTCAAATTAGTAAGAATGGCCTAATTCTGTTCATATATCTTACGGTCTTATTGGGAAATTGAGACACATTAGAATCCACAACCTCTGGTAGCTGCCAACTCATGTCCCAAGGCATTTTTGGATGAGAGTTGGACAAGTGGAGTATATTCTTACATCAAAAAATATACTAACACTCCTACCTGAGTCAGAAGGTTGTAGGTCAAGTCCCACCCTAGATGTCTCACCTTAAATGATACAGATATTTCAGATTAGCGCTAAGGTGAGAGAGTAAATGGAGGTCTCATCTACCCTTTCAGGTGGATACAAAAAGATCCCATGGTACTATCTGGAGGAGAGATGGGGAATTCTCCCTGTGTCCTGATCAACATTTGCCCTGACACTAGCACTGAAATGGGTTCTGGGAATTATCTCATTGCGGTTTCTAGGAACCAGTTGTACGCAAACTGGCTGCCATTTTATCTAACATTTCATCAGTGACTTTACTTCAAAAGTAAATAGTTGACAGTGTGGCAGTTTGCAGAATGTGGAGAAGATAAAAATAAATGTAAGTTGCTTTATCCTTTCCTGCCTTATTGGATGACCCATAAATCTACTATTATTGATACGCTACATGTTTTTAAGACCATTCTCACAGTTCAGAGAATGCCACTTGAGTATCTTTAAGAAGTAACAGCATTCAATTAACACCTAACAACTCTTGCTGTGGATTTGGAGTCAAATGTAAGCCAGACCATGTAAGGATAGTAGACTTCTATCTGCCATCGTAAGATTCCAAACCCAATGTCCCTGGAACACTAGCTTGCGATGCTGCATTACTAGTCCATTGATAATATCACTGCGTCACCAACTTCCCCTCCTGCCATGTACATTTCGAAATGTCATAGTTATCATGCAGCTAGAAGTATTCTTTTGTTCTATAGGTCAGCATGCAATATTGTAAGCAATAAAACATGCCATGTTTTCTACATCTAAACAACTCTCTTTCCGTAAAGAGAAAATGTTTTCTATATTTTAATTAACATCTGGTAATTCATTTACATAGGCAATCTGGAAGATGATGCAGAATGGTTATTGCAATGACCATAAGTGCCTCTGCCCCAACCCTTGATGCCAAGTTCCAAGAAGGTTTTGACTCACCAGCATGCCCCTAAGGAAAGTAAAATTATTGTCCTTTTGGACTTCAACACTGGGGTTGAAATGGACTCCCAAAGCAGGAAAGGAACCATCGGAAAGACAGGACTTAGGAATTACATCACCAGTGGGATTCTTCTACTCACCAGAAGTGTGGAACACCAGTAGAACATCACCTGTACATTTGTCTGCCAAGAAAACAAGTTTGAGATTTCTTGGAGGAATCCAAAAATGATGCACTTGCACATAATCCACTACATTATCATTTGATCCCAAAACCAAAAGAATGTTTTCATACCAAAGTGCTGACCAGTACAGACCACTGTTGGTTGGATCACTAGCTGATCTGCTCCTCAATGTCTATCAAATTCCACCAGAGCAGCTCAAAACAAAAAAAAAGTCCAAAAACAAAAGCTCAACGTTGAGTGGCTTCAAAAGCCAAGCAGACTTAGTGAAGATATTGGAAGTTTGCTAAAATCTCCAAAGAAATAATTTCAATGGAATTGAGGAAATCTAGAAAGAGCTGAAGACAGCCATCATCTCATGCTGTGAAGGAGCCAATGGCTAAGACCAGTTCAATAAGAATGTCTACATCACCCAAGATTTCAGTGAGATGGACAGATGGGAAATGGTTGCTTTGATCATAAGAAACGAAATTAAATCGATTGCAAGAAGACAGATAGGCTCGGAAGACATAGAATCTGAGACTGTAGTTCAGGAACTGTAAGGGGAAAAGACCCTGAGAGATGTTATGCACAGGTCCCCTAGCAGCAGCCAGCATGTGGGGCAGAAAATAAATCAGGGAGCTAGAAAAGGCATGTAACAAAGTCACTTATAACACATCACTGGGGGCTTCAACATGGAGGAGGGAACAGGGAAAACTGGTAGTAGATCTCAAGAAAAGGCTTTCTTGGTATGTCTTCAAGATGGCTTTTAGGAGCAGCTTAAGATAAAGCCACTAGGCAATTCTGGATTAGGTGTTGTGTAATGATGCAGACTTGATTAGGGAACTTAAGGTGAAGGAACCCCTAGGGGCAAATGACCACAATATTATAGAATTCACCCTGCAGTTTGAGAGGGAGAAGCTGGAATTAGTTGCAACAGTATAACAGTGGAGTAAAGGTAACTAGAAAAACTGAGGGAGAAACTGGCCAGCGTTGAATGGAAGGGGAGCCTAGCCAGGAAGACAGCGGAACATCAATGGCAGGAGCTCAGATGAAATTCATTGCTACTAAGAAGAAACACACTAGGAGGAGGATGAGGCAACTATGGCTGACAAAGGAAGACTGGAACAGATTAAAAGCAAAAGAAAAAGCATACAATTGGTGAAGGTTAGTGGGAAGCCAGAGGACAACAATAAAAGCTAAAAAGGGGAAGAAGATGAAATACGAGTGTAAGCTAGCTAGTTGCATAAAAGAAGGTGGCAAGAGTTTTTTTTAGATATATAAAAGGTAAGAGAGAGGCAAGAGTAGACATCAGACTACTGGAAAATGAAGCTGAAGCAGTAGTAACTGAGAACAAAGAAATAGTGGACTGAATAGGAACTTTGCATTGGTTTTAATGGTGGACAGCAACAGCATACCAGAACTTTAAGAGATTCAGGGGACAGAGGTGAATATAGTGGCCATCACTAAGGAGAGTTAGAATTAGAGCGATAAGGCCCATCACAGGCACGAGGGACTAGCTTAGTTTGGGAAACTTGGTCGGCATGGACAAGTTGGACCAAAAGGTCTGTTTCCATGCTGTATGATCATATGAGAAGATGCAGGCGAATTTGAAAGGCAGGGTTCTGAAGGAGATAGCGGAGGAGATTGTGGAGGCATTGGTGGTGATCTTTCAGGAATCAATGAAGTCAGGGAGGGTACCAGAGGACTGGAAAATGGTTACCGTAACATAAGGGAGGGAGGCAGAATACAGATTATAGGCGAAGATTTGAGAGTTCATTATGGAGGATGAGATTGCAGAGCACTTGGCAGTGCACGGTAAAATAATGCTGAATCAGCATGGCCTTGTTAAGGGGAGATCGTAAATAAAAACCAAAAGAACTGTGG
>NC_063348.1:12050788-12202381 GCF_021869965.1 Rhincodon typus
AAATCTGTCACAATTCTTTGAGAAAGCAACAAGCAAGTTAGACAAAGAAGAGCCAGTAGACGTGATCTATTTGGATTTCCAGAACGCATCTGACAAGGTACTGCACAGAAGGCAATAAGATAAGGGCCCATGGTGATAGGTGCAAGGTAGTAGTGCGGACAGAGGATTGGCTGAATGGCAGAAGGCAGAGAATGGGGATAAAGAGGTCATTTTCAGGATGGCAGCCAGTGTCGAGGAGTTCCGAAGGGGCCAGTGTTGGGACCACAACTACCCACAGCATACATTAACAATCTGGACAAAGGAAATGAGGGCATTGTTGTTAAGTTTACAGTTGACATAAAGGTAGGTGAAGGGACAGGGAGTGCCAAGGAAGTGTGGAGGTTGACGAAGGACTTGAACAATCTCGAAGACTGGGTAAAGAATTGTCAGATGGAATACAATGTGCGAAAACAACAAGGTTATGCACATTGGTAGGAAGAAGGGGGTAGACTATTTTCTGCATGGGGAAAGGCTTCAGAAATCTGAAGCTCGAAGGAAACTTAGTCTTAGTTCAGAGTTCTCTTAAGGTTAACTGGCAGGTTCAGTTGGCAGTTAAGAAGGCAAATGCAACACTAGCATTCATTTTGAGAGGGATAGAATACAACAGCAGGGATGTACTACAGAGGCTGTATTAGGCTCTGGTCAGATTGCTTTTAGAATAACGTGAGCTGCTTTGATTGATTGATTTTATTGTCACGTGTTCTGAAATACAGTGAAAAGCTTTGTTTGCGAATAATACAGGCAGATCACAGCAAGCAAAGGATGTACAGGTCAAAAAGACTTAGAGGCATACAGGTTACATTACTTGAGGCTAAGTCCATTCAACAGCCAGAAAGAAGCCATTCCCGAACCTGCTTGTGCTTGTGTTCAGGCTTCTGTATCTACTGCCTGATGGAAGGGGTTGTAGGAGGTCATTACCAGGGTGCAATGGGTCTTTGACGATGTTGGCTGTCTTTCCGCAGCAGCAAGCTGTGTAAATAGAGTCCATGGATGGAAGGTTGGCTTAGATGATGGTCTCGGCTGTGCACCGCCTTGGAGCCCCGTATCTAAGGAAGAATGTCCAGGAGGTTTACAACAATGATCCTGGCAATAAAAGGCTTGTCATATGAGGAATCCTTGAAGACTATGGGTTTGAACTCGAAGTTTAGAAAGATGAGGATTGATCTCATTGAAAGTTATAAAGTACTGAGAGGCCTGGAGAAGTTGTTTCCACTAGTAGTAGAGAATTGGGCCTGCAGACACAGCCTCAGAGTGAAGGGATGACCCTTTAGAACGGAGAGGAGGAGGAATTTTAGAATCCATATCGTGTGGAAACAGGCCATTTGGCCTAACCAGTCCACACCAACTCTCCAAAGAGCAATCCACCAGACTTATCCCCCTACCCTTTCTCTGCAGCCCTGCACCTCCCATGGTTAATCCACCTAACCTACACATCCCTCGACACTATGAGCAACTTAGCCCAGCCAATCCATCTACCCTGCACATCTTTGGACTGTGGGAGGAAACCGGAGCACCCGCAGGAAACCCACACAGACACGGGGAGTGCAAATCCCATACGGACAGTCGGCCAAGGGTGGAACTGAACCCAGGTCCCTGGTGCTGTGAGGCAGCAATGCTAACCACTAAGCCACCAGGGTTGTGAATCTGTGGAACTGATTGCCAAAGGTGGCTGTAGTAGTCAAGTCATTAAGTGTCTTTAAGGCAGAAATAGGTAGGAGATCAAATGATGCCAACAGGAGATAGGGCTGAGAAACATATCAGCCACGATCGAATGGCAGAGTCGACTCAATGGGCCAAATGGCCCAATTCTGTTCCTACCTTTTATGGTCTTATGGACAAGAAAATCAAAGCACTCCATGCCTGGAAAAATGACTTCAGTGAGGCAAAGAGAAGTCAAATAACAAAGGCACAGTTACAAAGAAGAATTAGGGAAATTGATGGTTAATGATGGACAGAAAAATCAAAAGGAGCTGTAACTCCTTGCTGACAAGCATTACACGCGGGGATTCTTCAGTGCTACCAAGGCAAAATAGGAACCCAACATGCTTGGCCTAAAAGCAGTGCAGAGCAAGGTCAGAACCCTTTGGAAAGGCAGAAAACACATCAGCATGTGTTTGATAAAATCTCCCAACTCCAAGGTGATCTTGGACACCCACCTAATGTCAGAAGTTGAAGCCGACATTAGACACATGAAGAATAAAGCCGCAGGACCGGTCAGGATCCCAGCAGAGATGTTCAAACTTGGAGGTCCAGAGTTTACCTGTCAGCTCCATCAGAAGTTGCTGAAAATTTGGGACAATTAAGAAATTCTGGCTGATCTCAGGCATGTTGCCATTGCCACCACTTTCAAGAAAGGAGACAAAGTAGACTACCAAGCAATCTCCCTTCTCTCCATCACCGGATAGATCACCCAAATCCTTGCTCGTTTGTTCCCCCAAACTGAGGAAATTCTCCCTCAAAGCCGGTGGGACTTCCGCCCAAATCATGAAACTACAGAAGTGATTTTCACTGCACAGCAGCTCCAAGAGAAATGCCAGGAACAACAACAGCCATTCTACTTGGCCTTCATCAATCTGGCCAAAGCTTTTGACTCAATCAGGAACTGCTACCGAAAACCCTGTCAAAGGTCAGCTGTCTCCTCCACGAAAAGATGTTGGCGACAGTCCTCACCGTCAGTAATATGACAGAATCCTTTGAGGTCGAGGCAGGAATCAAGCAGGGATGTGTGAAAAGAAAAAATTGATTCGGGCATATCTGCAAACACCAAAAAGAATATGCATATTGACAGTTATGTAGTATTCATGTGTTCATTTATCAGTGCTAGCCTATTAACCAAGGTACCACTCAAGGAAGCCATAGGCAACTGCACTACTGCACCATAATCACAACAAATGAACTGGAGTGGAGTCACAATGTATTAATTTTGCATGTTCATCATTTGCACTTCCTTCATAAATAAGTTGTTCCCTTGCCAGGGCATTATATCAGGGCTAAAAGAACATCTTGTTCCTAGAGCTCTCACGAAGAGGAACACAAAGTTGGGTTGGTGGCAGGGGTAACAGGGGGAGACCAAATAGAGCAACGACAAGGGAAATTATATTTGGGAAGCCTTGCCTTAAGTACTGACTTGACAGAGTATATTTTAACCTTTACATTCAAGAACATTTGCTTTTCACCGGTGATCCTCAATAAACAGTCTTATATATAGGTGATTTGTTTCGTCTTTTCACTCAGATTAATATGCTACAAGCAAAGGAAAATAATTCGCTTTTAGTTTAGCTTTTGCAAATTCAAAAACAAAAACTTTTCTCAGTGGTGTAATGCAGTTAGTCAAACATTACTAATCCAAATTTTGGCCCAAGGATGGAATTCCAATCTAACAGACTATTCCCTATACAAACCCACTATGGCATTACAGAGACTTCTACACTAGAGAGGACAGTTCTTCCAGAACAAATGCTGGAGAAACTCAAGGTCTGGCAGCATCTGTGGAAATAGAAACAGAGTTAACGTTTCAAGTCCAATAGGACTCTTTAGCTCTTCCATAATCCCGTTCTCAGCAATAACATGCAGTTTTGCTCAGCTCAGTATCAATAACCTGTCGTCTGATTCTTGCAAACATAGTATCAATTTTATTTTGGATTAGTTCGAGCTGTGATGATTTAACAGAAATTATTTTAATTATCTCAGAAATCTTTCATTCTTGATAACTCTGTTACGCTTTTTTTAATCTCGTACCAAAATTCCTCTACTATTAAATTCCAGGAAGCAATTCACACTTTTCCTATCTTCTATTCAACGCCTAACTTATATTAAATTAATTTTGTATGCTACACAGTGGGTACAGTGCTCCTGGTTAAAATACTTACATGCCAACAAATGCATCAAACATGAAATAAAAGCTTGCTGTATCCTTCTCATACTTGGAAATCAATTTGAAAGTATTCTGTCTACTTAGGCAAAAAAGTTCACAATGAATGCAGCAAGACCACCTTAAACTGAAACTATGCATATGCACTAAACAAAGAAAAAAAAACAGGGCTTGATAACTTCCAGTCAAAGCTACTATTGCTGTCACTGAAGCTGGACATTAGTCAGTTTAAATTTTCAAAATAACAAATCTCAAGTCATGGCAGTTTGGCCTTTGACGCCTATCTCTAGTGTAGAGTTGCCATTTTAGGATTAGAACCTAAGTGCAATGCTACAACGTTTCTCAATGAAAAATTCTGAAACAACTCTCAGAATAGCTGGCCAACCATAAAAGCAAGAATGAAGTAGACTTTAAGCAGGGAGAAAGCAATGAACAGAGCTATGTACAGTACAACATTGCAATACAGACAGGAAGTTTAATGTAATGTAATCTAATAAATATTGACTATTATGAAAACATTTAATGCATGTCAACCCATTTGTTATACTAAGGCTATTCTGCAATTCTCTAAAACTCTTTAAGCAAGCTGAAATATCTTAATTCTACCACCAGTGAGGATGGTCCACATTTCTGCGATCCCTTAACAATAAGTTTTCAAGATACAGGATCTACAAGCAAGACTAACATTTTTGTTTTAAAAATCCATCTTAGCCACTCTGACAAGTGAGGGAATTTCTGCATTGATCAACAGGAAATTTTATAAATTTGACCCACTATGGCAAAATACATCCAAATTAAGATGGTGTGAAACTTGGAAGTGATACTGTTCCAACACACCTGCAGCCCTTGTCTTTCAAGATGGAGGTGGTAGGGGGAGTTTGGAAATTGAGTTTGATAGTGACCATAAATGGATTCACTGGTACAATGTTGAACTGAGATAACCGTGAACTCCACTTTTTTCTGAATGCGTGAAAGACCTACATTTTGGAAGAAGGATATTCTTTAAGGATATTCTCTGTGGTTTCAGAGAAAATTCAACAAGTTTTACAGCAGATTACAAGGCCATCATAAATACATGTTAATTCAGGGACATGGTATATTACAGACAAGAAGGGCAGAAAGCATGGAACAGTCCACTTAAGGTTAAGGTAGTAGTGGAAATACTAATTTTCTAATGTGCCAACCAAACTGTTTGGGTGTATTCTTTGGTTAGATGGCACTGACTGTTAAGAATCTGAGCAAGTCATGGGAAGTAATGAGGCACTATGCACTTCACATTTACATATGTTGAACAATTACGAGGTACAGATTATGTCAGATAAAGAGCTGACAGAAAATGGACAACCTGATTAGGTCAGAATAAGGCTATTTGCCCAGAGGAGCGCCAACGTTATAGAGAAGAGAAAGCCACCAACAAATACAAATGTTGATTTAAATGTGTAAGATAAAGGATAAGGAGGAAGATCTATAGATTGATAAAATGAGGTGAAAATGTAGAAGGCTAGAAAATGCATCGTGCATTCTGATAGCAGGCCTGAAAGTAAACATGGGCCTGGGGAGAAACATGCAAACTTCTGAAACGCATTCTGATCAGAAGAGGAAAGATCTTGCAGTAGTTGTTCAAAACGAAATATGTAGAGTGTGTGTAGAGGTCATAGACTGACAAGAATAAAGACTACAAAAGAAGTTGGGGATGCCATGAGAAACAGCAGCCTGGAGATTGATATTTGAGTGACCACAAACAAATTAGAAAGTAAATTGAAAAGCATGCCAAACAAAAAGTAGGGGAGCCAGAAATAATTTAATGTATTTAATTAATCTAAGGTACCAGACTGGGACAGCTAGCCTTACAATACAGATGAATATGAACAGAAAAGTACTCCCCAACAGGACATAAGGTTAAAGCTAGATGGATGTTTGGAGTTTTGTTAAGAAACTTGGTGATCAAAATATTTAGTGGGTTCCCATACGGCAGGAAAAATTACCTTGAAGATCTTCTTAGCTATTTTACCAACATGCTTCTAGGAATGCAAGTCAACTGATATCAAAGCTGCATTTTGCAGGCTGTAAATAATTCAAAGAGAAGTATTTTTGAAACCACAAGTAGTAGTAGGTGACATAGACAGCATGCTATGAAAATTAAACAAATGTGTTATGGGTTGAATGATGCAGCAAGAGCATGGTATTTCACAGTTAAGTCTGCCTTGCTGAAAGTAAATTGCATTCAGCTTAAAACAGACCCAACAATGTTTTGCTGGTTTCACAGAGTACCTGGGAGACATCTTTATTATGCATGTTGATGATTTTCCGTGGAGAAGTTCTATGGCACCTAAGCAATGAGTCATACCTAAAATAAAACTGGAATTAAAGATTGAAAGTCAGGCTTCAGGGCCTGGAAATACATAGGGTTAGACATTACACATAACGTCAGGAATGATTTTGGGTTGACAGTCTTACTTGGAAAGTATTAAATGCATCCAGACACATTTGCCAGGTTCTCATAGAAACATGATTTTTACATCCAGGAAAATAAATAGACCAGATAAAGCTGCTTGGATAGTTAAATTGCTTGTACACTCAGACTAGACTTAATGTCAGTTATGACACAGTAGAACCGAGTACTATGACGAAATATGCTAGTGTTGAAGATTTGAGAACAAATAAAAGATGCAAGACACTTCATTCATTACCCAGCCGTAGGTAATCCAGCGATATGAAGCTGGTGTTTTGTTTAATTGATGCTTCAAATGCCAATCTTCTGGATAGCTAGAGAAGTCAGTAGGGTTGTCATATTTTTGGTGAAGAATAATAAATGATGTCATTTGGTCTGGAGACTAATAAAATAAAGACAGTAGATAAAACAACTTAAAAAATTGGTATAACTCATGTGATGTATTCATCCAATGTCCTCAAGGAAATTTTATTTAAGGGGGCAAAATGATAAAATTTGCCCATTTGAATGTTCTGTGAACAACCACCCTCCTTGGGTCAACATATTCTCAACAAAAGCATTGCTGAGAAAAGTTTGAAGATTAACATTTCCTTCATGCTGATATGGCAGAAAGAAAAGAGATCTCCAAATTACATTAGGCTGATGCAAGTCACAAGTTCTTAGATTGTTTCACATAAAGACAGCTTTCTCCACGAATTATTGGAGATCCTAAAAGAAGGATGCCTAATGATATGAGGAGTCCAGCTTTTATTTTGTTTAAAGAAAGAGAATGTAGAAGGTTGACTGTATTATATGAAATATAAATATTATCATTTTGTTATGGAATGATTAAGTTGTAAGACAGATTTTCTTTAAATTTTATGAGCTTCTAAGTTTTATTTGTGATGGGTTCAAAAATTTATTTTAAAAAGCGGAGATCAATTGGTGGTTAAGCAGGTGACTGGGAGTCAGTTAATTGACTGGTTTGAGGGTTCTTGGTGTGGCAGTATCCCTACTTCTAAACTTGGAGACCGGAGTTTAAATCCCATCTGCTCCAGGGGTGTCTAATAACATGTCTAAACAGGCTGATTAGAAAATATCTATAACTGTATGGTTAAACAAGCTCAAGGAGCTGAATGATTTTTTTCCCCCCCACAAAGGGTTCTTGTGGCACAATGGTACGGTCCCTCCGAGTTAGGAGGCCTGGGTGCAAACCCCACTTACTCTAACGTGTGTAATCACATCTCTTAATAGGGTGATTAGATTTTTTTAATGGGTAAATATTAAGGAGAGATCAAGGAAAGAGAGCTCACGTCACAACAGCTGTGCCCGTACCTCTGCGCAGGAGGCCCAGGTTCAAGTCCTACCTGCCCCAAATGTCATAACATGTTGATTAAAATAACTAAAGAAATAAACCACTGGGACTAGTGTGTGGATGGAGACGTAAGACAGTAGTTTATACAATCCACCCACACAAAAAAGCAGCTTACTGATGGGCTTGGATCTAATTTGACACTTCACCATTTTGCCATTCACATATTTTCTAGAGATCTTTTATCTCTGTGCTTGCCTCATTACCCTTCCTATGGCCGTGCATCTCCAACATTTTCTTAACACATTCACGAGATGTGGGTGTCACTGGCTAGGCCAACGTTTACTGTCCATCTCTAACTGCCCTTGGGCAATTAGGAGTCAATCGCATTGCTGAGAGTCTGGAGTTGCATGCAGGCCAGATCAGGTAAGGACAGCTCCTCCAATGTAAATTAAAACAAGTATTTCCAGCATTTTCTGCTTTATACCATATTGCTGATATTTTGCCAGCATAGTTCGAAATATAAGTTAACATCAATGTCAGGCATATGTGCCTTATGGGTCCTGGCAAAACCTTCTCTATATAACATGCAACCTGAAACCAGCCTAATTTTTTTTTAAACTGAAGCAATCACTAAATACATTCACTTTCATGTTTAGCAACAGCAAGAAACAGGTTAAGCAGCTAAGTGATCGCCATATCAAATTTGAGAGAGGGTGGACAGTAGAATTGTCGTAACGTAAATTAACAGCACGAACGTTCAAGCAACAATAGTTACATCTAGATCAGATATCAACTTCAGATTGTATTTTAAGGAAGTGTCATACTTTTTAAAAAGGTACGCTGGAAACAGAATTTGTATATAGTATGTAATATAAAAACAAAAAACCAAAAACTGAAAATATTCAGAAAGCGAAGCAGTAGTATGGAGACAATGGAGTTAATATTTAGGTAGATTTCCTTTCTCAGCTCTGATGAAAGTTCATCGAACTGAAACAAGAACTGTGTTTCTCTCTTTACAGAAGCCAGATTTGAAGACTTCCAGCACTGTGTTTTATTCAGATTTCTAGTATTTTGCTTTATTAGAAGTCAACTGATGTTTTTCTGTAATAAAACAATTGTGAAATTGGACGATGTACTTCAACTTTGACTTTATTATCCTACCTAAACTACAATATCTTGTCCTCTGTACAACTTGTTTTCAGAATATAAATTTCTCTAATTAGAGGCAGCGGTCTGGAATATTTATCCCAAATGAGCTGTCCAGACAAATTAAGTACCACTATTCAGTGCCTAGAATGACACTGTGCCTTGTTAGTAACTGTTGTTACGTGGTTATGTAGCAGCTCAGTTATTTACAAGATTCCATTAACTGATCATGCATCTTATTTGCTGCGTAATTCTTTTAAATTGTTTTGGTGCAGGACCGAATGTTAGCCTTTTTTGTGCAATCAGCATAGCATCCTATTATATACATCTGAACAGACAGACAGGACCTTAGTATAAATCAGTAGAAGTGAATAACTCTGCAAGAGACTGCTCCATAAGCCAAGGATGCAGTTGGGTTTGAATTCTCAACTTACGGACTCAAAAGCAAGGGTACTAATAACTAACTGATTCAACGTGACAATGGGGTAAAAATTCATAAACAAAATGTAGCATTACGTTTAATAAATCTTGCTACAGGGTGATGGAGACATCATAAATTTTGGAATCACTTTAAAATTGTGAAGAATGGTCACCAGACCTTTTGCATGTGTGAATCAGCATGAACCAACTGGTCTTACTCATCCTTAGGCATGAAGTCAATGGAAAATGGGGGGTAAATGCTCTACTGGTTGGAGTTCTACATAACAACCACAACTTGTGTGCTAAGGCCAATCATTTCAGATCCAGACATCACTGGAGTTGTCATTGTAATTATGTAATTGAATTTACAAGGTAGCAACTGCTGGCTGCAGATATGCTAAACATATACCATATGTTATCCATGAACCCACAGTTTAAATAAAAAGTCCTACAAGAACATTAGTCTCTTAAAATTATAAGATGATGCTACACAAGGCACTAGCCAGGCCACAGCTGGAACATCGAGAGGAGTTTTGGGCTGCTTATCCGAGGAAAGATACACTATCACTGGAGACAATCCAGAGAAGGTTCATTGGGCTGATACCTGGTATGAAGGGACCGTCTTATGGGGAGAGGTTGAGTAGATTGTATTTGTTAGAATATAGAAGAATTGAGGTGTGACCTTACGGAAACAAATAACATTTAGAGGATTTGACAGGGTAGATATGGAAAGGTTGTTTCCACTTGTTAGAAAGTCTACAACCAGGTGTAATCTTCGAATAGGGGGTCACATATTTAAGATAGAGAAATAATTTCTTTTTATCTCTAAGGCTAGCGTATTTGTGGATTTCATTACCACAGAGGACTATATAGAGTCATCAAGTATATTCAAAGTCGAGACAATTTTTAAAATCAATAAGGGAATCAAAGATTTTAGTTAAAAGGCAGGAAAGTGGATTACCAAGGATTATCAAATCAGACATGATCTCACTGCATGATGGAGCAGACTCAATGGGGTGAATGGCCTACTTCTGCTCCTACATCTTATGGGTTAAGTTTCATTCACTTGCCAGCAAAAAATCATGTTTAAGCTTTAAAAATATTTCTTGGAGTTTCAGTGGGGTGAAAAATGCAAATGCAATCCACAACTTCAATTTTCACCTCAAATGCAAGATAAAATTTAAGACTAACTTCATGTAACAGTTTTCATGATCGTTAAACTGAAAGAAAGTTTGTCATAGGAACTGCTCCAACTACTGTTTGCATGTACCTCCCAGAGATCCGTTATTTCGTATTTTTAGATTTGCTTAACATTTGAAAACTAAATACCAGTCTTTTCTAAAAATTTAAAACATTGTTTTTAAAATGCAAAAGGAAATATTCTTACCTAAACTTTTATTTTCATTTTACTGTCATAATTAAGCACTACAGATCAAGGTGAAAGTTAACAAAAAGTATTGAATATATTACACATATGAAATAGATGTCTCGCATTGGGTTACAGGATATTATTTCAATTACGTAGCTTGGACATAGAGAAAAACCACAGGAATTTGCCTTTATCAGTTAATTCCTTCGCCAAGACTGAATTATTGGAGACCCAAGCAATAATTAGTTGCACTATATGCCCTCAGGATAGTTCAAAGCACCACCACCTCCTGAAAAAATGAAGACTTATTTTCCCTAAATCTTCAAATTCTACCATGTCTTTTTTTCCCAACTTCTGCAATCATCTTTAGCTGCAAGCTTCCTCCAACGTCCTCATTCAATTCTCCAGAAGAACGAGGGGGTCACCGTTTCAAGGGATCACTTAAGACAGAGACAAGGACGACTTTTCTTCTCCTCAAGAAGTCTTTGAAACACATTTCCACAAAACAAGATGGAAGCAGAATCCTTGAACACATGCAAGGCTGACAGAGATACATGCTTCATATACTGGGGGGGGAAATGTAGGGGAGCAGAAATGTGGCATAATTAGATTAGCCATGATCTTACTTATTGGCAAGGCAGACTTGAGGGCCAGAGTGATACTCCTGCTCACAATCTACACACTAGCATGTTCGTAAGCTCATCTGTCTCAAGCCAATTCTACAACCTTCTTTCTAGGCCTCAATACTGATCTTATTTTTGTTTCTACAATCAATTTTAGAGCATTCCACAATAATTTAAAGGCATTACACAAATGTGGAGGGTTATTGTCATGTTAAGAGTGTTATGGCTATCAAAAATCAATCTTTTACACACACTGCACATGTTGTTTATCTCAGTTGGCTGAACAGCTGGTTTGCAAAGCAGTGTAACAGCAATGTAGGTTCAATTCCCACATCAAATGAGGTGACCGTGAAGGATTTACTTTCTCAACCTCTCCCCATGCCTGTGGCATGGTGACCCACAGGTTTAACCACCAGTCATCTCTCTCAAACAAGAGAGCAGCCCTATAGTCCAGTAGGACTATGGCAATTTTACAGAAAACTCCATGAGTGTCTTATGCCAAATTCTGTTGTTTTGGAGAGAAATTTATTGTTACATAGCAACAGAACCGATAGTGTAACTAAGCCTGGTAATACTTGATACTCATCCATCGTGGAGGTCAGTCACAAGTGTACTCCAATATTGTTCCAATATTATCAATTATTTTTCTTTTACTTCTCACCACAAACTCCAATCCCTAGCCTCAACTCCATCATTCCGTCTGACAGTTGACTGAGGCGAAGCCAGGCCTTTCAGAGCTGCTGTGCCATTTCTCCCTCCCTCAACATGAACTTCCATTTGCAAATCCACAGGCTATCATTGCCTATCTCAACCACCACAGCTCTGCCCTATTCCACTCCTGCCCCAGCTCAATTTGCTGAAACTCTATTTATGCTTCAGTTTGCACTGCACACCTATCTGCCTCCAACATTCTATCCTCCATAAACTCAAGGTCATCCAAAACTCTAATCTTCATGCACTAACTCTTATCACGTGCTCAGTCTACTTTGGTTCCATGTTAATCAACAACTTCAAAATTACAGGCAGAGTTCCGATTGCTAACGGTTCCATTCTTGAGTTCTTTTCTGAAGTTGCTTTATATGCAAGTCAGAGCACAATGCAAGACAAAATTAAATAACTGCACACAAATTCAAGGAAATATTCATGTGTTGGATCTTTAAAATTACTATTAATACACCTCTGTATGGGATCGCATGAATAAATAGAAGGGTTTCTAAGTCAGACATTCATAAATTGGGGACCCCAGTACCATCCTGGTATTTAAACTGCGCCATGGCTTAGTCTCTCCATGCCTCTAATTTTCTCCAACCATACACCACTTTTAGAGTGCTCCAGTGACGTAGTGGTAGTGTCTCCATCTCTTAACCAGAAGGTCTTGGTTCAAGTCATCACTTGCATATATCTGTATTTCAATTCTGGCCATTAAGCATCCCATAATTTTACATCACTCCAAAGGCAGCCTGAGCTCCAACTGCAATAGCTCTAAAGTCTGGAATTACGTTCCTAAACCTCTTTCCCCTCTATCCCTCTTTCTTCAAGATGCCCTTAAAACTAACCTCTTGCTCCAAACATTTGACCATCTGAAGATCATCTCTTTCGGGTCATGATTCTAACTTTATTTGAAAAATTTCCCATCAAGCGCATTAGGATATTTTACTATATTAAAGCCACTGTGTAAATACAAATTATTATTACTGTTGACGAATGCAAAACATAAATCTAACCATAGTTAGAACAGTACTTTAAATTCCCAAGAGATCTTTTAAAAATGCTGTCTGATCAGATATTATAATTTTATCCCTGAACATCAGACTAAAGTATTTCAGTATTTAGTTTGTTAAATTAACACCAAAGACCACAGAAAACAAGGGAATCCAAATGAAACTGTTTGAAAACAGCCAAGATATTCTTCTCTGAAATATACACCATCTATGCTTCAGCTACACGCTCCCATCCACTTATAGGCCCATTGTTTCCACAGTAGCACACTGTGCAGGGCTAACAGGTAGGCTGTGCCTGCCACTAAAGGAGTAGAGGTATCAATGGAATTAGATATTTGACATTATGTGGCCCAAATACATTGTTAAAGAAAATCGTCACAAAGATCAGCAAATGAGTTGATTAAAAAAAAGCAAAGTTTAAATAGGCAGAAATTATATGGGAAAACACATATTATACAACCATATTTTGAAGCTTCTGTTCTATACCTACAGTTATAGATTATTAAAGCTACAGTACTCCAATCATTTTGTGATCCATCTCCACAGTCCCTACCATCACGGATGCAGTCAATTCTACCCATCCATGATATCAAGAAATGGCTGAAGGCGACGAAAATTGCAAAGGCTGTGGGCCCAAACAACATACAAGTAGTAATACAGAAGACTTGTGCTCCAAAACTGACCCCAGCCCTAGCCAAGCTATTCTAATACAGCTACAGCACTGGCACGTATCCAACGTGAAATATCAGGAATATCCCATCGACAGAAAGTAGACAAATACAACCCAACCAATTACTGTTCTGAGGAAGAGTCACCAGGCCCAAAACATTATCTCTGATTTTTCTTCACAGACGCTGCCAGACCCACTGAGCTTTCCCAGCAACTTTGTTTCTGTTCCTGATTTACAGTATCTGCAGTTCTGTTTTTAATCACTGTCCCATCAGTCTATTCTTAATCAAGACGACAGAAAATATCACTACAGTGGTATCAAGTGACACTTACATAGCAATGACAATGTTTACTGACAGTTTGAATTCCACTAAAACCACTCCAGTCCTGAACTCATTACAACTTTGTCCAAACACAAAGTAAATAGTTGAACTCAAGACGAGGTGGGAGCAACTGCATTTAACATAGCATAGCATTAAGAGGCTTCAGCAAAACAGAAGCCAATGAAAATTGGGGGTGGGAGTGGAAAACTTGCGAACGGCTGGAGGCATACCTGGCAGAAAGGAACGCGGTTGGGCTTGACGGGGGTCAATAATTTCAGTCTCAGAATATCAAAGGAATCTCTCAGCATATTAGCTTAATTCCATCTACAGTCAGCTACTTCACCAGTAAGCTCCATCACACAGCGTCAGTAGAGTGGATATTGGCTGATGATTACACAATGTTCAGTACCATTTGCAGCTCCTCAAATACTGACGCAATCTACGTGCATCAAGACCTGGACAACATTCAGGCTTGGGTTGACATGAAGTAGCAAAGGATTTTCGCACATCACCAGTGCCAGGCAAGGATCATATCCAACAAGAGACAACCTAACCATAACTCCCCTTTGTCTCGTCTCATTGTGTAATGCAATAGAACTCTCGCCCTACTATTCCTGGAGTCTTCACAAAAGTTATGTATTTTTAAAAATAAATAAATACCCCAAATGTACCACTTACCCAGACTAACAGGAAGGACCAAATTTCTGTACTTAGCAAAACTTACCATTTATTACAGTATACACTCCAACTTAAAAACAAATAATTATAAACCAACAGCATATAAATCAATTCCCAAAAGCAGTAGGTCTTTGTCATCAATAACTGACTGATCATTAGTTTGTAGACCAATCAGATTCTTGTTGCCAAACGAAGCACCAACCCTTCAGCTCTAGTTCATCTGCAACCCACTTAAAACACTTTTTGAACAAAACATGTTTAATCAGTGCATACAATGGCTATTTGCTTTCAAAAGATGTAGCAATCCTCCAGCCATCCTTAGGTTTTAAGGACAGTTCTTTTCTCAAATCAGTCGATAATTAAATATACAGGAAGATAAAAAGACACTCTTTACACCTTGAAATTCCATTCCATCTCTGGAATGGAATTCCAGGTGGCATTATCATCTCTGTGTCTTGCATAATAGATATCCTAAGGATTACCACTGACCAGAAATTGAACTAGACCCATTAAACAAGCACTGTGGCTACTAAAGTCAATCAAAGACTTGGAATTCTGTGCTGAGTAATTCATCTAACCTCTTCCAACATCAATTGACAAGGCATAATAAGTTAGCCACTGACCTGAATGAGTGCAGCTTCTACATTCAAGAAACTAGAGGACAAAGACAACCAGTTCAACTGTTTAGTATGCTATTCTCCACTCCTTCCTTCACTGAGGGATAGTGACAGTAATGTGTACCACCTAGAAAGATGTACTGCAACAACTCATCAAAACTTCAGCAGGGCCTCCCCATATCAGGAAGAATAAGGGCAGTAGATGCACAAGAATACCACCAACTACAAGTCTCCATCAAAGACACAGATCATCGTGCTTGCGAATTAAAATCATCATTCCTTCACTGTCACTGTGTCAAAATCCTGGGACTCCTTTCCTAACAACGCTGTAGTCTAAGTACATCACATGGACTCTCGCAGTTCAAGGGGGCAGGTGACCTCACCTTCAAGATCAATTGGGGATGGGCAACGAATGCTAGCCTAGCTAGTGATGCCCTCATCCTGTAAAAGATTAAATAAAAGCATATATATGAAGCTTTGCATTCCAAACAAGCATTTAAAAAGTTGCAGAAAATAATTAATATTTATTTTTCAAAATTGTATAGATGGCATTTTTGCATTTTGATAAGCTATACTGTTATCCTGCATTCTAAAATCCAGCTTAATAGTTTATTGAATCAACTACAAGTAATGCAGATACAAGAAGCCACCTTTATTAAACAAAATCAAAAAGCCATAGCAATTTCTAATATGAAATAGGAATAGCCACCACTTTGCCAAAGATAGATCACACACACACAAGCTGCACAATTTATACTCAACAGATTTTTAAAACAGTATCCTATAAATCAAACAAGTATTACCTACAAGGCATATTTAACTTAAGTAGCACCAGTATTTTGTTTACCTATTTGACTACAGAAGCATTGCAAGTGAGCCCATAAATAAAACAAAAAGGGGTTTACTGGGAGACATCAAGTCTGCTTTCTCTCCACAGATGCTGACAGAACTGCTGAGTTTCTACAGCTATTTCTGTTTTCATTACAAGCAAGCCCATTCTTGTCCTTATCTATTTCCACAGGCATGCAGGAATCACAAGCAACCAACCAATAGAAGGAACTTGGTAGATATTTTTCCTTCTTCCTTCTTCACCAGTGCCCCGGTTCACATGCTCCATGGCCAAGAACATTGACATTGCACTAAGTTTACAAATAAGCAGCCTGCTCTGAAGACCTGAAAATCAAATGTGAGCCCTTCAATTTTAACAACATGAGGCACTACATTACTCAGCTTTCAAAAGAATAACAACAAACTAACCGAACAACAAATTAATACACTAAGATTTCACGCAGCCATTCACCATTTCACACTGTAATAACAAGGGCTCAGATTTTAAATTTGATGACTCTTCATTGTGGCAAGTTCATCATGAGAAAGCACCAGCAGCATGCAAGCTCAAGGGAAAAACAGTCACTTAGATGAGTTACAAGAGACTATGTGCTCAGAGATTTGAAAATTGATTCTTATAAATTGTCAAGTTCTGATTTTCAAGGAAGTATCAAATTTAATGACATGTATTTCAAATTTCATTTTAAAGTCACCCCTACATAAAAGCATTGTACAGAATCGCATTTTCAAACAGCAGTTAAACACAAAAACATTGCTTTTCATATGTCCTGTATATGAAATTTCCTATGTTACAACAGTAACTATATATTGAAAATACTTTGTAGGTCATATAGCACTTTGGGACAACCAACAGCATGAAAAATGCTATAAAAAACATTCTCAGTAAGTCCACCAAACACTTAACACCTGATTGTTGGCCTTAAGTTGAAATTTATTTTACTTCATTTTCAATATCATGAAAAACCTGAGACATTAATGAACTTGATAATTGACTGCCTTTTTGCGGCTTTTAATTATACATGCAAACATATAAACCAACACATTTTAGTAAAATACTATTCCTGCCATAATATTACGCACAACTTCCCAGTAAAATACTTGTCTTCCGCAAGAATCAGGCAAGATCCTTTCCACCATATAAATTATGTTTCATGTCAAATCACACCTGTAGCAAGAAAAAAAAAACTTTAACTCCAACAGTGAAACTCCAGTTTGGGAAACTGCAGACATTATAGTCTATTTCTGATAATTCAAGGTCATTTTTGGGTAAACCAGTAATAACAGTTTAAAGCAAGATAGAAGGAAGAAAGAGTCTGAAAACAAAAAAAAAACCAAATTAAAGAGAAACAGCGCAAATTAAAAATCTCATGCCCGAGAGCATAAATATAGAGCATATTTATCGTGTCATATTCATGTATAATTCATGTGGGTTACAAAATCATTTAGGCAAAATACTTCTGGCATGCAGCACAACCAACTGCGAGTCTTCATGACGCATTCCAGTCATATTGACTGAAAATTGTTTCACAATAAACTAGCAGCGATCTTGTCACAATCATTGTAGTTATAGTTGTAGAGGTATATGGTACATCAATGAACAGTGAAAACTATGATCAAAAGTTGTTTTAGAAGAAACTAAACCAAATTAATTACTGGAGTCCTCAGTGCACATTACTTTAAAAGTTACAAAACAGAAAACTAATCCTAAGAATCAAAGCATTCGATATGGCTCCAGTGATACCATGTGAATCTCTCTACTAGAGACTGCCCTAAGATAAAGTATTATTCCTGAGCAATAGATGCCACATAAAAACAAAAGGCAATAAATTTAATCATAAAGAAAATTTTTCAATAATTTCATGCAACCATGATCACCTAAATGAGGAATTCTGATTGATATTAGCCTTGACAGTTGCCACTTATTAATATGGTGAAAGTGCAGGGAGGCTGTGGTGTAGAGAAAGCAGATCAGGTGGGGTTTTTTTGGGTTAAAATCACAGTATATCATTAAAGATATATCATGATTACGTTTACAAAATTATACATGCCCTTTCTGCTCAAACATGTCAAAAGTACTTTAAATGCGTAAATTCAGGTTAATTTCTGTTGGGAAAGGAACTTGATTGGGAAATAGTGGTTTACAATGTGAACTTTCCCGACTAACAGCAATTAACCGGTCAGTGACTTCAGGGTCTATTTAGACCAGTCAGACAAGGCATATTTCAGCTGTAAGCTTAACACAAAGAGCAAATTAGCAGTTAAACACTGCAACCGTCATCCAGACCTCAGACTAACTGCCTTTGGTGTTTTGCAATCAGCACAAAGTCCAGTGCAGCCATATGAACCCAGCTATCGAAATCATAACATTTTGTCCTTTTTGCACATACTTCTACTTACTGGTTTCTCACTCCTCCAAGTTTAATTATGCAAATCTGAATATTTGGAAAAAACTTTTTTTTTTTTAAGTGCTATTACCTCATCGGTGACTAATCCTAAAACATTTACTACAATCCACTTGTATCAGCAACTTGAAACTTATGCAAATTAATAGAAACAGCCATTCAAATCTTAAATGTGGCCTAAGGCTTCTCATGACACACACCGTCGTAGACGACAAAATGAAAGTCTTAAACACTACTCTGCCAAACAATACGTGAAATATTAAAAATCTCAATTTTGAATTTGAGTTTCCTTTTTTCTCCCTCCACTTTCTCCTAGGTGTTATTTCCTAACTTTATCAACAAAGATATCCACTGGTGTCCTAAAGTTTTGTCATTTCAATATTGCAATATCAACATCAATTAAATGCTGCCACTCTGGTTAGGAAACTTCCTTCATAACATACATTTCCTGAAGTTTGAAAATGCATTGACACATTGTCTTCTGATTGAAAATGAAATAACTAAAAGAAGTGCAGCGAAGATGCAATCTTCTTGAACTTATTTATCTTGGACCCTGTTACTGCTCCATT
The DNA here is from genome assembly GCF_021869965.1 of Rhincodon typus. Taxonomy (NCBI): domain Eukaryota; kingdom Metazoa; phylum Chordata; class Chondrichthyes; order Orectolobiformes; family Rhincodontidae; genus Rhincodon; species Rhincodon typus. Next base: position 12,069,831 of record NC_063348.1, read on the forward strand.
AATTGGTTTAATTCTCATTTAGTTGAATAAAAGTATTACAAAAACAGATTTTAAAATGTATCAATTGTACTTGTAAGCATTTGGATAAATGCTTTTCCAAATTTTCACAATAATAGATTAGTCCTGATTGAATTCCAAACATGTATAATTTTGTACTTCTAATAATGCTGTAGTTACTTATGCTCAATATGTATCAAGTTTAAAAATGGTAGATCAAGAAATTTCGGCAGTGCCATAAAAAAGGAAATACATACTGGACAAACATTTATCAGATATTACACTTCACTATGACTCTCATGATTCAAACAAAACACTTACTTCACTTACGTAAGTTGTCTTCTGACACCAAACACAAAAGGGCTAGGTTTATGCAAAGTACCTAAAATACTATCATTGATAACTATACCACTGAAGTCCAATTCAGTATGAAACATTTATTGTTATTGATGACATTTATTTGCTCAATAAACATACCATCAACCCCTTCCCCACACTCCAGTCTGCTTTACTGCTGCCCTTAGCAAGATGTGACAAGATGTGTTAAAAGCTCTGGTCACTTTAACACCATATTGTGAATCACCTTGACTCCATTTGCTCTGACCCAAAGCAGCACAGTGTCAATTTCAGAGACCGAAGGAAGTGGGTATAAACCTGACATTCCCTTACAACCATGCCTTGGATTGATACTATGGTATGTCTTAAACAAATAATGAACAATTATCGAAAGAACACTAGTTCAAACAAATTCTCATTTTTTTTGCTATTACATATCTCTTCTTCATCCAAAAGTATGAAATATTCTAGCTCACAGAAAAAGAATTTATATATTTCAACTTTTACTGGTTATCAACATTTGTGATTTATGTACCTCTTGCGAGATAGAAAAAAACGCATACAATAAGTCACTAAAGATTGATGTTGACAAAGAAAAGCATAGCAATGATTTAAAAAGCTGGAGACAACCTCTACAATACTCCATAACTGGCCAGCAGGTGGTAGGTTTTCAGCAAGACAAGTTCACAACACTACCTAATACAGTCCATACTTAGCAATCAGAAGGATTAAGCAAAACTATCCAACTGACAGTCAACTTCACCAAACATAGGTAAATCTAGAGCTCAAATTCAAGATCCTTTTGTCAAAAATTGAATTCTCAACCTCAGAGTTGCCAAGCTCAGTATAAATAAATCTTGAAGTTAACGAACAGAAAGCCAATCTTCCACTTTCCAGAGACTGCAGAAATGTTTCTGAAAATTAATGATGACTTCCAGAAAGAATGCTCTCTACGGTTACTAAAATGATCAGTATCTAATAATGTAGCTTCTCAGAGCCTCATAAGTATGAAATCTATATCAGTGCTTAACTTTTTTTTCACAAAATTCAAAATAATTAAGGCAGAATTATGTAATCAAGGCAAAATTAGTCTCACATAATCTTCTGAAATGGAGTTCAGAAAATGTTCGGTAATTTTTTTTTACACTATCATTCTTTACGTTACAAGCCAACAGAATACAGCTACTTTAAAAATGAACAGTACTCTAATCAAATCTTCTTCCACAACAGTACACTGTTGCCAAAGTGTAATACTATAACTACTAAGGCACAAATTTAATGTACCAAAAACGTCAGCTTTTAAACCACACAATCTGTAAAAACAGCAAGTCAAATCCAAATACTCACTGCAGCACGTATTTCTACACTGAACTGGTGGTTGGCCCGCATGGTTACTAAGGCAGCTAATCACATGACAATGATTGAAGGCCGACTTTATAGAAACAAAATCAGACAAAAGCTTTAAAGAGAACATAAGATTTAAAATTGTAATTAAGGGTTCTGTTCTAGAACTAACAAGGTACATACATCAATAGTCTTGAGGATGGGAGTTCAAACATGAATGCTTTTCGGTAGATCTTTGCTTTTCTGTCTTTAAAATATTTCATTGGTTTTTAAAAATTCATAGCTGAAGAAACAATATACTTAGAAGTAGCATGATGCGAACTCAGATATAGATGCAGCTTGACAATATATCACTTGTCCTTTTTGAGGATGGAAGAGGGCAGGATGCTGTAAAATACTGGACTGTGTGTAAATTGTGAAATTGAATACACAAAGAAACTAGATACAGAAACAAAGGAAAAAGGTGTGGGGGGGGGGGGGGGGGGGGGAAGACAGGGGGTTGTTAATTCACACCCAGAAATATACATTTCCCCCAACCTCCGCAAATACACAAAGCCAAAAAGGAAACACAGGCGAGCAAAACCCTTACTGCACTGGTACGAAAACAACTCAAAAAGGGGCAGAAGGTAAAATTGCAAAATCTTAACAAAAGGAATGAATGTTTGATAGAAAGAGCTAAGCTAGACCAAGTGAGAATGAGGGAAGTATCAGAGAGAAATACACCACCTCAAAATCTGTTTGTAAAATTATTTAAAGAGTACAAAGAATTAATATGCACAGTTAACTACAAAAGCTAAAAATAGATTTAAAGACTTAGAGAAGAGATAAATAGGATATTAGATGTGCACTATAAAAGGTTGGAATTAGAGGAAAAACATTGTTGCTTCAAAATATCTGCAGCTCCCATCATTCTTTAGGTGTACAAAATCTGAAAAAGACAGTCACAGTAACAGGTGTAATCTGGCCTCTATCCAAACATCAGCTATTTCTTGCCAACCCCCACAAAAATAAAACCATCACAAACTAACTCTACTAGCTGTATAAACTTCCAGAAAACTATTGATTATCCTCCAGGCTGAGCTCATCCCTGGAGAAAACACAACCATCTGGAACAGAGCAGCCACAAATCCATTTTCCTCTTACTTGTTTCTCACTGAGAGCAGTTATCTTGGCTTGCAATTCATGTAACTGTTTCTTCAAATCAGCATTCTGTGAAATGAAATTTATACAATGTAATATCATCTCATTACCAATAAGTCCCATTACCATCTTAGGAAAATTAGTCAATATTTTAAGTTAAGGGAGAAAATTAAAAAGCCTCTCTCAAAAATAAAAATGACTAACAAAAAAAACCTCATTCTCTGTCTCAGAGTTTAAAAGTGCCAAAGGGTTTGGAATAGGCTAGAATTATAATGAGTTTTTAAAACCAAGATAATTCATACTGCACATTTCCAAGTTTTAATTACGTTGATGAATTAGAATAGAAAAACAATTATAATTATGTATTTACTGAATCAGAGCTTATATATAGTATGACGCAAAATCATAACATGCCACATTTGAAAAAGTAAACAGAACATGAATTATACCTGTGGATCCTGTTTCATCTGGGCCACAAGTTTCTGTTTGGAAAACAAGAAAAAATAGAAGAGTTAATGTTCTTGAGAGAGACCATACTACAGTCAATATTTCAAGGAGCTACTTTATCAATCAGGCCTCTTAGATGTCAAGTGTTATGCTAACTACATCATCTTTTTTCAACAATATGGATTTGAATAAAATTTCAGGTTGCTTTAATGCAAATACATATACATGACTTGGAATCAATGATTAATCCTTTGTATTTAATTTCTGCCTAACTGCAAAAATCAGTAAAGAGTGAATAATGCTTTCCAGAATACCAGAAGATGTTTCATGCACAAATCATATGCAGATTTAATTTTTGTTTAAAATTATATAATCAAATGACTAGTTGTTGCAAATTCAAACTTTCATTCATAATTGAATAACAAGAATGTTCTTTTAGTTACCCACTTGTTTTCATTTCTCTACAATTGCCCCCAAAAAAATGATTGATGCAGTTTTCAAATACTTAAAAATATGGTACACCCAAAATGTAAAAAAAAGTTTGAGCGCAACATTTTAGCATTATATTCTTATTAAAATACATAAAATGGTTATTATTCCCTTTTAACAGATTTGCCTGGTGTGTCGCTGAGAGGTAGTGGTTGAAATTAAAAGACACACACACATGCAATAATTGAAAAGAGACCAGGTTACCTGATGAAACTGGATTTCCACTTTCAGAGCCTCCTGCAGAGTTTGTAACTCCATCTCCTCTACTTCCCGCGCCACTTTCCTTCACTATTTTTTTTTCCTTCCACCCCTTTTAAAAGTAAATACCCGGTTCCCCTTCTCTTCTTCCACCACCACCACCCCCCTTCCTCAAGCAGCCAAAAAAAGTAGAAAGAAATACAATTCAACAAAAACAGGGCCCGAAATAATTTCAGGGGGGAGAAAGTCCATTAAACATCGCAGTCGGCCGCATGTGTACAAATATCTGCGTTTTATTTATATTGGTAAATGTCTTTTATATAACATATATAAATGCATATAGACAGAGTGAAGAGGAAACAGAAAGATACAGGCAGAGTGAACGCAAAACTAGTTCTCGCCATCCACCGGACTCATCACTCTGCGCCGCCGCCGAGCCAGAGGGGGGCGGTGAGCTGCCCGACCAACAACAACTTCAAAAACATTTCTCCCATCCAAATTATTATCACAAGAGGGGCCGAAATCATAGAATTGTTTTTTTTTTAAAAAAATAGCACCGACAATAAACCGACTGAGAAGATTAAAAAAAACGGAAAAGGATGCGGGGAAGGGGGGTGGGGAAAGAAACAAAAATTAATTTAAAAAAAACCCCGAGCGGCCCAAAATTTATTTCACTTCTTTTTTTTCCTCTCTTTCCGATTCTTTTTAACGAAATTGAGTTAAAAGAAAACTTCCCGTTTTTTTTTCCACCCTCTCTCCAGAAAAGAAAGTGACTGTGCAGTGCGCGCTCCCCCGCCCCTCTCTCTCCTCCTCTTCACTTACTTACTGGGCTTCACGCTCAATCCCTTCTCCCCTCCCCTGCCCCCACTCCCACTCTACTCTACTCTACTCCAACCACTCCACGCGCGCGCGCGCGCCCGCACTCTGCCCCTGCTCGCCCCCGCCATTCCACAGCGCGCGCGCGCTCCCTCCCTCATCACCACCCATCCGTTTAGGTTGGGTTGTTGGCTTGCGCGGGCGGGGGCGCGCCTACGGCTCGCGAGGAGTTGGGTGGGGAGGGGGGGGTGAGAGAGGAGGTGGGAGCGCGAGGAGCCGGGAACTATTTGCCGGCGCGAGCGCTGGCGAATTTATTTCACTTTGCCTAAGGAACAGCGGTGCTGCGGCTCTCATTGCCTAGGGAAAGTGCCCGGATGTAGCGACTCCTCACTTCAAACTCCTCAACTGGGATTATTTATTTAACTTTTTTTTAAATGGGGGTGGAAAGAAAATCTTTCTTCAATTTCTTTTTTTATATAAAGGGTGGTGGGTGACTTATTTCAAGCACTGGTTCGTTCCCTCTGAAAACACAGATATACACAAACAATAAAAGAAAACCTGCTCAGTCAAATCAAATAATTTGTTGTGAACTTTTATTTGTGACCATCTGAATTTTAATACTTTCTTTAAAAAAAGATCTGAGTTTCCTTATGCATTTTCCACAACCAGGGTTGGGCATTTGATAAGTACCTGCTAGTCGGTTACTTGAAATTTCGAGATGATGCACAAAAAGTGTAAAATTTCAAATCAACAAAAAGCATATTACTTAACACACACGTTTATAAATAAATCCTGCTACAGGCCATAACAGGCCGTGACGCCCTACTATACGGCATTACTTTGAGTAATACATATCTGTTGATAAAATGCAAATTTTGTGTCTGGAGTATTATTGTATTTCAAATATCAACCAAAAATAATGTTTTGAACTTTGTTCGCATATTAATTCAGTAAACCATGTGTTTGTTTATTTTAATAACATTATATTTTGCATAGTGACTTTTCTCCGGAGAAGAGCAAATATGTTGAAGTTTATAAACAGATTATAGTAATATTGTACACTTGAACTTGTCTCACTTCTCTGTAGTTTGGTACAAAATGGCGGAAGGAGTGCTTGAAAGTTTTAGTGGTTGGGTTTCAGATTTCAAGCTGCAAAAATTGGATTAGAGAAGAATCAAAGAAAAAGCGAAAGGAAAGAGAGAGCTGTTTTTCTTTCCTAAAACAAGAATTGGAGGTGTAACATTCGAAATATTAAACTAAGTACTTTATTTATACAAATAAACGTTTGGAAATTATTTGTTTTCCTCCTGGATGCATTCATGATATTTTCATCCCCGTTGACGTGTGGAAATGTGCACTGAGGTTTTTTTTCTGCAGCTCCTTTGAGAAAGCGAATGAGCAAGAATCCGGTTTCTTTAGTCTGTTATTTTTATTCGTTTAGCAGTTCTAACTGTAACATTCTTCCAGCCAAAAGACTCGTATTTTAATATCCTGTATTTAACACTTTTGCTGATAAAACGATAAATCGGATTACTGATATTATGTAAATCAAGTTTGAACTGGTAGATTAAAAAATGTGCAGGCACGAACGAAGTCTACTAAAGTCCCAACACAGTAATATTTTCCTTAACTCTTCCCATCCCAATTCTAATTAAACCTCTTCACACCGTTAGTATGTCTTTATGCAGATATAACTCTTAAACCACTGTATGTTACTTCTAAGTAATATTTAATGAGGTGTGAAAATACACTGTGTACTGGATTTTTTCCAGCTTTATTCTAAGAGTTTTAAATAACTTAGGTCTTGCAGTAACCAAAAAATAGACTTTGAATAATTGGAACTAACATTTGTTTTTGTCGCATAGATGAAGTGTAATAACATTTTAAAACCAATCCTATCTTCAGTAAATTAAGAAAATTATATTAAAAGTAACAGATTTCCAAATTTTTGTATCCGCTTTAAACAATCTCATTGGGCTGTGCGATCATGTGACTCTGACCTTTAGTGGCATTTCGTGTGAATCCCATTGGCTGCTAGGAACCATGTGACTATTCTTTGTGTTCAATTCACTAGAGATTTCACTAAATCCAACTAATAATGTCACAAGTCTGATTGTTCCTTTTGGTTAGCAGGGCTCCAAACTAGTAAACACGCCCAGGTGAGGTGTGGATCTGTTCATGTAGTAGTGGTTCAAATCCTGCTTATCATGACAACCATTTTTCATGCAGCAGTTCACATACATGATTTCAAGTTGTTTGGTCTGGTGAACTCTGGGAGCTAAAGTGAAACTCCCACCAAAAATGTTAGCAGGTTCTATCTCTATAAATTAGAACAGACAAGTGTTATTCTTTAATAACACTTATGCAGACTAGCAATATCCTCTAGCATATCTCTCAGTGAGTCAGAGACTTTTGTTTTCGGAATGGGAGAAAGCTTTCAGTATCTTGTGACAATTCTGCTATTCAGTCAGATCTTCATTGACTTTAAAGTACCATGAGGCCACGAAAGGCACACGTGATGCTTCTTTTCTCTTGGAACATGGCAGCCCTGTACTTCATCTCCACGTACCTGTCTTTGCTTCATGTTCCTTGCTGCCTTGTCTGTAGCATTTACTCAGAAACATTAACTCACAATGGTGAAGTAAAATTATGTTTGTTGTAGTGTATTGGAATGTTAGTGGTGCTTATGGGCTAAGATCCCATAATTACGTCTGTCCTGAATGCGTGGCCTTGATTTACAATTTAAATTAATTTACTGATTCATTAAATTTTATGCTTTTCCTTGTTCTATAAAAAAAATTGCAGAAGATTCTCCAAAGGCTGGTTATGTAGATTGAAGGAGGAGTTGTATATAGGTGTAAGATGGATTTGGAAGGCTGTGTGATTAGCAGTATTGGAAATCAGGTTGACTGCATATGAGGCAGGCTGCAGGGTATGCAGGGGTAAAGGAATGGAGAGATGACCCAAAATAGTACAATGGTGTGCAAATAGTGATGAATAATAGTTGGGTCAGGATGGGATGCTCTTCAGAGTGACAGTGTAACTTGATGGGCCAAATAGCGTCTTTCTGCACTGGGGGGATTCTGAGAGTTCAAGATTGCGCCAGGCTTACTGGTAGGAGAATTTGGTCACAGATATGTGTGCAAGGGAGTTTCACACAAAATTGAAGCAAACCTTCTGACAGTACAGAAATTGATAATTACACATAATGAAATTTTGTAACAAAAACAGAAGTTGCTGGAAAAACTCGGCTGGTCTGGCGACATCTGTGGAGAGAAATCAGAGTTAATGTTTCAGATCCAGTGACCCCTCCTCAGAACAGTGGTGTTCTGAAGAAGGGCTGCTGGAACTGAAACATTAACTCTGATTTCCCTCCACTGATGCTGTGAGACCTATTGTGTTTTTCCAGCAGTTTCTGACTTTGTTTAGTTTGAAACTTTGTACATTTGTAATTCTTACATATCTAAATTCAATGATTAACATATCAAAATATTGTATGAATTATACAATTTGTTACACAAGTGCATTTTCATTTTTTGTAATTTGATTGTTTTAATAAAATATTCAACGTACAATTTCATATTTTCAGTTCCTATACAAGTATATTTATATTAGCAAGTGGAAATGTAAATGAACAGAGGCCAGTGAGTCATCCAAAAACACTACTAATAAGAACAGGCAAAAGGAAGTTATTACTGTCAACCACCAGTTTAGATGTTCACTGAACTTATTTTCTTAATGCAATAAATAACGTTTGTAAGATAACAAAGAGATAGCTATTTCTTGTGTTTAATTTTTAAACTCAGCCACTAAGGTGTGCACAGACCTGGGAGTATTTGCTAAATGAAGTGTCAATGGGAATTTGGTGAGGGAGATAATTTACTGCCAAGTAATACACTGTTATTATCAAACTGAAATTTAACTAATTTTCTTCAAAGCTGTAAATCATAGACAGTTAATGGTTAATCATTTGTAGGTGGACTACTGTCAAGGTGTTGTTTATTGTGGCTCATTATTGATGAACCAGTTATGAGTAATGAGTTTCTAACAGGTGTGCCAGAGAAAGTGGTACCATTACAACATTTAAAAGGCATCTGGATTGGTATATGAATAGAAAGTGCTTAGAGGGATATGGGACAAATGTTGGCAAATGGGACTAGATTAATTTAGGCTATCTAGTCGGCATAGATGAGTTGGACTGAAAGGTCTATTTCTGTGCTATACATCTCTGTGACTCTAGGTAGATATTAGAGCATTATCTGTGATGCACAAAGCTCATGCATACTAAGAAGAATGCAATTAGATGAAAGTGGGAAATCTCTGCAGAAGAGGCAAGGAGTTACTAAGTGCTTTAAGTCGTGGGACAATAATTACATCTAAAAGAATAGAAGCGGAGGGTACTAATATTAGAGATCGGGTGCATTAAATAAAAATTGGTGTGCACAATTTAAATCAAATATGATTGAGCAGATATTGAAGTAGAGATAGATCTACAATTTAGAATTTTAACTAAAATCTTGTGATAATTTAAAATCATTGTCTGCAGTTTCAATGCCATTTGTGTACACCATAATGCTTGGGAGTTGAAAATTATTTTGTTGACCTCATGATCCAGGAAATGGTAATATTATAACTCAACAGGAGGATAGTAGAGACGTCAGAGCGCATGAAAAGAGTTGTGGTGGAGGGGTCCTCCATGTGTGTACTTCAAACCAGTCTACATTGCTAAATACTGGTGAGAGTGACAGTATCTTGGGAAACTGTAGTCTGCAGCACATCAGTGATGGCGTTTGGCAAGTGTCCAGGGAGGTATAAATTAGGAGGATTAGCTGTGGGAAATGCAGGGTTACAGGGATAAGTTGGGGATTGAGTCTGGTAGGATGCTCTTCAGAGAGTCTGTGTGGACTTGTTGGGCTGAATGGCCTGTTTCGACAATGTAGGGATTCTATGAAGTGATTACACTGGAGGCATAGCAACATGTAAAATGTGGTAGTCATGGAGATTTTGATCATGGGATAGACAAGCATTTCTTCAACCATTAGCATTTGTCCCACAGTATATTTTCCCTCTTTGGTGCCATGGTAAAGGAGTTGACTGGGAGAATGCTGAATATTTTGATGGGAAAGAGGAACAACCAGAAGTTTTGATCCATATGGGAGGGTAAAGGATTGAGTTGATCCGAATATCAGAGGCATAGGTGAAAATGAAGGAGCAGGACCTTATGGGTAGTAACCTTTGAGTAACTACTGATTTCATGCAAGAATATATTTAAAAATAGTGGAACAAGACAGGTTAACACGTAGCTGGCGGGAGGGAAGCTTTCAGATGCTGATGTGTTGGGACCAGAACTGGAGCAGGAGGGACCTGTTCAAGGTGGATGGATTACACGTCAATAGAGCTAAAACCAATGTCCTCCAGTTAAGGTTACCTCACACAAGGAGAATTTATAAACCAATTTCTCTGGGCGAAGGGCATCGGAATGAAACATCAGAGAGGAGAAACAAGGTGAGAGGAAAAATTTGAGTGCTGGGAGCGATAAATAACACGAGTTCAGAAATGGGAGGATCAGATAAGAGACAAATAATTGCACACAAATTAAATAAGTTTGTGAGTTGGAGATGTGCCATAACTTGGGACTTCAATATAACAAAGACATTGCTCAAAGAAGGAGGATTAGAAACATAATATTTCTGGCAAGAAGGTATTCAGGAGGGAAGAAATAAAAGGTGTGTGTGGCGGGATTGTGGTTGGGTGAGAGCATTGATCAAATAAACAAATGTAGGACCGGAAAGGGATTAATGAATTGGTGGTTCAAAGATAGATTATTTGATTAGAATTCCAAGAAAATGGTAGAGTTATTCTGCTAAAGGCACTGCAGACTACCAAATAATGGCAAGAAGAAAGAGAAGTCAAGACACAGGCAAATTCAGAAAACATGGAAGAACTACAGTGTTGTCCAAATGGGTGATTCTAATTATTTCAATATGGATTAGATTTTATAAGCGTAAAGGGCAAAGGGGAGGAGGAATTCCTAAAGGTTGTACAAGAAAATTTGATTGATTGTTCTATTTTCTTCCCTGTGAGGAAGAAGGCAGTGTTGGTTATTGTTCTGAAACAATATAGTATGTTACAGAGGAGGATATTTGGCTTCATAATACATTAGAGAACATACCTGGGTATTGAAAGTAGAAAGGAGATTTTAAACTAAAAGGACAAACAGCAAGAATCAGAATAGATTTGTTGATAACATAAAATGGAACAAAAAGTCTTTTAAACACACGAATAGTAAAAAGATAATTAAAGTAAGAGTGAGGTGATTAGGGACTGAAAAGGAAATCTTGTAAAGACAGAGGGCATTGATAACTAAATATGGAATCAATACATTTCATTTATCATCACTAGAGATGAGGATACCCATAGAAAACAAAATAAAATAAAAGTAGGTACTTAAAAAAACTGGTGATTCTTAAGATTAAAAAATAACTACATCAAGTTGGTATTGCAGGTTACTGAGTGGAGAAAGGGTGAAAATTGTGGAGACTCTTGTTAAAGTCTTTTAATTCTGCTAAGATATGGGAGTGATACCAGAGGACTCAAAGACTGCAAATGTTACACTTTTGTTTTATAAAGGGCAGATGGGTAAATTTGATCAACCTAACATTAATGGTGGACAAAACTTTTAGATAAAATAATCTGGGACAAAATGAAATGAAATTTGGAAAAGTATGAGTTAATAAATGAAGCTTTGTTAAAGGCAAATCATGTTTGATTAACCTAATCAAGTTCTGTGATGAATTAACAGGAATGTTAAATGATGCTAATCAGTTTTATGTATGGGTTTTCAAAAGATCTTTGATAAAGTGCCATATATAGACTTGTTTGCAAAAGTAAAACCGATGGGATTAAGTGGAAATTGGCAGCATGATTCGAACTTCTGTAAGGAACAGAAACTAGTGGTGAATAGTTGATTTACAAACTGGAGGGAGTAGTATTCCCCAAGGGTTGGAAATTGGACCACTGCCCTTTTTCATATATGCTAATCATCTGGGCTTGGTTGCAAACAGCATGCTTTCAAAATCTGCAGATGACATGAAACTTGAAAATGTGATAAAAAAAGTTGAGGGTAGTAACAGACTTCACGAGAATATGGACTAGTGAAACTGGCAGATATCTAGCACTTTTTTGAGTGTCCCGCATTTTAAGCCCAAAGAATCCAAAGTTAAGTCCCAGGGCTTTCACACAAAAATCAAAGCTGAAACACCAAAGCAATGTTGAGGAGTCAGAGGGTGCTGTCTTTCAGATGAGATTATAAGCCAAAGTCTCATCAGTCTACTCAGATAGATGTAAAAGCTTTATTTTAAAGGACAGCGGGAGTTATGCCCAATGTTCTGATCAATGTTCACATCTCAACCAACATACAAGAACAAATAATTTGGTCATTATCACATTATTGTTTAAAGGAGTTTGTCCACATATTAGCTGCACATATGTATTTCCACATTACAACATTGACTACACTCATTGGTTGTAAGCTGCTTTGAGATGTTTGGAGGTCATGAGAAGTGCTAAATAATTGCAAGATTTTATTTTTAGGTGAAATGAAACAAAGAAATATGCAAATTGATTTTTTTTTGTAGTAAGAATAAAGACAGGTAATACAAAATAAATGGTGCAATTGTAAATGGATGCATGAACGTGAGTGGGTATATGCATACAAATCCTAGAAGATGGCAGAATAAGTTGAGAAATATGTTACGGAATCTTTGGCTGTATTAATAGAGGAAAAGAGTATAAAAGCAAGAAAATTGTGCTGAACCTTTGTAAATCACTGTTTAGGCTCAAATGGAATATTGTGATCAATTCTGTGCACCATACTTGGATAGACGCTAAAGCCTTTGGATGCAAAACAGATTTATTTGAATGGTATTAGGGATGAAGGACTTCTGTTATATAGAGAGATTGGTGGTTTTTTTCCTTTGTGCAAATAAAGATGAGAAGATTTGATAGGTATTTGGTCAAGTAAAAAAGGAAAACTGTTTTTAGTGGCAAGAGGTCAGTCACTAGAAGACACAAGTTTAAAATGACTGGCAAAAAGAGCTTGAAACAACGTGTGAGCAGCATATGGACTGTCTGCAAAAATGACGGAAACAGATTCAGTAGCAACATTCAACCGTAAATTGAATGAATACATGAAAAGAAAAATACTTGCAGCATTTGGGAAAGAGTGGAGGAATGGGACTAATTCAATAGCTCTACTAAAGTGCTGGCAGAAAGCATGTCATATGAAATGACCTATTTCTGGCTGTAAAATTCTATGATTTTGTTTAGACACATTTTTCATACAAAGAAAACAACCAAAAGTACTTTTTTGCCACCCTCATACATTTCTGAGAAGACCAAGCCTTGAGTTTGTGAAACTTCCCAGAACTATTACTTTGTCACATGGAACTTCGCCGTAAAACTTTTATGGCAGGGTGCTCACGTTGAGTCATTAAATCATACTATTACAAGATGCAGGGGTACACAGCTCGCAGAAATAGGATTTGGAAAGAGGGTTGTTTCATTCCAGAGGTGGTGATTTAAATGCTTTTTGATTGGGCCCTGGAAAATACTGCCGTGGAAGTTCCACTGTTTCAGCAGGAGGCAGACAGATAGCTGAGGGAAACAGAGTAAATGATCATTTTTCTGCACTTTTTGCCCATTTCTTTTGGGTGATCACTAATCTCCCACTAATTTCCCATCCTGATGTTAAACTATATTGCTGTCCCTTCATCTTGGAACTTGCTTACTAACAGCACTGAGTCTACCTTCACTATATGGATTGCAGTGATTCAAGAAGGCAGCTCACTGCCACTTTCTTGAGGGAATTGGGAATGGCAACAATGTTGGCCTACACAGAGATGCTAATATCCCATGGAAGAATGAAAAACAATTCTCCAGATCTGCTAATGATACACAAATAAGTATATTACTGCCTAACTTATCTTTCCTGACATGTAATTTTCATGGCTGTTTTTTATTACCAAAATCTAAGAAATAATCCCAGAAATAATCCATCTTCCTCCCAATATATTTGCTACTGTTCTCAATATTGTCACCAAAATCTGTATTACTCATAAAGGCTGTCCCAATGTGGGTAATTATTCCATTCTTTCAGAAATCACCATCATTTGTATGGATATTGTTAAATTCTGAACATAAACATAAATGAAATAAATGCAGCTGGTGCAGGTTTTCCAATATTGTAGAATACAAAGACCCACCGGGAGATTTTCCTGTCCAGGAGCTTCTCCACTTAGTTCTTTTCTTTCCAGTTATTCCCGTGATCTTGCCTCTTGCTGCAGTTAACAATTGTGGTAGTTAGAGGTCAGTTGGTGTAAAGCTATTTGATTACCAGTTCACATCCCAGCAGTTTCCAATTTGAATTGGCTTAAGCAGCAGAAAGACACAAATACAAATTTTCAGTGCTACAAATTTGGGGGCAAAATGGGGCTCTTTAATCCCTAATCTTTTGAAATTACAAGATGTGTTAAACTGCAAATTTGATATATAGTGAAGTGTGCTGGATACCATACAATAAATGGATTTGCATGTGCACATTTAATGACCGGTATTAACATGCAAAGCAGACTAATTGTGTTGTCAAACAATGTCTACTGTTGATTTTACACGGGAATTGATATCTTGGGAGCTACACATTCCAGCCCTTCTCTTAATGTTGAACAGCTGAATACACATGAAACACCATGAAGGAGACCCAACTAGCACTAAAGGAATCTTCAACTATTTACAGGCTGGTTTCTGGCTGTTGCTGCGGTTCTTCACATTTTGAGTTCTTTCCATGATTATTTAACATTAGAATATTCTACAGGTTTTCTTTCATCTCAAAAATATAATCATAAAAATCATCTGTAAGTACATACAAATGTTCTAAATCAGTTCTGTATAGACTTTGCAGAGAAAAGAAAAACAAACAAATACTGGAATTTTGAAATTCCTCAGAACTTCTCTACAGTTGCAAAAAGAAGCATTTTCTATTTATGTAGGAAAGTATTCAAGTTCATTTTGAGGCACCTTCATTATACTTTGGCACTTCAGACAGTGATTTTCCCTACTGTACCTTGGCAGCAGCTGCGCCAAGGTTTATAGAGTCCCTCAGCATGTAGTCCTGGACCTTAGAATCGAACTGTGTTCAGTACTCATCCAAGGTCAACTGGAAGACCAACAGTTTCGGGCAGACAAAAGAGCTGTTCCTTCACAGCAGGAGGCTGATCTCAAAGATGTAAACTCACCATCTATACAGACCACAGATTAACTATCAGTCCCAGAGTTTCACAGCATTCTAACAACAGAAATGGAGCAACAGTTATGACAGCTACAGCAAATGACATGGGAATGACAGCCAGGTGAACAAACACTAGTCATGTGCACATGTACCATTTAAGAGACTGGCATGTTTTAAAGACGTGCAATGCATGTGCAGACATTGTGATAATCATGACCTGTAAATGCATGTGAACAGTTTTCTGCACTGTAGGTAACTTGGACAATTCATAAATGATTATGGATGATTTTTTTTTGTTTTTCTTTTTCTGAAAGGGGCATGTTTGGGAGGGAAATGCAATACTGTACTAAAGCGTCTCCTTGTTTGCCATTGTCATGTGATTTTCACCAGTCACAATGTGGACGCTAATCCCCAGTGGATTGTGATGGCAGAGTCCCAAAACCTGCTGGGAGCACTCCGTAAGTTTAGTTTATTATTTTTCTATTTCCTGAGTAGAAAGTGTCTGTCTACTCTTCTCTGAAGCAAATAGATCTGTACTTGAGTATTTGGATTTATTGCTATTTCCATAATATGAATATTACAGCCAGTTAAATGAATGTGCAAAGAAAAACCATACAATTTACACAGTGGGATGTTGAAGAGTGAAGCCGGAAGTTAAAGGAAAACAACACACGCTAGATACAACCATTTTATACACACTAGTGTATTTCCCATGGGCCTGCTTACACAGAGTGAGAGCATATGCCATTTTATAACAAGTAGTGTTATGCCATGTAACATGTAACATAATATTGTTACAGCTAATGATTTAAGTACTTAGTAAGATTATGATTTCAATGTATGATATTCTGCAATTTTTACTAGTGTTTTGGAGTCAGTTTTTCCCAGTTTAGTCCAGTTTTCAGTATATACAATGAATTTGGCAGCTTTCACTATTATGTCTCTTTATTTTTGGACTCACATTTTAACCTTTGTTGCCATACCTAGAATACACTGTAATGTTCCCAGCCATGTGGGGAGGGGCTCTGTGGCAGCTACATAGCAGTACCTGGGAAAAACCTTGTTTTGTTACAAAGCAATGAAATACCAAGATTCAGCAGTCGTGTTGGGATTTTGTAACTCTAATGATGATCCTGAGATTTGAACAATCAGGTGGAGATGCACAGGCTGGGGGCAGGGATTTGTTGCAATGAGCAAGTAGAACTGAAACTTCATAACATTTGTTGAGGTCCTGGAGTTTTTGCTAGTACGGTAGTGGGGAGAACAAAAGTTTGCAGCAGTGTGTTGGATAATGGAGTTTTAGGGCAGGTGAACAGATCCTGAGATTTAGCAGCATTGAAAAGATGGTTCTGGGGTTTGCAAATCTCTTTCTCAGGTAGGCCCAGTTGATGAGGGAGGAGATTTGTTGTGGTGCTCTAGTGGATGGTTAGAAGAGGGGCAGCCATTGTCATCCTTTTGTTTTGTCCACCATCATTAATTTCACTGTCACTCCTGATGTTTGGCCAGGTATTTGCTAAAACTCATTTCCACAGCCATGTCACATTCCTGTTCTGAGGAAGGGTCACTTGACCTGAAACGTTAACTCTGATTTCTCTCTCACAAATGCTGCCACACCTGCTGAGCTCTTTCAGCAATTTCTGTCATTGTGATCCTTAATTGGCTTCTTATTGTTGCTCAATTGATTGTCCAGAGGGTGGCTGCAGCACTGAGGTGTAGCCTGCTGGCAATATGTCATGAAATTAGGTAGATATTGGGCACTTTTCCCAATCTCTTGCTGTGCCATACTGCCAGCCCTTACGCCTTGCAGGGAAAGTTCAGTCCATTGGAGCTCAACAAACAGAAGAAAACAGAAGACACATAAACTACATTAAAATCATTGTGCAGACTCTGAAATAATAACAGACATACAGATGGGAGAAAGGGACACACGAGAGAGAAAAAAAAGATAAATGTATCAAATAAAGTATTCTTTTTAAAAATCCATGGTTTAGTTTTCTTCAAAGGTTTGATGCTCCACATTGATAAAATAAACTTTTTCAGGACCAGAGAAATTGGTCAACACTTATTATCAAACCTGGCATCTCCTGATTGCACTGATGTTTTCAGTACAAGTATCTAATTGGCCTAAGCGCATACCATTCCAGTGAACTTTGTGTAGATTCCATTGATGAAGAATGCAACAGCAGACCCTGTAGATGACATGCCCATGTTAAACTGCACTTCAGTAGATGTCTAAAGTTGTTGTCTGTTTTATTCTTTCATGATGGTGACACTGTCATGAATGCAGAAAAATCTGGACAATGGGTTTTGTCTGGAGGCTTCAAAGACTGTTGTTTATCTGGGATTTCTAAGAATATTAATATTGGGAGGATACAGGAAAGTGAATCTCTGTATATTGATTTGGTACAATGTAGCTAACAATGATTATTTCTGCCATATGAGCTGGAGGTCTTGTGTCACAGGGATAACACCCCTACCTCTAGACCAGAAGTTCAGGGTTCGAATCTCTTGTTGGCTGTAGAAGATGCATTTGTAACCTGGTCAGATAGGTTCATTATTAGCTTGTAAACCCTTTTCGTATGGCTGATTGCAGGTGGTAAGAGAAAAAGAGTTTCTTGGTCAGCAAAAGGCAATGGCAAATCATTGCAGCATTATGTCCATATGTGTGGGCCAATCTAATGGAAGTCCATGGTCCAACCCTAGGAAATTAGGACAGGAGAAAAATTGGGACAGGCTGTATGAGAAATTAGCATGATTGGGCAATAACTGAAATATATTAAATGTATGCAAGATTTCTGCTACATTAGGCTGAATCTTACTTGTTTTTGGCTAAGTCCGTTTTGTTGAGTTTCAAGGAGGGTTTCTCTGCGGGGAGCATAGTGAGATCTCTGGTCATACCTTACCAAACACACCTTATTAACTACTTACCCTGCCATTATGGCACCCCAATTGCCCAATTCTAGCCCACCCTACCAAACACCGCCACTGACTGGATATCATAGAAAGACTGGCATCTCTTGTACCCATGCCACATTTAAAAGTCTGCTGTGCATTCAGACAAACGTTAGCAATTCAGTGTTGACCTTCACCAGCAATGTAATTGCACAGCAATCACATAGCAGCACTTTTCAAGGTACATTGCAGGCATGGCTGATATTGATTTGCACATATAACCCATTCTCTCCCTTTAGTTTACTGCTTAGCCCCACCAGGTCACACAGTTTACCTGTCCATAGCTATATCCTATCTAAACACCTTCTCTAAGTCACTGCTACTCTGTCCCCAGTGCCCACAGTAGGCCTGTGTCTTGTTATTGTCCAGTAGGGGATGTCACATACAGGCAAGGAATTGGACAATTACAAACATGAGCTTTTGAATATAGCTAACAAACTGAACACAAACAGAAGCTGCAGTTCACCCCTTTAATGCAAACAAAATGCTCACACCATGGCATTTTATATTCCATGATGTCTGCTACACCTAACTCCCACCTGCTGGAACGGGGTCTCAATCAGCTCCTGTTTGTCTTATAGAGCTCAATGCAGCTAAGCTCTGTCCTTGTCCTCATTGTCCTCCTTGGAAGGTTGCTCCCATTTCCCCAGTTCCTCAGCATTCCGTACACTGCCTCATCACCTGCTCCAATTATGCAGAGCACAGCAAGCCAGGATGATGCAGCACACTATATCCAGACTATATTGGAGGGCCTGCTAGACCCGCTATTGTCTGCTCCACCATGACCAATAGTCAAAGTATGTGTCTGCGCTCAGCATCATTTGGAGGTTGTACAATGGTGTCATAAGCCAAGGTTGCAGTGGGTAGCCTTTGTCTCCACCATCCCCTTTAAGTTCCAGGCATAAGCTATGCACTAGGAAAATGAAACCTTCACACACCCCATGATCCTCCACGCACCAGATGTATGGCCAATGAAAGAAACCTTCAAACCTCCATGCAGCACCTTCTCAATGGCCATGCATGGATGGCCCGTCAATCCCGGGATCCTCCAAGCACCACAACAAAACCTAGGCCTTCCGAACCCACTACATAGTCATGCAACTGCTTTCAGCTCTTAAACAAATTGTAAAAACCTGTGATCATCAAAGCAGTCTCAGGGAAGTGGAAGAAGCCAGGTCACATCCCTCCAGTTGGGGATTCGAGTCAAAAGCTGTAGGATTTGGGAGTCTTGGGGAGTTTACAGTCTTCTCATGAAGATCTGGCATGAGGTATAAGAAGCATAAGAAAGCAACACATGACGCAAGTAAAATGAGTCGTCAAGCTTTTTAAGAAAGAAATCCTGTGTAAATTTCAAAAGGGAAGGTCGTCAAAATTGAAATGCCTCCTTCAACACAGAAACAGAACATACAAGTCAGTGAGATTTTCACATATCAGGAGACAAATGATGTTGTATACAGTACTTGAGCCAAAAGTATACATGAAAGCTGCTATTAGTTTACAACACCAAAGTTTTAGTAAAACCTCCCTTTATACACCATTCCCTTTGAAATAAAGGCCAACATTCCACTTGCCTTCCCTATCACCGGCTGAACTTGGATACTAGCATTTGAGATTCATGCACAAAGACTCCCCAAAACAAAGGTGGAATTTTATGAATGGTCATGGAAACACCTGCAGATGTAAGATGAGGATAGAGTGTACAGAGTGCAAAAAGACCAATCCCAAAATGTTGCATATTCTTATTTATATGTCATACTTGCAGTAAAGATGAATGCGTCCATGTGTAATATGTTTGGATTTTCTTGGTACCGCGCATTTGGCTAATTAATAAGGTAAATAGCCCATGGGGTTGGAGGTAGTATATTAGCATGGATAGAGGGTTGGGTAATTAACA
The DNA here is from genome assembly GCF_021869965.1 of Rhincodon typus. NCBI lineage: Eukaryota > Metazoa > Chordata > Chondrichthyes > Orectolobiformes > Rhincodontidae > Rhincodon > Rhincodon typus. Next base: position 12,089,729 of record NC_063348.1, read on the forward strand.
GAAGACAGAGTTCAGATAAGGATGGCAGTTTCAGTCGAGCAACCTATAACTAGTGGAGTGTCACAGTGCTGAGGCCAGAATTATTTACAATATATATTAATGACTTGGATCTGCTGAGGGATATAGACAGATTAAGTGAGTGGGCAAAACATGGCAGATAGGATATAATGTAGGAAAACATGACGCTATGCACTTTGACAGGAATAATAGAGGAGCTGAATATTATTTAAATGGAGAAAGACTGCAGAAAGCGACAGAACAGAGGGATTGGGAGTCTTTGTGCATGAATCTCAAATGCTAGTATCCAAGTTCAGCCGGTGATAGGGAAGGCAAGTGGAATGTTGGCCTTTATTTCAAAGGGAATGGTGTATAAAGGGAGGTTTTACTAAAACTGTAGAAGGCTCCAGACATACCCCAGCTGGAATACTGTGAGTAGCTTTTAGGCCCCTTATCTAAGGAACGATATACTGGCATTGGAGGCAGTCCATTAGAGGCTGATACCAGGTAAACTAGAACTCTCTCAGAGGAAAGGTTGAATAGCTTGGGCCTGTACTCTGTTAAATATAGAAAAATGAGAGGTGACCATATTGAAACATGCAAGATTCAAAGATGACTTGATAGGATAGATATGGAAAGGTTATTTCCCCTCATCGGAGTCTAGAACCAAGTGGCATAACCTCAGAGTAAGGGGTCACACATTTAAAACACAGATGAGGGGGAATTTCTTCTCTCATAGGGTCGAGAATCCGTGGAATTCTTTACCACAGAGGACTGCTGAGATCAGATCATTCAGCATATTCAAGCCTGAGACAGATAGAGTTTTAAACAGTAAGAGAATCAAGTGTTTATGGGGAAAAGGCAGGAAAGTGGAATTAAGGATTGTCCAATCAACCATGATCTCATTGAATGGCAGAGCAGACTTAATGAGTTGCATGGCCTACTTCTGCTCCGATGTCTTATTGTCTTATTTTTGTGCAACACATCAGGTGGCAAAGTAAACAACAATTACTGAGAGCTGGCATGGCAAGAATTACACCTTTGAGTTTGTAGTATATTGGGTTTGTCATACGAAGACTTCCTGCATCAAAAGCACAAATCATATTTTCATATGTTGATAGTGAACAAAAGTACAGACATTTTAGAACAGAAAAAAAATATTAATTTAACACGTCAAATTTCATCCAGAATCTGAACTTGCTTACAAGACTGACTTTGCCAGCATATTGAAACTGACTGCTTGAGACAGTGCCTCCATTGTGACAGCAATCAAGCAATTTTACATTAACAGTGACCTTGATTTACACAAGATGGTGATGGTTAAATCAGACATAACTTTTGTTATAACAAGGTGCAGGGCTAGATGAACACAGCAGGCCAAGCAGCATCATAGGAGCAGAAAGGCTGACGTTTCGGGCCTAGACCCTTCATCAGACTTTTGTTATGCTGGGAAAGAAAAATGGAGCAACCACACCTTGCGACGTAGTGTCAAACATTTGTTGGATCAAGTTGTGTTGCCCACAGAAAAGATCTCTGGGAATAGATGATGTTTGGATACGGGTATCAATTATGCAAGATATTGGAATGCTTCTAAGGACAATAGATACAACGTTCAGCAGGACAGCTGTGAAGAAAGGACAATTTGAAGATTTTGCCAAAGTCATAGGGTTTGATACAGTGGCATTTTGATCTCTGAATGAAGTGACGTGACAGTGAAGGCACTTTGCAGTGAGTGCAAAAATGCAAAACCACAGTGTCTCGATCAAGTACTGCACAGAACAAGTGATGAAGTGCAATGATCCAATAAACAAATATTACCTGAAAATAGTCACACAGCCACAATATCACCAGGCGTTGACAGCTCTAAATGATGTTCTCTGTGAACTGGCAACACCATACAATTCTTGCAAGAAGTTGTTTGGTAATAATTGAGGCTGTGTAATTTGTAAAGGCCAAAATCAATAAACTGAAGACTCAGTATCTAGGTGAACATGTTTATTGGAGTGATGAAATTAAGAGAGTTCTGGCTGCTCTCGATAGTGATGTGGACACTGCTGTAATCCTTCAGTTTATTCAGCTGTGATGTGACCACCTGGAAAGCAAATTTCCAGAAGAGGAATTACAAGCATAGTATACATTTAAGCAGGCTGCAATCGCCAAGACAACGTGTTATGAATTTGGAAAAGACAGTGTTATGCAACTGATTTTGGAATATTCCACTCTTATACCAAGCTATGTCAAACGTATGATATGTGGAAAAGATATACTGTTGTGAAAAAGGTATACAGTAAATGCTCTGTATCCATGAAATCACAAATCGTGAGTTTGCCTAAGCATGCCAAAAAATAAGTAACAACAAAAATCAACATCCGTGATTCTTAACCTATTTTTAATGAGCTCCGCACTTGCAAATTTCATCATTTGTGGAGGTTCTCGGGAATAGAACCTTTGTGGATACAGAGGAATGACTATGGTTTTGGAAAAAGTCGAGATGGGTTTCATTCCAACATTCAGTGATTTGGTAGACTATTCTCTAAAAGAGAACCAGTTTCAAGGACTGTTCATTTGTGCAACATGTCAGGCATCAAGTGTTGACTGTGAATATGAATTTAGCCTCATGAATTTGGTTAAGTGTGAATCTAGAAATAGATCAACTTGATGCAAATTACATTTCATCTGGACAAAATATCAACCTTGCTGCAGTCATAGAGTCATAAAATCATGCAACACGGAAATAGACCCTTTGATCCAACTTGTCTATGTTGACCAGGTATCCCAAACTGAACTCACTGACCTGCACTTGGCCCATATCCCTCTAAACCTTTCCTATCCATGTACCTGTCCAAATGTCTTTTAAAAGTTGTAATTGTACCCATCTCTACCACTTCCTTGGGCAGCTCATTCCATACACGCACCACCCTCTGTATGAAAACGTTGCTCCTTAGGTTCCTTTTAAATCTTTCCCCTCTCACCTTAAACTTATGCTCTCTAGTTTTGGACTCCCCTACCCTTGGAAAAAGACCTTGGCTATTCACCTTATCTTTGCCCCTCATAATTTTATAAACCTCTCTAAGGTCACCCCCTCAGCCTCTGACACCCCATTGGAAAAAGCCCCAGCCTATTCAGCTTCTCCTTTAAAACTCAAACCCTCCAGTCCCGGCAAGTTCCTTGTAAACATTTTCTGAACGTTTCTAGTTTAACAACAACCTTTGTGTAGGAAGGCAACCAGAATTATACACAGTATTCTAAAAGTGGCCTCACCGCTGACCTGTACAGCCGCAACATGATGTCCCAATTCCTATGCGCAATGCACTAACCAATGAAGACAAGTGTGCCAAACGCTTTCTTCACTACCCTACCTGTGATGTCACTTTCAAAGAACTATGAACCTGCACTCCTCGGTCCCTCTGTTTGATAACAATCCCTTGGGCCTTACCAGTAACTGTGTAAGTCCTGCCCTGGTTTGCCTTACCAAAATGTAACCCCTCGTATTTATCTAAAATAAAAACTCTATCTGCCACTTCTTGGTCCATTGGCCCATCTGATCAAGATTTCACTGTACTCTGAGGTAACCTTCACTGTCCACCATACCACCAATTTTGGAGGTGTCTTCTGCAAACTTACTAACCATTCCTCCGTTATTCTCATTCAAATCATCAACATAAATGACAAACAACAGTGGACCTAGATTTGATCCTTGCAGCATAGTGCTAGTCACAGGCCTCCACACTGAATGACAACCGTCTACCACCACCCTCTGTCTTCTATCATCAAGCCAATTTTGTATTCAATTGGCTATCTCTTCCTGGATCCCATGTGATCTAACCTTACTAACCAGTCTACCAGTCTACAATCATTGGGCAGCAAATAAAGTTTGATGCGGAAAGGTGCTAATGAAGGAGTGAATAAATTACAAGTGTTCTCTTTTGGTCACGTAGTATAACTAGTGTGCAAAGTGCCACCGATAAACCACAGACTTCTGACCCAAGCAAACAATTTTGTTTATTTTACCAGTTGGAAAACCTCTAACTGTAAAATGATATGAATGCACACTTGTAATAGTTAATAAAAACTGCAAAAACAATTACAATATGTCTTTGGCTCAATGGATGCAGTGTGCCACTCAGAGTACGCTGACTTCAACACAGGCCCCAGAAAAATGAGAGGAAACACTGCTTGTCTCTCAGGAATCAGCTTTATAGGACACCAGGACCATCAAACACACTGGATAAACCAGAATGCCCCAGCATGTAGGAATTGTGGCAGCTACCAGGGTAATTGGTACCACTAGGAATTGGTAAGTGATCACAGATCACCTGAACATTAAAGGAATGTAACCCCTTCCTGTTGATAAATTCTGCAGCATTGTAATAAGTCCTCTCAGTATCACGTATACACAATCAATGGCACCCTGCACCTAGGGGAAGACAGCTATGTTCCTAAATGCTCCTGCTCAGGCTGCAGCACTGACCTTGTCATTGAGGGAATGAAATAAACTTATCTGACCTTGCAGAGATGACTTCAGTCACTGTCCTGATCCATTTGCGAGATCCAACACAGGTCACCCATTGCTCCCTGGAAAGAGCCAGTTGCATGGAAGTTCAAAGCAGCTGTCATCTTCAAGACTACCATATAAGGAAGCCCCAACCTGCTGCACTCCTGCAGCCCTCTAGCATTTAGTATTACTTTGCCTATCACAGTGTCCTGGGATACATGGAACCTCTACAGACATTGTACCTCATTCATCCCCAGATGGAAACAGAAATTGCTGGTGAAATGCAGCAGGAATCTGTGGGGAGAAAGCAGAGTTAACATCTCCAGTCTGGTGACTCTTCACCCGACTTCGTAAATGGATTCAGGTGCGATAAGCTCTTGTCTTCCTGTCGATTCCACACATCCTGAGGGGCCTTGGGACTGTGACCTCTCCCTGAACTGGATGTTCCTCATCCTTGTTGGGTTTGCAGTCAGCACTGGTCCTCCTGTATCCAGTCTTCACGTTCTTAGGAACGCACTCACAGGGACCAACATCCTACAGTGGCTGTGTGCATGCCTCTTGCTGGCAGTCATCTTTGTTTGGATCAAAACAGGTGCTTAGCTCTGACAGCAGTTGGTAGTGATATACCCTGTAGATGAAGGCTGAACACCCTGTTCCCTACAATGAGATATGCTGCACTCTGAGAACGAGGTCCAGGTCCTCAACATTTATTCAGGCTCAGCCTGTGCACCAACTTGGCAAAGGTGCCGCAGAATGTAAGTGATCACCACATGATATTAAAAAAAGAAGAGCCTGCTGGAGTTTGACACCCTTCCAACCCAAATCTAGATTAACAATGAAATTTATCATTGAATTCAGTGGACTCTTTACCGTAAAACATGACAGAGGACGTGATCCCACAGTCCCCTTGAAATTGTACAAATTAATGGATGTTTTTGGCTGGCATTTTAAGTCATTGCAGCTAACCTCTGCACAATTGAAATGCAGTGTTCAATTCATAAGGACCAATAACAAAGTAAATTTGCCTTTGACCAGTATTCAATCCCACAAATACTTTCACTCTGCGTGGTTGCAAGTGAATGATGAAATGATTGCAAATTAAATGGAGCTGGAGTTTGCAACACCTGCTTCATGTATTTGCCCCTTCCATGTCCCAGTGCCCAGCAGATGTGGGTCTCACATCCTTGCCCATCAAACTAATACTGATTCTGTCCACTCTGGGCATTATCCCAGCCATTTTTCTGTTGCAGTTAGTGTCTAGTGAACAGTGAGTGATGCCAGCGCAGGCTCCACTTGGTTGTCAAGTCTACGTTCAGAGCCTCTGTGTCCCCTTTGCACCATCCAAACAGGCAATTTCCACCAGTGACCCTGTGTGGAGACCAACCATTTTGAACTTTGTCCTCCTTGGCCCCTGAGCCTTGACATTACACCTTAATGATGCCTACTGTGGTCCTCTGCACTGACCACCCTAAATGTAGGTCACAATGGTGGTCACTGTCATTTACACCTCTCCCATAGCCTGCCATGCCCACTGATGCTGTTCCACATTCCCTCCTTATACCTTAACATTTCTCTCGTCACTGTCCTCACCCCCACCTCAACACATGCCTCTGCTTTCCCCACCACAGGCTTTCCTGACTGACCCCTTTTGGCAATGAGAACTCCATAGCCCCCATCCTCACTGCACCCTCCTCACCGATTAACACATTGACCCCCTCCAGGACTGTACATGCTCTCAGACCCCTGAAAGACTTCAATGAAAACAACCTAGACATGATTGTCCAGACTGTGTTTGCAGCTCCCTGACTGATGCTACACAGCGATTCCCCTGACTGCCTGTGCTGGCCGAACGGGACCGATTGTCGCCCACTCCCCAGACTTTAGTGGAGCATGATCCCTGAAGGCTTGAGCAGACAAGTGGTCCAGCCCCTGGACTGTGTAACTGAGTTCGAACTATGCCTGTGACTGATGGTACGAGGACCCCTCTCCGAATGAATCACCTGAAGGGAAGAAGCAATGCTACTGGGAGCAAAAGACATCCAAAAACTTGCAGGCATTTCAGTGAAAAGGTTCTGAACCAGTTTATCTTGGTCTCAGCACCACAATGACAGAAGAGAGGAAATGGTGGACACAGTAAATCTCACCACCTCTTGTGGTCTTTGACCACATTCCTCTTGTGGTTTTGCCCAGAGTTAATGATACATGGAATGAACGTTAAAATATCATTTATTTTCCTTAACCGTAACCCTTGGCCCCCACCATTTCTAAATGCAGCTGTCAGTCAATGGCCAGCGTGTTTTGCTCAGTTCTCCCTTGTTTACCACCACTACACCAAAACCAATGTATAACTGAGAAACACTCATGCCCGGATGTTATCAGAGGCATTTTTTCTGGGCCCCAAGTAAAATATCTTTCCGAAGACATAAACTTTTATGTTTTCTTCCGTATAACTTATGTAACTTCTTTGTGGGTCATAAGTTTGAAAAGTAACCATGAACACTACAGGAATGCTATAAGAACCCATTTGATTCACCGGTGTATTCAAATAGAAATTGAAGAATTACTTCCAGGGGAAAAGAAATTGTAAAGCGATGGAGAGCAAGTCGGGGAGTGGGACTAACTGTATGGTTCTACCAAATGCTTTGAGATGTCTCTATGGTAACCAAGCCTTGTGCTGCTGCAGCTAAGTTTATTTCTACAACAGACTCTCGCTTGCTGGTTATCCCTTCACAGATTCTATACCTCCTAGTTCTCCAGTCATTGGGTGTCTATGCTGCAGCCTTAGAGTTGTACTGTCTTGCTCAGCTGCTATTGCTCCGAGTCCCTTGCATTTCCAGGTCATAACAAATTAGAGTTAGGCTCTCCCAGTCTCTGTAATACTTTAAACTCTTTATATACACTATAGTATGTATCATACTGAATATAGCTCTCCAGTACAATGTTCTTCTGAAGTCACCATTTCAGCTTCCTCTCTATGCTCTACTTTGATGAACACTGCTGATATCAGAGTCACGTCATCATTTACACCATCATGTTCATGATCATATTAATACAGAGGGTCCCTGATTTTGAACCGTCTGACTTATGAACACTTGTACTTACAAACGCAATCCCATGCATGAGTGTAATGTTAAATGTTTGACATGTGAACATTTCCTGTACTTATGAATGGCTGCTTTACATTGCCCTACATTATGTTCTGACTTGTGTACAAGTCGACTTGTAAACAGACTCGGGAATGGATTCAAGAAGTCTTTTGGTAGTTCACAACTTTGATACTGCTGAAAAAAGATGCATTTTCTCAAAGCTTTTCATCCTGCATACATCAAGACTTTTCACGAGAAAACTAATTTAAGGTAATGCTGCATGACAGGATTACTGATTGGTTGGCAAGTAGACTTGGATTAGTAGAGGCATTGCAATAAAGAAAGCACCAGTTAACAACTCAACTTTGTTAAATTTGAAACCAAATTGGTTGAATCTGATTAGTCTGAGCATTACCCTGAGAAATGAACCAGGAAATGGCTGTAACCTATTTTGCTGAGTGGAAATAGGTACAGTGTGGGTACGTGTTCCTTCTGTCTCTAAGAACAGGACTCTGTGCATTAATGCATGTAGCTTCCAGTACACAGAAGGACACTATACTGCGAGCCCAATTGATAATCCTAGCCTGGTTGTCAGTGTAATGCCACGCACATTCAGGTTTAAAAACCAAAAGAACTGTGGATGCTGTAAATCAGGAACAAAAACAAAATTGCTGGAAAAGCTCAGCAGGTCTGGCAGCATCTGTGGAGGAGAAAACAGATTTAACGTTTCGGGTCCGGTGACCCTTCCTCAGAACTGATGGTGGCTGGGAAAACATCAGTTTATATGCAGAAAATAGGGAGGTGGGTGGGGTAGGGAGTAAATAATAGGATAGAGCCCAAAGAGAGAGAAAGACAGTTGGACAGACAAAGGAGTTGCTAACGATCAGGCTGGGAGGGTGAATAGTTGTTAATGGGGACTGTTGGTGACTAACAATAGTGGATGTGTAGTGGCAGGCTATGTGGTAACAAGGCCTGGTGTGTGGGGTGGTGGGCTGGGACATGGGACAGTTTAGGCCCTAAAATTATTGAACTCAATATTGAGTCCGGAGGGCTGTAGGGTCCCCAAGCCACTTCAATGCACCACCTTGCTCCCTGGCCAACATCTCTGTCTCTGGCTTGCTACAGTATTCCAGTGAAGCCCAGCGCAAGCTGGAGGGACAACACTTCATTTTCCGCTTGGGGACCCTACAGCCCTCCGGACTGAATATTGAGTTCAATAATTTTAGGGCCTAAGCTCTCCCATGTCCCAGCCAACCACCCCACACACCAGGCCTTGTTACCACATAGCCTGCCACTACACATCCACTGTTGTTAGTCACTCACAGTCCCCATTAACAACTATTCACCCTCCCAACCTGATCGTTAGCAACTCCTTTGTCTGTCCAACTGTCTTTCTCTCTCTTTGGGCACATTCAGGTTTATCTGGCAAATATTGTCCAGTTGCAGAATCACATCTAATGTTATACATTGCTTTGTGAGTTTTGCAAGCACGGGCTGGATGGGTGTGATCAGTCTCCTGCTCGTTACAAGCAGCCAAGGAATATGATTTTACACACAATCCACCACCAGTCTTTGGGATGTAGGACCTACAAACATGAAATCACAATGGCACTGTGATTTATATACTACATTACTCATTAGTGTGATAGGCAGAATGTCTGTTTCCCTCGACGGCAGCATCTTGTCTGTTGTGAATAATAGGATGCAAAGAAATAGTGAAATTGCCAATGAGAGTACAGAAATTCAAACTCAGATTCATGAGATATGACTACTCAACAAGCTATGTACCAGGCAGAGCACAGGTTGCAACTGATGCCTTATCCAGGGCAATGGTGGATCAGGCTGATACAGAAGATTTAATCTTCATAGAAGAGGTGAAGTCTTTTTCCACTGTAATAACAAGTATACCATCAACTACAGACATGAAGCTAAGAGAAAATTGTCAGCTCAGAAAGCAGGTAAAGTGCATACAATGATAGATAATTTTGACTGGAAGGACATCCAGATATTGTCAAGTTCTGAAAGAGTACCATAAACAGAAGCAACATTTAACAGTTGTAGATGACCTACTGTTGTATGGCCAAAGCCTTGTACTGCATAATAGCAGTGTAAAACAGCTAGACTCACCCATTGTTGTTGTCTGTGTGGAGTTTGCACTTTCATTCTGCCCATGTCTGCGTGGGTTTCTGTCGGCTCCTCTGGTTTTCTCCTACAGTCCAAAAATGTGCAGAGTAGGTAGATTGGCCATGCTAAATTGTCCCATAGTGTCCAGGAATGTGCAGGTTAGGTGGATTAGCCATGATAAACATAGCATTACAGGGAAAGGGTGGGTTTGGGTGGGGTGCTCTTCCGAGCGTTGGAACAGGCTCAATGGGATGAACGCACTATGCACTGTCGGGATTCTATGATTAAGTGTACCTGCCCTCTGAAGTTAATTATATCTACTGCTAGCCTCCTCCAAGGTCCGTCCAGAAGTGTTGAAAACATTAATGGTTCCATTCACACCAGACTATTGATGGCACATGTGACAAGATTATGTAAAATTCTCTATTTCCTTTGAAATACCAGCCCACTACATGATGTTTGCCAGGAAGTTATGTTCAGATTTCTTCCCGAAAAAACTTCAGTTTAACTTGGCTTTGGCCATACAACAGCAGGTCATCTACAACTGTTAAATGTTGCTTCTGTTTATGGTACTCTTTCAGAACTTGACAATATCTGGATGTCCTTCCAGTCAAAATTGTCTATCATTGTATGCACTCACCTGCTTTCTGAGCTGACAATTTTCTCTTAGCTTCATGTCTGTAGTTGATTGTATACTTGTTATTACAGTGGAAAAAGACTTCACCTCTTCTATGAAGATTAAATCTTCTGTATCAGCCTGATCCACCATTGCCCTGGATAAGGCATCAGTTGCAACCTGTGCTCTGCCTGGTACATAGCTTGTTGAGTAGTCATATCTCATGAATCTGAGTTTGAATTTCTGTACTCTCATTGGCAATTTCACTATTTCTTTGCATCCTAACAATGTGACTAGTGCTTTGTGGTCTGCTTAGACATGGAATCTCAGCCCCATGAGTTCATCCAAAAATGGCTCACATCCCCACTTAACAGCTAATGCTTCTTTTTCAATTGTAGCACACCTCTGCTCCATTTCCGTCAATGCTTTTGATGTGCAGTAAACAGGTTTCCTGGTTCCATCATTCTGAGCCTGAATGCAAACTGCACCTTGTTATGACCAAATTCCAATTAGTCCCATGGCAAGGTTCACCAATTTATTACACTTTCAGGTGGGATACCCCAAATTGTCAGGTGCCCAGGTGAGGAGGGATGAACTGGCTTCCCTTCTTCATTCACGTGCTCTTTCAGTTGGTCACAAAAATGTTAATTTAAACAGAATCTCTTCCCTTGTGGATGTCTTTTCCCCACTCTAAATAAATTTATGGTTTTAAGAGAGTCAATTTAATCAAGCTTTCATGAATTAGTAGAAGAGTGAATTTATTAGTTACTGAATATGAGAAGAAGTAATAGCGCAATACACATACGTAAAGATTAGAAATGAGAGGTGAATCCGAAAAAAGATAAAGTTTATAAAGATACATGAATCAGTGTCAGGGTTATTCATGAAGTGTAGATACTGGAAGATTGTGACTGTGATACATTGAGTAATATCTGATGTTCTTGAGTAGATACGCCTAGCAGGGTAATGAAACTAACAAACCAGCTCGGCAAGTGAACCAACCATAGTAACATCTGATGTAGGTAGGTGGCTGGTTGATTTTGAGAAATTTGTCTTTGCAGGTCAGATGACAGGCCTTCGCCCTGTTTCCTTTTGATTTTGGTGTCACTTGTTTCCAGCAAGGTAAGAGAGACTTCCTTTCTTTTTACCAGCTGAGCAGGGATGGATAGGGGTTTTCTCTACTGTGACCCTCACACCACACTTTCATATATCAAAAACAGAACAGTGTTAAAACTGGCTTTTAACCAGTTTCTAATAAGTCACTCTGACTACTCACTTTCTCTCATCATGTGCTTAGTCTGAAATAATTCATAGGGGATTACAGACAGGTAGTAGTGCATTTCTCTTTTGAAATCTTTCTCTTTGAAGTTTGTTTGACACCTGTCAGGTGAGACATTCCAGCCCTCCACCCCAAGGGTGAATAATTTGCACAAGCCTTCCTGACCCAGTCACTGAATTACATTGTTCAGAATTTACAATTTTAGTCATTTTTGGATAAATGTTGTCTTTTCAAAAAAAAGTACATCACTATTAAAAGTTCAATTTGGCTGTAAGTGACCTGCAGTTATGATCCATCATTATAATAACCTAATCCCATGGAAGATGATTCCATGGCTATTATTGCAGATGCGGCTAGTTGTAGTGAGATAATATATCTAAGGAGAATAGCTTCTTCCTTATCTTCTTAACGGCTGTAGCCTATTCCTGACTCTAGACCCATTAATGCCATTTTTTGAGTTCCATTATTGATTATGCAAAACTGGCTAGATTAGGAATGAGCTTTCCCACATTGTTCACCATTCCTAGGAAACATTCAACGTTGTTTATTCATTTCAGTTGTGGGAATTCACCAATGGCTCTCAGCTTTTTGAGATCCATTCTGATTCCTTGTTCTTGCAATCTGAGTCCCAAAAATGTGCTATTTGACTTTGAGAATTGACACATTTTGTTGAATGCACTTTGAAATGCTTTTAACTCTTCTCTGACTCTGTGATCATGCTCCGTTTAAATCTGACTATGTACCAGAATGTCGTTCCTGTGACAGATAATACGCTGCTTGGCTTCAAGGATCTGTGATGTCACACACTGAAAGATTTATGGTGCTTATGAAATTCCAAAAGGTAGACGGATGACTATAACAGAATCATCTGAACGGTGTGATGAGGTTATCTGCCAAAATCCACTGTTCACATCCAACTTGGTGAAAAATGTGCTTCCAGCTAGTTTTACCAAACTGTTGTCAACTGATAAAATTGGACGAGTGTCTCTTTGAATGCCTTTGTTCTGTTAAGTGAGATCTATGCATAATCAAATTTCACTGTTGAGTTTGGGAAGTATTACCAATCCTAAGCAGCATTGTATTTGTTCAGTTACTGGTGATATAACACCATTTCACATCATGGTGTCTGGTGTGCCTTACCTTTTCTAGTAATGGGTTTCCGAGGAGTATACGAGCATATTGGCTTAGAATTATTCTGCAACATAATATGACACTCTTCTTTGGCCTGTTCAAAGTCATAGAGTCATAGAGTCATACAGCATGGAAACAAACCCTTCAGTCCAACTTGTCCGCACCAACCAGATATCCCAACCTGACCTGGTCCAATTTGCCAGCATTTGGCCCATATCCCTCTAAACCATTCCTATTCATATATCCATCCAGATGTCTTTTAAATTTGCAATTGTACCCACCTCCATCACTTCTTCTGGCATCTCATTCCATACATGCATCACCCTCTGCATGAAAAGTTTGCCCCTCAGGTCTTTTTTAAATCTTTCCCTTCTTACCTTAAACCTATGCCCTCCAGTTTTGGACTCCCTTATCATGGGGAAAGGACCTTGGCTATTCACACTATCCATGCCTCTCATGATTTTAGAAATCTCTATGAGGTCACCCTTTAGCTTCTGATACTCCAGGGAAAAAATCCTGAAACTTTTTCTTGGGAATCCCTGGCAATTATGTTTTTGTTCCATTTTTCTCTTCTAGCACTGAGCCCACTCTCTCTCAAGGAGACCTAATTTGATTTGTGCATTTCTTCATAACAACAATGTACTTTGGTTCCTGAAGACATTTAGATTCTGGTTGATCTCTCACCTCTTGTGGCTGACTGTGTTGATGAACTGAACTCAAATTTTAAGATCGATGCCTACTGGATCTTACAGTCGATGCTGATTCACTGATTTTAACCATGGTGAACTGTCTGCCAATATTGATATAGCTGCGCCAGTATCTTGTTTAAATTCTGTGCTAAACCTTTTTACTTGTAGTTTGAAGGCTTTTCCTGACTTCACCTAAAAGCATTGGCTTGCTATCTTTCATTTGTGGGAATGTGGCCATCAGGCCAGCATTTGTTGCCCATCCCTATTTGTCCTTGAACTGATTTGCTCTCTCAGCTGTTTCAGGGGACCGTTAAGAGTCAACTACATTACTGTGGGTCTGGAGTCTCATGTAGGCCAACCAGGTAGGGATAGCAGAGTTCATTTTTGAAGGAGTATCAGTGAACCAGATCGGCATTTACACCAATGGTGACATGGTCATCATTCATCTCGCTTTTCGTTCCGGATTTTGCCATAGGATTGAAACCCATGTCTCCAGAATATTGATCCGATATTTTGGATTACTAGTCCAGTGACATTACCACTATGCCATTGGTTTGGTGGTCTTCATCTTTGATCTCTTGGATCTTTTCATTTTCAAATTATTTTCCTTTGTCAGAATCTGTTTACTTGGTAGTACTTCCTCCTCATTCTGTGGTGATGCAGGATTTGCTTTTACGCAATGTTAACTGAAGTGTCCAACACTTCCAAACTGATAGGTCTTAGCTCCCCCTATTGGGCACTCATTGTGTTTATTGTGTTGTCTTGAACTACACCATAACATAAGTATTGAGGTTGTTTCCCACTTTTTTGCTGTTTCGGCAGGCTTTCTGGAAGGTAACAATGCCAACTTGGGGTCTACCCACTCGACCAATCAGGAGGAGCCTCTCTGTCACCTCTGAGGATCACCCAATTCTGAGTCTCTCCTTTCTGCTTCCGATTCTGAAACAGCTGTCCCCAAAAATTCATCAACTTTCTCCATCCGCCACACAGCAGCATATACACTACGATCCTCACCAAAAGATGCATCACTGACTCAAAAGATGTGCAACCTGGGGTCAAACAAGGCTGTGCCATTGCACCAATGGTCTTTTCCATCTTCCTCACTACAGCACTAAACTCCTTTCCTATGGAGCTTCCTGCCAGACTGCAGCTTCTCCACAGGACAAGAGGACTGTATTGTGTCCAGTCTACATCAAAGACCATCCGCTGTCGTCGTTCTGCAGTACGCAGATGAACGCTGACATGTGAACACACTCAGCAGTTGAGCTCCAAGTCATTGTTGATACTTTCATAGATGATCAGAAAAGATTGGGCATAGGCTAAATTTCCAGAAGACAAAGGCCATCCACCAGTCTGCTTCTGACACACAACGCTATTTCCCCAATTATCCACTATGAACCACAGAACAGTGTAGATCAATTCTCAAACCTCAGAAGCCTCTACTCAACAAGGGTAGACATTGCTGATGAAATTCAATGTTGCCTCCAGTATGATGGAGCAGCCTTTGGCCACTTAAGGACCAGAGTGTTTGACAACAAAGAGTTCAAACTCAGCAACAGGGCTCATGGTCCATGAGGCAGCAGTATTACCTGTCCATCTATATGTGTCACGTAAATTGACAATGTACAGCAGATGCCACAAATCCTTAGAGAAATATCATCACCTCCATAAAATGCTGCAAATTCAATGTCAGGATCAGTGTTCCAAAATCAATTTCCTCTCTCAGGCCAACATCTCCAAGTTTGCAGATGATACCAAGTTGGGTGGGTGGGTGAACTGTGGCGAGGATGTAGAGATCCTTCAGCATGATTTTGACAGGGTGGGTGAGTGGGTAAATCAATGGCAAACGTAGTATAATTTGGTTAAATGTGAGGTTATTCACTTCAGAAGTAAAAACAAGAAGGCAGATTACTACCTGAATGGCTGTAAATTGGGAGAAGGGAGTGTGCAGTAGGACCTGGACGTCCTTGTGAACCAGTCACTGAAGGGAAGCATACAGGTACAGCAGGTGGTAAAGAAGGCAAATGGTATGTTGACCTTCATTGTGAGAGGTTTTGAGTACAGGAGGAGGGATGTGTTGTTGCAGTTGTACAGGGCCTTGGTGAGACCACACCTGGAATATTGTGTGCAATTTTGGTTTCCTTTTCTGAGGAAGGATGTTCTTGCTGTCAAGGAAGCACAGCAAAGGTTTACCAGACTGAATCTGGGGATAGCAGGTCTGACGTATAAGGAGAGATTGACTAGGTTAGAATTATTGTCGCTGAAATTCAGACGAATGAGGGGGAATCTCTCTAGACTTATAAAATTCTAACAGGACCATACAAGGAGGATGTTCTCGATGGTGGGTGTGTCCAGAACCAGGGGTCACAGTTGAGGATTCGGGGTAGACTATTTAGGATGGAGATGAGGAGACATTTCTTCACCCATGGAGTGGTGAGCCTGTGGAATTCATTACCACAGAAAGTAGTTGATGCCAAAACATTGAATGTATTCAAGAAACAACTAGTTATAGCACTTGGGGTGAATGGGATCAAAGGCTATGGGGAGAAAGCAGGATTTGGCTATTGATTGGACGATCAGCCATGATCCTGAAGAATGGTGGAGCAGGCTCAAAGAACCGAATGGCTTCCTCCTGCTCCTATCTTCTGTGTTTCTATGTAACATCTCCAGTATTGAGACACTGGTTACTGTCAATTAGCTGAGTTGGGAGGGCCACATCGCCTGACACAAGACTTCAAAAACAAGCTCTCTGTTTCAATCTCCATCACGGCAAATGATTACCAGGAGTTCAGAGGAAACACTTCAATGACTTCCTCAACAGCTCCCTGAAAAAGTGCAATATCCTCACTTACTAATGGAAATCTCTTGCCGAAGATCACCCAGACTTTGGGAAGAAGCATCTTGAGTATCTCCAAAAGGCCCAGGTAGAGGTCAATCACAAACAGCGGAATGAGAGAGTGAAAACCCAAGTATCCCACCCACCCAGCTCTTCAAACACCACCTACTCCACCTGCAACAGGGTGT
The DNA here is from genome assembly GCF_021869965.1 of Rhincodon typus. NCBI lineage: Eukaryota > Metazoa > Chordata > Chondrichthyes > Orectolobiformes > Rhincodontidae > Rhincodon > Rhincodon typus. The sequence goes on from NC_063348.1 coordinate 12,106,170, forward strand.
GTGGATCCAGCATCAGAACATCTAGTCACCTCAAAGCTCACACTTCCGGAGTGGATGAAAGTTATCTTCATCCGGAAGGACTGCATAAGAAGAAGATGAAGAAGATAGGCCTGATGAACTACAGGCCTGACCATGTACAGATATGTACTGACCTAATGTCTTTGTTCTTTTGCAGTTAAGACTGATGCTGTTCTGTATCTTTGGAGATGTCACTGCCTTAGCCCCTAGTTTTGGCCTTGCTGTGGACACTCAACATTCTCAAACTGCTGTGGCAATGGCAGGGTTTTAATTGGAAAATTAAATACCACACTGAACTGGTTACTTCATGGCATTTTTTCTTTGTTTGCTTAAAGTCTTCTGATTGTCTCTACTAATTTACTGAGGTCTTCACTTCATACTATGTTACTATTGAATTTCTGCCCATCAGAGCTTTCCCTGGCATTCCCCTGCTGCCACCATGCTTTGAGAGAAATCAATTTGGTATGTGTATCAGAGATAGTAGGAACTGCAGATGCTGGAAAATCTGAGATAACAAGGTGTAGAGCTGGAGGAACACAGCAGGCCAAGCAGCATCAGAGGAGCAGGAAGGCTAATGTTTCAGGCCTAGACCCTTCCGAAACGTCAGCCTTCCTGCTCCTATGATGCTGCTTGGCCTGCTGTGTTCATCCAGCTCTACTCCTTGTTATCTCAATTTGGTATGTGCCTTGTTCTGCCACAGCTAGGTCTATGGATCCTGCTTTCCCTCACAGATTCTCACCCGCTGGTTGTCCCTTCATGGATTATACATCTCCTGGTTCTCTAGGGCATTGTGCATCTATGCTACACTCTGTGAGTTATACTGCCTAGTTTGGCTGCTGCTGCTGTTGACTTCCTTGTATCTCCAGCTTATCCTTCACTCAGAGTAAGGCTTTCCCTCACCTTCTATTTAACCTATGATAAATATCATAATTAGGAGCTCTCTAGTACAATGTTTTCCCAATCCTCCATTCCAGGTTCCACTTTCTCTCCTACTTTGATAATGTTTTACTGATATCGGAGTCACATCATCATTTACATAATCACTAATATATTTAAATTCCATTAGACTACAACAAAGATGCTGGCACAATGAGCCTTCTACGCTGTATCACACTACTTTCTATTAAGTCTGGGCTAAATGACACCACACCCACACTAAATGAGATCAGTACTATGCTATAAAGTAACATCCAAAACCATTTGCTTATAAAAGCATCGCTAGAAATCCACCACCAGCTCCTTGGGGAATCTAAAGATGTACAATACATGCTGTCTTGCTAACGTCATTGCCATAGTTAGAACAATTTTTATAAAGCTCATTTGGTTTTCACAGTTTGTAAAACTGACAATAAATTGGTTATTCCATGACAGAAGACGCAGTTTGATATTTGTGATTTAATAAATGCAATCATTTTTCTAATGTGTAATCATGTTTCTGTGGAAGAATCCATTCAATAGGATGTTAATTTTCGACTGTAGCTAAAAGAAGTGAAACTTACAAACAGCAGCTATTGGCACATCAGCTGCCTCTGTGAAGTACACATTAAGGAGTTCAACATGAAACTTCATTGGAGAATCATGAAACTTTAAGCATGAAGACCTTTCAATTTATATTTATTTATTCCAGGTCTTTGCTAATCCCTACCTCAGTCTCTCTCTGGAGCCTAATTTAAATTTTTATACAGTACATTGTTTACCTTAATGTGTACAGTGATCTCTTCGTCAATAAATTATTCTGGCTAAGCTTTCAAAGCTCCAACAACCCGGTAAATAAAGAGATGACTTACTTAGTGACAATTTTAGACTGCGATCTCACATTAGCTAGTCTACCATGAGGAAATATTGTTTTTAACAAAGGCCCCAGGGTATCCACAGGGTGATGGAATTTAATTTTTTTAATTAAGCAAGGAAAGGAATTCTCATTTCTCAAATTCTTGGTCTTCAATTTTAGATAAAATTCTAGTGTTAATAAATTGAGATATTTCTCTTAGACTTACCACTTCTTTAAGAATGGAACTACATTCTATCTATCATCAGCAGCATATGTTTGTTAGGACTGGTCTTAATAGCATGGCTAGGTTACCACTGTGTTAAAGGCAGATCCATATTGGCTACAGCAGCCATCCTGCTGTTGGGAACAAAACAGAAAGAGCAGAAGTTACAGACACGCAAAAGGTCTGCAGCAAAGAGAAATCTGCACCCCCTGGAAAAGTTGTGCCGCTCTCAGGTTAACTGCCTTACCTAGCCTTATGCAAGTAGGATCGTGATCAGACTTTTAAACTAGAGTAATTATGAAAGTATTGGATGGAGCCTTACCGAGTCCAACTTTGCTTCCATGGCTGTTAAAATTGCAGCAATCATCATTTATTTTCAGCGCGCAAGTCCTTTCAGACACTCGGAGATGATAAACTTGGTACTGGTAAAGACACTGTGTCTACTTGTGTTTAACAGCTGACTGATGCAGTGCTCCAGAATGATGGCAGGTTCATCCATTTTTCTAAGAATAAGGAACAAGAATGCTGGACAACAAAAATAATACAATCTATGTTTCTCCTGTGTTTCCCTGTTGTGGACATTCTGCAGCTACATGGAAATTCTATTTTCTTAGTATATGATGCCCTGAAAATAATCTACTGATGACAACCTAATGCCCAGATCAACATGTGGCTCCAAGATTATTGGTTGCTTAAATACGCTTTTTGTGGCACTCAACTACTGACTGCAATTAGCTTTTTCATTTCAATTATGCACTAAAAAATATGATGAATGAAATAGAGTAACTTGGGCTTTTGAAATTATGGGTCAGTCATTTCATTAATCAATACATATTGTTATGACCAGATGAGATGCAGTAGATTGGCTCTTTCTAACCTTCGTTCAACTGCACAGGTTTTTTTAAAAAAAGAATATGCTTGTCAATTTAGTCACAGTTGAAGTACTTAAATGCTGACTATAAAAGGCACATAAAGGCAGGTTTTATTGTAAGATTTGTAAAAGACAAGTGAGTGGTGTTTGTTGTAGCAATCACCCGATCTAAATAAAAATAATAAAAGTGCTCTGACCTTCATATAAGCATGCATTCAAGAGTTCACATCTATACGTGAGTGTAATGTCTCACAGTCAGTATGCAATATGTCTTTAAAAGACATGCTCATAATACGATCACCATCTAATAGCATATGACCTTAAAGTATAAAAATCTCAGACTCCATCTTAACTGGGGTCACTCAAAGCATGACCTGCTGGTTGAAGCATGCTACTGTTTGTAAGCAAATAGCTTAACGTTAGCCAGGCATTGAAGTGCCTGTGACTACAATACGTGTATATATCAGGAAATATAGTAAACATCTGTTGAATCTTTCAGTACCACATTACCCATGTCACGTTCTTATGTTATGGAAGTTAGTATGAACATTGCTGAATCAGATACAAATACCCTGCGGGAAACAAATCGTACACCACAGTGGTAGATCAGTAAGTCACAAAATGGGAGGATAAACTGAGTAGTTATGAAGTCTAAAATGTCCGTTACATACATATTTGATACATTAATGACTTGGACTGTTTCAGACTAGGCTCAAGTGTCTGCCCAAATTGTGTGACAGAACAATTTAAAGATGTTGGTGGACAATTTCTGTTTAGTTTCCTGGGGTCAACAGCTGCTGGGTTCGTTTTCAGATGCTGCTTGCAGAGCTTGAGCTTACAGGATTGATGGAAAGTAGGAGAGAGCAGATCCATTCAGGGACAGCCTATTGTTCTGTAGCTCAGAGTTTCTTACACACAAAAGAAGATTATTTGAATCTTCATATGATCCCCTTGCAAACTGACCTGGTACCTTAGCAAGTTGTAGCAAGTTGATTCCAGATCTATTGTTTATAAATAATTATTGGAGGTATTCCTTTCTCAGCCAGGGCCTATTGTCCAAAGTGAAAGCCCAATGACTTGTTCCACTCCCAACTGAATATACAGATGCTATTTAAATATGATGTAAGTGTAACAGGAGATTTGGCCAATTACATTCCTCTAAGCTCATTGCCTCTAATGGTCTCTTCTAGACAGCATGTCTCCATTTTAAAGCCTTAGAATTTATAAGATAAAGTTATGCAAATGTTCAGCCACCTTAGAAGCTACTGGTGTAAGTCACTGACATGTTGTTCAAATAGTGATTTCAGCCCAATAAATGAAAACTTTTTGACATAAAACATGGCTTTATAAACACAATGAATGGACAAATTTTAAAACATTATAAATAAAATCGTACGCTTTCCTTAATGCAATTGGTTTATGGCTTTATATTTCAATGTTCTATTTTGTTCTATACTATGCATTTAGATATCCCCATTCATCAATTCCTGTGTTTGTGACTTTTGCCATTTCTCTATGATATTTATGCACAGAATGAAGGATGTATATCCATCTGGAGATATGTAATTGATATTGTTGGGAGTGTTGGACAATGAATGGTATTTCATTGGGAATGAGTCAGATGGACGTGGGTTTGGGTCCGCTTAAAATGTCAGCTGTGACTTAGTTGGAAGCACTCTTGTCTCTGAGTCAGAGTTCCAGAATCAAGTCCTATTCCAGAATACAAAAATCAAGGCTGACACTCTTGTGCAGTACTACAGAGGGGCTATACTTTGTAAGTGCAACATTTCAGATGAAAAGATCAGCTTAATTCTGCATGGATGGATGTAAAAGATCTTATGGTGTTTTTTCAAAGAGGAGCTGGGGAGTTATTCTTGATGTCCAGGCCAATATTTATCCTTCAAACATTACAAAAAACAGATTATCATTACCATAATGCTGTTAGTAATTGTTTAGTGGGCACAGCGACTGCATTTCAAAACTATTTCATTGGCTGAAAATTTCTAAACGATTCATTGTTTGAGCTGTCCAGTTTGCAAATGATTTCGTCATCGTCTGTGCCTTCTTTCATGACTGAAGAGTTCAATGTGGAGTAGTGCTCCAGGTTCCTCCCACAGTCCAAAGATGTGCAGGTTAGGTGGATTGGCCATGGGAATGCAGGGTTACAGGGGTAGAGTGGGTTGTTGGGTCTGGTGGGATGCTCGTCAGAGGGTCACTTAGACATCAATTTCTACAAACCACCAACTCATATCATTGTTGGTGCTTGGGGAACTTGTACAATTTCTCCACCCCTGGCCTTCCTGTCAACACATTGAATGTTGCAAATATTTTCTAATCAACCTGTTCAGAGATATTATCACACACTTCTGGAAGAAGTATCAATATCAATATATATTGATCACATTGCCATTCTTTTACCTGAAATAGTCTCAGTGAAAATCTGCTTGGGGATCCTGTATCTCATGCTCAACTTATTTCATCAATCACACACTGGCATACAGGACATGTGAAGAAAGCTGTGTAAATCTACGAATACCAAAGAGTGCCCCAAGATAGTGGCCTTCTCATCAGTGATATCTGGCTATCCTTCTCAAGAAACACACTACCATTCCTTCTCCATTAATGATCCATAAGAAGCAAGAATGTTGTCATGAACTGATTACCAGCAAGCATAAAAGTCTGATGAATCATCAGCAAGATCTCCTATATTGTATTGAAAGCCTATTCTACTTATTCCTCCACAAAATGAGCAGAGTACATTTTCTGAAATGTATCAATTCTTTCAAAGAACTCTTTTAAGATAACAACTGCTCTTTTCTGAGCAGAATTTTGCTTGGTGCAACTGTATAATTGTCTTCTTAAATTTATTGTACTTAATACAAAAATATTAAACATTTCATTATGTCAGTTTTCCCTTGTGGTTTAATCTTTTAATTGTAAAACGGTTCAGCCATCTGTTCCTGTTTTTTTTAAGTTAGAACAGATGGGTGTGGTCTTTTATTGACACCTCAGACATCCGTTCTCTTGTTTTTAAGCTTGAAGGGATGGGTGAGGTCCTTCAATGACTTCAAACATTTGAATGTGTTCAGCTCTACAGGCTTTGTTTGTGTAGTTGTGCAATAGAATCCCATTATGAAAGCATGGCTGCACCTCAAAATGAATTCATCATAATGTGGGTTTTTGATATAGGTGTCAAAAGGACTGTGATGCTGTTTATCTTGACAGTTTTATAACCACTCAAAACATTATATTTTGGCGAAATGGCCTTTGAAAGAGTGCTTGTTTAGTTTGACAGGTTCATGGGCATCTAAAATACTTAGCAATATTGTTAAGGTAATGTCACAGACAACAATATTGCTATCCCTGGCTATGTTCTATCTTACTGGCATGACAGACCCAGCAGAAGCAGCACAGTGACATAGTCAGGAGTAATTACACTGACAGTCCTCAACGTTGAATCCAGACCACATGAAGTCTCATTGCATCAAGTCAAACATGTGCAAGGAAACCTAGTGGAGCGGCACAGTGGCTAATGGTTAACAATACTGCCTCACGGCTTCAGGGACACAGATTCAGTTCTAGCCTTGGGTGACTGTCTGTGTGGAGTTTGTATTTTCTCCCCATGTCTGTGTGGATTTCTGACAGGCACTCAAGGTTCCTCCCACAGTCCATAGGTGTGTAGGTTAGGTGGATTGGCCATGGGAAATGCAGGGTTACGGGGGTAGAGTGGGTTGTTGGGTCTGGTGGGATGCTCGTCAGAGGATCACTTAGATATCGATGGGACAAATGGCCTCTTTCTGCACTGTAGGGATTCTATGAAATCTCGTGTTGATGACTACATACCTTTCCCATGCAACATTCCCCACCACGGCTGATGAATCAGTACTCCTCATTGTTGAACACTACTTGGAGGAAACACAGAGTGGGGCAAAGGCGCAAAGAATATACTCAGGATTGTAGACTTCAATGTCCCCACCAAATGTAGCTCAGCAGAACCAATACTGACTGAGTTATTTGAGACCTAAAGGACACAGCTAAGAGGCTGAATCCGGAGCAGTTGGTGAGGTAACTAACAAGAAAGGAAAAACATACTTGACATCGTACTTAGCAATCTGCCTTCCACAGATGCATCATGAGAGTATCAGCAAGAGTGACAAGCACACTGTCCTTCCGGTGATGAAGTCTTGCCTTCACAATGAGAGAATCGTCCATTCTGTTGTATGGCACTATAACGGTATTAATTGGGATAGACTTCAAACAGATTTTGCAACTCAAGGCTGGACATCCATGAGATTGTGTTGGAGTGTGATTCTGCTGCTATTGATGGCCATCTGCAACCTAATGGTCCGGTTTATACCCCATCCTACAATTACCATCATGCCAAGGGGTTCAACCCTGGTTCAATGAAGAGTGCAGAAGTGGATGCCAGGAGCAGCACCCAGACATGTCTATAAATGAAGTGTCAACCTGGTGAAGCTACCAAATAGGACTACTTGTGTGCCAAACAGCATAAGTAGCAACTGCTGGACAGTGCCAAGCGATTCCATAACCAACAGATCAGATCTAAGCTCTGCAGTCCTGCCACATCAAATTGTGAACGGTGTAGACAATTAAACAACTAACTGGAGGAGGAAGTTCCACAAGCCTTCCCATCTTTAATAATAGTGGAGCTCAGCACACCAGCATAAAAGGCTGAATCATTTGCAGAAATCTTCAGCTAGAAATGCATATCCATCTAGCACATTGTTCCCTTAATTATGACCTGCCACCCTACCCTTCACTGAATTTGCGCACTTATCTGTCCCAGTACAAAGTGCCTGTGGCATCCTTAACTCCTGAAACATGGCAGCAAAAGGAGTGGACTGTGGCCTGCAATGCTAACCCTACACTAAGTGGATCTCTCCCTGGTTATTTCTGATGGATGCATTTAGGACAGGCCAGACTTGGAATCCAGGCTGGAAAAATTGCCAACAGGTAAGTAGGTAATTTGAGAGTGGATTACTGTTGGTTGAATCTGTTCTGATGGTAATTGGAATAGCTGGACCAATAAGATTTAAGGAAGCCCACTTTTGGGTGGGGTGGGGTATGCAGGAAGAGAAAGAACTAAAAGGAAAGTCTGTAGGTTGACGTGTTGAGGTGTAAGTTTGGAGAGGTTAAGTGGCAAAAGCAGTAACGGCCAAGGGAAAAGCATTGAACAACTAAGAAAGGGGAAGATATATTTGGCAGTGGTGTCATACTGGAGGTGGCGGGAATAGAAGAAGATGGTCCATTAAATATGGAGGCTTATGGAGTAGAATTTGAATATAAGAAAAACCTTATTGTGATTCTGGGAGAATGGGAAGCAACAGAAGAGGAAGATATGAGCTCTGCAAAATCTTCAACTTTTCAGCATGGTCTGACAGTTCTGACTTAGATTTGCTTTGGTTTTCAATCACTTTCAAGGACAGATGGTTTGCAAAAACAGCCTCTACTCCTAGGACTCCTATGGAAGCATCAGAAAGGCTTCCTGAAATTAATTTTCCTCCTCAATTTTATCATTTCTTTCCCCTCCGCAAGTCTGATGCTTCCATTGTCATGAGGAATCACTACCCCAGAAAGGTCATTTTTCATATGTGAAACCAAATTTTCCCTCCCTCCACTGATCTCTCCACAACAAGCCCCTCCAATAGTGAATGAATCAACAACAAAACTGATGAGTCAACTGCCAGCCCCATAACCAAGGAAGTATATGCATATTTACTTAATTTATTCTCTAATTTTCATTTCGTCATTCCAGAAACATATCAAGTAATGTTCATCTCACCATTCCCAGACTTTACAGGTTGGGATTAGGGACATGGCTCCAAGGCTAATTGTTCCTGCGCTAATGTTGCATCATTTTTTTGCCAATGCATTGAAGCATCCAATAAAGTCAATGCATTTTGCTGCCTCTTCCTATGTATTTTACATTTCTTTTCCTTGAACATAATACAAATGTTGCTGATTGAGCAAATGAAACAGAATCATGGTCTCAGGTTGTACCTGGAAGGAATAATTATGTACAAACAGAAGTATCATCCGTAATGTATTGTGGGACAATGCTGTCATTAAGAATAAATGGAATGGCTTTCTTTTATAAAACTCCTATGCACATATATGAAAGATAAGCTTCAGTGAAGCTAAACTTGATTGAATTGTAGTTCAAATTATGTGTTAAAGCAGCGACTCAGTTCAAATTGTGTCTTAATTGTGAAAGGCTGAAGTGACCACTATCCACCTGAGATCCATCAGTGAGAAACAGAATAACTTGCTGCAAACTGAATAATATTGCCTCCTTCCACGATTTCTCATGATGCTATTGTGTGGAACTCTCTCAGTGTTTGGGTGACATTGAGAACTGACAAAGCTTTGCACTTTCATTTTATGATGTTGTCCTAACTTTTCAAAACATTACTGCTAGTTGATAAAAATAGTGTCACTTATGAAACATCTTTAACATTGTAAAGTGTCCTTTCACAGGAGTATAGTCAAACACAATTTGACATTGAGCTGCAGGAAATATTAAAACATCACGGGGAGGTGATGGCCCAGTGGTATTATTTCTGGATTGTTGATCCAGAGACCCAGATAATGTTCTGGGGACCTGGGTTTGAATCCTGCCACAGCAGGTGGTAAAATTTGAATTCAATAAATATCTGGAATTAAGAGTCTAATGATGACCATGAATCCATTGTCAATTTTTGGAAAAACCCAACTGGTTCCTTAATGCCCTTTAGGGAAGGAAGCTGCTTTCCTTACCTGGTCTGACCTACATGTATCTCCAGACCCATAGCAATGTGGTTGACTCTTTACTGCCCTCTGGGCAATTAGGGCTAAGCAATAAATGCTGCCTGGTCAGTGACACCCTCATCCCATGAATGAATAAAAATAAAAATAAATTCCAAAAGCTTGTTCAAAGAGGTAGGATTTAAGGAGTACCTTATAGTGGAAAAAGATGGAGAGATGGTGAAGTTTAGGGAATGATTTATAAATCGTAAGTGTTTGGTAGTTGAAGGCACAGCCACCATGGGGAGTAACTAGAAGTTGGACACTTAAGAGGTCAGAAATAGATGAGCAGAGACAACTCAGATGATTTTTGGTGTTGAAGGAAAGAGATAAGGTAGAATGAAACCATGGAAGAATTTTAAAATTGTGATGAGAAATTTAAACTCAAAGCATTGCTTGGAATCAAGTTTAAGTCTATCAGCATAGGGGTGGAGAGTGACCAGGACTTGGTAGAGTTAAAATAAGATTTGGCAGAGGTTTGGATAGACTCTTATTTATGAAAGGGTGGGGTGGGACATCAGTTAGGTGTGTACTTCAGTGGCCAAGTCTAGAGCTAACAGAAGCAGAGTACATGTTCAACAGCAAATGAGCTCAGCTTGAGTGGAGTCAAGTGATGTTATGGAGGTGGAGGTAGTCTCAGAAGACGGAGAAAGTATCAAAGATGTTTACATATAAGAAAGTAAATGGGGTTTTACATTTGGAGTCTACTGAGAATATAAGATTCTCTTTGATGTATTTAAATGCAGGCTGCACATGGATGGTGTCAAGCTTTGTGGGTATTGTTGGAGCTGCACTCATCTGGGCAAGTGGAGAGTATGGAAGCTTGTGTCTAATCTCCCAAAGACCACATCGTAAATATCTATATAATCAAAGCTAAGGCCAGAGAATTCCTATTGTTTCTCCAGCTCTCTTGCTCATCTTCAGTTCCATTGCTACCAAATAGTTTGCTGCCGGTCATGAGGGGCATGGATAGGGTGAATAGACAATTCCCAGACTGGGGAAGTCTAAAACTAGAGGGCATAGGTTTAAGGTGGGAGGGGAAAGATTTAAAAGGGACCTAAGGGGCAATTTTTTCACAAGAGGGTGGTGCTTGTATGGAATGAACTGCCACAAGAGATGTTGGAGGCTGGTACAATTACAACATTTAAAAGGCACCTGAATGGGTATACGAATAGGAAGGGTACACAGGGATATGGGCCAAATGCTCGCCAATGGGAATAGATTAATTTAGGATATCTGGTCAATATGGACGAGTTGGATTGAAGGGTCTGTTTCCATGCTGTACATTTCTGTGACTTTATGACTCTTGTCTGTCACAGAGGTATATTCTTGACTACAATGATAATTTTGGCTATAATTAAGCATGTTATCTTCATGTTTGGGGTGAGGTTGACCATGGAATGGAAGTCTCACTATAGTCTACTTGGCTGGCCTTTATTCTAAAGGCTTAGTTTGTTCTTGTTCACTATCATGTCATACCGGCCGGCTATCCTCCCCTAATGTACTATACCTGTAACTTAGACAAAGTCATAGTCAGGTGATTGCAACTCTTTATTAACACTGCATATATTGCAGCAGTCTAACACTGTTCTACTACTACATCAATCATCATTATGACTCTGTCTCTCTGAATTTTCTCAGTATGTCATGATTATATTTACTTCACCCCTTGCCTGCCCACCAAGTGCAACCTCCAATTATTATTAAGATGAGATAGCAAGAACTGCAGATGCTGGAGTCCGAGATAACAAAGTGTGGAACTGGAGGATCACAGCAGGCCAGGCAGCATCAGAGGAGCAGGAAAGCTGATGTTTCAGGTCAGGACCCTTCTTCAATCATCTCCAATTATTAAATTATTTATACTTCCACTATTCCTCCTTTCACCTCTAAATCGGATTTGCACAGATTGAGTCTTTCTCATGGTTTCAGTGGTCTCTCTGATCTTATTCTCGTGCTGTTGTTCTAGCATGTTGGTCAATTTTGGGTTCTTTTTCTCTGTTGATGCTCCTTGAGGAGTTCAATATCTCCTTCTGCTAACCATGGTTGTATTCCTGTTTTTTATTGCTTTTATGCCCAGAGAGTTTCATTTGCTGCTGCTTTATCCAAAAAAACCCAACAGTTGCTCTGGCAAGATATCATTGTAGCTGTTCCATTTGTTTGATAACCATACCTTCTCTTGCTGTTCTCTTATCCATACTTTATGCCCTGGAAATAAAACAGACCAGGTTTCTGCTTGATATCTGTGGTTACACTGATTTGATTGCTCACTTCTGTAATCATTGTCATATGATTTTATATGATCATCTACCATTATGTCAGGTCTCAGCTTCTTTTGTACCAATGGAATTTGTGTTTTTAGCTTCATGTCTATTAATAATTCTTGTGATGAAAAACCATTACTGAACTCTATTGTTCGGTTATTTAATACGGTTAATACTACAGCCTGTTTATTTGATCATCATCATTCTCACCATTTTCACATGTCTCTGCTTCACTATTAGCTCATGGATAATGGGTGAACTAATTAGATGGCTAATGCTGATGTGTGTGTGAGTGCTTGTGTGCGTGTATGTGCGTGAGTGCACGTGTGTGCCTACCTTCCACATGTTCGGAAGGAAAAATGGGGCAATCTGGGAAAATTTTACCAATTGAATGTTAGTGGTATAATCATTCTGTTTGCGACAATGCTCATTTGACAATGCATGTTACAGGAAGAAGGGTTGAGAATTGACCTCACTACTAGGAAGAAAAGAGATTTCTAAAATGAAGTGGGTTGATGTGGGTGATCAATTGTCAGAATATTTAATGAAGAGAAATGTTTGCCCTAAGAGATTTTTAGGTGTGCCTAAAAGAAATCACATGTGTTGTGACAAGAACATTGTTTTTCATCACCAGAATTATTAACGGACATGAAGCTAAAAACACAAATTCCATTGGTACAAAAGAAGCTGAGACCTGACATAATGGTAGATGATCATATAAAATTGTATGACAATGATTACAGAAGTGAGCAATCAAATCAGTGTAACCGCAGATATCAAGCAGAAACCTGATCTGTTTCAAGGTGAAAACGTGGATTATTGTCTCCTAAGAATATGGAGGGTATTTTTTTCTTTAATTCCTTTGTGATTATTTTCTACAAGTGGAAATTCTTTTTTAAAAGAAAGGGAACATGGGATCTGTTAATGAATATAATACATGATATAATAGAAATAAATATTTCTTTGATTCGCAATGAAAGGATTGTTAGCAAAAAATTGAATGTAAAAATGCGATTAAAGAACATAATCTGTTCATGCCTGGTGTTATGGACCAGACCAAGCTCCCTCAAAATATATTAAGAAGGTAGTCTAGACCCTAACTTTTCTTATTTTAAAGTTAAGTGAAAAGTGCTGTGCTCTGGATGCGATTCGATTGGATAAACTACCAGATTTGAAACAAAACACACTTTATTCATACACTATAGTTAAAATACAACCAAAAAAGAAGAAATTGGAATAACAACTCTATTGGAAAACTTAACAGAATAATAGATTACTAACTATTATTAATTAACTGTTCCAATATAGTAACATGTCATAAATACACCTTTGACAAAAGGCAAGTTCAGAAAAATAGATTGTCTCACAGGCAATTCTGCAGTTCAGGGGAAGGAACATCAAGAGAAAACTCAGAGAAAGAGAGAGAGCGAGAGGGAGACAGAGAGAGAGAGAGTGAGAGAGAGAGAGAATAGCAGAAAATGATGTACTGCAGCTTCCAAACCCTGCTTCAAGACCCCAGCAACTGCTACTGAAAACCTAAAGCTAAAAATCCTGGTTTTGTGGGAGCTTGTCCCCTCGCATTCCCTCCTCACCTCACCACCCCACCCCCAACTCCCACCCTCCAGCCCAATTCAGGCTGCTTCTATCATTCTAACTTTTAAAAAAAAACAAGGCCTCACAAGCTGTTTACCTAACGCGCTTTTAATAGACATCTCAGTCCCTCTGCCTTAAAATCTCTCTTCAAAATGAAAGGACAAATGCACCTCTTAAAGCCATTGTATCGTTACACTGGTTGTTCACATTATTCAAGATAATGAATAAATAGGTGGTGGCTATCATTATTTGAATGAATATTTACAGAAAGCACTAATGCCAGAAACTGTAACCTGGTTGTTCACATTGTTCAAGGTTAAGAAGAAATAGGTGTTGCTATTGTTATCTGAATGAATGTTTACAAAAAAGCACCAGTACCACAACCTGTAACTTCATGGTCTGGCATACATCCCACTCTACCATTATCATCAAGCTGGGTTCAATAATGGTGGCAGGAGTGCAAGCCTGAAAGAGCACCAACATACCTAAAAAAAGGTAAGGTATCAACCTTGGTGAAGTCATTCAATATTGTAGCAGTTATGGGTTTGCAAAGTGCTGTCTAAGGAGATCTTCTGTATCATTTGACTTAGATACCTAACAGTATGTTGTTGAAAGAGCTAAGAAGAACTTCAAGATTACTTTGGGATATATCAACACAAAATTGAGGGTAAAAGTACAGTCACATAGCAAAATATGGCTTAATTCAGAAGAGGCAGCGTGGATTTGTTAAAGGAAAATTGTGCCTAACTTATTAGAGTTTTTTTTTGAGGAGGTGACAGGGAGGTTTCATGAGAGGGAAGGCCATTAGAGTGGTATACATGGACCTCCAAAAGATACTCGATACAGTGCCACACAACAGACTTGTGAAGAAAGCTGTGGGCCATGGAATAAAAGAGACTGTAGCAACTAGCAATAGTAAAAATTGGCTGAGTTAAAGAAAGCAGGGAGTAATTGTTAATGTGGATTTTTCAGGCTAGAAGAAAGTTTGTAGTGGAGTTCCCAAAGGTTTCAGAATTAGAATCCTTGCTTTTTCTGATAGACATGAATAATCTAGATCTTGGTGTGTGGGAGATGAATTCAATGTTTGAGGATGATGCAAAACTTGGCAGAATTGTGAACTGTGAGAGGTTAGAGGAGAACATCAAAAAGACCGTGACAAATTGCTGGAGTGGGTGGATAGGTGGCAGCTGAAATTCAATACAGAGAAGGGTGAGGTGATCTACTTTGGCACAAAGAACATGGAAAGACAGTACAAAACAAAGGAAACTATCCTAAAGGATGTGCAGGAGCAAAGACACCGGGGTGCTTATCTACATAAGTCATGAAAGGTCACAGGATGGGTGCAGAGAGCTGTGAAACTAGGCATACATTATTCAAGGCTTCATTATTAGGGGCATAGAATACAAGAGCAAAGAGGTTATGCTGAACCTCTATCGGGCACTGGGGTTACGACCCACTGGAATAACACGTTGTATATCAAGTCCTGCTATTTCCCAAAGTCATATCAAATGTTAACTTGTTTTTTTAGGAGTACACATAGTACCACAATTTACCTGACTTTGAGAACAAGATTGACGGAAAATACAAACAGGCTTCTGTACTAACCAAGAATTATTGTTTGTAACAGGTAAACAGATATAAATTATTGGAATTAAATTTTAATCCCCTTATAAACTCCTCCTTATACACAGACACACACACAGAGACACACAAATGAGGAAAATAGATTATTGGATGAAGTGAAATAATCTGGAAAGGCAGTTCAATGTTCATTGCTTCCTGAATCTGATGTTGAAATGATTTTTCTTCGGCAATGATGTGGAGATGCCGGTATTGGACTGGGGTGGACTTCACCTGATGAAGGGCTAACGCTTCAAAAGCTTGTGATTTCAAATAAACCTGTTGGACTATAACCTGGTGTCATCTAATTTCTGACTTACTTTGGCAAGACAAGCCTTTGGTGTTCGGTTGTCATTCTTTGGAAGCTTTCACCGCTTTGTAAGAGACACAGAGTGGGTGGTTCACTTGTACATATCTCAGGTTTATCAATTCAAAGATGACAGCTCACAGCAACTGTTGTAGGAGAGGTAAGTGGTTCTCTTCAGTTTTAAACTGAGTTTTCTACTGCAGAGAACAGGTAGATTCTGCTGAACGGGACAACTTCTCAAACTTCTGTGTCTTTCTCTCTCTTTGTATCTGCGTCTCTGCAATTTGATTCCAGTTCAACCCAGCTCAGCTAACTGAGAACCAATCAGTTACACCTTTAAACAACTCCTCACTCCAGATTATCTCCTGATTATCAGGAAACAACAGCCACAAATCAGAGTTCAAGTACCTGTAAAATTATGTAGCCATCCTGGTAAATCAATGTCTTTTTTAAATAAAACACTTCCTCGTTCTTTCTACAGTTTTTAAAGACATGCAGATAAAAAAAAACATGCAATTTGGACTAATTCAACTGGACTAACTGGTTTTGGGAACCACATTATAGGAAGAATGTCAACGTGCTGGAGAGAGTGCAGAAGATGTTTATGAGAATGGTTCTATCTGTATGATAAGGGCTGGAAGTCTGTTATCTGATACCTAAGCGTACACATCATATTCTTTCCAGCTCTCCAACTCTTTCTGTTTGGCAACACATTTATTTATCTTATAATTTGTTTGTCGCTATTAAAACTTATTGATCATAAGGGCTTCTACATTTTGTGGCATTCCCAGTCTGTTCCACAATCTTTGTGCCTATTTAATCTAGATTGCTACTCTCCCTCTGATTCTGGACTGCTGATACAAGATTTCCAACTGCTAATAGCAGAATTCCTTTTGCAAGCCTGTGATCCTTTCCAAGGGTCAGCTTCGATTCCAGGTCCACTCTCAAATTTGTATTGTACGTCCTGGTCTTCCACATCTTTACATTAGTGTGCCAATCCATGGATTTTACCTTCTGTCCCTCATCTTGCACATTCAGACAATGTTTGTATTTACCAGCGACTTTTCTTGCTGTCCCTATTTTGGTGGCATTCCTCCATTTACTGGCCTCTTATGGCACAGATGGTACTTAGGTGCCAACTTTTGTTGTAGTCCTCTGGGACAGTAGTCTTGTCCTGTATCTCACTTGGTCCATATTCAGTCAGACTTTCATCTCCCAAAATGTTGGCCTCAAAATTGTCCAGCATATATGCATGCAAAGTGAATGGTGTCTCATCACTTTCTGTGACTTGTTCAGTTCTGTAAGTATGTAACCAGTACCAATTGACCTCTAGGAATGGACCTAACCGTTCAGCTCATGTGTTGTTTTCCATCACAGGAAACCATTTCTGAACTTCTCCACTCTTACTACCCTGGATTAAAGTTTATTTCTGATTTGACCTTATACAATGTTGTAAAGTTTGCTGGATGTTCTCTGAAACCACAAATTTAAAGTCACCCTTCTGCCTTTGCAGGGCTGTCAAGTGCCCAGAAAACAAATGAAGCCAATTGTTGCCCTTTCTCAATCCAGGGAATGAGAACTCATTATAAAAGGAATTTTTGTACTTCTCGCAAAACAATTGCTATGGACTAAAGGCCTCAACCATCCTCAATGAGTTCTTTGCATGTACTGCCCATGCATTGCAGGGCAGGTATTAAATTACAACATGATGGGACAGCTAAGCTTTTATGAAACATGTCATCTGTTTCTGAGGGATTTTTCATGCACTCCATGACCACTATTTTCATACATATTGCTAAATTCATCCTTGACAAATTCCCACCTCTCCTGTTTGTTAGGGATTTAGGTGGTGCCCCAACCCAGTCTGATTACTCCATTATCTTGTCCATTATTACTTTTCTCTTTTATATAATTGTAATATGTCTAGTTGCCATGTCTATAAAATGCAAAGCGAAAAAGCTTTATCCGATTCCATACCTTCAAAATCGTTGTTACAACTGTGTTTTTTTTTCCCATTATCAAATCACTCAGGGTAACCATAACTTTTTTAAACTCTCTTGCTAATGAGAAACTCACTGCGAATTGTGATAGTGGTCTTCCTATTTGTTTTACATGTATCACATTTACTACTGATTTCTATAGCTTTAGAGTACTCCGTATCATTTACCCCTTCAAGTTTCAATAGGACTTTTAACCTGTATGAGAATGGATATGTACACTGTCAATGTTGTTTTCAGATAATTAACCTTTCTTCCTTTCAATTCCTATTGCCTGATGCCAATAACCTCTGCTTTATGGTTTTATTAGAGAAGTTAGATTTTGTTATGGGAACACAATTGGATCTCAATTGTGTAAATCCACAGATTCCCAAAAACAACTGCTATGTTATGTATCATGTCCAGTTCCATCTGGGTATTTTTCACCAATGGCTTGCTCAACAGTAAGACTATTTCACTTAACACTACATCTGCAATGATAAACTGATTTATCCCAATTATTTTACAGGAAAATGCAGCTCTTATAATAATTTCAGCATGTTGTCATCCCCAAATGTGAGGCAGCTAGAATTTACAGATTCCTTAATCTTACATAAAACATCATTACTGAACATTTTAAACAAGCCACTCCACACATTGTATTGTGATGAAAAGGGGATTTTAAACTAGCAGCATATGGGTGTTAGTTACTTTTGTAAACGTTTTTGAGAAATAGTACCTTGTAGAACTGCAACCTAATCCAGGGACTCCTGGTTGCAGTCACAGTCGGCCTGGGACTTCTGGTTATCAGTGAGGTAGTAGCAGCAGTACAGCTCGGGACTTCTGGTTGCGGGGACAGCGTGGGTTCAGCAGCATCAGAGAATTGGGCCACCGGCAAAGAGATGGCACCTAAAGTGTGGTGAAGGGTCCAGCACAGTGTTGAGGCAGTGGAGGTCTCTCTTCCAGTTATTGGAGGCTAGGTGTCAGTGTGGACTGGGCTAGAAAGACTATTATTCTGAACTTTCTATTTCTTTATTTTTCTAATTTATTCCAATGATCTGTAATGTTGGACTTTTTAATTCCTTTATTTTTCTAACTTTTATCCCTAAGAATTTGTTCTTAAGAATCTGTATCTAGGTACCTTTGTGCCTAAGGTGGCACCATAATATGATGACTTGTAAACTTTTCACTGTCATTTGAGGACATGTGACAATAAAGCTAATTCAAAATATCTCAGAGAGAAAATCCCTGAAATATTAATTGTTGAGACCATGGATTTTATGATAGAGTGTAAACCTGAAAGCATTAGATTGCTTTTGGTTCATAATAATCAAGGATGAATTTTATCTTAGAAAACCCCAGGGACTGAAAGATTTTGGGGCAATTCTGAAGCAAATACAGGGTGGAATCTTATATGGGTCTGGGTGACATGGTTTCTGGCGAGGTGTGTGGCAGAATCATGCAGCAAGGACATCAAGGCCTCTCTCATGATTGAGATCATCTCACTTCATTTTAGAAGCTTTTCATGGTGGTGTGGTGAGATTCTCGCTAAGCAGTGAAGAGATACCAATTGACAGGGATTAACACTTGCTAAACACCTTGTTGATGACACAATTCGCTTAATTAATATGCAGACAACCACTTTACCAAACTCAACAAACAAGTTTGATGTTTGGAAAACTCCACAAGAAAACCAAAGCAAATATCTGACGGATTCATCTCACTATCTTATGTTGGAAACTGGACACCAACATTTCAGGGTACACTACATGGGCACTTCACGTTCATGGACATTGATTGGCATCTGATATGTGTCAGCCTCTAACACACCTCACAGCACATCTCAGATTCACTTCTGCAACATTGTCGCACTTCAGTGCTGTACCTCAGACTGCCCCAGCCACTATTATTGGGATGCTGCAGCAAGGATTCTGTACCCTTGCAGAGACACATCCAACTCATGGACTGGACTTGGCTGCAACACCAGTTCTCAAGTGCATTAACTCAAAAGCAACTAATTTGTGCATATTTCTGCACATTTGGAATATGAGAAATGTGGCAACCAATCTGTGCACAGCAAGCTCTCTAAATTAACAAGAGACAATGATCAGATTAATGGTGATTGATGGTGCTTGTGGAACGATAAATATTGGTTGGGACACCAGGAAGATCTCCTGTGTATCTCTTCAAAATGTGCTGTATAGTCCTTTACATCTATCCAAGAGCCCCGATCTTAGTGTCTCATTCATGAGGTTCTTAAAGTTCATTTGGAATGACACAATATACCAAAAAATACAAAATTGATGTTTCACCCTCTGTTACCCTGAGTATATTTTAAAATGTCACTTTGTTTCATTGCACTGAGATTATTTCCACTCTCTGTTACTTTATTTGGATGACGTGGTGCTAACTACAGAGACTACATACCTTCTGTCATGCCAGGGTAAAGTGACAACTCATCTGTTGTGTGGGTGGGATTACAGTGAATGTCAAGAAATTGATGCTAACCCAACACAATTATCAAACCTTCTGTGGTTTATAGTCAGTTCAGTCAATGTGAAAATATCTAGTACCTTAAGAGAAATTGGTAGTCATCACAGAGAAAGATCGGAAAACATTACAGTAAAATCATGAAAGACTGAGACTTACCAGCGTCATTTTTGTTGAGTTTTATGGAGGATTCCTCACTGTTCAGCGTCATCGCTTCCTCAGTTGAAGAACTCAACAGATGAAGTTATCTGCCTCAATGGAATTGTCTGTTTCTTTGCATTGTCCGCTTTTCACTTCACACTACAGTTTTCCACTTGCTGCATCAACATCATATTGTCACCAATCAACAGCAGTTTAAACTTTCTCACAGGTTCAGCCAGACTTGCAGTAACTCACAGAGAGGTCTCCATGTCCAATGATGGATGTCATCATTTTGTAGCTGTTCCAATCAGTTGACATGGTCACATGAGAAGCTTACCTGTGCTTGGCCAATCCAGTCACCAGTCCAGAAATTCAGTCTATTACAGGTACCTTCCTATTACATTTCTAATACAGTCAATGAGAATGGCTGATAACTTTTGACACAACTGGAGTTTTAGGTAATCCAATTTTGACTCAACATGATCTCACTGGATGTGATGTGCTACACACGATGCAAATGCTATTTTCATTAAACATTTCTATATTTCATGATGACAAAGACCAAATTTTGATCGGCAGAAGCATTTCCATTTTGTAAGTTTATTTGTTGAGAACATTAATTAGGACCAGATTTTGACAGAGGGCAAAATTTAACAAATGCACACACAAGCAAAAGAGCATAGATTTTTTCATTGATGATTCATTTCAATTAGCAGATAATTGTAAACATGGAACCCTGAAAGATATTTCAACTAGAGATGTCATTGTGAAAGGAATTTTGGAAGCAAACTTGTCAGACCCATTTACAATCAATGATTAGTCATGCCAAGAGTCCTTAGACTCAACATTCTTCAAAGGATACACCAAGGACACTTGGGCATTACAAAGTGTCAGACCAGAGACTCTCTATGGTGACTGGGAATTTCAGATCATTGGAAGAAATTATTTTGAACTGAATCGCCATCCACAGTCAAAAAGAAAAAAGAACGTTTATAGTTTTCTCAGTTCCATTTATGCCCTTAGAGTGTCCTGGTACAGACCTGTGCGAGCTTATGGGAAAGATATTCCTCATTGCCATCAACTATGACTCAACATGGAATGAGTCAAATGTTTGCAAAGAACCACCTTGGAGGTCATTACTACTTTAATCAAAGAAATGTTTGAAATGCACGGAAAGCCGCTGCGCAAAGAACCTTGCAGTGTCTCTTTGAACAAGCCAAATCATAAGAGCTACAACCACTTGCATAGGGAATTCATGAGTTACCTGAATTCCAAACAAAAGAGCCGGGATGGATCCAGATCAGAATTGTGAAGGCACAATCCTGGAACAGACTCAACAACCAATCATATCTTCTGGAGACAGAAAATGGCATTATGAATAGATATTGGGAGCCTTGCTTTCCTGTGAAGAGCTAAATGGACCAGCTATTCAAAGGTCCAGGAAGACAACCTGAGTAAAGAGCTAATATTTTTTGATGAATAAGTGACTGACTAAGTGCAAACGGGAACTTGGAGACGTGAGATCTTTGGGCTCCCCCAAGAGAACTGAGAACAAGATCAGAGAGATTAGTGAATGCACCACAGTAGCTTTCTCTGCGAGTCAAAGGTGAAGACAGACAATTAAGGGCTATGCATAGGATAACATTAATAATATATGCAGTCAGGAACTTGAGAGGAGGGGGAATGGAGAGTAAAAAGCTAAATAATCAGTATAAAAAAAACACATGAGTAGACTGCCTCTCTCTTGAGATGCTTCTGTACACAGCCTCATATTTAGCTTAAAAGCGCAGATAGTCTCAGAATGTGAAATAAAAAAAGATAATCTTACCAACAGCCTAAACTCTAGTTGTCTCTCTGGATCCGTACCGAAGACAACTTCTTCAAAGACCCAGCACCATAATAACAGAGGTGCAGAATAGCTGCTGAGGTCTATAGGCAACAGTTTAGCCCAAAAGACCTGGAGGCGGCACTACAATAGGTTTAATGACATCACATGAGTGATCAAGGTCAGTGAGTCTTTAAATGCTATATCCTACCACTGTGCCACTAGCCTCACATGCTACTCAGTGAAATAAACCCCTATTATGCAACTACCAATACTCTTCACTCATCCATAGCTTCACATTGACCTCTCACACTTAGCATTGCAGCTTATACCCACTGCAAATGTTCAACTAAGACAGCTACATTATCCTAACACATTGCACCACACTCAACAACACACAGGACAAGGTTGTATGTAACCAAAGGAGCAGCAATGAACCAGCAGGAGACATAAGCCGTTACAAGTCCTTACCCCAGTTCAGGACAGTGTCCTCGTTATCACAGGAGAGTCTGTGGCTGCAGCCTGTGCTGGGACGAAAAGTATCACAAATGACAGTATGCTCAGGCCTTATCCTCCTTCTCATCCAACAAATCCGGTGCCCCACACCCCATTCCAAACTCTGGTCTGTTTTACAAGCTGCGGAGTGTGTAAATGTGCACCTTTTTCTTTCAATATTGCCTGTCTCTATTACTTCACTACCAACCTACTCCCGTACCTCTCTCCTTTCAGATACTCTCCCACTGCCTCCTGAACAGGCAGATTTGGAAGAGCAAGGAAACACTGATGAAGGTAAAACACTATTGTGCTGGCTTAGGTACTGACTCTGCATATACTTTAGAGGATACACCAGAGGTGGGTTCTTCATGTGGTGAGACTATGAACATAAGTGGTCTGCACCCAGAAGGGATGTTTATCGGAGAGGTGCCAGCTCATTGGAGATTGAGGAGACACATGGATTCAGCCACCGTGAACTCGAATGAAGACTTCAATGGACAGGCCTGAGGGAAACTGGTGATGTGTATACACAATAAATTGTTACAGTGATTATAGACAATAAAGTGATATGGGGACCCCTCGATCAATATGTCAAGGAGTTATGGCAGAGTCTGGTTCCAATTTGGCATAAGGCTTTTAATGGATCTTGGAGCTCATTCTTCCCAACAGGGAAATGGCATACCCAGCTCCATGACCTGATGCGGACCTAGCTGCGACTTAGCATCTGATGAGTGATGTTTCCATTGCAACATATTCAAAGCCACCCAACTTTAGGGTGCTAAAGGTGGAGGTTCTGACTGAAGTCGCGCCAGATCAGCTTGATACCACAAACTGCTCAGACTACTGTCAGCGTGGCTGTGGATAGATGCTGTGTTCAAAGGGGTTGACAGGGTCTCAGCAGTCCAGCAATCTCTGTCCCAATACATTGCAAGGATTACCAGAAGGCACTGCACTGAGGGAGTGATAGTGATTCCAGATAGCAGGAATTGTTATCCTCCCTAAGCAGTTTCATAGGTTCTATCAGTACCTTTCCTGTTTTTTTTCTTGTCATGTCTTGTGGCTATTCGCCATAGATTCTGGAAATCTGAGTGGCAGGAGGTGAGGTATAACCCTATCAAAGGATTTTCAAGCCATAAAGTCTTACCACAATATGAATGCTCCTCCTGTAGGGCCCTGCCCTTGCTGTTGTCTCTCAATCTGATGCCGTCCATGCTGTAATGCATGATGTAATGTAATCTGAAACTGAGTTGTAGGCCCACATTTATGCCATAAACTATTAAGTATATAATCTAAGCCATGGAATCAATACTGATGGGCTGAAAATGTTGCGATTTCATGCAACTACAAAAGTGGCCAACACTATAGGCAAAAGGGCCACATGGGAAGCAGGCTCTTAGCCACCAGAGGGCAATAACATGTAATAGCCTGACCTCATTTGTTTTCTCTTCTTTTCTACATTTCTTTCTTGTATTAATTAAACTGGACAAAAGCAAACAATCTCTTCACATCAAAACTAACTCTCAAGTCATCATGTGGCACTCAAACAATGCAACATCATAAACATGAGAAATAAGAATATCTCTGCAAAAGAAATCCAAACTCAAAGACAGTGCAACAGAAACTCCAGCAGAAGGTGGTGATAGTGAGGGAGGACAAAGAGCAGAACAGCCAGAGATATTAAGAACTGCAGATGCTGGAGTCAGAGATAACACAGTGTGGAGCTGAAGGAACAGACCAGGCCAGGCAGCATCAGAGGAGCAGGAAAGTTGACGTTTCAGTTCAGGACTCTTCTTCAGAAAACCTTCTTTAGAACAGCCAGAGCAGTTCCACAGAGAAGAGGGGGAAGAAGGCCTCACAGTGAGAAAAATCAGCCAGACAAAAGACTTCCTCAACCAGATGTAAACCACAGCCTCAATTTTATGTAAATACTTCAACTTCCCTGTTTAATTTCCCTTCATGTTTTTAATGATCTGTGGAACCACTGTGGTGCCAGTGGAACAGAGTCCCTGCTCCACAATATTTGGGTATCCATATGTTCAAATCTTATGTTACAATATAAAACACAACAAATGATATGAATACTCCATGCCAGCACATTTCATAGAAGTGAACTATCCTTCAGTCATATATTTTCCCCAGAATATTGGTAGCAATCCTGAAATATATACAGTCTGCTTCATTAGGTGTTAAAGAGTAGTCAACAGATATGGCTAGAGATTATAAAAATAATAAGAGGACAAAACTAAATGCTCTGTACTTGTATGCCCGTAGCATTCCAAACTAAACAAATGAACTGATACTGCAAATAGTAATAGATAAATATGATTTGATAGTAATTGCAGAGACATGCTGCAGGATAATATATATTCAAGGCAGTCTGGTAGGCTAGAGTTGATGTGAGTCATGTCTAACACCTCCAAGCACTTCATAATTATGGAGGTCAGAACCACCAGGCAGTAGCCATTGAGGCACGCTGTATGATTTTTCTTTGGTACTGGGATGATGGTGGTCTTCTTGAAACAGGTGGGGACTTCAGATCCTAGTGAGGAGAGGTTAAAGATGTCTGCGAATACTCCCGCCAGGTGGTCCGCACAGAATCTGAGTGCATGGCCAGGGACTCCAACTTGCCAAGTCACTTTCCATGGGTTCACTCTCAAGAAGGCCAATATAACTCTGCAACAGTGACAGTGGGTACAGGTGCATCTGAGGCTTTTGGGATAGGTGATATTGTTTCACTGCCCTTCTGTTAACAGTGAGTGTTGAATGCATTGAACTTGTTGGGTACAGATGTACTGTTGCCTGCAAGTCTGTTCAACTTCGCTTTGTAGCCTGTTATGTCGCGCAAGCCTTGCCACAAGCAATAGATGTCCGTGTGGTTGGTCCAGGTCTCAAACTTAGTTTGGTATTGCCTCTTGGCATCTCTGATGGCCTTATGAAGATCGTATCTGGATTTCCTGTGTAGGTCAGCGTTGCGTGACTTGTAGACCTCAGACCTGGACTTCAGTAGGGAGTGGATCTCCTGCTTCATCCATGGTGCCCAGTTGGGCAATATTTGGATTAACCTCTTCAGCACGCAGCCTTCTACACATTTACAAATGAAGTCTGTCACAGTAGTGGCATAATTGTTTAAGTTGGCTGCTGCGTTCTGGAATATGGACCAGTCCACCGACTTTGTGTGGTCCTGTAGAAGCCCTTCTGTTGTCTCAGACTAACACTGCACTACTTTCTGTCCTGGATCCACATGCTTCAATTTCTGCTCGTGAGCCGGGAGGAGGAGCCCAGCATTGTGACCTGATCTTCCAAAATGCAGACACGGGATGGAGCAGTAGGCATCTTTGATGGTTGTATCGCAATAGTCAAGGATGTTCAGACCTCTGGTGGGACAGGAAATGTGTTGATGGCATTTTGGTTCAAGAAAGAAACTGTGGTCTTTTACACTGACCATGAAAGAAAGACAGTGACATGTGGATATGTAGAAAATTCTGCTCGGCACAGTTTCTCAGAGGCTGGAAACAAGGTTTGCTGTCTGTGAGAACACAATGACAATATTTGGAATGCACAAGGTATGGGCTGATGGGTTATATAAGAATTGTGAGCTGTAAGCTCGTATCTAAGGAAGGATGTGTTGGCCTCACAGGGATCCAGAGGAGGTTTATAAGAATGATGCTGGGGATAAAGGGCTTGCCATATGAGGAGCAGTTGAGGACTCTGTGTCTGTAGTCAATCGAGTCTAGAATGATGAGGGGGGATCTCATTGAAATTTGCAGAATACTGAGAAGCCTGAAGAGAGTGGACATGGAGAGATGTTTCCAATAGTAGGAGAGACTAGGACCTGAGGGCTCAGCCTCAGAATGAAGGGACAAGCATTTTGAAATGAGATGAGGAGGGATTTCACCAGCCAGAGGGTGGTGATTTTAGAAAGCTGTGGAGGTCAAATGAATGAGAGTCTTTAAGACAGATAGGTTCTCGATTAGTAAGGGGTTCAAGAGGTGCAGGAGGACGGTAGGAGAATGGGGTTGAGAAACATGTAAACCATGAGCAAACAGCGGAGCAGACTTGATGGGCTGAATGGCCTAATTCTGCTCCTGGATCTATGGGCTTATAGATAAAGTTTCAGTTTTACAACATAGCCCAGGTGATTTAGTGATGATGATGATGCCGTTTGGCACTAAAAAAAAAACATGTTTCAGTCTGTTGCCATGGACCACATGCAAGGTGGACCTGATGCCACGCTTCTTAACAGCATCACCTGTGAAAACCCAGAGTTGACCACCTCACAGGGAAAGTTAATGGCTTTTTAGGTCTATGCACACTCCCCACACACCCCTTTATCCACTTGGTGCTTTGCTCCATGTGCCTCTCCTTGTCTGTCATTCAATGGGAGGCACCATGTGTTCACATGCCAAGGTATGGTGCCACTCATGGGGCAGACCAACAATCTTCCTATTATTGTGGCCATGGACATCACTGCCTCAGGAAACATCAGCTGCTCTTCACACAATATGCATACCCTGGACCTCTCCTGCTTTGATGGTGGCATTTGGTGCTCGTCATTTGTGTGCAATTGGGTCTCTCCTCCCTCATCCAGTGGAAGTGGCTATAGCCAACACTGCCTCAATTGCCTCCTCCTGTGAACTTGTGCTGTGGTCACCAGAGACCCCCACCAGTCGGAGTGAATCTGTACTGAGAGAACACCACATATCGCAGCAATAATGTGACATCAATATTTGATTCACAATCAGTTCAGAACTATGTATTAGAACTGCTATTATTAAAAATACAAGCTATTAAAATAATTCAATGAGTAATGTTCTGCATGAGCAAAATCACTAAATATATTACCATCACATGATTTATTTAAGAAATAGAATTAAGAAATCCACAGATTTATTTTTAAATAGACAAATGTGCAGCCACTGAAAGACCATCAGCCCATTTACATGAATGTAAAAATGTTGAAAGCTGCTCCTTTGCATTCTTCCAATAAAACTTTAGTACACCATTGGTCTGCTGCACCTTCACTCCCTTCATCATCCTCCTGCACCTTCACTACCTCATAATGCCACACAACCTCATAACCACCTGAGGGAAGTGATACACCAGAGTAAACAATGTTAGGCTAATGGAGGAATGAATTGTGGGGAGTTTCTCTCTGATCTCTGAAGGTGATCTATTATGATCCTGGAGACCTTGATAACTCAGGGGGACAAATCCCTCCTGCGTGCTATGCAAACCCATGTTGCCATTCTCAGGAATTTGTCCAGTTTGTTTCAGAGTTATTGCTACTCAGTGAAAGGAAGTAGCTCCCACCAACTTAACTTTGTTTTACAATCCTGGAATAAAAGACATGCCGTCAAAACATTTGATCTTGCACTCATCAGAAAAATACTGCCAGATGTCAAAAGGAGCAAGAGTTTATCACTTACTTCTACTCTTGGATCTTCCTAAAACAAACAACTGAAAAGGCTGTCCACTTGAACCAACTGCTATTGTTTTAACCATATCTCCTTAAATTAAGTAAAAAGTCACAGCTCTCTATTGGCCCTTGATAAGGAAGAGCTTCAAACTGAATCTTCATCAACTGGCTGTTCCCTGAATCTTTTCCATGGCCTATATATTCTTTATATAAGCTGGGCACTACCTGATCTATTAACTATCGTGGTAACCCAAGAAGCTGTGCTCAGCCCTATGGACATTGTCTACCTGTAAATACATCTTGATGAAGTTGCACATGAAAAGACATCAGGTAAACACAAAGCTATAGGAATTCAGGGTAAGGCCTGAGCATGGATTTACTGACTAAAGGATAGAAAACAACAAATAGTTATCTAAGAAGTCATATCAGTTGGGTGGGGAGGGATGGATACCATGAGGTGCTTCAACTGGGCCCTCTATTTTTTATAATTTACATAAATAACCTGGATTGAAAACTCAATGTAATATACACGTTTACAGAAAACTTCAAAAATGGGAATGAAATCAAACGCAGTAGCTCAGATAATATAGAATGTAAGTGGAGACCGTATAAAATGCTACACAAAAGAAGAAAAGCAAGAGCTTGAACGGTTTTGAAATGGATGATGTTGTGTTAGCGATCACTTGCTAATGAGTATGATTGTCCACCCAGGAAATTCCATGTCATTGGTCATGGGCCCTGTGGGTCCTGGCGTGGCTGATGAGCCTGGCCCTAGAGCTGCATTTCCAACTATACATTTGACGGGCATTTCTGGGAAGTGGAATAGTCCTTGGCTTTGACATTGTTGACATTCCTTTCTCAGGATCCTCTTCCGTACTTCCTCTTGCCAACAGGTGTTCTGGAAGAATTGCATGCCTTCATACAGGACGTTCCTCCAAGTTGGTTTCTTTGAACAAGGGTCTCCTGTGCATTGACATCTGTGTTATTTTTCTTGAGGGAAGCAGTCAGGGAGTCTTTGTCCTCCTCATATTTGAGTATCTTCCTTGAGCTGGGTAAAGAACATTTGCTTTGGTAGTTGGAATTCAGGCATCCTTAGCACATGGTTGGTCCAGTGGAGTTGGTATTGGATAATCATGGCCTCAATGCTCTAGTGCTATTAGTTGCTTCAAGAACACTGATGTTAGTCTACCTGTCTTCCCACTGATATAGAAAATCCATCTCAAACAGCATTGATGGTACGTTTCCAGGGCCGTGATGTGTTGTCTATACATAGTCCAGGTTTTGGATCCATATAGAAGAGTCAGAAGGATGACTGCCTTGTACACAAGGACCTTGGTAGCAGTACAGTACAAATGTGATGATCATCAAAGAGTCACATCCTTAGCTGTTCGGAGGTGGCACTCACAGTTTGGATGCAGTGTAGGATCTCCGCATTAATATCACCCTTAGATGGGAAGTAGCTTCCCAGTTAGGGGAAATGTTCCACATTTAGTAGGATTTCTCCATCAATCTTAAAGGAGGGATAGACCAGAACTTGCCCTGTGATGGATTGGGAAAGGACTTTGGTCTTCATGAGGTTGAGGCTGAGACCAATTCTTCAGTATGCTTCTGCGAAAGCATTAAATGAAGCTTCAAAGTTCACTTATCGTGTCAGTTCCCCTTGATATCTTGAAAACCGTAATCAAATTATCCATTGGACTTCTAAATTTCAAGGAAAACCCTTAGTTTGTTTAATATAATTTACCCTTGGACTTCAGTACCATTCCAGTTAATCTTTACTGTGTTCTCTCCAATGTTAATATATCTTACTTAATGTGTGGCTCTCAGAACTCCTCGCAATCTTCCAGTGGTCCAACCAAGCCTTTGTATTGCTGAACATAGCTTCTGGTTGCCATTATCCTACTCCTTGAGATACAGTGGCCTGCATTAGTCTTTTCAATTATTTAATAATGCTAGCCTTTTATTACTTTTTGTACCAGTTCATGAAATTTAGGTATCTATTTAAATTGACTCGTAGTTTTCTTTAGACCATCACTATTTATAGTTTTTAACATTTGTAAAGTACTCTTTTCTTTCCTCTTTAGGTGCAAGGTGGAAGAGCTCATATTTGCCTACAGTAAATCCAATTTCTGCTGTTCATTGATCATTTACTACATCTATTAATATCTCTTTGTAATTTCAAGCTTCCTCCTACACTGCTTATAGTACCATCTGTCCTTTGTCGTCAGCAAACTTGGATATACAACTTCCTATCTTTCATCCAAGTTCTTAAAAAACAGAGTGAATATCTGAAATCCTTGTGGGACAACGCTAGTCAAATCCTGACAATTGGGGTACTTGTGCATTACATCTAACTTAAGTCTTCTACAGCTAATCAGGTCAATAATTTGCCATCAATTTTTCGTTTAAATTCATTCATGGATGAGGGCATTGCAAACTAGACCAACACTAATTGCCCAGAGGGAAGTGAAGGGTTAACCACATTGCTGTGGGTTTGGAGCCACATGTAGGCCATACCAGGTAAGGATGGCAGTTTCCTTCTCTAAAGGACATTTGCAAACCGGTTGGGTTTCTTCCAACAATTAACAGTGGATTCCTGGATATAATTATACTCTTAATTCCAGATTTTTATTGAATTCAAATTCAACCATCTGCCATAGTGGGATTCAAACCAGGGTTCCCAGAACATTACTTTGATCTCTCGATTAATAGTTTGGTAAAAACATCACTAGGCCATCGTCTCTCCTTAATTCCATGAATTTAAATTGTAGGTAGCAGCCTCTTGTAGAAGACTTTACCAAATGCCTTCTGAAAGTACACTTAAGTAACAGCTACAGGGTTGCTTCTGTCCACTATTTAACATGCTTTATTTTCACTAAAAATATTACCGTTATTAGTTTTCAACAAGCTCACTTTGCTCATTTCTGTGAATATAATTGTCAAAATGTTGATGTTGATTTTGCTATCCCTTCAGTCCAACTCATCCATGCCAACCAGATATCCTGAACTGATCTAGTCCTGTTTGCCAGCATTTGGCCCAAATACCTCTAAACCCTTCCTATCATGTACCCATCCAGATGCCTTTTAAATGTTGTAATTGTACCACCCTCCACCACTTTCCCTGGCAGCTCATTCCATATACACACCACCCTCTGTTTGAAAAAGTTGCCCCTTAAGTCCCTTTTAAATCTTTTCCTTCTCATCTAACCTATGCCGTCCAGTTTTGGACTCCCCTATCCTGGGAAAAAGACCTTGGCTATTCACCTTATCCATGTCCCTCATGATTTTAGAAACCTTAATAAGGTCACCCTCAGCCTCCAATGCTCCAGGGGAAATAGCCTCTGGCATTTAAAGAGAAACAAAAGGCTACTCTTGTTGTGGAAGTAGGAGTAGGGGACGTGTGTTCTTTGGTGAGTTAGGGACAGTGAAATTCTTTGGTGAGTTAGGGACTGTAAAATGGTTTGAAAAGGATTTCCCATCAACCATTATATATGGTCCTGTGATACAAACAAGTGGCTTACAGGGATATGCCCTGTTCCTTTGAATAAATGCCAGTTAATGCATCCTGTGCTTAATGTAGTATAATAGGCACATCAGATACCTAATTCTGAAAGGTTCACCCAATCTTACAGTAAAATAGAAACTGCTGATGAAACTCAACAGGTCTGGCAGCATTTGCAAGAAGAAAGCAGAGTTAACGTTTCAAGTCTGGTGAGTCTTCATCAGAGCACTGACGAAGAGACCTACTGAGTTTCACCAGCAATTTCTGTTTTTGTTTCAGATCTCCAGCACCTGCAGTTCTTTGCTTTATTTTACCAATCTTGCACAGGCGTATATGGGCTTTTGGGCTTCCAGGAGGTTGGAGAGCTTGCAAGAGAGAGGATAGAGTTTTAAATTCTCAATAAAAGAACACTCAGCTTGTTGGAAGCCAGTCAAACTTTAAGTCAATGAGGTAATAAATTCAAATGATGTGTCGCTTACTAAAGGCTGCATAAGGCTTCAAGAGTGACTTCATGCAGAAAAATGTTGTGGATTGTGTTGTGATGAACAATACATGAATTGATAAATTTAAAACCAAACTGCGTTTTTTCATGAAAAAGATTAACATTTGTATTAACACATATCAAAGTGTTTCACATGCTGTGAATTACTTTACAATGTTACTTTTTTTATGAAATGCAGTGACTGTCTTAAAGATAACTGCATATATTAACATCCTAATTGGTGAGAATCAGAAAGAAATCCTAAAAACCAGGAGAGAGAAAACAACCCTTGAGAAAATCTCAAGAAGTGTCCTCAAAAAAAATTCCTGGGATCTTGCTGTGTCTAAATTCCTGCACTGAAACACTGATCCCAATTCAAAAGTAATTTATTTGTCATAAATTATTCTGGGGTGCCCTGAGGTCGTGAAAGGTATTGTAGAAATCCCAGTAATGTAAATGAATAAGAGAGTGGCTAATATAGAGTTCAAGTAAACAGAAAGCTGTCAGGTATGGATGGGAAGGGTAATTCCTTCTTGAGTCCTTAACTTCATTTACAACTTGGAGTGATCAGTGAAATATGCCGTTTATAGATTATAAGCAGAAAGGTTTCCAAATGCTAAATGGAGAGTGAAACTGTTAGCTCACAGAAAACAACCAGGAAGGTTCAGTACCTTGGGATACTGTTGTTAAATGGCCTATAATATTGAAACATGTTGAACAGTGAACATTGGATCTGTTAGTCCTGGCTATACGTAACAGACATAGCCATTCAATCAAAGAGAGCCTGTGGAGAAAATCAAACTTGCTTGTAGTTGGTTGTCATGAACGCTGAGGAATTAAAAATAATTCCAGCATTTTAAATAGACAATCTGTATTTACAGCCCTATGCTCCAAGCTGAAAGCAATCATTTTGTGTTAAATTAATCTAAAAATCTTTATTCTCATTACATCACTGAAATGGGTCAAGGTGCAATCTGTCTTCCTTCCCCAACTCCAACCCTAAAACATATAATTAAAAATAGGGAGGCAGACAATTTGCATATTTAAAACAATAGACCATAGAACAGTACAGAACAGGAACAGGTCCTTTGGCCCACAATGTTGTGCCAAACATGACACCAAATTAAATTAATCCCTTCTGCCTGCCCTTGGTCCAAATATTCACAGGAGATTTAGGGGCCCAACAGCACATTGCTGGTGATGGAATGTCTCTCCAGCTACCCCACCCAAACCCCTCACTGTGTGTGAAGGTCTGCATCTTAATGGAGGCCATCACTCTCATAACAAGCTGGGAGGTGTAGAGGAGAGTATCAGAGCCAGAGCCTCCATTTCCCAAAGAAGGGACAGGGGCAGCAAAGTCCGCGTGTATATATGCACCTCAAATATTGATGCTGGAAAGGTTTATGTGCTTTGCTTCCTCTGAATTTTTAGTTTTAATTTATGCCTGTGCGGCCACCCTCATGTTGACGCACTCTCGTGTTCTCAGATCTGCTTGCCTTCTGTGAACATGGAGGTGGCTAATTGGGAAGCTACCTCCTGGAGGATAGATCCCAGCAAGTGTGAGCTCAGGAACCCCTTTTGGCCCAACATCACAGTTCTGAAGCATGCAGTAATACCCTGTCTTAACTATCCAGCTCAGACACATCATCAGCCTCCCTCTTTTGTCAGGAATTCTTATGAGCATTAACACATGACAATCAATTAAATTGGCTATATTGATAAAAGTGCTAACATTTCAGTTAAGTGCACATGAGCTCTGAAATTGAGCTTCTTTAATTTTATTCCCAATTCAAAGTCCCAGTTTGTTTGATGGGCCATAGGATCCTGGAGCATCCTTACAATGATGTCACAGAACTGTTCCCACAGGGCATAAATAGCACAGTCAGGATGGAGTTAAGTTAGAGCAAAGCGGGATGTTCATGTAGATAACGTGAACATAATAATATGGTTTCACGGTGGCTCAGTGGTTAGCACTGCTGCCTCACAGCACCAGAGACCCGTGTTTGATACCACCCTCGGACAACTGTCTATGTGGAGCTTCTACGTCTCCCTGTGTCTGCGCAGGTTTTCTCCGGGTGCTCCAGTTTCCTCCCACAGTCCAAAGGTGTGCAGATTAGGTGGATTGACCATGCTAAATTGCCCATAGTGTCCAGGGATGTGCCGGCTAGGTAGTTGGGAAATGCAGGGTTACAGGGATAGGGTATGGGGTGAGTCCGGGTGGGATGCTCTTTGGAGGGTCAGTTAGTTCTCTGGAGATGCCATTTTGGTCAAGAAAAACCAAACTTTACACTGACAATAGCAGAAAACAGCAGAAACTTTAACAGCTTTCAGTTTTAGTACTGCAACAATAATCTTTACAATAACAAAGATTCAACAAGCTTAATCAAGAAAGAATACAAGACGGCAAAAAAAACTGTAGTACGAGGAGATCAACGTCCGCATAATCATCTTCCAAATTAAGAAAATCTCAAGTGCCTATTAACATTTGAACAGTGCAACATTGTTCACCAGAACCAATCTTTCAACCAGAGGAATTCTAGCTTTCAGATGAATTTGATAGATCGCCAATTGACTCATGTGAAGAGCATAATTTCAAAGATCTTGAACAGCTTCAGCATTGGACACCACATCAAATACAGAAGTTAGCACACTTCTCTACTACATGGGAAGAACATTACATCATGCCTTACATTGACAACAGTTTCATCAATGCAGGATCCTTCAACAAGTGCTACCCATTTGCAATGTGGGGTCAGGTCACCAGATCAATTAAATCTCTGATTCGATGGAAGCCAGCAAAGAAAGGGGAAGCTCACCAACTTTGCCTCATCCACCTTTCGACACAGACTTGGGGAGTGTGGGAAAGATAAGGACAAAATCTAAAATCTAAACGATAAAGAAAGGAGTAAACGAAGTAACCAATTTAAGAACATCGACCCATGTTTATGATAAAGGCAGGAAGCTTGTGAAGGTATTATGTAAGAGCTTCAGGTCCCAGGAGCAACCTTACAATGATGTTATGGAACTACTTCCCATAGTGCATAAATACATAGTGAGGACAAAGTTAAGTTAGACCAAAGAGAGAGCCACATGTAGCTAACAGACTCTTAACAACGTAACCATAAGCACTGGACATAGTATGTTTTGAATGACCTTTAGAGTTCTATAGAAGTTTAAGTTTGAAGGTATGCTTTGACCTTGTCTTCTTTCGATCATTCTACCTTGAATTCAAATTCGCATGTGTGGCCCTGAAAGAAATTTAAAGGTCACTGTCAACAAGTCAGACTGAAGGCTTCTGAACATAACTGATATTTACAAACATTGAGATAATGAAAGGATTAGAGCAATAAGCATGTGAGTCTCAGGTGAAGTCATAAAGTAAAGAACGGCTATTAAGTTATCGCATGGATAATCTATCTTTAAAATGAAAAATTAAAATTAATAATTAAAAAACAGTGCAAGCTAATAACATATTTAGAGAAGACTATTATATACACCATTTAATTTCTTTGATTAATTAGTCATTTCATAATCAAACAAGGTATCTTTAATCTTTGCCTATATTCTATATCATACCACTCATTCATTTGTATCTATTATTAATTCTGGTTGTTGTATTTTCAGATTACACGTTGGAACGAATATTGTTTCATCTGCTATTTCCAAACTTGGAAAAGAATTATTGTGCCATGAACAAAAGAGTTAAGGTATTACAGATTTTTACAAAACAGAACCTAATCTGACTCTAACTGGACAGAAGAGCCGGAAACACATGGCTGCTACAAGTTTCCTAATCATACAATTAGAAGTTCTCCAGTGGATTGTAGACAGACATAGAATCATACAGTTGTACGACACGGAAACAGACCCTTCAGTCTAACTTGGCCACGCTGACCAAATATCCTAAATTAATCTAG
Organism: Rhincodon typus; assembly: GCF_021869965.1. Lineage (NCBI taxonomy): Eukaryota > Metazoa > Chordata > Chondrichthyes > Orectolobiformes > Rhincodontidae > Rhincodon > Rhincodon typus. The sequence continues at coordinate 12,141,881 of NC_063348.1, forward strand.
TCCCATTTGCCAGCATTTGGCCCATATCCCTCTAAACCCTTCCTATTCATGTACCCATCCAGATGCCTTTTGAATGTTGTAATTGTACCCACCTCCACCACTTCCTCTGGCAGCAGTTGCAAATGGAGGTGTGAGAATTCAAGCTTAAAAGAACACAGCAGGTGGAAGAACTTCAAAGGGGCTCAGCATAGTTGACTTATTTGCTTTGAGGTACCCTAGCATACCACCATTGTGAGCTTTTGAACTGTATAAAAACCACATGGCTAAGAACAGCCAGTGTACATAATCCCAAGGAAAAGCCTTCAAGAATCAATCTTCGAGCAGGAGTATGGACCAGGGGGCTAAAGAGAGAAACTGCTTAGAAATCAAATGCTGTTCTGAAGGAAAGTCAGGCAGTATAAAAGGGCCAAAACCACAAACTAGTGAAGGACAAGGAACCATCCGAATCTCCCAAAGTTTGCTGTCCTGCTGGTCAACTTGTGGAAGAAAACACCAACTTTCCAACTACAGACAGTATCGCAGCTACTGGAAATGCCTTCAAGTGTTAAACTCTTGGCTTCAGCAACAAGAAACCTGAGTAATGTGCCCCAACAGAATATCACTATGACTTATTGGGCTTTCTTCTAATAAGTATTGCTTAGTCTTATCTATTCAGTACTTGTTTTAAACATAGTATCAGTAATTTCTTGTTCATAACTTTATGTCTTTATCCTTAAGGAACCTTCAGTAATAGGTTGCAACAAACTAACCTTGAATTTGACTGCTGGTCTGCTTTAACTCAAATCATTGCAAATTAAACTCGGGGGTGGGGTGGGGGGTTAAGTGAGTGGCATTAATTCAGTTCACTGACCACAGGGTGGACACACCTAGGTGTGGTGGTGATATTTAGTAAAGGATTTAGCAAGTGCAAGAGGAACATACCTGACTACAGCATTTTACAGATTGTAGAGCTACTCCTGTGATGCGAAATGGGCCAACATCTTCATATTTATTGAAATAGCATTGCTGTATTTGTGAAATGATGCACTTGCTCTCAAAGAAAGTGCAGACAAGAGTAAATTGGACAATTTGCTAGATGACCGAGGCAGATCTAAAGAGACAATTTTTAGGAAAAAGAAAAGAAGCAAATGAGAAACAGAATTTGAAAATTTAGATTGCTAATGGGGTAATTGAAGAGCTTTAGATAAATATCAACATAATATTGTTGGCAACTAAATTTATAGCATTAGGCCTGAGGCCAGGATGTAGGTTCAATATCCAATCTGCTGACTTCCTGTCTTCCAATCAAAACTGCATATCTTCTGATCCCAGTAGAACAGTGACTACTTACCTCCTCAAGGACTTGGGGGGAGGGTATCAAAATGAATTGCTGGAGAAATTCAGCAGGTCTGGTAGCAACAATGGAGAGAGTCCACGCTTCATTAACATTTCAAGTCCTATGACTTCTCTCTTTCTGTTTTTAATTTGGATCCCTTTCAGATTAGGGGCAGGGGGATGGGCAGGGAGGAATTACTTTGAAGAGCTGGACAACTCATCAGAACTAAGCATTGCTGTAGCAATCTTAATATTGACAACAATAACATTATGAGACATATTGTACAATTTAACCCATTCATTTTAACAAAATCTGAGGCTGGTGAGTGCACAGAGGAAAACTTGTGTCTAACACAGTTGTGCCAAATGTTACTTAAGCTGGGATGTGCTCAGGGATGTGGCCCAGAGGTAGAATATAAACATTTTTTTGATCAGTTTGAGGAAATATTCAGTTGAGATTAAAACTAGGATACCAATGTTCAAAGATAGTAAGAACTGCCGATGCTGGAGTCATAGATAACACAGTGTGGAGCTGGAGGAACACAGCAGGCAAGGCAGCATCAGAGGAGCAGGAAAGCTGATGTTTCAGGTCAGGACCTTTCTTCAGAAATGGGAGAGGTGGAAGGGAGCCCTGAAATAAATAGAGAGAGGAGGGGTGGGCCTGGGGAAGATAGGTGGAATGGTGATAGATGAGTGCAGGTAGGGAGTGGTGGAGATTTGTCAGTGAGGTGGGAAGAGCGGATAGGTGGGATAGGTGGGACCACCCCACTATCCACTTGGCAATGCCTGATTGGGTCTGATTAGCCATGGTAACCAATTCCTGATCGATCCATTGGTAGCAATCAAAGATCCTCCCAAAGGCGTGCAGAGCTTACAAAGCATCCACATGATGATGTCCAGCCCCTGCCTCCCTAATATGGGTCTGCAACACGAAGTGGGATAGTGTAGGTAAACCACTAGTCAATAGCGAGGTAGGAGGCTGCCCTGACGAATTTCTTTGGGATACCAGGGGTTCCCGCACAACCCCAAACACCTTGAAATTTAATGATCTACCCAGGCAGACAACAGGAGCTATTGTTTTAAATGGATTAACTGGTCATGCACCGGAGGGGTACATTACTGAACCTATAGAATTTGAACTAGGTGACATTTCATGCCACCACCCTGCTATCTTAGTTAACCTCCCCCCAGATGCAGGACACATCCTCGGAGTTGGTTTCATGACTAGGTGTAACCTTGCTGTTGATCCAGTAAATTCCTGCATATGGAAGAAGACCCCAATTAGCAAAGCACAACCCACCATCTCAACAGGAAGTTATATTAATCGGATCAGCACAATAGGAGAGTTTTGGTTCAATCCCCTGAACAATAACCAAGGATCTGGCTGTGCAAGAAGTAATTATGAAAAACAAAGGGGTACTTGACATTGGTAATGGTTTCTGGTCCATACACTTACACCAATCCTGTCATTACAAATTCGCGCTTACCTTCCAGGAACTATAATACACTCGGACCTGTTTACCCCAACGGTTCCACAACTCACCTTTGATTTTCCGCAGACGAGTAGCCAAGGCATGAGAAAAGTTTTCCCAGCCTGATTGCCTATATGTAGACAATCTACTCTTACAAACTGAAACAAAAGAGGAACACATCCAACTCCTAGATGAATTACTCAACCTCTCACACATTGTAAAATAAACCCCAAAAAAGGCGCAGATTCTACAGCATAGGGTTACATACTTAAGAACAATAGTCACTTATGGGAAAAGAGAGATAGATAAAAAGCGAATAGATTCCATAATGTGACTCCCACTTCCCGAGATGTCAGTGCACTCCGATCTTTCTTGCGTCTAGTGGGATACTGCAGGAACCACATTGATGGGTTTGCCACCAAAGTGGCCCCATTCACAGAGTTGCTGAAAAGGAACACTGCTTGGAATTGGACATTCCAACATATGAAGGCAGTAACTGACTTACAGCACCAGCCTTGCTAGTTCCCCACACTGACTTACTGTACACCCTAGAAATTGCGGCCACAGACTGTACAATAGATGCCATTCTGCTACAGGAATGACACAGAGAGCTAGGACTAGTGGCTTACACCTCCAGAATGCTACAGACCGAAGAACAAGAGCTTTCCATGTGTGAATGACTCCCCCTCGCAGTCCTTTGGGCTGTCCAGTACTTTGTTGGTTTAAGTCCCCTAACTATCTTAACTGAGCAAGCCCCAACCCAGTTCCTGCTGGACGGCCGAATTAAACACGACTCAGTGAGTCAGACCCGAGCCGCGCAATGGACTGTACTGCTTCAAGGTCAGGACGTCGCGGTCAAACGTACCAAGGTGCTCACCTTCCTCGCAGATAACCTAAATTATGGGGGAGACCCACTTGACTGCCAAATAATAACAGCAAAACATCCCACTGGCCCTCTCATCCCAAAGCAACAGGACAGACAGTCAGAGATGAGGCAAAAGGATAAACAGGTAGAAACTGCAGTCAAAATCTCTGTAGCCGGATCCTCCACACAGCAGTCAGATCACCGGCTGCGGTATATATATGACAGAAGCACAGGGACAACCACTCATTGAACTCACTTTAAAATTTGGCCATCTAAGTGCCCACGCTGCAGAACTTGCAGATGTAGCCCATGTGGTCAGCTATCTCAATCCGTTCCCTCCGCCCGCGGACATATACTCTGATAGCATGATTGTATGCAACAACCTCATGGAATTTTTACTATTATGGGAAGCTAGAGATTTTATCTCTGCCAATGGGAAACCACTACCATCAGCCCCCTTATTAAAAACTACAGACCGCTGGTGAAAGGAAATATGGCATAATCAAAGTTTCGGAGCCACCACAAAACATCCCCAGAATGCAGCTGCAAAGTGGATGAGTTAGCGAGGAAGGGTGCTTGTGTAGGAGAATTATGGCAGCATCCGTAGGAGAGCAGGCAAATGCGATCACTGTGAGCCAAACAAACATAGAGGACCTAAGGCAAACACAATGCCGCAATGACTCCTTGAAACATATTTTGGGAGGAGTTTATCCAGGTTTTTATGATACATCGGATGGATTAGTTCTAAAAGCAGTTTATGTAGTTCTGATTCAAGATAGAAATCAGATTATATACTATGACGGGCTCGAACACCAGGGAATTGAAACCACTACTGAATGATTGAAAGAACTGTGTTGATGGCCTGAGTTACATAAGGATGTTGCTCACTACATAGAAAATTGTCTGGTGTGTGCCCAAAATAATCCAGACAGATAAACCCGAAAGGGAGAACTGATGCATACCCATTCAATGGAAGGGCTCTGGACAAATCTACAAATTGATTATATAGGTCCCCTTCCACAAAGTAGGAACGGATTTACCTTATTCAAGTAATTATAGATACATTCACAAAACGGGTTGAAGCTTTTCCCGTTAGGACAAATATGGCCAAAACGACCATACAAATCCTAACACAACAGGTATTTATGAGATAGGGTCTACCCCGCAGTATCGAGCCAGATCAGGGATGTCATTTCACTGGCTGATCATATAGAATGTAATAACTATGTTTGGTATCAAACGGAAATTCCATATTGCATCTAGTGGGATCATGGAAAGAATGAATCACACCCTAAAAGGGATGATTAGGAAGACGGTACGGCAAAACAATAAAACCTGGGACATAGTACTCCTGTTTGTCCTTATGATGATGCGCAACACCATCTCACAATCCTCAGGGTACACCCCCTCATACCCTAATGATAGGCTAACCCATGAGTGGGGTCAACTACCTGTTCGGACTTGACCTCACAGGACCTGCCCTCACCCACGAAAAAGCGATGCGGCAGCTCACCGAAAATATCAAGGCCATGCAGTTAGCAGAAGCTGCTAGGTTAGAAACTGAAAGGAAGTTAAGTAAAGCTTACTTTGACAGTAAAGTTAACCCTGTAGAATATTCTTTAGGACAACAAGTGATGCTACAGATGTACAACCCTAGTTCCCTTCTTTCCCTGAAATACTAAGGTCCCCATACTGTGGTCGATGAGGCTCGGTATAGAAAGGTTCCACTAACTACAGGAAAGACTGGCTGGTACCATGTAAACCAGTTAAAAGTGTATGGCACTCAACACAGCCTCTCACACCACCTTAAAATATGAATGGCGGATGACACTGCCCTAGACCAACACATCTTCACAGTTGGACCACACCCCTGAAAAAATTTATTCTCTCCCATCACTACCACCATCTGCAGCTCCAATAACTAATGGACTCCCGGATGATCTAATTGACTTACCGGAGGACTTGATTTCTCTGACCAATCGGAACAACTTGACACGCAGCCCAGACATGACAGAACTTACCAATAACTCCCCGATAGACAAAGAAATCGAAAGACCCCAAGCCCTTACAACTCAGACCCCAGACGGAGCACCCACAATATGGATACGAGACAATGCTAAGAGACTAGTGCAGACAAAGGAAAGACAAACTGAACCAGAACGTCAGGGAGAACTCTTCTGCTTTAACAGCATCGTCGTTAGGGGGAATGACAGCACATGAACATGGGAACCTGACGCAATATTATTGGGCCCCACAGAGACAGAGGATTCAGAACAAACTGATGAATCTCTGTTGGGTGCCTACTCAATGAATGTATCGAGTCATTAACCCAGATGATGAAATGATTCCTGGTGACCACCCCTGACAGGGTACAACTGTTTCTGATGGTCAGCACTTGTATACAATTCACACTTCTCTATAGGTCCTGTGGGTCCAACTCACATTCTTGTAAATTCTAATGGGATTAACCACAATTGCCTGTTTACACCCAAATCAAGTATGGGTTTTCATTCAAAAGAAAGGTGCGGAGAGGGTTAGAGTGTATGCATTACACGTTATAAAATATTCAGATATTAAACACGAATAACAGCAGAAACAACCTTCATCTTCCCCCAGGACAACCATGACATTCGAAACATAATCAGGATCTACTTCATCAGGATGATATCATCACTAGAAGCAACACACAAGGTTCACTGTCAAATTTGCTTGGTAGAAAAGAGAACTATCGCAAAGATTGGACATAGAGACCTCACCCAATTTACGGTATCCATGAGCCTATTAAAATGGCACCCTATTGCAACACTATTTTTTTGTGTTCTTTCATTGAAGTTACCTAAATCTACAAGCTAACTGTTGATTACATCAAGTCTGAAATTTACATCAAATTTATAATTCAATTAGCTAGGCATTTTAATTGCATCAAATCGCTATACATTACATGTCTATTAATTGTCTTAAAACGTCTTATTCTATGATTCTGTGAGATATTGTATTATAGGCTTCTTTACCTTTGCATTACAGGTCCTTTCTACTAACCCATTCACAAGCGCTCTGTATTTACTACTACTGTGTCTTTGTTCATTCATAACTTTACTAACCACTCACAAACACCTTATGGTTACTATTACCACATCCCATTCATTCATTCATAAAGCTGATTCCATAAAATTGAGTTTAATGAATTAGTGAACTGGTAATAGTAGTGAAATCCCAAGACCCAGCTGCAGCACTCAGTTTACCACTCTTTCCACTTTTGTTAAGTACATATATAATTCCCAACTCAGTTAAATCATATAGGCCTAATATTTTTCTTCCTCTAGTATTGTCTAATATAAAGGTAAGAGGATTAACATTTCTTAATCCTATGGATTGTTTGTTCATTGGTACAATCACATTGTTTAATCACTTCTGATATATATGTATATGATCCTCATTTTGTAATGTTTGTTTTATCGTCGTTATGAATTCCCAATGTCTTATTTGTTCCTAGTTTACCACTCTTGCTTGATTAGCTGTTAAGTTTGAATTTTGATGTTCCATTTATGTAAAGTCTGATGATGTTGCTTGATCTCAGTTAGGTGTCATTTCCTAACATGCTATCTGTAGGGGTTTAGTTGTTTGAATGTATGTTGTGCTTTGCTTGAGCTTGAATGATCATAGGTTCACCACACAGAAATTAGTCTGTAGTCATGTGATCCATCACACTTCACATTCAGGATCAAGAGGAGGGAGTGTAGCCAGATGGGCCACTCAAATTGGCGGAGTCAGATTGTACACCAAGCATGCCAGGAAATCAAGCCAAACATTGGCCAAAATATCTGTGCAAAGATACTGAAATAAACAAGCTGCAGACCCAGACAGGCTGGCTACAGCTATAGACAGCACAATACACGTGACATTCAGAAACATTGAGCTGTTTCTGAAACAAAGGGACACCTCATACTCCTATCTGGAAAGGCTACCTGACTTACGTGCCCCTGACACTTTCAGAAATGGAGGACCAAAGACCACCTGATGCCCAATTCTGAAGAAGGGTCCCAACCTGAAACGTCAGCTTTCCTGTTCCTCTGATGCTGCCTGGCCTGCTGTGTTCTTTCAGCTCCACACTGTATTGCTGACTGTTTTGTTTCTTTTTCTGAGGTTTGTTAATCACACACAATGAACCAAGAACAGATATGAGATACACACCAAACAATCAAAAAAAATCAACACAATATGACCTGGGAGATCATTTTGAGGGCCCGATCACCAATAAAATTGCGTTCTAATGTTCAGTAAGGAGGCTGCACTGCATTTTGGTGGTAGATACTGAACAAATATTCTCTCTTAACTATGAGAACCTGATGGGGAATGACAAAGTCACAGAGAACTTGTGAGTATTACTTACAGGCTTTTCACTTTTCATTATTCACATACTGCTGAAACTGTGAAGGGGAGGACCTCTGAAAAACAGCGGGAGACTATCTCGGGCTTTTTGTCAAATGTTTATCAGTGCATCATGTATCTAATCAACCTCTAAATCTTAGAAGTGTCCGTTTTGGCATCTCCATTAAAGTTCAAATTGTGGTAATCTGTATAATTAGGACCTACATTTTGTGATAAATCCAATCTTTTGAAAAGATTATCTTGTAAGTGCCATTGCAGAACTTCTGACTCCTTCCTGGTTCAAGAGCAGAATAGACAAATGGTACCTTGCCTGCAAGCAAACATGCTAAAGTCAGTGGACTTTCCAAATGGTATTTGGAGGCTCAAAGAGAAAAGTGGAATTGAAACCAGGAGATCATCTATGACCTTATTGGATGGCAGTGCAAGTTTGATGAGCTGAATGGGCTACTGTTGTTTCTAGGTTCTCAGTTCCTATGTTTAATGTTTCTGTATTCTTATTGCTAGCTAATGGCAAAAAAAAACAGGCTTGTATTTAGGTAGCAACTATGATATTCCATAACTCTTCACAGTCGATGAAATACTTTTGGGGTGTACATACGGTTATAAATGTAGGAAAACTGTAATGAGGAGCAGGAAGGCTGACTGATGATTCCCTGCTACTGTCGGCTGCATAGGACCCCAGCTGTTAACGTTAGGGACTGATGTTTGAGCCCGGAGCTTTCTAGCTTGCCCTGATTTGTAGAGCTCTGGATAATGAATTTAATCAACAGCTCAGTGAAAGAACCATTTTTAAGCTGACTATACAGAAATAACAATAGAAAGCAGCAAATAACTATCTCCCTATTTACAATATTCTCTTCTTCAGTCTCAGTTCGGGAGCTTCACGCCCATAGTGGCTACAATTGAAACAAGAGATTTGTTTTAATTTAGCATCAGAAAATATAAGGGAACAATTGAAATTTCTTTCCTCTTTGACACATTTCTTCTGTAATGAAGTAATTGGCATTGACATGCAGAACTGCCAATGTCACAGTGAAATTCATGACAAATGAGACATAAGTAAACTGAATGAAAAACATGGAGCCTTGTCTTCTTTTCTGAGCAGCGTGTCAAAAGGAGGTTTATCATTTCTTACTGCAATTGCTCTTCAGTTACAAGATGCTGTCAAACCCTCACACACAGTTTTTATTGTATACAAAACTCATGCTTCCATGTACATGACGCAGAGTGGCAGGGCATAAGTAGATTATATTTTTAAGTCAAACTGAGTGACTCTCATACCAAACATGTAAGACCTAATAGGACCATCAAAAGGCAATGTGTGGCTGATAAGCTGGTCACTGTAATATTACAAAGTGTTGCATTCACTGTCATTTTCAGATTTGATATAAAATATACCTGAAACTTGCAATCGGTGCCCTTGTCCAGGAATCATTACCCCAGAAATTTGACCTACAATTACAACTTCTGTATTTATACAGCACCTTTAATGTGATATACTGACCTGAGGCCCTTCACAGGAATGCTATCAAAAGTTACCCAGCAATAAGCCATATAAGGGGATATTGGGGTTGGTGAGAGATAAGTTTTAACAAAAGCAACTTCTTTTAATTTAGAGATAGTAGGAACTGCAGATGCTGGAGAATCCGAGACATCTTTAACATAATGAAATGTACCAATGTGCTTCACAGAAGCATTTTAAATCAAACAAATATCACCAAATGACAGAATTTCCATAGAATGCATACAGGCCCAACAAGTCCACACTGACCCTCTGAAGAGCATCCCACACAGACCCATCCCCCTATAACCCTTAATTTCCCATGGCTAATGCATTTAACCTACACTATGCTGAACATTATAGGCAATCCACCTAACTTGTGCATCTTTGGACTGTGGGAGGAAACTGGAGTACCTGGTAGAAACCCAAGCAGACATAAGGAGAATATGCAAACACAGACAGTTGCCCAAGGGTGGAATTGAACCCAGGTCCTTGGTGCTGTGAGGCAGCAATGTTAACCACTGAGCCACCGTGCTGCTCCTCAGGGGAAAAAAAAAATTCAGACTGAGGTCATCAGATCAGATAGGCAAGTGTTTGGTTAAAGAGGGAAGCTTTAAGGAGGAAAATGAGGAAGAGAACTGAATAGTTTTAGAAAAGATGTTCCAAAGCTTAGGACCTAAGCAGTTGATGGTGAGGCCACCAATGGAAACTGGGGATGTGCAAGATATCAATATTTGGTGAGTGCCGATAGGGACCTGGAGGGCATTACAAAGGTAGTGAAGGTGAAGCCATGCAAAGATTTGGAAATTTGATAACAATTTTAAAGTCAAGGTTTTGACAGACTAGGCACCATTGCCAATAAATAAGTGTATTGGTAATGGGTGAATGGATCTTAATGTGACTTACAATATATTATACCTTATTTGAAGATGATTGTGCTTTATACTTGAATTTAATATAAGCGACTAATAAGGCAGATAATTTTTATAGTTGAACAACTAGATAACTAACTTAATAACTAACTTACAACAGTTAATGTTTCTTATCTGTTCTAAGCTATGGGTTGCATCAATTGAAATGAGATTTCTCATTAACCTTTTATCGAACCTATGGACATTAGTGTTACAGTTAACCCCACTCAAAAGAGAATGGGAGCAGGCAGTCCAAGGCTGCAATGGAAGTGAGAGTGGGAGCAGGGGTTGACTAATACTTTATACCCTTCACTGTCAGGACAGATTACCTGAAGATGCTGGGAACATGGTTCGGAGGGCTGGGGCACGTGCAGAATCTTGGGAGGAGCGCATTGCCAAGGTGAAGCTGAAACTGGTCTTCTGAGAACATCGCTCCCTCTCCATTGTGTGTAAAAACCTGGTTATCAGGTGTGAGACATTCTCTCTGTTGTTGTACATGGCACAGGTGTGGCCCTTTCCCCAAAACCGTGCTGTTTTAGTCCCCCGAGCCATCTTCCACTTCATCTGGGCATCTAAGATGGACCATGTCTGCAGGGAGTCCATGTACAAAACTCTGGATAAGGGGGGGGAGAACGTACCCAATGTCGCCCTCACCCTGATGGCCACCTTTGTATGCGGCTGCGTAGACCCTCAGTACACAAGCACCATGTGTCGCTACGTACTGAGGTTCTACCTGTCCCACAGTGTTACAAAGGATGGGACTGGCCTCACTGTCACGGAACGCTCCACATAGTTGCACTATTCTGTATCACATGTCCTTCGTGGATAAATTCGCAAAGATAAACCCCTTTGACCACAAGTCCATCAGGAAGTCGTCAGTGCATGGCATCCTCAAGACCCTGAGGGAAAAGAAGAGGGAGGATCCTGTCGGATTGTTCCCTGAACAGACTGTCAAGACTATTTAGCAGAATGCCTCATCACCAGACCTTTCCAACAAGCACCAAGACAACGCTTGGCTGGGGTTGAGAAGGGCACTGCCTGTGAGGTCCTTTATGTACGCCCTGTCAGTCTGTGCCACCACATGCTGCCCTCGAAGTGGCTGCAGGGGGGTGTACAGACTATCACACATCTTCTTCTGGAATGTGCTTTGGCAAAGGAAGTCTGGAGGAAAATGCAATAGCTTTTGTTGAGGTTCGTCCTGAGCAGTTCCATGACGTGGGACTCTGTGCTCTATGGTTTGTTCCTCGGGACACACACCAGAACAAACATCCATTGCACCTGGGGGACCATCAACTCGTGAAAGACGCTCTTGGTCTGCCTGAAACTTGTTGGTCTTCCAGAGCAAGGATTTGACCCTGACTGAGTGTTGCAGACTGGCACATTCCAAGGCCCAGGATGAGGGACGCACTAAAGCTTGGGGCAGCTGCTGCCAAGGCACAGTGGGGAAATACCATTGTCTGAGATCTTTCTGCTGAAGGTAAATAGGCGTCCGTTCAGTTATTGGACCCTCTCGATGACTCAAATGTCTTGTATGTGTAAGACAGATCTTTGGTTTTTTGGATAGAGTCAAACTCCAATGTTTGTTTGTTCTCCTCGATATGCTACTGTACAGAACAGAACTGCGTTTGTGACTGTGTATATATCCAAAGATTTTTTTATTAATGAAGTATATTTTTGAAATAAAAACAAGGGAGCAGGCAGCCGGGGCAGTGGTCAGGGCAAGGTTGAGCCTAGACCTGGGGAGGTCAAGGTCTTGTGAGGAATTCGAGCCCAGCATGGCTAGGTGCTTATGAACTGTGATGTTAACTGTGTCTCTTTATCTTTCTACTTTTTAGTAAGAAAAACTGTAATGTTTAACTTTTTAACCTTGTTTTCTTTATTTTTCTGCTTTGTACTAAGATTGTGTACCTGGTAACTTTGTACCTCAGAAGGCACCGTAAGTGGCGACTTGTAAACTTTTCACTGTACTCATGAAAGTATGTGTACCAATAAACTAATGCAATTCATTAATTAAAATGAATGTCAATTTGCTCCATTAAATATTTGTTGCAAGCTTAATTATATATCTACCTTCAGTTTTTCTGATTGGTCTTTTTTTTTTATTATTCTTTACACTCCTGCAATAACTTCCTTTAGCCCTCTAGCAGTCCCTGAGCCAGCCATATGAGCTGCACTCATGATGAAAGTTACTGCCACAAAACTCTTTAAGTGTAGGAAACCACAGGGTCTGCTGGGTCTAGTGTGATAAAGGAAAACTATTTTCTGGTTCAAATAGAAGAATCTCCTGCAGTTAACAAGATCCAGTTTATTGCATGTTAGCAACTACCTACGGTTATGTTGACATGATTGACATTGCTTTGGAGACTGTGACAAAGAGCAGATTTCACTCTTTCAAGATTCTGGGCTGTTCTGCCCAAATTTCTATGTGAAATCATTAGAGTGGATGGTGATTACAGCCATCCTCAGTGTAGTCGGCCAAGGTGGACCTCATGGAATATGTGTTACCAATCAGAGAGCCCTGGCTGACAGATATAAACAGGAGTGTCAGACACCCTGTTCCCTCTGAGAGCTGATTCTGAAGGAGCTGGATCAGCGTCAAGGACTCTCCACATGTAAACAAAGGATGAATTGGTGATGGGATACCGGCCTGTCTGGAGTTATTTCACTCGGTATTAACACATTCACACCAATATACAATGGCTATTTCCCTCATTCTTGTTCCTTGATTCGGCCAATATTATAATGCAACACAGATGCATGAGAACAGTTGTGCATATAGTTGGTAACTTGGATACATCAAAAGGTATTTGATAATGCAATTTCTCTTTGCGTAAAAATGGGGATGTTTGGATTGAAATACAATCATATAAAAATGTCCTTCCCTGACCTCTGTAGCCCCATTCTCCCTTACCATGAGCACACATACTGCAGCTGGTGGAACTCACCGCTAAATTCATAAAGTTGGCAGTGAAACTTACTTTCACTATGGGTGACCATCATTGATTGTTGTAAAAACCCAACTGTTCATTAGAGTCCTTTAGGGAAGTAGTCATGCCACATGTGACTCCAGACCAAGAGCAATGATTGACTCTTATCTATTCTCTGAAAAAGCCTAGAAAGACATTCAGCTCAAGAGCAATTGGGGATGAGTAACAAAGGAGCCTTGCCAGCAATGTCTACATCCCATGAAAGAATAAAGAACAAAAAGGTAGTGACAGAGCAGCTAGACGTATTTATAAACAGGAAAATATTCCACTCTCTTAACATTCAATTGTTCTCTCACCACCAGAAATGTTTCCTCCAGCTTAGTGCATAGTTTCCAGGCAATTGCCAGAACACTTTCAGATGTAGGCATTTGTAGGACTGCAGTTCAGCCCATCAAAGAGAATACAGGAATGGTTGCAAGGGGACAAGAGCTATTCATTGTAGAGATGGCTGTGGGCACCCTGCCATACAGACCATTGACTGAAGCACAGATTGCGATGCTAGCTGTCATCTCAACATAAGGGTCACAACTGAGTATTCCATTAGGCTGGTTTAATCCAGAGGCCTTGATCAATCACTGTACACTGTTTCAAGTGTTTCTTTAATTGTAGTGGTCTCCGCTTCTTTCTTGAAGAGAGGGTGGGACAGTTCCCCTTTGGCACCACTACCCTCCTCCACTTGGCTGTGTTCTCTCATTGAACGATTTCTTCTTTTAACTTGTCTCACTTCCTTCAAATAAAATGTTGACCATGAGTCCCACAGGGGTTCTGACTATGGCCCACTTTTGTGTTCCTTGTCCAAATTCTATTCAGCACCCCCTTCCCTAAATATTTCTCCTATACATCAAAAATGATATTGATTAATCTTCCTGATTTTACTCAGAATCAAGAAAAATAATGAATTTTCTTTCCAATTTCCACCCTTTCGCTCACCATCACATCTTCCTCCACCATTCAGGAGAAGAAATAAATGGATGTATTGGAGAATCATCACTTTCACATCCCCCTGGATGTCACATGTATCCTGACTGTGATGTATATCATAGATCCTTCATCAGCACTGGGTCATGTTGTATAAGACTATTAGTACCTGAAAGAGTTAACTGATTATGAGATAATCTTCACAACCTCTATAAATAAAGGAATGTTCCTAGGAGGAACAAACCAATTCTCAGTACCAGTTGCAAATGCTACATTCTATGTGGCTAAACAGTACTGGGTGCTTGCTCTTAAGACCAGCCTGAGGTAACTCAGATGCAATGCAACTAGCTATAAAGTACTATGTAATAAACCTATTCTGTTCAATAGGACTGAGCCTCTGCTGGAAACATTTTGGCATCTTTCCTCACTTGGTATCAATAACTTAGACTGACACCAATAAGAAGAATTGGTGGTGGCAAATGTACCCAAGGCATCTCAGATAGTTCTGTTGGACATGACCACAATATATACCAGATTAAAATCCTGGTTTTCTCTAAGCAACAACATGTACAAAACACAGGTACCTAGTGATTCAGATTGAAATAAATGCTGGTGTTGTCAGTGACAAACAAATTGCAACAATAAATTAAAAATATGTAGAATCCCTTCTTAGAAAGAGTGATCCTACGTGTATTAACTTTCCTTTAATATTAGACATACTTATTAAAGTTTTTGCCATTTCCTTATATGTAATCTACATGTCCTAGTTTTAGCCTTTGACGCTTCATTGTCCTTTTTCAGTTTTACATTAAATCAAGCTGATCACTGCTGCTCAATGCTCCTTCTTCCCTTACATTAGTTATTTGTTCTAATCAATTTTACAGAACTAAATCAGGCAATGTCGAACTTCTTGTTCTTCTGAAATTAAACTGATCTAGAAAGTAGTCCTCAATGTATTTCGAATTTTTTCCCATTTTGACTACATGCACTAACCACCTTTAGAATCAAAATCATCAAGTCTTATTACTGTATTGTTGTCAGTTTTGATCCACAGATTTCACTATCGCTGTGAAAGCTGGATAAAGGTAGTGGTTCCTACAGCTGCTTGGTGACCCAAGAATAAGCCTTCAGTTCAATCTGCAGGTAATTTTTTTTTCACAGTAGGCTAAAATTGCGAAAATAAAAGGAGAAATATGGCCTTCCAGGTGGTTCCATTGATGGTAAAAGTCCTTGTGGTGTATGTGGCAAAAATAACTAAGAATGAAGTAATGAAAAAAAAAATTCAGGATACTTCTGCATAATTTTCGAAAAGCCTGCACAGCTATGTTCACAGCTGTTCCCATAGCAACAATAATTGATCACTTCAGGGTCATCTAGATTTACTTAGGAGCAAGCGTTTCTTTTTCTGCTTTTATACGGAAAAGAGTACAGCGAGAAAGAATTGAATGGGAAGAAGAAGTGAAATTATGCGACAGCCATTTCGTAGAAAGAGTGAAGTAGGTGGAAAATAAATGTCTCATTGTAAACAAAGAGATGAGGTACAAGACAAGAAAAAATCATTACAGGAAGAGAGAGGAAAAAATTACCAACAATCTTTAAATGATTGCAAGTGAGCATTGTCACTGGAGGTCAAATCGTTATGTACTATCACACATTGACCAAATTACTTTCCAGAAATGGACTGATAACTGTAACCCAAAAAAAACAAAGCTACATTGCAATGATAAACCCTGCAGTGCGAGTCTAATCGCATGATAATGGAGAGCACTTGTTGCCAATGGCAACCATGACAGCTGTTGTTGGTTTAAAAAAAGCTCCCAAACTGAACTTTACAATGTGCATTTTTGGAATAATCAACACAGTCCTCATGGTTGAAGTATCATCTGAGGTTCAGATGACAGTAATAAATTGTTTGATCTTCACTCTCACAGACTGTGGACCCTTTAATCCCTCATTCTTCCTGTGTGAACTATCTGAGAGTCCAATTACATTCCAGACTTTAACTCACACTTAGATATCTGTTACATTTAAAATCCATCAATCTTTTGGCTGTTTCAGGTCAGTTTATCCATTCTTCCAATACTAGGTTTGACTATAGAGGTCATAGCAGTTAGGAGTGACTGGATTTGATGGGAACTATCGTTTGGATACTCCCAACGCCTCTCTCCAAAAGCAGATACTCTGGGTGGAATCTCCAGGCCCAGCCAGAGCCTGTACAAATGCTAGCAAAGGAACATAATTAGACAGGAGGCACAAAATTCAGTTTCCCAACAGTGAGCTAAACGTTTGCTGTTAAATTCTCTCAACTTTTCAGGCAGGTCGGA
This sequence comes from Rhincodon typus, assembly GCF_021869965.1. Taxonomy (NCBI): domain Eukaryota; kingdom Metazoa; phylum Chordata; class Chondrichthyes; order Orectolobiformes; family Rhincodontidae; genus Rhincodon; species Rhincodon typus. The sequence goes on from NC_063348.1 coordinate 12,158,562, forward strand.
TTTGCAACCTTCACACTCAGGAACACATTTCCCTTCCATTAGTTTGTTATGAATACTCCAGCATGCTTGAATTATGTACACAGGCACAATTTTGTTAGCCCAAATGGGAAACACATGTTAACAAACATGACCATGAATATGAAGTGTAATTGTTCAAGATCCAGTGAGTACAAACTTGCTCAGTTACTTGGCTCCTTCATGACCAAACCACTTATTTGCAAAAAAATGCTTACAGTGTTTGGGTGAAGCCCCACTTGGTCAACAAGCCTGTCCAAGTAATGCAGTCTCACTGGCTGATGGCAGCAAACCTGTGGTAGGTAAATGGGACTGAGCTCAGAAGGGGTCTCAACTCAAAAGGCCATGTTTCATAGTTGTGTTCTTGTCCCATCCAAGCCTTGGGTGAAAAGCTGTCAAATGGGCGCAACATTCTCCTAGTTGTGAAGAAAGGTCAGAGACCTGATGATACAGGAGCTGCTGTGTGTCACAGCTCCTCTTAAATGTGAAACCTGGCTGTACCACTGGGCTGCTCAGCAGAGCTACAATGGTAGCTGCAGTGAAGTGACAGGCATTGATTGCACGTGAAACAGCTGATGGAAAAGTCTGGCACTTGATGTTGTGTGTGAGTCCTGTGCAGTGCCAACCTTACAATGCTGACTCACACTCACAGGGGCATGAAGCATTGAGTAGACAATAGTACACACCCAGGGAGAAAGTAACGGATCATTCAGCTACTTGCAGCACAACAGCCACGTTCTCTTGGGGAACACAAGGGAGCTCGCCTTCTCAGTCACCTCTGTCCAGGCTGCCTTTTTCTGTCAGGATAACCATCCACAGGGAAAAGAACTTCCCTTCTCTCCTATACAGTGCTCAGGATAACCTGGGTGGGAGTGATGGAGGGGTATGGGGGGAGTGCATCTCTGAAATGTGGTGCCACTTTATCCCTGGTCTCTGACAACTCCAAGCATGGTTGGAGGTGATGATCAGATATTCAGTGATGGTCCTGGACTGTTCAGGTGCCTTTTAAATATCTTGCCCAGATACTGGAGCCCGGAACGGAGGGGAGGGAATGGGAGCTGGAACTTCCTGCCCAATATGGCATTTTTGCCATGCATACAGACGTAATAAGCTGAGAAGATCTTAATCATTTAGGAAAACTTGACCCATCCCTAAGCTGAAGTACTTCTTTTTCTCTTGCCTGTCATTCATTATATTTAGCTTTGGGAGAGAAAATTCCATCCCCTGTTTCAAATATTGTGTTCTGCTATTGGAGAAAGGCCTAAAGGCTTGAATTGTCTGTTGCTGTGCGCTGTTGCGTGAAGAGTTTCACCCGCATTCAACCTTAACTACAAGACCAACTTTATCCCATCTAAATTGTAAACTTGTGAACCAGTTATGGTCATTTGCGTCCCTACATTGCATTGAAGTTAAGACACATTGGATATTTTCCATTTCAAACTCATTTTTGACTATGTTTACAAAACTATTTCAGAACTTCTCAGTGTGGAGCTGGAGAAACACAGCAGGTCAGGCAGCATTAGAGGAGCAGGAAAGTTGACGTTTTGGATTGGGACCTTTCTTCAGAAATGACCCGAAACATCAACTTTCCTGTTCCTCTAATGCTGCATGGTCTGCTGTGTTCCTCCAGCTCCCCACTGCGTTATCTCTGACTCCAGCATCGATAGTTCTTTCTATTTCAGAACTTCTCCCCATTTTGTCTTCCTATCCTCTCGACCTTTCTCTCCTCCTCCCTATCTTTGTTCTCATCCCACCACAAGTCCTCTGTGTTTTCTTCCCTACAATCCTGAAGTGATAAAATATAGGCTTGGTGCACCCTAACCTTGATTTCACTATCTCTTCACCTTGATTACATCATGCACTTGTTCATATGGAAATGCTTAAATTTGGTAGTTCTGTCTTTCAGTGTAGGAGTCCATTGTAAAAGAGGCTTCACAATTAAATTGTGGGATAGTCGTACAAGTGCTCGTTGTGCTCTTGTAAAATTCTTATTTCTGCTATGGTAGAAATACCCCTTTTGATATGTATTCGTTCCAATATGTGATAGAACATGAAATTTCATCTGAACATTGTAACTAACTGGTTTTGTAAGTCACAGCTTCAATACAAGGGCATGGATAAATATAGGAAAACTATCAGAGACACACAGGAGAATGGCATAACCTGCAGTTAAATTTTGGTGATGGTTTTGCTGTCCATTAGATGTTGTTGGATTTGTCATCCTGTAATGGAAACTAGCAGTTCTTCAGCCTCAGGTTCATCAAATCATCCTCAAAGTCTAATGGACAGTGATTTTGTTTCAGAGAGTATCAAGGTGTAGTATATAACATGCCATTTTCATTTTAAATACCTTAAATAATTACCTGCAAACATACGTTAACAGATATGCTCCATTGTTTTACATAAATGTCATAGATTTATAAAAAAGGACATCATCATTACAACTTTCTTTGATGAAACATTGCATTCTTGGGAACAACTTTAACTGCCGGTTCTCTTCCAATTGCAGGAAGTTCACATTAGTGAACTCTGGAATGGATTACAAGCTGGCTGATCTATTAACAGGGGCAGCTTAGAATGAGCCAAAGATTAAGAAGTTCAAAGAAGCTGTGATTTTCACTAACACTGACAGGGTTGACCCCAGCTGTGGGTGAAGATTGGAGGTCACACTACAGGAAGCAATATGGTTTGGAGATTACTTTCCTGGTTTTCTTTATTTATTTGTAAGATATGGGTGTTGCTGGCAAGGCCAATATTTGTTATCTATATATCATTGCACTTGCAAAGTTGATGGTGAACCATCTACTTGAACCACTGCAGTCTGTGTAATGTATGTAGACGCTTCCACATTATTGTTAAGCGTTTTAATCTAGAACAGAATATGGATAAATTTCCAATTCAGGATAGTGTAAGATTTGAAAGGAAGTTGGAGATGGTGGTGTTCTTATGAACCTGCTGCATCTGGCCTTACAGCTGGTAGAGGGCATGGGTTTGGAAGTTGCTGTCTAAACAGCTTGAGTGAGTTCCTGCAGTTCATCTTGTTGATAGTACACACTGCCACATCAGTGGAAGAGGGAGTAAATGTTAAAGGTGTTGGAATGGGGTCCTGATTTGGATAGTGTCAAGCTACTTGGATGCTGTTGGAACTGCATGCATCCAAGCAAGTCGGGAATATTCCATCACACTCCTGACTTATGCCTTGTACGTGGTGAACAGACTGTGGGGATTTGGAAAACGTGTCACTCAATGACAGTACCTAATCTCTGATCTGCTCTTGTAGCTACAATATTTGTAGGGCTTCCCCAGTGAAGCTTCTGGTCAATCACAACTCCCAACAACTTAATGGTGGGAGAGTCAACGATACTATTACAGTTGAACGTCAAAAGAAGTAGGTTAGATTCTTTATTCTTGGAGATGGTAGTTGCCTCATGCTTGTGCTTGTGTGGGGCGTTTCCTGCTTGCCACTTATCGGTCCATGTGTGAATGTTTACCAGGTCTTTCTGTGTATGGACTTGGACACTGAATGGAACTGAGAACTGTGCCGCCATCAGCAAACAAACTGATTGCTGACCGTATAATTGAGGAAAGGTGATTGATGAAGCATCTGAAGATGATTGAACTTAGGACTCTATTCTGAAGAACCCATGCAGCAATGGTTTGGAATTGAGATGATTGACTGAGATGACTCCAATCAGTGAATTTTCTCATGATTCCCATTGACTTCAATTTTGCTGGGGGTTCTTGATGCCACACTCAGTCAAGTGGTGCCTTGAACTCAAGGGCAATCATTTGCAACTCACCTCTGGAGCTCAACTTTTTAGTCCATTTTGCACCAAGCCTGTAATGAGATCAAGAACTGAGTAGTCCTTGTAGAACCTAAATTGAATATTGTCAAACAGTTGATTGATGAATGAATAAATGACACTTGATAGCAATATTGGAAATACGCTCCATCACTTTGCTAAAGAATGGTTAAGAGTAGTCAAATGGCCAAAACAAAACTTCCTAAACTTACCAAAACAAGTGTAGCGTAGTCTGTACACTATCCTCCTTGACTGTAGGACTGGTCATGAATGACTAGTTTACTTCGTTTGGGATGTTGAATCCAACTGTAGGCACCACACTTTAGAAAAATGAAAAAGGCCTCAGCGAGGGTACAGAGGAGATTTACTTGAATGACGCAAGGAGATGAAAGCTTTAGATATGTGCAGACAGTAGAAAAGGATTTGTTTCTCAAGAAGCAGAGAAAGTTTGGGTAAATTAAATTATGAGGGAGCTTGATAACACAGATAGAGAGAAATGGTTTTCACTGGGGGGTGAATCAGTACCGAGGGGTTACACCTTTAACATAACTGGCAGAGGTACGAAATAGGATAAAAGTACATTTATGAGAATCATTTTTAATGTAGTGTGTTGTTATGATCTAGACTGTACTTGTGGCAGGAGAGCATCCAATACCTATATTTAAAAGGGATTGGACTATGTACTTAAATATAAAATTTAACAGGGCAGAAGAGGAAGAGCCAGAGGATTGGGACTAATTGAATACCTCTTGCAAAGTGCCAGTAGTAATGACTGGCCAAATGGCTTCCTTCTCTGCTACATGAATCCAAATCAGCCTGCTCAATCCTCTGGACTACTTCCATGCCCACTAATTTGCTAAGGGCAAATTAAATTCCCAAAGCTTTACTCACCCTACTGGCAGGGACTCTTGTGAATCATAGTGAAACTCAACTGAAAAGGTAAGTGATGTCATTTAGAAGAAAACATAAAACCTAAATTTTTGTTTTGAAAAGCCAAACTAAATGCAGCCAAAGTAAAACAAAAGCCTTGGGAACCAATTCCCCACACACGTTTAAGCACCTCAATCCTGAATGTCAGGTTTAGGAAGTGAACCCATTTTTTCATTAGCACTGTGATTTTATCGTGTTATAGGGCAACGTTGGGGGAAACTGTACCAGCTTTATTCCCATCTTTCTTTGACTGTTGATAAGGTTCCAGCAACAAAAGTCTCTTAAACACCCTCTGAGTAGAAAATAGTGGATAATGAGTACCTGACACACCTTCAACCCCAAACCTCCTTCCCCCTTCTTGGAAAATTTGCCCCGGAACTTACAACAAGCTAACAACTGTCTTTAACAAAACACTGCCATAAATGGCTTTAATTACTTACTTATCATCTGAAATCCTGTTAAATGATCCAATCAATAACTCATATTGGAGGGAAAATCCTCACAGAAACTGGCCAAGTGCTGATTGTGACTAGAACTGACTGTTACCCTAGCGACTTGTAGAAATGTCAACCTTGTACGTTTGTAGAAGAAGCAGCAATTTGGCAAAGACTGAAAGCATCAAGGATAATGCTTGGTGTAATTTTGACTTCACTGCTGTGACTTATCTTCTCATTATGTCGCAAAAAACATACAGGATGCTGATCTTGTTTCTGACAGTGCTGCTCAATGACCACCTACAAGAATAGCCTGACCTGACCACAGACATGGTATCAGGAGTAAGCTGGCAAGGTGGATACAGAACTGGCTTAGTCACAGGAGACAGAGAGTAGCAGTGGAAGATGCTTTTCAAAGTGGAGGGCTGTGACTAATGATGTTCCACAGGGATCAGTGCTGGGACCCCTGCTGTTTGTCGCCTATATAAATCATTTGGCAAAAAATGTGGCTGGTCTAATTAGTAAGTTTGCGGACAATACAAAGGTTGGTGGAGTTGTGGATAGTGAGGAGGATTATCAGAGGATACAGCAGGATATAGATCAGCTGGAGGCATGGGCAGAAAAATGGCAGATGGGATTTAATCCGGACAAATTTGAGGTGATGCATTTTGGAAGGACAAGTACAGGTGGAAATTATACAGTGAATGGCACAACCCTTTGGAGTATTGATATACAGATCCACAGATCACTGAAGGTGGCAGCGCAGGTAATAAAAAAGGCTTATGACATGCTTGCCTTCATTAGAAGGGACATTGAGCATACCGATAGACAAGTTTTGCTGCAGCTTTATAGAACTTTAGTTCGGCCACATTTGGAATATTGCATGCACTTTGGTCACCACACTACTAGAAGAATGTGGATGCTTTGGAGAGGGTACAGAAAGATTTGCCAGGATGTTACCTGGTATGGGGGATTTTAGCTATGAAGAAAGGTTGGATAGAATGGGTTTGTTTTCACAGGAACGCAGGCGGTTGAGGGGCAACCTAATTGAAGTTTATAAGATTGTGAATGGCATGGATAGAGTGGAAAGTATGATGCTTTTTCCCAGGGTGGAGGGGTCAATTACTAGGGGACACAGGTTCAAGTGGGATGTTTAAAAGAGATGTACGAGGCAAGTTTTTCTCGCAAAGGGTGCTCAGTGCCTGGAATGCACTGCCAGAGAAGGTGGTGGAAGCAGGGACAATAGCAGTGTTCAAGAAGCACCTGGACGAATACGTGAATAGGAAGGGAATAGAGGGATACTGATCCTGTAAGTGAAGGCAGTTTTAATATGGAAAGGCAAAACATGTCATCACAGGCTTGGAGGGCCGAAGGGCCTGTTCCTGTGCTGCATTGTTCTTTGTTCTTTGTATTCCAAATCCCAAAAATTCACCATAATTTCAAAGTAAATTCATGATCTTACAAGAGCGGTCTTAGAGCTTGGGATTTTGACAAACAATTTTGAAATGTGCCTTCTGACTATGTGACCTATTAAGACCGTCACAAAGCAACACAGTGTGGTGTGAGCACTTGGAGCATAAATTGGTGAATTATTTAAAAATATGGAGTTAACTCTTACAGTTGCTGAACATTTTAGACAAACCCAAAGCCTGGTCTAGCCCTCAATAATTTGAAGGAGTGAGGATTTGCTGCTCTATCTCATAGAATCCCTACAGTGTGGAAGCAGGCCATTTGGCCCATCAGGTCCACACCAACAGTCTGAACAGCATTCCATGCAGACCCACTTGTAACCCTGCATTTGCCATGGCTAATCTACCTTGTCGGCACATCCTTGGACACTACATGCAATTTAGCATGGCCAACAAATCTAACCTGAACATCTTTGGTCTATGGAAAGAAACCAGAGCACCCAGAGGGTACCCATGCCGACATGGGGAGAACATGCAAACTCCAAATGGACAGTTGCCCGAGGATGGAATCGAACCTGGGTCCCTAGTAGTGTGAGGAAGCAGTGCTAACCACTGAGACCACCATGCCACCCCATATGTGCTGGAAGCCAAGAGTTGATGGTCACCAAGTGACTCTCTTTGAGTGCTGGGCCTGTCCAAGTGGGGCTGGATACAGAAGGCCTAGAGATCAGTTCAAAGGGCCATCACCTGGTGAAGTTACAATACACCTGAGATGTGTGTTTAGTCTTACTTTATTCCTTGAAAATGACAACAGCACAGGATGCAGAGCATCACTGCATTTAAAAGCTAGATTAAATATAAAAACCTCAGCAAATTATGTAAATCTCAACTAGGATTGAGCTTCCTCCAAGATATCTTAGTGTGGTGTTTTAAGTTAGGAAGTGACCTTTCTAAACATGTTCTTTCCATTTATTTTCCTTCCATACGTTTTTGCTGTAACACTGCATCTCTTCATTAGAGACTCGGGCAAGTTCATTTCAATGTTACTTCAGTGAAACAACAACAGGCACAATAGATGAAATATCGTCATGCTGATATATATTATTCCCATCCTCAATCCAATGGCATAAAGCTGAATTCATAACAGCTACTAGTAAAGGACAGCGGGGACAGCTGATATCAGTCGAGGGCTGAAGTGCTCACGCCTTCTCTCTGTCTGTCTCTGATTCTCCCACATTCATATCTCTCACACTTTCAGCACAGGCTTTATGGGTCTGACCTATTGCTCCAACTCCCATAACAAACAATGTGAGCCCAATTTCTTTTCTGAAAGGCACATTTTTTTTCCACTTATATATTTCTTAATTTTTATCTTCACTCTCACGTTTTATTCCAACGTCTGCCAAAATAGTTCATAGTCACTGGATAGAACACAGTTACTTTTACATTAGAGCTTTCTGCTCCCGTTTAGTATTTGCTGCTTTGCACTTTTTCAGTGTAAAAGCCTCTTGAGGAATCAGGAGTGTAGTAGAATTGCAAATTGTTATCTAGTGGTACGAACAGAGCAAAAATCTGGACTGTTCATCTGCATTTCTACACTTCCAACATTTTCATTTGCTGTACTAAATTACTTCAAAATACTGCCACTGTAAATTATGATTAGAACTCACCACTGAAAATGATTTTTTTTTCTGGTTAATGGTAGGGAGTGTATATGTAGGGAGTTGAGTAAGTTGGTCCAGGAAATCTTCACCAGTCAATTATTGTTCATTAGTTTGTATGAACAGTCATAGAGTCATAGAGATATGCAGCACGGAAACAGACCCTTTGGTCCAACTCGTCCATGCTGTCCAGATGTCCTGTAAGTCCAGTACCATTTGCCAGCATTTGGCCCATATCCCTCTACCCCTTCCTATTGATATACTCATCCAGTTGCCTTTTAAATGTTGTAATTGTACCTGCCTCCACCACTTCCTCTGGCAGCTCATTCCGTACACACACCCTCCTCTGCATGGAAAAGTTGTTCCTCAGGTCCCTTTTATTATCTTTTCCCTCTCACCTTAAACTTATGCCCTCTAGTTTTGGACTCCCTCACCCTGGGGAGAAGACCTTGACTATTTACCCTATACCTCTCATGATTTTATAAACCTCTATAAGGTCACTCCTCAGCCTCTGACGCTTCTAGAGCCCTAGCCTCTCCAACAGCTCAAATCCTCTATCCCTGGCAATATCCTTGTAAATCTTTTCTGAACCTCTCTAGTTTCACAACATCCTTCCTATAGCAGCGGGACCAGAATTGCATGCAATACTCCAAAAGTGGCTGAACCAATGTCCTGTACACCCACAACATGACCTCCCAACTATTATACTCAATGTACTGACCAATAAAGGCAAGCATACCAAATGCCTTCTCCATTATCCTAACTACCTGCACTCCACTTTCAAGGAACTATGAACATGTACTCCAAGGTCTCTTTGTTCAGCAACATTCTCCAAGACCTTACCATTAACAGTGTGAGTCATGCTCTGATTTGCCCTACCAAAATCTCACCTCACATTTATCTAAATTAAACTCCATCTGCCATTCCTCGGCCCACTGGCCCATCTGATCAAGATTCCGCTGTAGTCTGAGGTAACATTCTTCGCTGTCCACTATACCTCCAATTTTAGTGTTATCTGCAGACTTACTAAGCATACCTCCTATGTTCACATCCAAATCATTTATATAAATGACAAAAAGCAATGGACTCAGCACTGATCCTTGTGGCACACTGCTGGTCACAGTCCATCAGTCTGAAAAGCAACACTCCACCACCACCCTCTGTCTTCTACCTTCAAGCCAGTTCTGTATCCAAATGGCTAGTTTTCCCTGTATTCCATGTGATCTAACCTTGCTAACCAGTCTACCATGAGGCATCTTGTTGAAGGACTTACTGAAGTCCATATAGATCACATCCACCATTCTGCCGTCATCAATCCTCTTTTTTACTTCTTCAAAAGATGCTTGTTACATATTGCCTACCTGAGAAAAGACCCACTTATGTTTATCTCTGTTTCTTGTTAGTCAACCAAACTTCTTTCCATGTCAATATACTATTGCTTACACCATGAGCTATTTACAGCATTAACATTTGATGTAGCTTTTTATCTAATGTCTTTTCAAAATTTAAGTACAGTACACTCACCAGCTCCTGTTTGATCACAGCATCAGTTACCCCTTGAAAGAAGTCCAGTAGATTGTGTGAACATGATTTTCCTTTCACAAAACCATGTTGACCAAGCCTAATTAAACTGAAGTTGTCCAAGTGCAATGTTTGAACTTCTTTAATAATAGCTTCTGACATTTTCCTGATGAAAGACTTAAGCTTGTAGTTTCCTGCTTTCTTTCCCCTTCTTTCTTTGAAGAAAGAAGTCACATTCACTGTCCTTCAATCTAATAAGACCGTTACGAAATTTTGGAGAATTAAAACTAATGCATCAACTACTTCATTTTTAACATCCTAGGATGAAGTCTATTTGGGTTTAGTACCTGTCAGCCCACAGCTCCAATAATTTACTCAGCACCACCTCCCTCGTGATTGTAATCTTCCTGAGTTCCTCCTTCCCTTCCATTTTTTAATTTCTTCATATTGATTCTCGTGCCTTCTATCATGAAGACCAAATATAAAATATTCAACTCATCTGCCATTTCCTTTTTTCCGTTCTTAATTCTCCAGCCTCAATTTCTATAGGACTAATGCTCACTTTGTTAACTCTTTTCTTTTTAAATTATTTAAAATAGACTACCCCATTCAAGTTTTGAAAGTTCCTGTCTAACACTGTCACAATTGGCCTTACTCCAATGAAGAACTTTAACTTTCATACAAGGCCTATCCTTTTCCATAACTATTTTAAAATTAATAGAATTGTGATCACTGGTCCCAAAGTGCTCTCCCACTAACACTTCAGTGACTTGTCCTGCTTTATTTCCCAAGAGAGGTTTGCTCCTTCTCCAGTAGGTACATCTACACATTGATAAAGAAAATTTTCCAGAACACATTTAACAAATGCCTCCCCATCCCAGCCCTTAAAAAAGAGGTACAAGTAAAAATGGTGCTTCACTGGGAGTTGTGCTTGGGGCCTTGGACAGTGAGGAGGGAGGAGGTGAAGGGGAAAGTGTTACATCTGTTCTGATTGCCATTGGTGGTGGGGAGATGGAGTGATGGAGGAGCGGACTGGGAGTTCACAGAAGGAGTGGTCCCTGCACAACGCTGACAACAGAGGGAAATGGAAGATGTGTTTGTTAGTGGCATCGTGCTGGGGGTGGAGGAAATAGCAGAGGATGATCCTCAGAATCTGGAGATTGGCAGGATGGAAGATGAGGTGGAGAGGAATCCTTACATTGTCCTGGGAGGAAGGGGAAGGTGTAAGGGATCACACATGGCTGAGGGCCCTGTCTCCCACAATTCTGGGGTGGGAGGAGATTCCTCAGTTGAGGGTAAAGGAGGTCATGGTGGAGGCTGCCAAGTGGAAGGTGGCATCATCAGAACAGATGTGATGGAGAAAGTGAGACAAATTAAAGTGGGGACGAATAAAAGTGAGAAATTGTTTAACATGAGAATGAGCCAAGTGAAGGACAGTTGTGGTGGATTGAGATTGTCCTGGCCTTTTTACAAAGAAGAGTGGAAAGTCTTCAGACCATCCTGATGGGGAATGGATGTGTACAGGGAATGTAAATCCATGGAGCCAGGAAAATGGAAATTATGGAACCAACATAGTGCATTGGAAGAATCACGAATGTCAGTGGGGAGAGTCTGTACAAGGGTGGGAACAATAGAGACAAGATAGAAAGAAATAAGTTCAGAAGGGTAGGAATAAGTTGAAATGGTAGGTTACTTTTGTGGGTTTTGGGAAGGAAGTAGAAGTGGGCTGTGCAACATTGTGGGATTATAAGGTAGGAAAATGTGGAGGGTGATCTGCTGAAGACATGAGGTCAGTGACAGTCCAGGAGACTATAGCCTGATTTTACAATGCTGGGGTTATGGTCCAGTGGAAGATAGGAGGAAGTGTCTGACACTAAGCCTTTGCTTAGAGATCAGCACGCCAGACAAAAACCACACCACCCTATTGGCAAATTTGATAACAAGGTCAGGGATGGACCTGGGAGAATAGAGTGCAGCAAGTTCAGAGGGAGACAGCTCCACATAGGAGAGGGGAGCTGAGAAATTAAGGCAGCCAATATCACATCTTCAACAGCATCTATGCTACTTAGGGAGCCCTGGAGGAGGCTAAGATGGATCATCCACATGGTATGTCTGGATGAAGATTGTTGCCAAACGCTTCAGCCTTATCTTTTGCCTTGGCATCTTGGTCTTTCTCATTATTGAGGATATTTATGAAGCCTCCTCCATGATTATTACTTGTAAATATTTTACATTTCATTCACGTCACCTTGTGATCATCATTATTTGTTGAAACTATCTGAGAGAGTTCACAGTAGGCACACAGTGAGACATTGGTTGTAAGGGAGTTAGGAACATTTCTTTTATTGTGGAAGGAACAACGCTGTGTTCTTGCATTCACTCTGTATCGAATGTTTATGGTGGTGCCCAGTGGTGTACACACCAGCCTGTGGGACATGGTTCAACTTGCTGGTTCAGATGGCCCTCCCTTGCAGGCATTGTAAAGGACGTTGTCCAAGATTACTTCCAGCACGGATAATTGAAATGTTGCTGGAGTACTCAATGCTCTGTGAGGACTCAGCCAACCAACATCCTGAGATGGATCCACATGTGAACAGAAACAACCCTGCTCCTTAGGTCCTCGTTTTCCTACCTTGGCTGAATGTTCCCACCATCCCCTACACCACCCACAATGCCTTCCCATTTCACTCCTCCATACCGTGAACCCACTCCACTCACTGCCCTCCCACCCACTCACCACTGACTCACCCTTTTCAGTTCCAAGCCTCCCTATGAGTCGCTTTTCTCCTGGTCCCCTCCCCTCCCTTGTACTGCAGAGATCAATGAGGTAAACCACAGTCCTCAGACACAACGGTTCAAAACTGAATGGTGCACGTCATCTTTAAATTAATGGAAACCTAACGCAGCGAGATTTTCATTTGCCACTGACTTTTCTTGAAAGTAGGATGCAATTAAAAAACTCTTTATGCCAATAAGTACACGTGGTTTGCAAATATATTAACAAGCATTAACCCCAGATGAGGGAAACATGAGGCCAACGTGTCAGTCAGTGTTCCAAATTACTGTCAGGAAACTGAAATTTTGCAGCCTGCCTAATTTACTCAGCCCACACATCATGTTTTCCACTCTTGTAGGCTTCATAAACACGTGCTGTTGATATTAAAGGCTTGAGGCAGGAACAGGTGATGGGCTCCTGAGGGTGACACTCTGTCTGCCAACTTGATTTGTACACTCAAAAGCACTGAATGTGTGAAATGTGAATAATTATGCGACCATATAGTGACACCACTGTTACTACTATAACAGTTTTTTTGTTGTTGTTTCTGCCTCTTTTGTTGGTTTTCTTGCTGTTTGTACTTCTAATATTGGTATTGCTGTTTCCACCGTTACTGTGGTAGTTCTTAATGTTACTGCCGGTGAAATTTACCTTACATTGTTTTAGATTACAACTTTGGCATTGAAAGTTGGTGACTGTTTCTGGAAGTGGACAAACTCTGGGCCTGATTGAGTAGCTCTATCTTTGTGGTCTGACCATTTGAGTGTACGTACTTCAGCTTTATTTTATAACTGTGTGCATTAGGCACTTTGCCAGATACAAGCCTGAAGACCTTGCCAGATTTCATTAGTTAATCTAATTTAAATATTTTAGAGATTTTTTTTGTCCTAGATATGCAGGGCGTGCTGTGGAACCAGGTGGGCAGACATTGAGGAGGACAGGAACTCTTAAAGGGTTCCTGTGTCTGCTGAATGTTTTGCTTCTGTTGGAACAAAAGTCCCTGCAAGAAGTGGGATAAACATTCCCTTCAGCAACTGTGCTCCTGATCCACCAGGAGGTCCAAAACTGCTGCGTTGGGCTAAGAGAAAACCTGCGGAAACCAACAATCATTGAGCACCGCAGAATGCTACCAGCTGACACAATTCACTCTGCCATATGGGTATGTCATGCAAAGGCAAAAGAGTTTCTCTGCTCACACGAAGAGAGTGAAAATATGGCTGGTTAAAAGTATGACATTTGGAATTGAGGGAAAGGAATACCTGAAATGTGTCTGGGAAAGCATTGCCCCCAGCTCTGACCAGCCACTATGTAGTGAAACCTCCAGCAGGAGGTGGTGATGGTGATGGAGGGTACAGAGGAGGGGAGCTTGAGCAATTGTGCATGGACTTCTAGCAGGTGGTGATGGTGAGGGAGGGCAGCTGGAGCAGTTGAAGAGATTCTTTGTGGAAAAAACAAGCTTCTCTGGGGGGGAAAGGAGGCCTCTTGGGAAGAAGGATTGGACAGGCAAAGGATTCCTCAACCAATGTACGAACATCTGGCTTCTGAGCATTCGGACCTAGGAGCGCTACCCCATACAGGGGTGTAATTTTAAAGATATACTTCCTTTACTTATGAATGGTTCTTTTATATTGTCCTGTATCGTGTTCCAACTTGCATATAAAATCAACATGCAAACAAACTCCAGAATGGAACCCATTGTTACCTGGGGATTGCCTGTATACTATTGGCTTCACTCCGTGTAAATACTGCCAATATATCCTCGATTAACTTTAATTGCCCTTCATATTTGTAATGACCTGGTGCCAGTGGAATAAAGAATCCCTACTTCATGATCTTTGGGATTAATGTGGGTTTCAAATCTCATGTTGTATATTTCTGGTATTGTCAGCAGGATTCCACAACGCAGGCATCAAGTCATGGCCTATGAGGCTTGGAGCTGTCTGGAGTGAATGTTGGAGGAATTTAAATTGGAAATGGGTGCGCTGAAGGTCTCCAGGATCATTTGATGTTCAGACATTTAGGCCAAAATCAGGGAGAGGCTCCCCAGATGTGTATTACCTTGACACCGAAAAGGAAGGAGGCAGTAGTTCTGGTTGGATTTTCCATTTGCTGATGAGTAGGAAGCTGAACAGACTTGGGAGGATCAGAAACATTTGGTGATTGAAGACTGCATTGAGCACACACAGCTGGTTATGATGTCCAGGGCCCTCACTATGAGCAAGGAGGCAGTGTTTATGGTAGAACATCTATGAGGGACAGCACGTCGAAAAATACTGGGAAGAGATTCAACTGTTCAAAGACGCCTGCAGTGGATCTTTGAGGCACTGATAAGTGTTTATGGGACAGCACTGGACTGACACAGACACAGCAGAGGTTTCATGTGTACAAGCAAGCAAGAGGGGAGGAACTGTTTTTGGGTTCATGAAGTTGATCAATCACATCGTCCTCCTGGATTATTCTTTCTCATTGACCAGAGACAGCATACTGAAAGACTGCTTGCAGAAACAGAGAGGGGTGGAAACATACAGGTGACATAGAGGAGATTTAATCGTGACAAAATTCAGTTGTCTTTCTTTGACGCGTGAGATCACATCATCCAGAGCCTGGGAATGTTTGGACTCGTAAACCAGGAAAGAATCTACTATCAGGGAGGCGACTATTGGCTGACAGTACACTGGAGTCCTTTGTTCACTTGTTCTGTGCACTAAAGGTGTATCAACCTGTACATGAGGATGTTGTTAAACTTGAAAGGGTGCAGAAGTGATTTACAAGGATGTTGCCAGGGTTAAAGGGTTTGAGATATAGGGAGAGGCTGAATAGGCTGGGGCTTTTTTCCCTGCAGCATTGGAGGCTGAGGGGTGACCTTATAGAGGTTTATAAAGTTGTGAGGGGCATGGATAGGGTGAATAGCTAAGATGAGAGGAGAAAGATTTAAAAGGGGTAACTTTTTCTTGCAAGGATGCTGCGTGTATAGAACAAGCTGCCAGAAGAAGCAGTGGAGGCAAGTACAATTCTAACATCTAAAAGTCATTTGGATGGATATATGAATAGGAAAGGTTTAGAGGGATATGGGCCAAATGCTGGCAAATGGGACCAGGTCAGGTTGGGATATCTGGTCGGCATGGACAAGTTGGGCTGAAGGGTCTGTTCCCATGTCATATGAAGCTACGACTCTATAACTGCAGGGAATTAGGCTGTTCTTTTACCTGCCTTCATCATCACTGTTCTTAAAGGCTTATGCCAGCTGTCTCCAACTGGTCAATACCAAGCCTTTCTAAAGCATCACATGTGTCAGAGCTCCCACTTGGTGTAAGTCTGGGAGCCATACATATCATTTTGGGAGAAAATATTTACCTTAGCTCAAGGATGCCCATAGGTGTCCTTAAACCTGCCACTTTATGGACAGTAGACTGACTACAGGAAATATCTTTCACCTCATTTCAAAGATGGACATTGGCAAGTTGGAGGAGATCCACAGGCAGGTTGTTGCTATTGATGACTACTGTTGAAATTGCCAGTATTGTACTTTAAAGTGATTTCTCCGGAGTCGGATAGTGCTGTGGAATCCTGGAGTGATCCCTATGTTATGAATCCAGGAGGTGCATCCAGCGTGAAGTGGTCTGCTCCCATTCTGGAAAATGACACAGGGAGGACCTGCTGAGGGATAGCAACAAGTGCCACTAATCATACAACTCCTGGAGACTTGACCGATCTAGACCTCGATCCCTTGGAAGCTGCAAATAAGAAGTTGAGAAGGTCTTCCTTGAGCAAATGCTGAATATCACACTAACCTCTTCCATTTGCCCAGATCAAGGATGCAAGAAAAGGATCCTGCCACTAATGTGAACTCAAATATTCCAGCCAGCATGATACAATTGAACCCGCTAATTTTGCAACTGCATAGTTATGATGTGCAATGTGGAGCAGGTGGAGATGGTGAGGGAGGGCACTGAGCAGAAGACCTCAAGCAGTTGTGCTGGGACCTCCAGCAGCAGGTGGCAATAGTGAGGGAGTACAGCTAGAGCAATAAGGATGTATGTAGACAACTCCCAATGAAGTCTTGCAAGTCTTATTATCTGTCAATGCTAGTGTTATGATTCCAGTTGATGTTATTACCAGACAAGTCATATCCCAGAATGAAATCTGGCTTGACAAATCATTTCTAAACATTTTATTTAACATGGAGTTCTTGTCTGAAACATAAACACACAAGGCTGCAGATTTAATTTTAACAATAAAACAGAAGTTTATTACACAAAATAAATAAATACAAAATAAACCAATCCAAGCTATCTAAATATAATAACATACCATGAAATAAAATCCCATTTACTGTACATACCATCACTTTACAGTTAATCAAAAGCCAAAGATCTTTTTTTTCTTCCCTGTCCAATCTGTAGGTTCGACTTGATTGTTTCTTCTCTGGTTATATACCATGATCTGTGGCTCATATTCCCTTGACTACTCATACAACTAAAATCTTAGACTTTCTCAGTGTTTTTTTAATAATCAATGCAAGCTTATACCCAAAACTCCCGGCCTGGAAGTTTGACAAACTAAACACTTTCATGAGGTAATCTATTCCCATAACTGTTCAGAACAAACATAGTATTGAATTCCTTTTCTAAAAGAAAATATTCTTGCATCTGAGTCTAGTCAAGGTCTCCATCAAGGTGAACCCAAAAGCTTTTGATCTAAATTTAAACAATATTTGTTCATCCTACATTCTGCTAAAGCTAATGCTTTAACTGTTCTCTTTCCTGTTGCAAACCATCAACGTATAAGCAAATATCCATTAACACTCTGGAAGGATTTGAAATCATCTGCTCTCTGACACATACTGGTCTTAAAGTCATGGTTCCGGAAAGTAATCTGACCTAGTTATATTTTTTAAATCCCTTAACAAAAACAAACCACAATCCAAATGTAGTTTAAAACCCAAACTCTGAAAAAAAAATGGTAGTAATATAAGTCACACACATTTCGTCACAGTATCCAGAAAGTTTCTGTTGTGTTGCCTGCTAATCCTTACTCAAATTCCCTCATCCAAATAGTGCAACTGAGTTCCTTGTCAATATTATTATTTCTCCTGATCCAATTTCTTAGTCCTTCCTTAGCACCATGAACCCTGGAACATTTAGCTTCCAGTCATCCTCAGTATACTGCCAGGTCTCAGCTATAGCCAATATGTCATACACTTAAAAACATAAATAGGAGCAGGGATTTTTACTGCTGTAAAAAATAGTCTTTTTGTAAATGTTGACCTTTGGCCTTAGAAACTGTAGTTTTCAATTAGCTATACCTTTTCATATATCTATACATCAGTTTTTCAGAAATCAAGCATCAGATTATGTTGTGGTTATTAATTACTTGCTGCTAATTACTGCTGTTCATTAATTTACAAGTGCACACGGGAACTTTTAGATTTTCCCTCCGCCAACTTTAATGGCAATCTCTAGAACAAACATCAAGATTATTGTGTTCCAAATTGTAGTGATTGTAACAAGGTCAGCCAGGTGGACCTCACAGAATATGAGTTCGCTGATTGAGCCAGAATAACAGCCCAGTCAGGGACTGGGTATAAACAGGAGTGTCAGACATCCTGTTCATTCTAAGAGCTGGCTGTGAGGGAGCTGGATCAGTGTTGAAGACTCTCCATGTGTAGATAAAGGGTGATTTGTTGATGGGATACTGGCCTGTGCAGTTATCTCCCTGGCGACCAGAGAAAAGCATGCTCCTGGAGAAATTTGCTTGCAATTGTCGACTTTGAGTTGGGGTAAGCATTTCTGGCACCGAGCTGCTATTTGGAAAGCTTGACTCATTTGATCCTACCATCAAAGACTGGGTCCAGAATATAGAAAGAATGTGTTGTTTTTTTCCAGGCAAATGAAAAGCAACAAGTAATTTTCCTGACAGCTTGCGGATCTGCAGCTTTTTCGATTATTAGGACCCTAACTTTCTCTGAGGCACCAGATACTAAAACCTTTCAAGAGTTGATGGATTTAGTGAGGGAATATTATGACTCCAAGCCTCGTATAATTCTGAGAGGCCATCGGTTTTACTCGGCAATTCGAGAAACAGGGGAATCGGTATCGGGATTTTTGATGAGTGTAAAACAACTGGCAAAGGCAAGTGACTTTGGTCAACTCTTAATGAGATGCCGAGAGACCGTTTGGTGTGCGCGATTAATGATGTAACCATGTAAAAGTACCCTACTAGCTGAAGCCCAACTGGGCTTCAAACAGGCACTGCAACTAGCTTTATCATTGGAAAAGGCGGGAAGTGGAGCATATGACTTACAGAGCATGCAATGGAAGTGGACACCCTCATCAGTTCGACTGAGCTTGGGGAACACTATGTAACTGAAGGCAATCACATAGCCTCACTCAGAACATATCCTCTACAGAGGGACTCTAGGTCAGCCCATAGCAAAACCTCGCAACAAAGCCAAGCCTCAGCCAGTTAAAATTTTCTTCAGGATCCCAACCGGCAAGCCATTGAAGTTGCTGTCGATATGCGGACATGACCTTAATTGAGTAAGAGAACTCACAGCCCGGTATCCAGGAAAGTGTACACCCTGAAAAATCCACCTATATCTGGGTTAGAACAGTTAAATTGCTTAGCAATATCCAAATCAGACGCAATCAAAATAAACATCTGGTTAAATGGTCACCCGGTTCTAATGGAGGTTGATACTGGCGTGGCCGTTTCAGCGATTACAGAATCAGTCTTTAACTAAATTCGGTCTGGACTCCAATCCTTAGAATTAGAATTAGGTTTATTGTCACATGTACTCAAGTACAGAAGTTCAGGAGTACAGTGAAAAGTTTACAATGTTGCTCCACATGGTGCCATCTTAGGTACAGAGTACTTAGGTACAGATCTTAGGTACAAAATAGAGAAGTAAAAAGAAAAAGGAAGTTACATTACGTCACAGTTGTTCATAGTACACATTAAAAGAAAGAACTAAAGTTGAAAAGATAAACATTACATTTTTTCTATAAAGGGCCTGCAGTAGACCAATGCAGGGGGCTTCCACACGTGCTCCGACCAGGCTCGCAAGCCGCTGACCACCCCCGCCGGTCCCCAGTCCAACAACTGTCCCTCCTCTGGGCAAGCTGGCCATTCCTGCTCTGCTCTGGCCTCCAGCTCGCTCTGCTCTGGCCCTCAGCAGCACTGTCGATGTCACCGCTGCTCCAAGGTAGGTTTTTTTTTCCAAGAAAACACCAAAAAAAGCTTTAAAAAAAGAGAGAAGAACGAGAAAAGAAGAAAAATGGGTGGAATGCACGAGCCCCAAATGAGGAGATGGGACGTTACCTACTCCACCGTCGCCATCTTGGCAGGCATAATCCTTATGTTTGTGTAAGACCTTGGCTCGACTGAAACCTATACCAGGGAACCTTAAGGGTACAATTCTGGCCTGTTATTGACAAGCAGCTGGTTCAGTTACCACCGATTGTAGTACACAGCTTGGGCCCAACCTTGATGGGGTGATATCGGTTGAGAAAGATTCACCTAGATTGGCTCAACATTTCTCAATTAGAAAATGGTTGCCTGAGTGAAGTCCTAATTAAATACCCGGAAGGTTTTCAGGAAGGTCTAGGGGCTATTACAGAGGCCAAGGCCACCTTGCATGTTGAACAAGAAGTAATTCCACAATTCTGCAAGGCCCACCCAGTACCATTTGCCTTATAGGAAAAAGCAGAGGCAGAAATCAGGAAGCTGGAAAGTGAAGGAATCATCAAACCAGTACAGTTTGTGGAATAAACAGCACCGGTCATGCCAATTGTGAAGCCTGACAGGTCAGTTCGCTTTTGTGGGGATTTTAAACAAACGCTAAACCACTTTTTGCAGCTGAATAAATACCTAATCCCTCACATAGAGGATTTATACACAAAGCTGGCAGAGGGGCTGTCCTTCATGAAAGCTGGACATGAGTCATGTGGACTTACAATTGTGGTTTAAGGATTCCCAGAAGTGTACTGCAATTAATACCCATAAGGGTATGTACCAATATACAAGACCGCCATTTGGGATATCGTCAGCCTGTGCATTTTTCAGTGGATGATGCAGAACATTTTATAAGGTCGCCATTTATCTAGATGATGTGCTAATAACTGGGAAGGAACACTTAGAGAAGTTGGATGTAGTCCTTAGACAGGTGTATGTACAGGCACCCCAAGTGACATATTTGGTCTACAGGAATCAACAAGACTGGGATACATCAGTAGCAAGATAAAATGAGGGTGATCAAAGGTGCCCTGGCTTCCACATCTGTACCCAAGCTTAGGTCTTTCCTTGGGCTAGAGAATTACCACAGAAAGTTCATACATTACCTGGCCTTCATCCTGGCACCTTTGTATCAACTCTTAAAGGGTCAGCCCTGGAAATGCTCACATAGCCAAGTCATAGCTTTCAGGTAGGTGAAGAAACAAATATCATCCTCTAATGTGTTGGTGCACTATGATCCCAAATGAGATCTGGTATTCACATATGATACCTCCCCATACGGTATTGGGGTAGTATTAGCTCAAGGTGGTCCAATGGAGAGGAACGCCCAATAGCATATGCATCCAGGACTTTGGCTAATGAAGAACGTAAACATGCCCAGAATAGAGCAGGAATGCTTGGTGGTCATATTTGGAGTCAAGAAGTTCCACCAATACCTTTACAGACATAAATTTGTAATAATAACAGACCACAAATCCCTGCTAGGTCTATTTAAAGAGGACAAAACAGTGTCACCCATATCTTCAGGCTGAATTCAGCAGTGGGCTGTAATACTAAATGCTTATGAATACAAGTTGGAACACCTTCTGGGAGGCCAAGTAGCAAATGCGGATCTACTGAGCCACCTCCCACTGGCAGTTACACCACCGGTGCTACTGCCACTGGAAGAGTCTGTAATGGTTTTAATTTTCTGGACACGCGTCCAGTCACAGCTGACAATATCAGACTCTGGAAGTAGAAAGATCCAGCCCTGGCAAAACTGAAACAGCTGCTGGTTTTGGGGGAAACCAAAGGGTCATCACTACCAGAATTGAAACTTTTTTGGACCCGGAGAGATGAGATTACAGTCGAAGACGGCATATTATTGTGGGGAGCAACAGTGATTGTCCCAAGTAAAGGTCACCATCAAATACTGGCTGAACTCCATCAGGGTTACCCTGGGGTTTCCAAAACAAAGATGTTGGTGAGAAGTTATATCTGGTGTCCAGGATTAGATGCAGACATAGCTGTGTTGGTAGAGCAGTGTCTAGATGCCAACAAGGACAAAAAGTACCACCAGCAACTCCCCCACTTTCATGGGAATGGCCTTGTAAACCCTGGACTCAGTTACATGTCGACTGTGTAGGTCCTTTCATGGACTCAATGTTCTTAGTAATTGTGGACACCCACTCAACATGCACAGAGTTCATTCATCAAATACAAGGATGACATTAGAAAAACTGCACGTATCTTTTGTGATACACGGACTCCCAGAACTGTTGGCCACAGATTACGGGCCATCGTTTATCAACAGGGAATTTGAGTCTTTCCCAAAGTTGAACGGTATTCAACATGTAAGGACAGCTCTGTACCATCCATCATCCAATGGTTTGGCAGAAACCGCAGTCCAAGCTTCTATGGCAGGCTTAAAGAAACAGCCTACACCTTCATTAGATACCAAACTGTCCCAGTTCCTATTTGGTTATACGACTACTCCTTATGGAACTACAGGGACAGCTCCAGCAGAGTTGATAATGAGGAGAAGACTCCACACCAAGTTACTTCTGATCGTCCCAAACCTTGGTTGTGGAGGGGGGGTGGAGGGATGCGTGGTTAGTGGTGAGATGGCATCACAGGAACACTGCAGGGGACAAAGTTTGGTGTTGGTACCATTGAAATGGCCCTGCATGGCAAAGGGGCATGGTCGAAACAAGGGCAGGTCCACTGATATATAAAGTTTGGGTACATGTGACGATCCTGAACAAATATGTGGACCATATGAAAGCTGCAAACTCGCAAACAGTGCGGAAGCAAAATGTGCCTCAACAGCTTTTCCAACTATTCCAGAACCCATGGGTTCTCCTTCTCCATCAAGCATTGAAGTTACCTCAGAATCTGAGACAGACACGGCGGATTTCACTGTCTCAAGGCCTTTTGCTGCCTGAAGAAAAGAATTAATTTCTTCCAAGATTCTCCAGGCGCAAGAGGCGATCTGCTGTGTGTTACCAGATGCCCATATCAGAGGTAGAGTTGGAGGAACCTGATCTGGTGCTAGAACGCTCAGGAGGAGCTACAAAAGAAAGAACCAGCCTATATTCTCAGACTCAGGGGAGGTATGTAGTGATTGTAATGAGGTCAACCAAGTGGAGCACAAAGACCTTGAGTTCCCTGATTGGGGCTGTCAATCTGGTCTGATCAGGGATCCCTGGCTAATAGATCAGAACAGGAGTGTCAGACATCCTGTTCACTCTGAGAGCTGGCTCCGAAGGAGCTGGAGCAGTGTCTCAAGGATGCCCCACGTGTAAATAAAGGCTGACTTGGTGATGGGATACTGACCTCTGTAGAGTTATTCCAACATGATCCCTCAGAGAAAGGATAACAAGTATGCAACTCAATTTAAAATCAAATTATTTGTAGCATTCACTGAGAAGACTGATAATTGTGCAGCAGTAAGACAGCTTTAATGTTTATGAGTAAATAATTAGAGACTAAAGAAAGATTACCAATTAAGTAGTGAAGATGTTCATGAATAAATGTATCAACAGAGGATGATTAAATCAATGGTCTTAGCTACATAAATAAAGAAATGATCATATAAATATCTATTGATCCATTCAATTCTACATTCTCAGAGTAGGGAAGAAGGTATTTCATAATTAAAGGTCAGTGCCAGTGGTACACGTGACTAACAAAAAGGCACAATTTAGTACCTCATCAGAAAACAAACTTTTACTGCATCTGTCACTTGCTACCTGCATTCAACACTGAAATCATCAAATTCCATTTGTTTTGTCACATGACATTGAGAGAAGGATGTGTATTGATTGGATTACAGTGGAAATATGGATGAATTTCAACATTCAACAAACAAGACTCGGTGGAAAACAAACCCTGTAAAGACAACTGGCAAATGGCGCGAAAATAAAACCAATGGCGCTATTCAAGCGCAAAATCTCACCACAGAGGAGTTTCACAAAGGGGTTACCGTACATGTTCACCCGCACGGATGAAAGCAATTGCAAGAAACGGGTTGAACAAGTGCGGAATTTGAGACCAAAGACTACGTTTTTGTTGAGAGAAAGTTGTTCATCTGGGGTCTATTCAAAATTTCACCTTGTTGAACTCACCCAACACCGATATCGCCTTTATTTCTGGTAACCTCCTCATTATTACTCTGTCTGACAGTAAGGACAATAATCACCTATGGAATGAGTCACTGGGACTACCAATGCTGGTAAAGATCATTCTTAAAATAAAATTAGGAAGATCTGTGTGAGGATGTTATTTGGGTGAATTGTTCATTGATTCGGATAATAATCAGAACAATTTTGAAGGCATTCAACGTGAAATGTGACACTTAATTCATTGTGGTATAAATTTATACTGTACATTTCGATGGCTAATTGATATTAGTTATTTAAGTGCTTCCTTTACTTTTTTCCATTGCAATAGTTGCTTTTTTTCGGGCCCAAATCAAACTACTTCACTCCTTCACGGACATTACTCATGTGAAAGCTGGTCCCTTGACTTTTGGCCGCAGGTATATCTCATTGTTAAAAGTTATCCGGTCATTTCAGCAACATTCTCGCTTCTTAACTTGCTTCCACGCTATGAGACAGCGCACACTTACTTTATGCAGTTTGTTACGCCTCCCACTGGCCAGCTATGGTAAGTGCGGCTTCACACCACCACACTCTGGACAGTTCTGGTAATTACGGTTTGTCAGCGCTCCACCAGCCAGTTCTGCTGAGTGCAACTTCACTGATAACACACAAACAGCACGCAAACACCTCCTCCGATCTGCTTCCCCAGTCACTGACCATTGCCAAATTCGCCCCTTGCTGTGCGTTCACAGTGATACACCCCCAATCCCCCACATTCCTCTCTCTGGTCTTGAACTGAGTGTCATGGCCATTATGTTCGGACGAGAGGCAAGGTGTAAGGCGGGGTTCATCATCAGCGCTGCAGAGCAACATTTCAAAATTGACAGATAACGCGGTTCTGTGGCACACTTCAGGAGGACACAGACAAGCTGGTGGAGTGATAGAGGGTGTGGGAACGTGTCAAGTGAAGTTTAATGCAGAGAAATGTGAAGGGCTACATTTTAGCAGGAAGGATGAGGAGAAGTTTTAGAAAATAAAAGATACAGTTCTGAAGGGGGCCCAAGAGTGGAGGAACCAAGGTATATGTGCGCAAGTCATTGAATGAGGCAGGGCAGGTGGAAAAAGTGTTTAGCAAGGCACATGGGACCCAGAGGTTTATTAATAGAGGCATAGAATCTTTGGCAGGACTACTCCCCTAAGACTTTGAGACATGGATGCCTGTTCACTGCAAATGCCATGTGTGTTTCCCACATAAACTGCCAGCACGTGGTGCTGCTTTGAGATTGAGGTAGCACACTGCTATACGGCATGATATCCACTCCCTTGCCTGAGGACTGTACAGCAGCAATACAAGCTGCCTGATGCTGTGACACCGCTAATGGGCAAAGCAAGGCAGGGATGCTGTGAGGTGCACCCACAATGCAGGTCTGTACTTCCTGAGCATCCTGCAAGTTGGTGGGTGAGGTGTCATCAGGAACCTGAAGGTTTGGCAGATATCAGATGCCAATGTCTGTGGACAAGGGGTGTGCGCGTGCGAGGCTGGTGTCTGTGAAGTGTGTCCTGAAATACTGTTGCATGGTGACCAGAATGGAGGCTCTTCATAGCCAGTGGTGAGTTTAAGTCACCAATCTGATCTCCATGTCAAGAATTCTTGTCTACGTTGCTTGTGGTGGGTGGTAAGATAGGATGCTACCTATTAATGAAGTGAAATTAATAGTTAATAAGTTTACGAGCAAGCAGTGGTCACCTTTTTAGGCTACTCACTGCTGCAGCGAGTTGTTCCCAAATTTGTGATAGGCCTTGCTGGACTCCTCACGTGATTCTGCCACTTTTCTCACCGTAAGCCATGTCATTCAGGCTTCTATAAGATTTCTCACATTTTAAAACCTGGGATTTTAAAAAAGAAATTGGTACTATGAGTTCATGACCCATAACAGGTAACAATATTTCTAAGCTGCATGAAAATATGGAAATGGGAATTATCAATGGTGTTCATTTCAATTTAAGATTGTATACTCAGAAGTGGGGTTTAAAAAAAATCCAAATCATTTTTGACGTTAAGCATGTTTGTGCTGACATATTTTAATTCAAAATATACAGTGAAACAGTGAAAGATACTGAAGAGTTTGTTTCACAAAAGATAAAGGCTTTAGTCTTGAAGCCTTAAAGATAAATTTGCCAGTCTGTTGGATAGAAATTCAATTTGAACCTTATAAAATATTTTTCTTTAATCAAACTGAAGTTTTAAAAAGCTTTTTATACTTAATATGGTTAAAATTAAAAGTTCGTCATCTCTCTGACCATAAATCCATGAAATGTACGAGCAAAGTAGGCCATTCAGCCTATCGAGTTTACTATGACATTCAATGAGATCATGGCTGATCTAAAATCCTCACCTCCAATTTCCTGCCTTTTCTCTATAACCCTTGATTCTTTTACTGATTAAAAATTTATTTGAGTATTGAATATACTTAATGACCCAGTCTCTATAGCCCTCTGTAGTAAAGAATTCCATAGATTCACTACCCTTAGACAGAAATAATTCCTTCTCATCTCTTTCTTTAATGAGCAACATCCTACTTTGAAATTATTCCTTCTGGATCTAGACTCTCCCACAAAGGGAAACAATCTGTCCGCACCTACCCTGTCAAGCTACCTAAGAATCTTATATGTTTCAATAATGTCTCCTCTTATTCATTTTCAACTCCAACGAATACAAGTCCAACTTACTCAACCTCTCCTCATTAAAACAAAATCCTCCTTGGCTGGGATCAAAATTGACAGATAACGCAGTTCTGTGGCACACTTCAGGGGGACATAGACAAGGTGGTGGAATGATAGAGGGTGTGGGAATGTGTCAAATGAAGTTTAATGCAGAAAAATGTGTGTGGCTACATGTTAGCAGGAAGAATGAGGAGAAGTGATAGAAAATAAAACATACAGTTCTGAAGGGGGCCCAAGAGTGGAGGAACCAAGGTATATATGCACAAGTCATTGAATGAGGCAGGGCACGTGGCAAAAGTGTTTAGCAAGGCACGTGGGACCCAGAGGTCTATTAGTAGAGGCATAGGATCTTTGGCAGGACTACTCCCCTAAGACTTTGAGACATGGATGCCTGTGCATTGCAAATGGCATTTGTGTTTGCCACATAAGCTAATGAACCTTCTCCAGACTGCCTCCAATGCTAGTATTTTTTTCTTAGATAAGGGAACTAAAACTGTTCAGTTTTCCATCTGTAGTCTAACCAGTGCCTTGTGTAGTTTTAGCAAGATTTTTCTATTTTTGTACTCCGTTCCATTTGCCTTACCTATTACCTGCTGAACACGGATGCAAGCTTTTTGTGATTCGTGCACCAGGATCCACAAATCCCTCTGTGCTGTAACTTTCTGCAGTCTTTCTCCATTCAAACAATATTCAAAACGCTATTCTTCCTCAAAGTGCACAATTTTCCACCTTATATTCCATCTGCCAATGTTTCGTCCACTCACTTAACCTTTCTATATCCCTCTGTACAATCTTTGTGTCATTCTCACTTCTTGACTTTCCTTTTGTTTTTGTGTCATCCACAAACCTGGTGACAGTACATTCACTTCCCTCATCCAACTTATTAATATCTATTGTAAATAATAGTGGCCCCAGCACTGATTTCTGTGGCACTCCTCTAGTTACAAGTTGCCATCCTGAAAAGGTCTCCTTTATCCCCACTCTCTGTATTCTGTTAGCTAGCCAATCCTCTGTCCATGTTCTGAGGAAGGGTCATCAGACCTGAAATGTTAACTGACTTTTCCTTCACAGATGCTGCCAACCTGCTGAGCTTTTCTAGCAACTTCTGTTTTGTTCCTGATTTACACTATTCGCAGTTCTTCCGGCCTCTATCCATGTTCATGTACTACCGCGGACTCTTATCTTGTTAAGTCCCTTTATGTGTCGAACCTTATTGAACACCTTTTGGAAATCCAAATATATTCCCCTTTATTTATCTCATCTATCCTGCTTGTTACCTCCTCAAAGAAACTAATAAACTTGTCAGATACGAGTTCCCATTCATGAAGCCATTGCTGACTCTGCTTGATTATAATTTTTATGTCTAAATGCTCCACTATTACAACCTTTATGATGGACTCTAACATTTTCCAAATGTTGTTAACTAATCTATTGTCTCCTTTTCTTTTTGAATAAGTGGAAGCTTTTCAAGTCTCTGGGACTTTTCCAAAATCTAAGGGTTCATACAAGATTGCTATGAGTGCTTTTGATATCTCTACTGCTGCTTTAAAATCACAGGCTTCAACCCATTAGCCTCATTAATTTCTCTCGTATTTTTCCCTAGTGATAGTTATTGTATTTATTTACACTCTCTTCCGTCCCCCCACCTCTTTAACCCTTTGATTATTTTGCATTTCCAGCATGTTATTAGTGTCCTTGTCCATGAAGACTTATGCACAGTATTTATTCAATTGCTCTGCATTTTCCTAGTTCCTCATTATAATTTCCCCAGCCTTGTTTTCTAAGGGATATATGTTTACATAGGGCAATGACCTAATGGTATTATTGCTAGATAATTAATCCAGAGACCCAGATAATATTCAAATAATAATCTGGATTAAAAGTTTAATAATGATCATGAAACCATTGCTGATTATCAGGAAGAAAAATATCTGGGTTCACCTACCTAGTCTGCATGTGACTCCAGACCCACAGAAGTGACCAGGGATCTGGGTTTGATTCCAGTTTTGGGCGACTGTCTGTGTGGAGTTTGCACATTCTCCCTGTGTCTGTGTGCCTTCAGGTGGTCTGGGTTCCTCCCACAGTCCAAAGATGTGCAGGTTAGGCGGACTGGATGTGGTAAACTGCCCATTGTGTTCTGGTATGTGTAAGTCAGGTGGATTAGCCATGGGATGTGCAGGGTTACAGGGGTATTGTGGGTCTGGGTAGGATGTTCTTTGGAGAGTCAGTGTGGACTCGATGGACTATATGGCCTGCTTTCACACTGTGGAGATTCTATGTGATTGACTCTTAACTGCCCTCTGGGCAATTAGGGATGGGCAATAAATGCTGGTCCATTCACTGACACCCACATCCCATGAATGAATGAAAAAAGCTCTTCCTTTTTATATATTTAAAGAAGCTCTTACTGTCCGTTTTCACGTTTGAGGTTAAGCCGCAACATCAAAGATTGAAAAATCGGTTTGAGAAAATGCTAAAAGGTTTGTGAACAATTGGATTTTAATCTAAAATGCTGCTTGCCGATGAAAGTGTTTTCCTTTTAAGTTGGTAATACCTCTAATGCTTTCAGGATTTGTTTTTTGCAAGTTTAGAAAAGCACCAGACTTCTACAGAACCAGTTTAAACTGGAGTTTGGTCATGTTTAATTTGGAAAGGGCTTTTCTTATGAAATACATGAAGTGGCACAGTTGTGTGGATATGGAAATGTTTGGACCACTTGACTCATAAAATAATCACAGATGTCAACCCTTTACACCGACAGCTTTTTTAAAAAGTTCATTACACAATATTTGCATTGTTCAACATTAATGTCTTGAATATTATTAAAAACAAAGTTTCTAAGTTGTCAGGTTTTATTGGACAAGTTAACCCTTGGGAGAACCATAATAAATTTCTCGTTCTTTTTCTTTAAGCAGGTAATGGTGGTTTCTAGATCTGTGTGAATACTAATTGCAAGAGATTCAGCAGCTTTACAAATTGAAGAACATATCTGCATTCACCAGAAGTCCCTGTATGTTGATTAATTGAACTAAAGCCTTTGTCTTTTCAAAACTTGACTTTAATACATTTATTACATTCTCAGGCTAAATACTGAAGAAGGGGAGAGATGGAAGTTACCTCTAAATTTGCAGTGAAAACTTTTGTCTCTGATGTAAAAATGTGCTGTAAAACCAACAGTCCTGGACATCATTATTTCTGAAATTAGAATTGAACAAGTAAGTTGGTATCACTCGTTATTTTATCAAAGTGCACTGTTGGAAAGGATCCTAGATGAGTATCAAGAGGGATAGCTTCTTCTGTGGGACTGGAAGATGGAATTAAAATTGAACATTGACAAGTCCAGTCTGCTATTTGAATTTGAGGAATGTTGAATGATAAAATATCAGACATAATCTAACTTACTGGGAAAAGAACAATCAAAATGTGCTAATAACTGGGAGCACATGGGAATTTAAAAAATTGTTAAAAATGTTATGAGAAATTTCCAGAAATACTATGAGAATATAACATTGGACAGTCAGTTTCTTCCAGGGTTCATGAATCACATAGATTGGGAACTAATGGGAAGCACCCACTTAGGATATAAAATTGACACCAAAAAAAATCACACCACCCAATGGACATTGGAAAAATCAAGAGTATAATCCAATAGAATATATCAATTTGGACTCAATGGTTATTCTCGTCTTCTCTTGGTGACATTTGTATTTTCCCCTATAAGCCTTTTTAAGAGAACTGCTTTGATTGCCTATTTATTTTTTGAGATATTTTTTCAGAACTATGCAGGAGAGTTTTGTTTTATTCACTTGTGGGATGTGAGCATCGCTCGCTGGGCCAGCATTCATTGACTGTCTCTTGTTGCCCTGGAGTAGGTGGTGGTGAGCTGCTTTCTTGAACCACTACAGTCCATGTGCTGTAAATAAACCCAGCAATGCCATTAGGGGGGGAATTCCAGGATTTTGACCCAGAGACAGGGAAGGAATGGGGATATAAAACCAAGAATAGCTTGTATCAGATGCCATGTGTGGCATGATATTGAGATATTGGTATGAACTGACAGATGTGATTTGCTACGTGTACAGGAAGAAACATGCAGAAATAGGGGCAGCAGGGTGGCACTGCTCCCTTATTGCGCCAGGGAACCAGGTTCGATCCCAGCCTTGGGTGACTGTTGTTACAGAGGACTGGTCGATAATTAAAACGGAAACACCCAGAGAGGCTCGCCTTGGCCTTGTAATCTGTTAAAGGAAATGTGAAAAGTGGTATAACCTGTCTCTGACCCCACCCCAATCAGTTACAAAGGAGCAGTTAAATGAAATGAACTCCCGACAGTCACTCTATAATTAACAAGTAACAATTTATTTCACTAACTCTAACGGTGAACAAATTAACAGCACTACTAACAAAGCAAACAATTCCCCCTTAACTACTAACTATTCCCAAATAAAACAAAATTCTAATGGTATGCTGTTCTAATAGGTATGAGTCCCACTTATATCAACCAAATTAATAAAGAAACTTAATCTGGTTCTCCACCAAGAAGGCCATCAACAAACACATAGAACCAGACCCTATAGATCCTATAAACCCTATAACCCTATAAACCCTATAACCCTATAAATGGGGCGGCACGGTGGCACAGTGGTTAGCACTGCTGCCTCACAGCGCTAGGGACCCGGGTTCGATTCCAGCCTCAGGCGACTGTCTGTGTGGAGTTTGCACATTCTCCCCGTGTCTGCATGGGTTTCCTCTGGGTGCTCCGGTTTCCTCCCACAGTCCAAAGATTTGCAGGCTGGGTGGATTGGCCATGCTAAATTGCCCGTAGTGTTCAGGGATGTGTAGATTAGGTGGGTTATAGGGGGATGGGTCTGGGTTGGATGCTCTGAGGTTCGGTGTGGACTTGTTGGACCAAAGGGCCTGTTTCCACACTGTAGGGATTCTATGATTCTATATACCACTGCAAAGGAAAATCGGAAATGAGGTAATCAAATCTAATGGACCCCAGAGTTTAAATACCAGGCGGGAAAACACAACAGCACTTCATTGGAGGCTGTACTGATGATGTTACCCAGTAGGGTAATGAAATGTCTGCAAACTAGCGAACCAATCACAACCCAAGCTACAAATCTACTCAAGAACCTTAATCCCTTGAAGTTATTGTCAGAATAAGTCTTACAGATTGTTCTTTGCCTTTTCTGCTGACCTTCAATCAGGAATGCCTTCCTCCATCGAATTGTTGTGTCAGGTATATTAACTAAGCGTGCTGTAGTACCTTTATTTAGATGATGTTTACTCTAAGAGCTTAGAGATTTCTGTGAGAGCTAGTGATTGTCTGTATCTTTGCAGTTGATGCCTGTTGAGAGCTGTTCTCTTAAGAGATGGCAGTTTGCTCTCATAGATTTTCAATTGCCCTCTTCTTTTATACCCTTGATAACCTATTAATTTCTTACAATAGGATTGGTCCGAGGTGGTCAAAACCATCAGATTTAAATTTAATCGGGTTTTGATTTCTACGGCCTAGTTTAAATTAGTTGGCTAAATTCAAAAACTTGTTGTCTTGGTAAATATCCTGCTTTGCCTGTTAACAGTATAGCCTTTTGATACAATGTTTCAATTTCAAGAACTCTCTGTGCATCTGCTGCTGCCTGCAGACATCTTTTAAAATCTCCAACCCTAGAAAAAACACATAATCTTTTAAAGGGACCATGCACTCTCCCCGCCCTATCATTTTACAAACAAATTTTAATGTCCTACCTTCCAATCCACAAGTACTATACCCAACTTCGCAACACTGCCTGTGCGCTGTTTGCACGTTCTCCCTGTGTCTGCGTGGGTTTCCTCCAGGTGCACCGGTTGCCTCCCACAGTATGCCCATTGTGCCAGAGATGTGCAGGTTAAATGGGTTAGCCATGGGAAATGCAGGGCTACAGGGATAGGGTAGGGGTTGGGTCTGGGTGGGAGAGTTGGTGTGGACTCAGCAGGCTGAATGGCATGCTTCCACACTATAGGGATTCTATGATTCTGTAATGCATCATGTATGTGCACTAAAATGCAAGTCTCAGATATGCTTAGCTACTTGACAACGGCAAGGCATAAAATGATTAACATGACCAGTACAGTAAATCAAAACTTTAAGTTATCAAGGTATTGGCACAGATCCATTGAAAAGTGAATTTAAAATCATCAGGTTAGAATTGAACAGACGAACATTTGACAGATCGAGTAATATTAACTTAAAGTGTGGTATCAAATTTGGAGTAATGTGTACAACTATCATGATGACAGGCTTGCAGCAGAGAAAGACAGACATTTTAACACATTCACTTCTACTTAAATAAACAATTAAGAAAAGTGGCAAAGGAACATTAGCATGAGGATTGCCTTGACGAAACTGTTTATAAAATGCAGGTGAGCAACCTGTGTAACTTTGAAAATGAACTTGCCTTTTAAATGTTCACATAGGACATGCCAGCTCATTCTGAAAGCTTCGCAGTAGCAATTTCCTGACCAATAACATTCCATGGAGAGAAGACCAGAGATAAACTGGTAAAAGCCCAGTACAACTTAACATTGTGAAACTACATCAACAGACTATACGGATTTAGAATTACTGACCAAAACAAAATACCAAAGAACTGAGGATGCTGGAAATCCAAAAGAAAAGGAGAAATTGCTGGAAACACTCAGCAGATCTGGCAGCATCTGAAGAAGGGTCAAATGGCTAACTCTTCTTTCTCTCCACAGATGTTGCTAGCCCTGCTGAGTTTTTCCAGCAACTTCTGTTTTTCTTGGCTTCTGTCATTTTAAAATAACATTTTAATCCCTAGTTTCCACTGTATCAGAGAAAGAAGTAACGCTCATTCTTATATAGCACTGTCATGACCGTATGGTGTCCCAAAGTGCTTTGCAGCAAATTAAGCACTTTTGCTGTAATCATGGAAACACAGGCACCAACTTCATGCACAATACGATCCCACAAACACAAATTTCCTGATGGCCAGTCTTTTTCCCAACCAATCAGAGGTAGAATAAAAGCAAAATACTGCAGATTCTGGAAATCTGAAATAAAAACAAGAAATGCTGGAGGAACTTAGCAGATCTGAGAGCATCTGTATGGACAGTTAATGTTTCGAATCCAGTACAACTGCTCTTATTCCACAGGCGCTGCCAGATTTGCTGAGGTCCAGCAATTTCTATTTGCACAGCAGGAATAAAACATCTGTTTTTCTTTATCATCGAATCCCTACAGTGTGGAAACAGGCCTTCGGCCCAACAAGTCCACACCAACCCTCAGAGCATCCCACCCAGGCCCATCCCCTATAACCCACCTAATCTACACATCCCTGAACACCATGGGCAATTTAGCATGGCCAATCCACCTAGCCTGCACATCTTTGGACTGTGGGAGGAAACCGGAGCACCCGGAGAAACCCACGCAGACAGAGGGAGGATGTGCAAACTCCACAAAGACAGTCACCCGAGGGTGGAATCAAACCCAAGTCCCTGGTGCTGTGAGGCAGCAGTGCTAACCACTGAGCCACCCCTATTTTCCTCAAAATAGTGCCATAGATCTTTTATACCCACCCGAGAGGGCACATGAGGGCATGTTTTAACACTGCAATTAAAAGAAGGCCCCCCTCCCCATCACTGCTGTTTCAAGTGTACAACACAGCAGTGTATTCAACACAAGGACTTTATTGAGGTTGAGCTTAAGCTGGTTGACTGTTGGACAGGTGCCTCTGATAGACATCACATGACTACAGCAGACTAGGACAGATATTTGTACATAATTGTATTTCAATGCAAAGATTCTCCTTTTATACAAAAATGCATGCATTATCCTGTATGTTTTTAGTTATCCAAATTGCCAACTATATACACTACCTTTCTCATGCCTTAGCAGTTTGTTATTTGCATCAATCTCTGCTTATGTACTACATACATAGTCTTTAAATCGTGCTTGTCTGTTAATAGACTCGCTAACTCAGCCAGTGGAGCGTGAGACTCTTGATTACGGGATTGTAGGTTTCAGCCCCATGTTGGGTGACTGATTTGTTTGAAAATGGGATTAGGGTAGTGAGATGGTTGTTTTTGACTGACAATGAACTGATGGGCCAAAGGGCCTTTTTCTGGGGTAAAGATCTTTACGACTCTAATTGTACACATGTATGATGTCATAATTTATCTGGGTGATGTTGTTTTATCAGGAAGTGTGTCCCTGTGCCATTTGTTGTTGCTGTGGTAGCAGTTGTGTTCTGTTTCTATTATCGGGTCGCTGTGCTCCTCTGGGTCTGATGGTTGAGGTGTGTTGTCTGGAGGTGGTGCACTCACCTCTTCCTAATCAGCTGCCTACAGTTAAGGAACGGATTCTGCAGTTGATTGTATGCGCCTGCATTGGCGACAGCATATCTGGATATTCACTTCCACTGTGTATAATCAAGGTGATAACTGCTCTATGCAGGCCTCTTTCTTTATTAGGAGTGCTGCTCTTGACAGCACATCTGCAATATGTATCTGCTTCCCTGGCTTGTATATCACATCGACATGATACCTCTGTAACTGGAGTATCACACTTTACAGACATTTTACAGCAAATAGTGACAGCTTGAGGAAAAGTGTAAAGTGTGGAAACTTTGAGGAAAGTAGCTTGTGGTTGGACTATACATTCACTTTCTCTCTCCCAGGGAGGTATCGGTGAAAATGTTCACACACAAAGACAGTGGCCAGGTATTCTTACTTGATCTGGGTATATCAACTTTCAGTTTGTATCAGTGTGCAGGATGTAAATGCAATCAATTGTCTTTGTTGCATTAAGGTTGCTCCACATCCTGTCTCACTGGCATCACGTGGCATTTACTTTGTCTCATTCACTTTGGAGATATTTCAGCACTGACATTGCCCTCACCAGTTGCTTGAATCTAGTGAATGCTGCTTCTTGTTCTGTGCCCAATACCACTGTGCACCCTTAGCCATGAGTTGGCATAATAGTTCACACCCTGGTGACAAATTGTGCAAGAATCTTGCCAAATAATTGACAAGTCCAACAAATCATTGTACTGCTATTGCATCTGTTGGCCGCTGCATCATTGCTGCAGATCTCACCTTTTGGGATCCATGCAAAGACACTTTTCTGTCACTACGTTGCCTACGTATCTGACCTTAGGCATCTTTAATTGTATTTTTGTCTTGTTCAACTTCAGGTTCTATCAACCAGTCACATTAGATTTTGATCATTGTCAACAACGGCTTCTTCCATAGTGTCTCTATATTCATAAACTTGAAATCATCCACTGTAGCTTTCACTACAGAAAAATCGCTAACTGTCTCGAGGTGTCAGCTTTGATATTCTTTTGGAATAGTGGAATACCTTTAATTGTGTAAATTCACAGGTTTCTGCAAGCTGAGTTATCAATGATCTCTCTTTCACTTTGTTCTCAAGTAGTATCACGTATAAGTATCATTCACATTAAACTCTAAGCGTTACTTTTAAAATTTCTACTGTGTGATTTTTCTGCTCAACAAAGATTTAGCGTGAAATATATTTTTTACAGTCTCTTCCAACAGTGATGCACATGTAACAACTTGTACTCGTGCTGGGTAATAGTTACAAATGCAAATTCAAACTATATCGTCTTTAAATCTACCCATACATTCATTCACACACAGCTCAGACAGACTGATAAGACAGTCTTTTTAGGAATAAGGGTGAAAAAGAAAAGGTAAAGAAAGGCACAAAGTTTGTGGGCCAAGTCAAAGGGGTGGAATAAAATGACATTCCTCACAATTTTTCTTTGGAATTAGCGAAAGAACCCAAATTGGGCCTCAGTTGGATGGCGCAAAGATGATCCCTCCATCATTTTATTGATCATCTAGAAAGAGATGACATAGTACTAATTGTAAGGGTTGAATTTGTCCTGCTTTTTGTGCATAGGACATGCCTGGGCAATCTCCCACATTATTGGGTACATGCCATTGTTGTAGCTGTACTGGAACAGCTTGGGCAGGGATGCGCATGGAGCACATGTCTTCAGCACTATCGGTGCAATGTTGTCAAGATCCATAGCCTTTTCAGTATTCAATGCCTTCAGCTCTTTCTTGACATTACATGATGTGAATCAAATTGGATGAAAACTTTTCTCTGTGGAGCAGGGACCTCAAGCGGAGACTGGGGTGGATCATTTCTGGCTGAAGGTTTTCACAAATACTTCAACCTTATCTTTTGCACTGATTGTTTTTTCTACCCCAGCATTGATAATGGGGATATTTGTGGAACCTCACCTCCTGTTCATTGTTTATGTGTACATTCACCACGGTTCACTGCAGAGCTTAGATCTGATCTGTTGGTTATTGGCATGAGTGAATTTTTCAGAGGTTCAATCCAAATGTCAGCCCTATGTTTCATAGGTGATAAGGTTTCCATTTTTATAGTCCCATATTTCAATGAGTTTTACAATGCATAACATGGAGCTAAAGCAATGCAAGATGCTGTTATTATAGATAGTTTTGAAAAGAACTCCCTGTTGCTATGTAAGAAAACAGCAACAAACTGCATAGACCCACAAACAGCACCCAAAATGAATGTCTCGTTGATCTGTTTCGGTTGGCATAAATTGAGGGGGAACACCCTCCTCTTATTGTGATCATGTCATTGGATCGTTTGCATCCTCTTGAGCTTAATATAATACCTGAAATATAGTGATAGAGTTAGGATTACTACCTACTATCCTCCATATTACTGAAGTGTGTATGTGTCTCTGGAATGGAGCTTGACTGTAAAACCCTTTGACTGAACAGCAGGAAGGAGACAAGCTTATGCTTATTGCAGTGATGATACACGTGTTCTAAGCTGAATACTTCATGATGGTTTATGCAGTTTTAATCTGCTCGTTAGGTTGGTTTCTGAACATCTGATTAAGTCTTAATTTTGTTCTCAATAATATATATAGGTTCATAGTTCCTTGAAGATGGGCTCGCAGGTAGTGAAGAAGGCATTTGGTACACTTGCCTTTATTGGTCAGTGCATTGAATATAGGTGTTGGGAGGTCATGTTACGGCTGTACCGAACATTGGTTCAGCCACTTTTGGAGTATTGCATATAATTCTGGTCTCCCTGCTATAGGAAGGATGTTGTGAAGCTAGAAAGGGTTCAGAAAAGATTTACAAGGACGTTGCCGGGATTGGATAGTTTGAGGTATAGGGAGAGGCTGAATAGAATGGGGCTTTCTTCCCTGGAGCATTGGAGGCTAAGAGGTGACATTATAGTGGTTTATAAAATCACGAGGGGCATGGATAGGATAAATAGCCAAGGTCTTTTTTCCCAGGGTGCAGGAGTCTAAAACTAGAGGGCATAGACTTAAGGTGAGAGGGGAAAGATTTAAAAAGGACCAGAGGGGCAACTTTTACACGCAGAAGGTGGTGTGTGTATTGAATGAGCTGCCAGAGGGTGTGGTGGAGTCTGGTACAATTACAACATTTAAAAGGCATCTGATTTGATATATAAATAAGAAGGATTTAGAGGGAAATAGGCCAAATGCAGGCAAATGTGACTGGATTAATTTAGGATACCTGGTTGGCCTGGTTGGGTTGAACTGAAGGGTCTGTGCTGTAGATTTCTACAACTGTATAACAGAACCTTGTAATCTCCCATGCTCTATGTCTCTCACCCTTATAGGTTGATTGACCCCCCCCCCCTTAATAATTATTATCCCCTCTGCATCCCAGCATGCTCGCTGTAATCCCCACAATTGATGTCCCCCACACTGCAGAGATAATCTCGGTAAATAAATCCCCTGAACTGATCATAGCTGACCTCCCTGACTAACTTTGAAGGATAGTTCCATTTGATTACTGACCAGACTCCAACTAATATCTGTGCAGCTCCCTGACTGTCTTACCGCCACTCCCTGACTGGATGTATGGGATCTGAAGGACTGACCTTGGCCCATTGCCTGGATGGTAAAAACGAGGAACCCCTGATCCTGACTGACCCAAATGCCAAACTGATTGTGACCAAGCTGCTGGATTAATATTCTTGACTAACTGCCCAGGTATTTCCTGTCTGATGATAGTTCCCCTAGACTCAACTGAAGACAGTTTGCCATAGCCTTTCAGATGTGGCCATTTGTTTGAAGCACATGCAGTGTGTTTGCTAGGTAAGCTGCAAGTGTGATGTTGATGTAGCATGGTGCAGTACAACAATATGTCCACCCCTTGACTGATTGTTGCTCACAAATATGACAAGCTTCCTTTGTATCTGCGCTAAAAGACAAGACAGAGGTACTGTAAGGTCTGAATGAAGCAGTAATGGGCACAAAGGCAAGGCAAAGCAAAACAAGGTAAAGATGTTTGAACATCGAAATAGTTGCAAAGTAAGTGAGCATTGAGAATGCAAGTAAAGATCCCTAAGATGTACTCATTTTGATGCCTGAGATAGGTGCCTGTGCCTGTGTGAAATGCGGCCTGGCAACAGCATTGCAACGTAATGTTTCAGTGAGCTCTAAAGTGCAGCATTTAAGTGATGGACAGTATAAGAAGTGAGTCTGAAATATGCCATGGTGGTGTGGGCAGCTGATCCTTGTCTCATACCAACTTCCCTGAATGACAGTTTTGAGTATTGTTGCCCATGGAGCATGCTCTGAGATGTTAGGGATTTCTAAACAAGGTGGAGGTTCACAAATGACACAATGAGCTGCAGCCATCAGATAATCAATCAGACTTTCGGGAATTGTTACCACCTAGTTTGTCTCCACTGCCTTGGGAAATAGCAAACTGCCTCTAAGTTAAATGAGATTAGGTAATAACTAAGGTTGACCTTAACCTCAGATCAGTTAACACTTCCAGTAGCCCCCAGAGTAGGTGTTTATATTCCACAGGTGAGGGCCTTTGAAAAGGTACGTACTCGATCATCCAAGCAGTCAGGGTGGGAGAAACTCTCTAAGCCCTTAGTCAACCTTTGATGAAAGGTCGCAGGTGAGTTATGGAAACCTTGAGAGAGGCACATCCCAAGTATCTTGGGTGCCTTGAAACATGAAGGCAAATTTATACTGACACTTTGGGGTCAGTGGGACAGACCAGAAACTGTGACTGATATTTAAGACCGTGAAGTAATTGGCATCTGACACTGGTTTCAACATGGTATTTGGGCTGTTCTCCACTGTAGGGACAGTGAAGGGAGTAATCTTATTCAGCTCGTATTGTTGGTGAGGCACCAGAAACCAGTCGATTTCCTCGCAGGCCAGATAGGGCTGTGGTTCGTGGAAGCGATAGTTCACAATGTTCACTGTTGTAAGAGGTTCTCAGTAAGCTCGGCTATCTCAGGTTCTGCTTGTTTCAGAAATAGAGGGGTCAGGTCCATCTATATCAGCATCTCCCACCATCCTCCCACAGTCGTGTTGATATTGGCCAAACACTGTCTCGTTCAATGTATGATCTTTCAAATTTCCTGATAGTCTGTCGTGTCCTCTGGTATGACCCATAAGGGTTTATTATGGCAGACCCTGTCTACATAGCTTCCCATTTGGATTACTGTCCTTGGATATGTCACACCCTTTAAAAGCCCAAATGCAGCAGTTGATTGGGTCTCAAGCCAGTCCTGCCTTTTGTGTATAATCTGTCCCTAAAATATACTGTCTCTCCTGTCCCAAGTTCACTAAAATAACCTGACGGGGAACAATAAGGTTTCCAATTTTGATATCAGTTGGCTCTGACTCCATCCTAGTTTGGAGTGATTCTGTCCATTCTCTTTCCTACTTTATCCTTTACTTTACCCTGAGTGTATTCTCCCCACAACTCAGCCCTGGGTCCTCTAGGGAAAGTATAGGACTAGTAGCCAATGGATCCCACTGTTTCACAGTGAGCTTGTGGATCAACGAAAACCATGTCTCGTCTTCTTTTGGTGCCATTATTTTAATACAGATAATTTCAACCACTTTAATGCCCAGAGAGGCATTTACCCCAGTGCTCTTATTCTATGAATCTGACAATGGAAGATGGTTTGCTCTTACGAAGTGAAATTAACAGGAATATAGTTTGCTATTTTGCTAATCTGGGTCCCTGACCCTGTCTGTTTATCTCTCTGTCTCTCTCCACCTCTGTGTATTACACCATGGATCCCTGGCCCCAATAACTGGCTCTTTGCCACTCTGTAGGTCACACACCAGATCTGGCTTCTTTTACAGGATACAGGAATCAATTGTGTTTGCGGTCCAACTTCTGCTAAATTCCCGTTCCAGTCCCTCTAAGTCTGAGGCTTGTCAGAAAAAAGCGCATTTGATCCTTCTGACACTCCCAGGAGATAGGTCTTAGCCCCTTCCCGTGGCCTGACTCTAGTTTCACACGCCACTTTTCAACTTTCCCCACTTGTTCTTTCTGCTCTTCAGAACATCAGCTTATGACTCAATTATGGGTCAATTGGTCTGGGTTTTCATTCATTCCCTTGTGTTCTTGGCCCTTGCCTGAGGTGGCGAGGAAACAACCAAGAGGTTAAAAAACACAACCTGAGCCTGCCGCTAATCACTTGGAAGGTTAAACCACTTCTATTGGGCACCAATAATACAAGCGCTATTTTTGTGTGTGTCTGATTTAGTTGCTTACTTACTGAGACTCATTTTATATTAATAATGAGAAGTGGGTTATTATCATTGAAACACAAGAGATACCCAAGCAATTCTTTGAAACCCATCTTTCCCTCTAATTTCCGAAGTAACCTTATAGTTCTTAAATTACTATGTCTCACACTGGTTTAAAACTTGCTTTAGAAGCACAAGATGGTAAAGAAGTTTATGCTAACCAAAGAAACAAAAGAACTGTTCTGAAGACCCGAAATGTCATCTCTGCTTTCTCTCCACAGATGCTGATGAGTTTTTCCAGTAATTCCTGATTTTGTTGTTGAAGAAGTTTATTCTATCCCGGTTATAGTTGGCCGAACTGAGGTTGAGGCTGGTCTTCTCACTCCGGAGTTCCTGCTTCACGTGTTGACCTTGTCTCCAGAGAGTCAGCCCCTTGGATTCGATGGGCCGCATTAAATATAGTTCTCTGCATCATCCCCAAATACAGTTGCTTACTATCTTTTACACAAAGGATGGAATGAACTTCCTGAGGTGGTGGGTATGAGCTCAATTACAATGCTCAAAAGACGTTTAGATAAGTATGTGAATAGGAAAGGTTTGGAAGGATATGGGCCAGGAGCAGAGAGGTGGGACTAGTGTAGATTCAGATTATGTTCAGCATGGACTGGTTGGACTGCAGGATCTGTTTCTGTGCTGTATGACTCTATCTATCTATATCAGCATGTTAACTGACATGCAGATTCCTGCTAGGTGGTTACAGCAGTTTGATACAGCATTATAATTAACATAATACAGTACTCCATATGATTGAAGGAAGAGTGTTACTGTTGTGATTGTAATGAGGTCAGCCAGATGGACCTCATACAATATGAGTTCCCCAAATGGGTTAATCTGGTCCAATCAGGGAGCCCTGGCTGAAAGATAAAAACGGAGTGTCAGGCATCCCGTTCACTCTGAGGGCTGGCTCTGAGGGACCTGGAACAGTGTCAAGGACTCTCCACATATAAATAAAAGATGACTTGGTGATGGGGTACTGGCCTCTATGCAGTTATTTCAGTGGCAATGAGAGAAAAGCACGCTCCTGAAGAAATTCTCTCGCGACAGTCGTCTTTGAGTTGGGGTAAGCATTTCTGGCATCATGCCACTATTTGTGAAGCTTGACTTGTTCAGTGCTGCTGTTGCAGGCTGGGCTCAGAATGTGGAAAAGTGCATTTTTTTTCTGGATAAATGACATTGGAGCAGATGAAAAGCAACAAGTAATTCTCCTGACAGCTTGTGGGCCTGCAGCTTTTTTGGTTATTAGAAGCCTAACTTTCCCTGAGGCACCAGATATTTGATGGATTTAGTTAAGGAATATTGTGACACCAAGCCTCCTCTAATTCTGAGATGCTACTGGTTTCACTCTGCAATTCAAGAACCAGAGGAATGTGTAACAGGATTTTTGACTAGGTTAGGATGACTGGCAGAGACATGTGATTTTGATTTAACTCTTAATGAGATGTTGAAAGACTGTTTGGTATGTGGGATTAATGATCTAACCATGCAAACTAGCTGAAGCCCAACTGGACCTCAAACAGGCACTACAACTGGCTTTATCATTGGAAAAGGCAGGAAGTAGAGCATATGAGTTACAGAGTATTCCGATGTAAGTGGACAAACCTTCCCAGTTCAACTGAGCTTGGGGAACACTGCTTGAGTGAAGGCAATTGCATAGCCTCACTGAGGACATAACCTGAACAGAGGGACTCTAGGTCATCCCACAGCAGAACACCAAAACAAAGCCAAACCTCAGCCAAATGGTTAAAATCTTCTTCGGGATCCTGGCTGGCAAGCCATTGTTGTTGCTGTCGCTATGTGGACTTGAGACAGCAAAAGAGTCTTGCCAGACCTAAATTGAGTAAGGAAACTTGTAGGTTGGTATCTCGGAGACTGCACACCCTGGAAAGCCCATCTACATCTAGTTTGGAACAGTTAAATTGCTTAGCAACATCCAAATCAGAACAAATCAAAATAAATATCTGGTTAAATGATCACCTGGTTCTAATGGAGGTCAATATCATTGCAGCCATTTTAGTGATCATAGAACGAGTCTTTAACAAAATTTTCCCTGGTCTCCAACCCTTAAATCTGCGCAAAACTCAGCTAGACTGAAAACCTGTACCAGGGAACCTTTCCAGGACAGAATGGTGGATCGGTGGTTAGCACTGTTCCATCACAGCGCCAGGAACCCATGTCCGATTCCACCCTTGGGCAATTGTTTGTGTGCAGTTTGCACATTCTCCCCGTGTCTGTGTGGGTTTCCTCCGGGTGCTCTGGTTTCCTCCCACAGTCCAAAGATGTGCAAGTTATATGGATCGGCCATGCTAAATTGTCCATGGTGTCCAGGGACGTGCAGGCTAGATGGATTAGCCATGGGAAACCAAGGAGTTCAGAGATAGTGTAGGGGGCGGTGTGTCTGGTTGATGTGCTCTTCAGAGGGTTGGTGTCGACTTGATGGGCTGAATGGCCTGCATCCACACTGTAGGGATTCTATAATTCTATGATTAAGAATACAACTTCGGTTCCAGTCTCTTATGAGACTGAGAGAGATAGTAGGAACTGCAGATGCTGGAGAATCCGAGACAACAAGGTGCAGGGCTGGATGAACACAGCAGGCCAAGCAGCA
>NC_063348.1:12207381-12222211 GCF_021869965.1 Rhincodon typus
TAGGCCCGAAACGTCAGCCTTTCTGCTCCTATGATGCTGCTTAGCCTGCTGTGTTCATCCAGCTCTGCACCTTTTACTTAAATGGACTGGGTTTTGCACTCAGCAATGAACAGTTGGAAAATAGGACTTAGGAGCAAGAATAAGTTATTCAGTCCTTCAAGTCTTCAGGGGTGAGATCACTGTGGTCTCAACTCCACTTCATAACTAAAACTCCACCCCTAGTCTCTTACCATAAATCTACGCCCTCTTGTTTTTGATTCCTCAACAAAGGGAACAAGTTCCTTCCTGTCTACCCTGTGTATGCCCATCATAATTTTATATATTTCCATCATAT
This sequence comes from Rhincodon typus, assembly GCF_021869965.1. NCBI lineage: Eukaryota > Metazoa > Chordata > Chondrichthyes > Orectolobiformes > Rhincodontidae > Rhincodon > Rhincodon typus. The sequence continues at coordinate 12,207,716 of NC_063348.1, forward strand.
CCACCCTCTGTGTCCTCTGCTGCACCACAGTCTATCCAGTTCCTTTTCATAATAAACTCTCCAGCCCAGGCAACATCCTCTGCACCCTCTCCAGTGCAATCACGTTCTTCCTATATGTGGATTCCCTAACTGCACACATGGTATGCAGAAAGTGAGAATTAGCAGCTCCGATGTGTTAAATCTTATTCAGTCATTGCACTTAACTCTCAGTTTTCAGAACTGGCACTTTGACTTTGTTCAGGTTTGTCACTGTTATCTTTGTGATATTAACTGGATTGCGAGCAGTCTGTTTTCCTGAATTCTACTGATAAATATTTCCATACAATGCTGTTCAATGTGTTTACATAATCTGTTTCCAGTATCTTGACTGCACCTAGCCAGTTATTAGGGTGGATGGGAGATCCACTGTTGACTCTGTGCTTAATCTGCTATGGTGGGCATTGGAATTTTTTCTGGATGCATTTTTTCTTGATCCACGGTTAGCTACCCATATAGCAATCACGGAACCCCTGATGGATATCGTCATATGTAGCGCATAACTTCAAGCTGGTAAATGGCAAAAAGGAGGCCATGTATTGCAAATTCCACTTCAAGGTACAGTAAAACTTACTGACTTGTGGTTATAACTTTGGATGACAGAAGTGAGGGTCCAGACTGACATAGCTAATTTTTTAATGAATGAGATTTGATCTAGATACTGTGATTTCTAATGACGCACATAATGCAGTTGTATTGACAACTTGATGAGTAAGATTTTGTGCTAATCTCTCCATGATTGAAGACTGCATAAACTATGGATTTGTCACACCATTGCAACTGGTAGCATGTTAGTTTAGATTGGAGCAGGCTAATGAAGTAGTTTTATTTATCTCCTATAATGCAGATTCTACAACTGCACACAATACTCTAGTTGTGGCCTAATCAATGTTTTATGCACTTCCAGCATCACCTCCTTGGTCTTAAATTTGTTTTGGCTAATATAGGCAAGTATCTCATATATCGTTTTACCCATTTAATTATCTAACCCACTACCTTAAGGGACCAGTGGACATGCACACTAAGGTCCCTCCGATCTGCTGGCCCTGTACTCTTCATAATTCCTTCCTGAATGCATCCCACTTCTCTGACACACATTTATCTGAAGATATCCACTTCCAGTCCATTCTGGCCAAGTCATATCTGATCTTGTTAAAATTGGCTTTGCCACAGAACTTTGATACTGTCCTATCTTGTCCTTTTCCATAACAATCCTCAAACTAATGGAGGTATGATTGCTGTCTGCAAAATGCTTCTCCACTGATACTTCAACCACTTTCCCAGCTTCATGATCTAAAATTAAATCCAAGACTGTCCCCTGTCTTCTACAAGGTTAAAAAGCTTGCCTGGAAGCATTTCAAGAGCTCCACTCCCTCTAAGTCTTTCACAGTATGACTACCCCAGTTAATGTTGGGGAAGTTGAAACTCCCCACTATTGCTGCCCCATTGCTATTATTATGGTGACCATGAAACTAACAGATTGAAGGAAATGTTATGTCCTTATCGATGCTGGCCTACATGTGACTATACACCCGCAACAGTGTGAATGACATTTAACTGTCCTCTGAAATGCCCTAGTAGGCTATTCAGTTGCATCACAACTACTATAGAGGCAATTTGGGATGTACAATAAATGCAGGCCTTGGCAGAAATCCCCACATTCTGTGAATAAATAATTAGTAGTTGTCTAATAAAGCAAAAACATGAACCGTGCATTAGTTTCTTTTTGTTTCTTTGATTTTCAAAAAAATAAAACAAGATTTAACAAACAGTATCTACTCACCTTCATGCACAGCAACTGATGGCTTTACCTACATTTGTGAATTTAGTTTCTGTGGACTTTTGCACCTTTTGTTCCTGTCAGTTTACCATTTAAGAAATCCAGCACTTTTTACATTATATTTGGGAGCAGTATAAAAAGGTGAATCAATCATGTTGCTTCTTGACCAAGCAGATTGAAGAACTATTAATGAGTCGAAACCAGGAAATTTGACTTTAAATATGTAGAAGCATAGAGTTTTTACAGCTTGGAAGGAGGCCATTCAGCCTATTGTGTCCACACAAACCATGAAACATCCATCTATTCCAATCCCATTTTCCAGCACTTGGCCAAGAACATTTATGGTGATTGGAACCAGGTGGATCTTATTGACTATGAGATCCTTGTTTGGGTTTGTTAACCTGGGTCAATCAGGGAGCCCTGGCTTACCAATATAAACAGGGGATTCAGAATCTCCTCACTTCAGGGACTGACTCCAAGCTGGCTGGCCACAGCCAGTGTACTGTTCATATGTAAATAAAGGGTGAATTGATAATGGGATACCAGCCTCTGTGCAGTTATTTCAACTTTAATGCACATTTTATATACATAGTGCTTGTTCAATGTAGAATAAAAAAAGTTAAATAAAAGGATAAATCTAAGAGATAGAAAGAAAAACTGAAATTAATTGTTTGACTTATCTCAGTTTCCAATAATTAAAACGAGAATGAATGGGATTCCATTTCTCTTGATATTAATTTTCAGTACCAAAGTGGTTGTTTGGCAGTAATTAAGATAAATAACACTGTTAAAGGGGAAATTTTGTGCTCAAAATCAGTTTAAATTTGGCAATTCCATCTATTTCAATGACACAGCACTTGACAAGATAGCAGTTTAGCAAGGATTCTGTAGAAGCTGGGTTTCTCTGACATCACATTCCTGATGTGTACATTTAACAGTGCATGTGCAGTGGTTATAAGTACATTTTCATGTTAATAACTGTGAATGTTGTAAGCATCACCATTATATTTGCTGCAAAATTCTACCAAGATTTAAGCGCGCCAGTATTATACTTTCTGTTCTGGAGTAGGGATTGCACCTAATGTTCTATAAAAGCCACATGGTCACAGGGTAAATATCATTTTGCCCCTTTAGGTTATCATTTGTGCTTAGCTGTGCAATGAACAAAAGTCAAGGTACTGTACACTTTAAGGAATTGGCTGTGCATTACAGTGAGAAGTGGAGGGTGGATTGCATGTAACTCCAGAAACTGTTCTCTGAATGGCTATGGACTAGTTTCAAAACCAGGTCATTAATCTATTTTGATGCAAGCAGTGATTTTGACCTCATGGCTCCAAGGATAGTGCCATTTTGATGCATTTTTTCAAGTGACATTGTAAACACTTTGTAATCTGCTCATCAGCAAAACAAGTGATTGGCAGCACTGCAAAAAGCTAGAGACTTGAACCATATCCAGGACCTTTTCTTTATGGGAATTCTTTATGAGAATTGAATGAACCAATCACTCCCTTAATAGGTAAAGATGGGGCATCTTACAGTTCAACACCTCGATGTACCTAAACAAAATGAAATAAAGCATAAAAATATATATTATATAAAAGCCAAGTTAAATGCCCAGAAATGGGAGGAAATGGTGTAGTGGTAATGCTGCTGGATAAATAATATTGTAATCCAGAACTCTGGGCTAAGGTTGTGGGGATGTAGGTTCATATCCCAGAATACCGGATTGCGAAACTTAAATTTAATTTAAAAATCTGAAATTGAAAACTGGCCTAATGATTACCATTGTCAATTGTCAGTAAATATCTCTTCTGGTTCACTAATGTACTTTAAGGAAGTGATGACCATACCTAGTCTGGTATGCATATGACTACAGACTCACAGATATGTGGTTGATTCTTAACTGTCCTCTCAGCAATCAGGGACGAATGATAAATGCTAGTTTAGCCAGCGACATCACATCCCATGAACAAATTTTAAAAATGCAAAAACCCCCAACATCGATACATAGGCTTGACAGATAGAAATAGCTGTAGTAAAGTGAGATAGGATGACATGAGGTAATCACGAGGAATCTTCTAAAATACTTTATACTCCACAACAAAAGTTCTTTCAAGAACAACCAAGGTTTTACAACAAAGAGGTGGACAAAGCACTTCCAGAAAATACTCACCAAATCACTTCAAGTAGGACTTGACTTTAATGCCAGTAAGAAGAAAGCTGCTCTGGTTGACAGCTGTAGTGAAATTACAATACAAGACCTGAAATCTGCATGTGCATGAAACAGAAACATGTCCAAGCTCACATCCAAGTCACAAACCAATGTAACTTGATTTACAACACTGGCATCTACCTGTAATGTCACAAATTGCCCAGATATGTCATATCTGTGAAAATCAGGAATTACTGGACAGGAAATTGAACTGGACTAGCCACATAAATCTTGTGGCAATAAGAGCAGGTCAGGTGCTGAGATTTTACAGCAAATAACTCACATCCTGTCTTCTCACAGCCTATCTCTAAGGTACAAGTCAGGGGACTGATTGGATACTCCCCACTTGTTTGGATGAGTACAGCTTCAACAACACTCAAGAATCTCAACACCATCCAGGATGAAGCAATGGCATTTGATTGGTACCCTATCTACTACCTTCGACATTCACTCCCTTCACCATGGATGCACGTGAGATCAGAGTGTACCATTTCAAAGATGCAGTGCAATACCCATCAATGCTCCTTAGATAGTATCTTCCTCTATCACCCAGAAGGGCAAGGGCAGCAGATAACATGTGAACATCACCACCTGAAAATTCCCTCCAAACAACATACCATCCTGACTTGTTACTGCTCCTTCATTATCACAAGGTCAAAATCCTTGAACTCTTTTCCTAATAGTAAAGTGTATGTAAGTGGATGTATCCACATTGCAAGAACTGCAGGAATTCAAGAAGACAGCTCACCGTCACCTTCTCAAGAATTAGAGATTTACAATAATCCTAAACCAGCCAGCAATTCCCACATCCCATGAATGAATTTTAAAAAAGACATTGCATCATCCTTTCTGTGGCAAAACCTGGAACTCTGTGCCTAACAAAATGGTGGGAATTGTCTCACCACAATGGACTGCAGTGATTCAAGGAAAAGGCCTACTACCACCTTCTTAACAGCATTTAGGAATGAGTGAAAATGCTGCTCTTTATCAACGATGGCGACACTCTGACAGTGAATATAAAGAAACTATGTACACTGGAGGCAAAGTCTAATACTGAATTGGATAATGTAGATTGCTTAATGCATTATATGCCTTCTGCCCTTGGAAAGAAAAAGACTTGTATCCATGCACTGCTTTCCACAATTCCAGGACATCACAAAGTACTTTTATGCAAATAAAGCAGCTTTGAAATGTGGTCAGTGTTATCGTGTAGGAAGGAAGACGCAGATCTGACAAAACTGTCAAACTTGTTACATTTTTCACTTTTTGTGAGATATTCCATAATGCTTGTTGAACAACAAAATAGTCTTCTAGTGTCTTGGCCAACATTTATCCCTCAACGAACAACAGTCAATCAAATTACGTTGCCGTTCATTTTATAGAGGTTTGCCAGACTTTGCTGTATGCAACTTAGTAGCTGCATTTCTTCATCAGTAGCTGCTTCCAAAAGCATTTAATTAACTATCAAATGCTTTGTGATCATACAAAACCCTATATAAATGCTATATAAACCCTATATAAATACTATCTCTATATAAATGCAAGTTTTTTTTTGTTGGTAATGCTGGTACAACAAAGTGGAAAGGGAAAGAAGGGGAACTGCTTTTGGGGCTAAATATAGTACATTGATATAGAAAGCTCTTTCTCTCTGTTAACGTAAAGTTTAAGATGCTTATAAAACTTTTAAACATACCCAAAACAGTAAGAATTTTATATTTAAAGCATGACATACACACATTTCACAACAAGCAATTTTGCAATAAATATTGTGAGTTAAAGTATATTCATCTCTGATAATAAATGATCTAAAGCTATTTTTGATAACTTGGTGATAACAAGGTGTACAGCTGGATGAACACAGCAGGCCAAGCAGCATCAGAGGAGCAGGAAAGCTGATGTTTTGGGTCTGGACCCTGCTTCAGAAATGGGGGAGGGTAAGGGGATTCTGAAATAAATAGAGATAGAGGGGGAGGCGGATGGAAGATGGATAAAGGAACAGATAGGTGGACAGGAGACAGATAGGTCAAACAGGTGGGGATGGAGCCAGTAAAGGTGAGTGTAGGTGGGGAGTTAGGGTGGGGATAGGTCAGTCCAGGGAGGACGGACAGGTCAAGGAGGTGGGATAAGGCTGGTAGGTAGGAGGTGGGGGTGGGGCTTGAGGTGGGAGGAGTGGATAGGTGGGAGTAAGGACGGACAGGTTAGGGAGGCGGGAACGAGCTGGGCTGGTTTTGGGATGCGACTGGGGGAGGGGAGATTTTGAAGCTTGTGAAGTCCACATTGATACCATTAGGCTGCGGGGTTCCCAAGGGAAATATGAGGTGCTGTTCCTGCAACCTTCGGGTGGCATCGTTGTGGCACTGGAGGAGGCTCAGGATGGACATGTCATCCAAGGAGTGGAAGGGGGAGTTGAAATGGTTCGCGACTGGGAGGTGCAGTCGTTTGTCGCGAACCGAGCATAGGTGCTCCACAAAGCGGTCTCCAAGCCTCCACTTGGTTTCCCCGATGTAGAGGAGGCCACACTGGGAACAGCAGATACAGTACACCACATTCGCAGATGTGCAGGTGAACATCTGCTTGATGTGGAAGGTCTTCTTGGGGCCTGGGATGGGGGTGAGGAGGGAGGTGTAGGGGCAGGTGTAGCACTTCCTGTGGTTGCAGGGAAAAGTGCCGGGGCTGATGGGGATTGTGGAGCGGACAAGGGAGTCACGGAGAGAGTGGTCCCTCCGGAAGGCCTCCCTAACCTGTCCAGACCTGAAATGTCAGCTTTCCTGCTCCTCTGATGCTGCTTGGCCTGCTGTGTTCATCCAGCTCTACACCTTGTTATCTCAGATTCTCCAGCATCGGCAGTTCCCACTATCTTTGATAAATTGGTGTAATTTTTGATAAATGGATTCATCTTGTCCCTCTTTTAGTGACTTGTTAGTCCTATAAATCAAATAATTAAATGTGATTTTATTTCAGTGTACTCATTGGAAATTGGTTTCTGGAACAATGGTTAGGTTTAGGGAAACTTATGCTATTAATAAGGAGGAGAAAGCTAACTCTGATTGCATTTGAGGTGACCCACTAAAGGGGAATTTTGATGGTGATTCTAAGGTTGTCACAATAAGCCAGTACAATAATACAGTAATGTCATATTTACATAATCTAATTAGGTTATTTGGAGACATGGAGTCATAGAGACATTCAGCATTGGTCCAACTCATCCATGCTGACCAAATTTCCCAAACTGAACTGGTTCCATTTGCCTGCATCTGGCTCATATCCCTTCAAACCTTTTCCATTCATGTATTTGTCCAAATGTCTTCTAAATGCTGTAACTGTACCTGCACCTACCACTTCCTCTGGCATTTCATTCCATATACGCACCACCCTGTGTGTGAAAATGTTGCCCCACAAGTCCATCTTAAATCTTTCCCCGCTCACCTTAAACCAATGCCTTCTAGTTTTGAACTACCCTGACCTAGGGAAAACACCTTTAATACTCACCTTATCTATGCCCCTCATGATTTTATAAACTTCTATAAGGTCCCACTCAACCGCCTAGACTCCAGCGAAAAAGTCTCAGCCTGTCTAGCCTGTCCTTAATACCCAAGACTTCCATTCCCAGTAACATCATTGTAAATATTTTTTGCACCCTTTCCAACTTGATAATATCCTTCTAAAGTACAGCAACCAGAACTGTACACAGTATACCACTGATGTCATGTACAACTGCAATATGATGTCCTGAGTCTTATACTCAATCTTTGACCAATGAAAGCAAATGTGCCAAAAGCCTTCTTCACCACCCTGTCTACCTGTGACGCCAATTTCAAGGAATTATGTCTAGGTCTCTCTGCTTGACAACACTCCCCAGTGCCCTACCATTAACTGTGTAAGTCCTGCCCTGGTTTGTCTTACCTAAATGCACCACTTCACATTTATCATATTACTTACATATACATTTATATATAAATTAAAATCAATCTACCACTCCTTAGCCCAATGACCCAGCTAATCAAGAACCCATTGTATTCTGAGATAACCTTTTTCACTGTCCACTATAGCAACAATTTTGGTGTCATCAGTAAGCTTACTAATCGTGCTTCCTATATTCTCATCCAAATCATTCATATAAGTGACAAGCAACAGTGGACCCAGCACCGATCCCTCTGGAACACCATTGGTCACAGACCTCCAGATTGAAAAACAACCCTCTACCTAGCACTCTCTGTCTTCTACCATCAAGCCAATTTTGCATCCAAATTGCTAGCTCTCCCTGGATCCCATGTGATCTAACTTTACTAAAATGTTTACCATGCAGAACTTTACCAAAGGCCTTGTTAAAGTCCATGTAGACAACGACTCCACTCTACCCTCATCTATCTTCTTGGTCATGCCCTCAAAAACTCAAACAACTTTGTGAGGGATGACCTCCCGCCTACAAAACCGTGCCGGTTAATCAGTCCTCGCCTCTCTAAACGCATGTAAATTCTATCTCTCAGAATCCCCTCCAACGACGTACCCACCACTAACATCAAAGTCAATGGTGTATAGTTCCCAAGCTTTGTTCGCAGACTCTCTTAAATAAAGGCACAACATTAGCCACCCTCCAGTCTTCTAGCACCTCACCCATGATGGTAGATGGTATAAGTATCTCTGCTAAAGGCCCTGCAATTTCTTCCCACTAAGTCCTGTTGAAGTATTAGTACGAAGAGTCTCTTTAAAAGGCTCCACATTACCATTGAACGCTGAAAATCATCACATGCACTGATAGTAACTCGTAAATCTATTTGGCCCAGAGATTAGGAACTTTCGCGACCACAAGGACTGGTTGAGGCAATTGGAGAACAATCATGTAAATTATCAGGGGAAGCTGGACAAATACGCGAGAGAGAAAGGAGTGTAAGGATATGATGGAATTAGAGAGTGGAAAAAGGTTTGTGTGAGTCACAAACACCAGCAAAGAGCAGTCAGGGACAACAGCCTGTGCTTGCAGCGTAAACCTGAGCGGTCTGAGCTGCGGAGATGGGGAGCCGTCAATCAGCCGGTGACGCGCGGCGGGGGCGGTGTGAGGTCTGAATGACATCTTTGTGATCCAATAAGCGGCGGGTTGCACGGTGGGCGGGGCCGGAGCAGGGGCGGGCTGGGAGCCGTGGTCCGGCGTGGTCTTGTTGGGGGGGGGGTCCCGGAGGGGAGTGTATTGACGGGGGTCAGCGGCCAGGGTTTAGTCACTTCTCACTGAGAACAGGTGGCAGCGACATACTAACACTCAGATACTCAACATGACGGACATGAGGGATCCAGCCCGCGACCAGCTACGGACCTGGCAATGCTCGAGGGCCGACAAGGTGAGGGGGGCCGCTTCCATGTTGACCCGGGCGGCTGGGCCCGGCCTGAGAGAATAAAACATTCTCAATTAATATTTTCTATTACCCAACACCCCGCAGCCGCCCTTAAGGGAGCGCACTTTTCAGTGATCTCTTCATGTTTATTATTATTATTACCGCTTCTTGTAGCATTAACATGGCAGACTGGTCGGGGGGAGGGGCATTGGGCTTGAACTTCTGACTTTTATACTTGTTTTGGATTAAAAGTCCAACCCTCAGCACTTGGCATTTGCTGCAAAGTGAACCCAAAGCTTTCTCCCTTTATTTTTATTTAACCCGCGATTCCAGGCACAGTTATGGAGTGCGTTGTGGCAGCTATAATCGGAGCAGGTCACTCGGACTGTCCGTTTTTGCAGTGTTAACATCCCTGCATTAAGTACCATCCCAATGTCATTGTCTAAAAATGTATTTGCGTTTGGAAACGTTGAACGATTTCTTTTTGTTATTTTTCCTTTGCAGGCCCTGCTAACGAGCCATCTTTTGAATTGACTGACTGTGTTTGCCTGCCTGCCTGCCTGTCTGTCTGTCTGTCTGTCTGTGTGTGTGTGTGTGTGTTGTATTGACTTGTCCAGATCATCAGATGCAACTTTTTAAATTTCAACCGTGAAGAGAACTAAAAGATGAACTCCAGTATGATGTGTGGGAAGCCCTGTAGGCTTCAGATTTATCCCCTGTTTGTTTCCTTTTTAATCTATAGGTTGCACCCTGTTTAAGAAACGGGTCCTGGAGCATGCCATCAGCCCCAAGAGCCGACTTCAGCATTTGGCAAAACCTAATCTACCTTGAGCGTGCCCATCTGCACTATCCCCATGAATGTCTAATTTCCTTTGTGGCTTAAAAATCTGTTGACTTCTGTCTTGAACATCCACAGTTCTCAGTGGCAGAGACTTACAAGATGCACAACTCTTTTTGGCAAATTTCTTCTCACCTTGTCCTAAATTACTGATTTATTATTGACTTATTCTGAGATTGCAATACTGTGTTCTAAATTCCCCAGACAAGGGAAATGTTTTCTTGGCTTGAACCCTGCCCAACCCCTGAGATTGTTTCATTTCACTTAGAATGCTTCTCATTTAATTCTTCTAAACTCCAAGGAATGTAGGTGTACTTGTTCTCTCTTTGAAAAAAAACAGTCGCCACCTCTACAGCAAGTTTTTCCTTCCTTTGGTAAAGGTATCAAAACTGCACACACTACTCCGGTGGTAATTTCATCTAGATTCTGTGTAATTGTAAGACTACTGTAGCCTAGTAGACCCAAACCTTCTGTAACAAAAGCTAATATACCATTTACAGAGACAACAAGGTGCAGGGCTGGATGAACACAGCAGGCCAAGCAGCATCATAGGAGCAGAGAGGCTGACGTTTCGGGCCTAGACCCTTCATCAGAAAAGGGGGAGGGGAAGGGGGTTCTGAAATAAATAGGGAGAGAGTGGGAGGCGGATAGAAGATGGATAGAGGAGAGGATAGGTGGAGAGGAAACAAACAGGTCGAAGAGGCGGGGATGGGGCCAGTAAAGGTGAGTGTACGTGGGGAGTTAGGGAGGGGATTGGTCAGTCCAGGGAGGACGGACGGGTCAAGGGGGCGGGATGAGGTTGGTCGGTAGGAGATGGAGGTGCGGCTTGAAGTGGGAGGAGGAGATAGGTGGGAGGAAGAACAGGTTAGGGAGGCAGGGACAAGCTGGACTGGTTTTGGGATGCAGTAGGGGGAGGGGAGATTTTGAAACTTGTGAAGTCCACATTGATACCATTGGGCTGCAGGGTTCCCAAGCAGAATATGAGTTGCTGTTCCTGCAACCTTCGGGTGGCATCGTTGTGGCACTGCAGGAGGCCCAGAATGGACATGTCGTCTGAGGACTGGGAGGGGGAGTTGAAATGGTTCGCGACTGGGAGGTGCAGTTGTTTATTGCGAACCGAGCGTAGGTGTTCTGCAAAGCGGTCCCCGAGCCTCCGCTTGGTTTCCCCGATGTAGAGGAAGCCACAGCGGATGCAGTATACTACATTGGCAGATGTGCAGGTGAACATCTGCTTGATGTGGAAAGTCTTCTTGGGGCCTGATATACCATTTGTCTGTTGGAAATATAAACTGAATGTTTGTAAGGCCATTGAATTGTTTAGGTTTGACTAATTTTGAAAATTCACTTTTAATGTTATGAAACATGTAAAAACTGATGCAGCGAAAAACATCTAGCGTGCCCCCCACACACAAGTTTGTGTTTAGAATCACCCTTCAGATAAAATTTGGAGCTGTAAAATGGGTCTCATAAGATCAGTTCACGAGTCACGGCACAAAGCTACTCAGGATTTTCATCATGGAAGATATTCCTTAAAAAGGCCTTATAGAGGTTTATAATGTCATGAGGGACATGGATAGGGTGAATAGCCAAGGTCTTTTTCCCTGGGAGGGGTGGGGGGTGGTGTCCAAAACTAGATGGCATGGGTTTAAGGTGAGAGGGGAAAGATTTAGAAAGGAACTAAAGTTGTAGCTTTTTCACGCAGAATGGTGCATGTATGGAACGAGCTGCCAGAAGTGGAAGGGGCTATAGTTACACCATTTAAAAAGCATCTGGATGGGTATAAAAGTAGGAAGGGTTTGGGGGATATGGGACTAGATCAGATGGGATGCCTTGTCGGCACGGATGAGTTGGACCGAAGAGTCTGGTTCCTGCTGTATGATTCTGTGATTGAGTGAATATGTTTCAAGGATCACTTTTGTGTTAAAGATTAACAAAAGAGAAATCTTTGACATTGCAAGGGTAAAAGTAAGATTTCTAACTACTATAAATAGACTGTTAGCACTGAGCATAGTTCACTTTCTTGATTAAGGTTTGGTGGATTTGTGTATTCTGAACTGTGGTCTGATTATATTTGTTCTTGTTTTTAGTTCAGGAGATCAGCCACTCCAATAGCGGGCAGGCCAAGCAATGTCTGATCATGAAATATACAAAGTCAACACAGTAGAGGCTGATGTTCATGAACCAGGGAAAAGTATCAAGGATTGTAAAATTCCAGATGTATAAATTTCCAAAAATTCTGGTTTTCTAGATTGCTCACTTTATTATATATTATTCAGCATTGCTAATTGCTTGTTGGATAGTTTACTATATTTAACTTTTCCTATTAGACATCACTTTCCTTTTCATGATCTGGAAATGATCAAACTCTTAAAAAGGTTAATGTAGTCCTTTACTCATTTAACTTAATTTAAACTAACCAGGTTCCAGCTAAGCCTGCAGTTCAGGCAGTCCTTTAAACTTCTCAATTTAATGCAAATTGTTCCAATATACCTTCCTAACAGCAAGCTTTAGGTTGAATAAAGTAGAATAGAAACTTATAGTCGTGTGAACTGTTACATAAAAAATACAATGAGAAGTTTTACAAGTCACCCCACCATGGTGCCTACATAAGGTTGGATCTCTCTAAAGCCCCTCGTGATGCAGAATACTTTGTGAAAATATACTGCCAATATTTTCACGTGACAGAAGAAGTGTTTAAAGAAAACTTGAATTATCTTTCATCGCAGTGTACCAGTATCTTTCTAGTTATCTTGTTAAATTGGATATTTTTCAGTCATTAGTCTGAATTGCATAGAAGAAAAATCAACACGGGCCTCTGCCCAACAAACAGGCTGATAATTGAGATTTATAAGTGTTGCATTGTCCTTTATACATTCATGAGACATGGGTGCTGTTGGCTGGGCCGGTACTTTTTACTCATCCCTAGTTGCCCATGAAAAAGTGATGATGACCTGTGTTCTTGAACCAGTGCAGTCCGGCTGGTTTAGGTAGACCCACAATGCCTTTAAGGAGGGTGTTCCAGGATTTTGACTCAGGAACAGCAATATTTCCAAATAAGCATGGTGAGTAGCAAGGAAGAGAACTTGTAGATGATCATGTTCCTGTGCAGTTGTCCATTTAGATGGTAGTGGCTGTGGGTTTGGAAGCTCTTGTCTGTTCCAGTATGTTGACTAAATGCAAGTTGAAAGGACAGTGATGAAAAGGGAAGTTTAGTATCCATAGTACACAATCCAAAATATTAGTTTGACCGTGTTATTGTCGCAGTTTTTTAAACTGTCTTTTTTTATAAAGATGAAGTTAGTAGGGATGTAGGGGCTAATTATTTGTTTCTTTACATCACAAAGGAACTTGTTAACCAAATAAAGGCATTTTTAGAGTTATACAGCTCGGAAACAGACTGTTCGGTCCAACTTGTTCATGCTAACCAAGTTTCCCAAATTAAAACTTGGCTCATTTGCCTGCATTTGTCCCATATCCCTCAACTCTTCCTATTCGTATACCTGGCAAAATGTCTTTTAAATGTTGTAACTATGCCTGCATATACCACTTCCTCTGACCGTTCATTCCATATGCTTGCCACCCTCTAAACCACTTTGAGCAAGGCAATGTTGGTAGGTAGATGCTTAATGAAAAGTACGTGGCCTTGCAGGCAATGTATTAGCATGGATTGAGGATTGGTTAGCTAACAGGAAGCAAAGAGTGGGGATAAATGAATGTTTTTCTGGTTGGCAAACAGTGACTAGTGGTATGCCTCAGGGATCAGTACTGAGACTGCAATTGTTTATAATTTACATTGATGATTTGGAGTTGGGGACCAAGTGTAATGTGTCAAAAGTTTGCGGATGACACTAAGATGAGTGGTAGAGCAAAGTGTGCAGAGGGATATAGATAGTTTAAGTGAGTGGGTGAAGGTCTGGCGCATGAAATTCAATGTTGATAAATGTGAAATCATCCATTTTGGTAAGAATAACAGTAAAAAGGACTGTTACCTGAACAGTCTTTTTAAAAAAAAAAAAAAAAAAAAAAAAAAAAATTGCAGCTTGCTGCTGTGCACAGGGAGCCAGGTGTCCTTGTGCATGAATCACAAAAAGGTTTGCAGGTGCAGCGAGTAATTAAGGCAAATGGAATATTGTCCTTCATTGCTAGAGGGATTGAGTTTAAAACAGGGAGGTTATGTTGCAGCTGTATAGGGGGCTGGTGAGGCTACACCTGGAATATTGCATGCAGTTTTGGTTTCCTTACTTGAAAAAGGATGTACTGGCACTGGAGGGGGTGCAGGGGAGATTGACTAGGTTGATTCTGG
>NC_063348.1:12222311-12290542 GCF_021869965.1 Rhincodon typus
AGTGGCTCTGTGGTTAGCACTGCTGCCTCACAGCGCCAGGGACCCGGATTCTGTCAGTGACTGTCTGTTTGGCATTTGCACGTTCTCGCCATGTCTGTGTGGGTTTCCTCTGGGTGCTCCGGGTTCCTCCCACAGTCCAAAGATGTGCAGGTCGGGTGGATTGGCTATACTGAATTCTCCATAGTGTCTCGGGTGGGTCGGGATGGGATGCTCTTTGCGGGTCGGTGTAGACTCGATGGGCTGAATGGTCTGCTTCCACACTGTAGGGGTTCTATGATTCATGCCTTGGATTATAGTCATTGGAATATAGAAGAATGAGGGGGAATCTTATAGAAATATATAAAATTATGAAGGGAATAGATAAGATAGAAGCAGGGAGGTTGTTTCCATTGGTGGGTGAAACTAGAACAAAAGAACATAGCCTCAAAATTAGGGGGAGCAGAGTTAGGACTGAATTGAGTAGGAACTTCTTTACCCTATGTAATTTCCTGCCCAGTGAAGTAGTTGAGGCTTCCTCATTGGATGTTTTTAAAGTTAAGATAGGTAATTTTTTGAATAGTAAAAGGATTAAGGATTATGGTGAGAGGGTGGGTAAGTGGAACTGAGGCCACAGAAAGATCAGCCGTGATCTTATTGAATGGTGGAGCAAGCTCGAAGGGCCAGATGGCCTACTCCTGTTCCTGGTTCTTACTTTCTTATGAAAGTTTGTCATCATGGAGGAATGGTAAACAATTGCATCCTTCATGCATCACTAGGAACATTTTTGGATATATTTTTTAAAAGCTTGCTGTGATTTAATGTGAGAAATGAGGTAAAACGTTTTAGGTTGAAGATCAAAAGAAACTTTTTATGCACAGCACATTATTTATGTATTCGGGTTCACAAATCTTTGGAAGTGAGAGGCAGAATTAACAGATATTTTGACTTTATAACCCTAATATACTTTAAATAAATATGAAGTTGCACACAAGAACAAAATGATGTTAAAGTATAAACAGAGTGCTGATGACTAATCTGTGGAAGAATAAAATCTGGGGCACTTCATAAGGTTCGTTTCTATTGAGTGCAAAACAATGTTTGGAAGATGAAATGTTCCCAGCAAACTTTACGATTTTAATAAGAAAACAAATTGCTGAAATGAAAACTTAAAGATTATAAATTTTAGCAAAGCTGCATATTTACAAAGGAATAAGATGCTGTCTTGCACTCAAAACAGCCCTCTTGTATTTCTTTGTAAATCTTGAGTGGCCTATCTTTTACTCACATTTTCCGTCCGTAAATTATAGGAGGCAGCAGTATTCTCCAGCAGTCCTTTGAGAAATTGACAATAAAATTGGCAGCTTAAGGGAATAGAGGATAACGTGAGTTATAATCACACCTGCACTGCATTTGGCCAATTCTGTCTCAAATCAATTAGTTTGGAGTCTTACGGCACAGTGGTAGCAGGTTCAAGACCACCTGCTCCAGAAGAGTGTCATAAATCTCTGAACATGTCAGGTAACGCATTTTAGAAGACCTAATCCAGATGGAAAGTATATAGTAAATGGCAGAACCCTTAAGAGTACTGATAGGCAGAGAGATCTGGGTGTACAGGTACACAGGTCACGGAAAGCAGCAACGTGGGTGGAAAAAGTAGTCAACAAGGCATACGGCATGGTTGCCTTCATCGGCTGGGGCATTGAGTTTAAAAATTAGCAGGTAATGTTGCAGCTTTATAGAACCGTAGTTAGGCTGTATTTGGAATATTGTATTCAGTTCTGGTCGCCACACTACCAGAAGGATGTGGTGGCTTTGGAGAGGGTCCAGAAAAGATTTACCAGGATTTGCCTGGTATGGAGGACATTAGCTATGAGGAGTGGTTGGAGAAACTTGGGTTGTTCTCACTGGAATGATGGAAATTGAGGGGTGACCTGACAGAGATCTACAAGATTATGAAGGGCATGGACAGTCAGAAGCTTTTTGCCAGGATGGAAGAGTCACTTACTAGGGGGCATTGGTTTGAGGGGCAAGGTTTAAAGGTGATGTACGAGGCAGGTTTTTTACACGCAGGATGGTGGGTGCCTGGAACTCGCTGCCGGGGGAGGTAGCGGAAGCAGATACTATAGTGACTTTTAAAGGGTGTCTTGACAAATGCATGAATAGGATGGAAGTAGAAGGATACGGTCCCCCGAAGTGTCGGGGGTTTTAGTTGTGATGGGCAGTGTGTTGGTGCAGGCTTGGAGGGCCTGTTCCTGTACTGTAATTTTCTTTGTTCTTTGTTCAGATTGTTTTAAATATCTCATTGCCATTCATGGAAATGAATTCAGATTGGAGGAACAGGATGTTATCAGACTTCAAATATGTTCTGGGATTTAGAGCAAGAATATTGGAGGTATAATAAGTTGGAATAGGCGCAGAACTGTACAAACCCATGTTAATACTCGATAATTGGAGGTTTGAGGCTTTATTTTAGATGAAAAGTAACCTGTGCCAAACGCAAAGTGAAGGGTTAAACCATGTGTGCTTGGACTTGGATGTTAAATGGTGAGACTTTTTAAGGACATATCCACTTGGACTGGACAGAAAAAGATAGTTTCTTGAGTTTCTGTGCTTTTCAAAATGCATCTTCAGTAGCTAGAGGCAACCAGCTCCACAAATTGTCCGTTTGTGAACTTTGTAATTTACATGCCATTCCTTTAGAATGTAGATACCTTGACTACTGGTGGAGGTCAACCTATTGGTGACAAGCTAAATGTCATGACGGCTGGGCCTCGGGGGCCACTGCTTATGCAGGACACTGTATTTGTTGATGAGATGGCACACTTCGACCGGGAAAGGATCCCTGAGCGTGTCGTACATGCAAAGGGCGCAGGTGAGTTTAAACCTTGGCTAATGAATTGCCTTAGTCATTTGTAAATGGAGTGTAGAATTTAGGTTTCTCCATAAAACTATGTCCCACCTATTGAGTTGTTTCACTGTCATTATGTCAGTGTACCTAACATGACTGGGTCATAGCATGTTAACTTGTACATATGTTAAGACTCCATCTTAGCTTGGGCCACTTGAAGCATGACATGCTGGTGAAAGCACTTTGTAACTGAATGGCACGATACCAGCCCAGGGAAGCATGCCTGTGATTGTAGTGTTTAAATATAAAAGTGAGCTGCAATAAACATTGTTAGATTCTCCAATACCACAGTATCCACATCTAGCCGTCACAAAGTAGTTGGATGCTGTAGTACAGTGGACAATGGGATGACAGTTTAGCCCTACAGCAGTTAATGCCAGCAGAAGGCCCATCACCTTGGAGAAATAATGGGTGAGTTGTGAATGTGACCTTGGAAGTGCCAACATATTGAAGAAAAAAAAAGATAAAACTGACAAGCAATCCCAGCTCAGATCCATTTTGCCAGGTTTTCAAAATTGAATGTTTTTGACCAATTTTATGATGTTTGAAAGCTGCCTAATGTGCCTGCAGCTCATGGATATCCAGGTAAATTAGGGGAAAGTAGCACATGCATCATCAAAGTGTTAGCTCTGGTAAGATATGGATTCAGCTAGTTGCCCATCTAAAAAGACCATCTTCAGTTGCTAGGAACCGTCTTGCTCACTGGAAGAACTTTAAGAAAATAAGTATGTACATTTGATTACTATTATTGCACTGTTTTCTGTCTGAATCCAATTATGAAAGATAATGTTCGCTTATCTAGGAGCTATGGAAATGGCTTAATTAAGGCAGAACACTTAGCACCAAGTATTCAATTCAAAAAGACAAATCAACTTGTGGATCCAGGGTGATCAAAGCGGCCTTTGATTCATTAAACTACATGTTTTGGAATGACGCCAGGAGCACAAAATTTTGCCATCAGAAGAAATATTTTCAATCAACTCCTTCAATCATCTTAACCTCCAACACCCCCCTACCAAAAAAAAAGGCTCAGTTATTTGGGACATTGCTGATAGAGCTGTGATCCTAAACTTAGCTTGATACAAATGTTTATAAAGCACATTCTGAACTCCAGACTTCATTGTCTAAAGCTTCCCCTTATTATGACATGTGCAGTGCAGGAGGAGATCATTTTCCTTCTCGTGTCTGTGTTCTCTCTCGTGCTCTCCTTTCACCAACTCATCCTCTTTAATCAAATCATTATATGTTTCTTCTTTTTGAATGGAATGGGATGTACATTTGAAATTTAGGTTTAGTCTGCTTCCGGACACCACATGTAATCTCTTCACAATGTAAATGCTTCGGAACTCCTGAACATTCGTCTAAGAGCAGTACGAGCGTGTCATGGAGCAGATGTGGTACATCAGAGTAAATAACCCCTGGAGTCCACTGTGCTTGGGTCAGACTGGTGGGGGGCCCATTGTCCTCGGGTAAGGACTGTCAGTGTGATCCCAAGATCCAACTATGAGCTTTTTAACTACCACAGCTTTAATGCTTATAGCAGCTGGAATTTCTGCAGCTGCTGGTACTACAACGCACCCTATTTAAAGTATGCTCATTCCAGTTTCAGGATCCCGAAAGCATCCTGATTGATATGTTTTATTAGTGTGAAAGCATCTCATTTGTCATGAAAATTAACCAAACAAATCTCTTCACCAGCTAAGAACATGTAGGGGGAGACTGTGGCACAATGGTAATGTCATTGAACTACGAATCTAAAGGCCCAGGCTAATCCTTTGTGACTTCAAATCCTACCATGGCAGCTGGTGTGATTTTAAATTCCGCTTTCAATTGTAGATTTATTAATTAGGTTCAATAATGGTGATCATAGCGGGATCAAATCTGATTCACTAATGTCCTTTAGCAAGTTGACCATTTTTGTCTGGTCCTGCTTCCAATTGACTCCATGCTCACAGCAAGATCCCCAATTTCTCAGACCTTCCCTTTGCCAAATTCTCCTGTTTCCTCAAACTGTCCCAAATTTCAAGAACTGTCTTCCCTATCACTTATCAATTTTGGACTCCCCCCAGATGGAGTTCAATCTAGATAAATGCGAGGTATTGCATTTTGGTAGAACAAACCATGGTAGGGCTTATACAATTAATGGTAGGGCCTTAGGAGTGTTGTAGAACAGGGACCTAGGAGTACAGCTGCATAATTCTTTGAAGTTTGCATCACATATAGACAGGTGGTTAAAAAGGCCTTTGGCACGCTTCCCTTCACTCCTCAGTCCTTTGAGTATAGGAGTTGGGAGGTCATGTTGTGGTTGCATAGAACATTGGTGAGGCCTCTTCTGGAATACTATGTACAGCTCTGGTTGCCCTGTTGTAAAAAGAATATCCAGCTGGAGAGGGTCCAAAAGAGATTTACCAGGATGTTGCTGGGTATGGAAGGTTTGCGTTATATGAAAAAAAGGCCAGATAAGTTGGGACTGTTTTCACTGGAGCTTACGAGGTTGAGAGGCAACCTGATGGAAGTTTACAAAATAATGAGAGGTATAGGTAGAGTTAATGGTAGTTGTCCTTTCCCTAGGATGAGGGATTTCAAGTCTAGGGATCACATTTTTAAAGTGATAGAAGAGAGATTTAAAAAAGACATGAGGGATAAATTATTTTACACAGTGGTTTGCATGTAGAATGAAGTTCCTGAGGACATGGTGAATGTGGGTACAATTACAACGTTTAAAAGACATTGAGATAAGCATGTGAATAGGAAGGCTTTGGAGGGAAATGGCCCAGGAGCAGGCAGGGACTAGTTTGGGATTATGTTTGGTATGGACTGGTTGGATCGAAGGGTCTGTTTCCATGCTGTATGACTCCAAGTTCTGAGACTGCCGGAGTGTGATTCCTGAGCTTGTTGATAGCTAAGTCTGCAGGCCTTGCTTGACAGCTGTCCATACAGTTGTTGTATAGTGGTGGTGGTTGTGTGACATTACTGAGTTAGAGGCTTCAATAGGTGATGCCATAGAGTGGGATACGTGGAGCCTTGTACTGCAGCAAGAAATTGGTTTGCCTGGAGACAAAATGGAGGAGTACCTCCTGGCCACTCTGGGAGGGTTGGTAATGCAAATTGTAAGGAGCTTTCAGGTAAATTTAAACAATTGTTAACCGTTCAAATGGAGCCATAGTGATGTGTTAGGATCGGTGACCTGGTAGGATAGCATTCATAAGTGGTAAGTTATTTACTCCCATCAAACCAGCTTTGCTGTTCAGTGAGATCATGGGGTAATTTGATCATGGCTTCAAAATGACTTTGCTGTCTATTCACCATACTTGACTCTTCTGTCAATTGAAAATATATCTAACTCTCCCTTGAATAAGTTGAATGATTCATCCTTCACTGTTTGTTTCTGGGAGTATGAGCTATAGATCTGAAATTAAACAAAAATCCTCATTTAAGTCTTAAGTGAGAAATCCCTAATCTTTAAATTGCGTCCCTAGTTCCAAATTCCTAACAACAGGAAATATCCTCCCAGCATCCACCCTGTCAAGTGTCCTCAGGGTCTTTATAGATCAGTTGTTTCACCTCATTTTTATAAACTCCAGTAATTATTGACCCATCCTGCTTAACTTTTCCTTCATCCTGGTCAAATGACCTTCCTCTGAACCGCTTCCAACGCAAGACCTGAGTTCAAGTTCTACCTGATCCAGAGTTGTTTCATAACATCTCTAAACAAGTTGATTAGAAAATATCAATCCCTTTTTCAGTAAGGAAACCAAAACGTGCACACTACCCTGTCAGAATCTCGCCGAAGTGCTGTACAGGTTTAGCAAGATGACTCTGTTATCATCAAGTACGGTTTGGCAGGGGTTCCTGGTGCTTAATGGAAATGTGGAACAAATGATGGTTATATATGAATTAATGGTAAGATGTGGATGTATGAATATGGGGAAGGGTCTTGTGGTAGTATACGATCTCTGGGCCAGAAGGCCTGAGTTCACATTTCACCTGGTGTGTCATAACATGTCCAAACAGGTTGATTATATGGGGATCAAATAATCGATGTACCTGAAGCCTGTGACTAGACTGTTTAACCAGCATTTTACCCTGTGCTATTTAAGATTCCCGACTTGTATACTGTCTTTCCCCTTTTAATAAACACGAGTATTCTCTTTGCTTTCCTAACCACTTGCTATACCTGTATGGTACCTTTTTGTGAGTTATTGACTAGGACACCCAGAACCATCTGCATGGCAAGACTTCTACATTCTCATTCAAGTTAAATTATATTTTTCTGTTCTTGCTGTCAAAGTGCAAAAAGTTTCCTACACTGTATTCCATCTACAAAACATTTGCCCCCTCATTTCACCTGTATATATGCCATTGTAGATTCTGTCCTCTTGTCAAATTACTTTCCCACCGATCTTTGTGTCGTCAGTAATTTTAGTGACTTTTTTTAAAATCAGTCTGATTATACTTTATGACACACCTCTGGAGCAGATGGGACTTCAACTCAGAACTTCTGGCCCAGAGGTAGAGACACTACCACTAGTCCGCAAGGGCCCTAATTTAGTTACCAATCACTTGGTTCCTTCATGCAGGTAATTTAATGTAGATTGTAAATAGTTGAAGTCTCAGCACTGATCCTTGTGGCACTCCAGTAATAATAGCTTGCCAGTTGAAATTAACCAATTTATCCCCGTTTCTGTTTACTGTTAGTTAACCAATCTGTTTATGCGAAACACGTCACCTCCCACACCATTAACTCTTATTTTATGAAGGAAACTTTGTCGTACATGATTGAATGTCTTTTGGAAATTAAAGTGCATCCCATCTACGAGTTTGGAGTTGGGGACCATGCATAGTGTGTCAAATTTGCGGATGACACTAAGATGAGTTGGAGAGCAAATTGTGCAGAGGAGTTTAGAAGTCTGCAGAGGGATACAGATAGTTTAAGTGAGTGGGCGAAGGTCTGGCGCATGGAATTCAATGTTGATAAATGTGAAGTCATCCATTTTGGTAGGACTAACAGTATAAAGGGCTATTACTCGAATGTTGAAAAATTGCAGCATGCTGCTGTGCAGAGGGACCTGGGTGTTCCAGTGCATGAATCACAGAAGGTTGGTTTGCAGGTGGAACAGGAATTAAGAAGGTAAATGGAATATTGTCCTTCATTGCTGGAGGGATTGAGTTTAAAAGTAGGGAGGTTATGTTGCAGCTGTACAGGGGGCTAGTGAGGCCACATCTGGAGTACTGTGTGCAGTTTTAGTCTCCTTACTTGAGAAAGGATGTAACTGGCACTGGAGGGGGTGCAGGGGAGATTGACTAGGTTGATTCTGGAGTTGAGGGGGTTGGCTTATGAAGAGAGTCTGAATAGACTGGGATGGCATGGTGGTTCAGTGGTTAGCACTGCTGCCTCACAGCGCCAAGGTCTCTGGTTCAATTCCAGCCTCAGATGACTGTGCAAACTCCACACAGGCACAGGGAGAATGGTTTCCTCTGGGTGCTCCAATTTCCTCCCACAGTCCAACATATGCAGGTCAGGTGGATTGGCTGTGCTAAGTTGCCCATAGTGTCTGGGGTGAGTCTGAGTGGGATGCTCTTCAAAGGGTTGATGTGGACTCGATGGAGCAAATGGCCTGCTTCCACGCTGTAGGGATTCTATGATTCCCTTTTGTCCACCTTGCTAGTTTCTTCCTCAAACTATTAATAGGTTAATCAACTGTGATTTTCTTTTCACTAAACCACATTCACTTTGTCTATATTATGATTTTTAATAACCTTACTAATGGATTTAAGCATTTTCCAAATGAAAGATGTTGGATTAATTGGCCTATAGTTTCTTGCTTTCTGTCTCCCTCATTTCTTCTATTGAGGTATTACATTTGTGGTTTTTTGATGCTGGAGCTTGCGCAGAATCCAAGGATCTTGGACAATGACAGCAAATGCATCTACTGTCCCTGCAGCTATTCCTTTTAAGACCCTGAAATGCAGGCCATCAAGACCTGGGGGATTGTTAGGACATTAATACTTAGTTTTACTCAGGACCTTTTCCATGGTATCTTTGATTTTAAGTTCATACTTTCCTTTAATTTCTTTATTTTCAAGATCCTCAGAATTTTTTTTGTCTTCTGCAGTGAAGAGACATAAAATATCTCTTTAATGCTTCTGCCATTTCCTTGTTTGCCAATGTTAATTCTCTAGATTCTCTTTTACATAGTCATTCTTTGCCAATTTTTAAAATCAGTCCAGTCTTCTGACCTACCGCTAATTTTTGCAGTATTTGCATTTGTTCTTCCAATCTGATGCTATCCTTAATTTCTTTAGTTAACCATGAATGGTGGATTCCTCTTATAGTCTTTCTGTCATATTGGAATCTAACTTTGTTGAGAATTATAAAATATCGTCCTGAATGTTTGCCACTGCACTACTGTCTTGCTTTTAACCCACACTTTTCTCTCCCTCAAACCACATGTGAAATTTTACCATAAAAGCTGAAAGAACTGCAGATGCTGTAACTCAGAAACAAAAACAGAAGTTGCTGAAAAATCTCAGCAGGTCTGGCGGCAAAGTTAATGTTTCCGGTCTGCTGACCCTGTCTCAGTACGGAAATTTTATCATGACATGATCACTGTTACCTAGAGGCTCATTTACTATGAGGTCATTAATGCTGTCTCACTATGCACCTACGGGTGTAAAATAGCCTGCTCCCCAGCTGGCACAAGAATGTACTGCTCTTAGAAATTGCTCCAAATACACACAAGAACCAGGAGCAGGAGTATACAATTTGGCCTCTTGAGCCTGCTCTGCCCTCTAATACAATTGTGGTCAATCTTATCTAGGCCTTCACTCGACTTTCTTATCCATTCCCCATAATCCTTTAATCCGTTACGACTTAAAAATCTGTCTCTGCCATCCTCGCATTTATTCATTGACTCTGGGGTATTGAATTCCACAGATTTACAATCCTTTACGTGAAGTAATACATTGAATCAGACCTTCAGCCCACATGCTTATGCTGGTGTATATGAGCAAGGAACAAGAGTAGGTCACTTGGCATTTTGAGCCTGCTTGCGTCATTCAATAAGATTACGGCTGATCTGATTTTAACCTCCACTCTTAAATTCCTGCATATCCCCAAGAATCCTTCATCCCTTTGGATCTCAAGAATCTGTCCCTTAAAATTATTTAAAGATTCTGCATTCGCTGCCCTTTTGAGGAAGTGAATTCTAAAGATACGGAACTCTGAGAGAAAAAATGTTTCCTCATCTCTGTTTTAAATGGAACATACTTTCAATGTCAACCGGTCAAGTCTGCTCGTGATCTTGTGTTTCAAATAAGCCACCTCTGACTCTTCTAAACTCCAGAAGATACAGGCCCAGCCTTTCTCGACCTTCCTCACAAGGCAACCAGCTCATTCCAGGTATTAGTCTTCTGAACCTTCTCTAAACTGCTTCCAGTGCATTAATAACCTTCCACCAGTACGATGGCCAGTACTGTACACATTACTCCAGATGGGGTCTCACCGATGCCCTGAATAATTGAAGCACCCTACTCTTGTTTCTATTTCCTTCGCAATAAACCATTGCTTTCCTGATTACTTGCTGTGCCTGCATACTAACTTTCTATGATTCATGCATTAGGACTCCCAGATGTCTCTATCTCAGAGATCTGCAACCTCTCCCTTTATTCTTTCCGCCAAAATGGACAATTTCACACTTTTCTGCATTGTGCTCCCTTTGCCCACTCACCTAACCTATCTATATCCCTTTGTAAGCTCTTTATGGCTTCTTCAGAATGCACATTCCTACCTTTTTTTTTGTCATGAGGAAATTTAGCTACTATACTTTCGATCCCTTCATCCAAATTATTTACATAAGCTGTGAAGAGTTGAGGCGCCAGTACAGATCCCTGTGGCACGTCATTTGTGACATACCCATCAGCCTGAAAAAGACCCGCTTATTCCTATTCTGTGACTGCTGCTGGCAAGCAATCTTATCAATGCCAATATGTTGCTCTCTATACCATGAGCTTTTGCTTTCCACTGTATCCTTCATGGCATCCATCAAATGCCTTCTGGAAATCAGTTCGATACATCCACGGGTTTCAAATACTGTGAACACACATTGAAGGCTACCTTTGCCAACCTAATTTGTCTAATCTTTATGCAGATCAAAATCACCTTGGGTTATTGCTGTACCTTCTTGGATAGGACAATGTTACAGATGATTTAGAACTTTTTTGTGATCTTACAAACTATGCTGCAGTTCATTGAACTTTGAGCACTGTTGCATATTTTACCCTTCTCAGAGTCTAATAACTTGGAAGAAGGAAGTAATCTTGCAGCACTTGGCTACAATATGTACCTTGAGGTGTATATTAAGGTGACTGAAGTGAAAATTAAATCTGAAACAGGCAGCTGTTAGAGCTTATGACTGTCTTTACATTTCTGTCAGGTGCCTTTGGCTTCTTCGAGGTGACCCATGATATCTCAAGGTACTGCAAGGCCAAATTATTTCATCCAATTGGGAAGAGAACATCTGCATCTGTCCGCTTCTCAACAGTTGGTAAGAGTTCCTCCTCTTCCTTTTTTAGGTTTGGGGTCAATTTTGTTTGCTTCCATTTTTTGTCAAGTGTGTAAGCATGTTTTTCTATATCAAAGATGTTAAATCTGTCCAGATTCCTTTCTGATATTAAATGATTGATTGCAATATGGTGATTCTGGTACTTAATAGTAGGCCAAGAATACAATCTAAAGTTTAAAATCCCACAATGAGAGCTTACAACTCTATTTTAAAATTCAAAGCTGAGATCAGTAAATGAATATGAAACATTTGGATTCTTATGAAAACCTAAGCAATTCATGAGTGTCCTTCTGAAAACTGTCGTCCTTTCCAGATCCATGTGTGAGTCATCCCACACCAATGTGGTTGATTCTTAACTGGTGATTGAAAGGAAAAATAATTTTTTTCCCTGTTAATGTACAAGTTTTGGAAAACATGAGGTTAATTTGCACTGTTTTATTCAGTGTTGTGAGCCAGTGGCAAAACACTTGTCTTGGCTGCATTTCTACTTTATTCTGAACATTGCCCACTCAAGCCATTCAGTTGTTCAAAAGCTGATGCATAAAATTGGTGCCGCCTTTTAGGGCAGTGACGCTCAAGTGCCCAAAATGAATAAATCAAAAGTAAAAGCCTTATCTGATTGTACTGTTCCTTTGAGTCCTGCACTTTATTACTTCTTACCCTGCCTTGGCGTTGGGAACTTATTGTGTGGGAAATTATGTAATTCAATGACTTGTCACATAGCATAGTATTGAGGGGTGTGTCGTGGGGTGTCCGTTTTAAACTTTTAAAAGTACCTACACTACTTTGTATGTTAGTCATATAAAAAAATCAAAAATAAATTTAATATATTCCTATGAATAGCATTGTGGGTCAACCCACAGCTGGAGGACTGCAGTGGTTCAAAAAGGCAGCTCACCACCACCTTCTCAAAGGCAACTAGGCTTGGGCAAGAAATGCTGGCCAGCCAGCACTGCCCAGATCCCACAAAATGAATAAAAAAATTGAAATG
Organism: Rhincodon typus; assembly: GCF_021869965.1. Taxonomy (NCBI): domain Eukaryota; kingdom Metazoa; phylum Chordata; class Chondrichthyes; order Orectolobiformes; family Rhincodontidae; genus Rhincodon; species Rhincodon typus. The sequence goes on from NC_063348.1 coordinate 12,234,754, forward strand.
GTTGGCATTTCAATCTGAGATTTTAGATGTTGGCCCATGTATGAATTAAAGACCTGACAATCAGGATAACCATGTTTAAGATGCACTGAGACAGATACCCAAACAGGCAGGGAATAGAGGGATGTGGAGCATGTACAGGCACATTGGATTAGTTTAGAATGGCATCGTGGTCGGCACAGACATGATGGGTTGAAGGGCTTGTTCCTGTGCTGTACTGTTCTATGTTCTAATTCTCTGCAATCCTGCTATTTCATAGCAGCCCAACTAATGACATGTTATGTCATACTGCACAGTCTCAATTTTATAAAATAAACAGTTCTACAATACTTTTTTTAAACAAGTGAATATAGTTTGAAGAAATACTCAAAACCAAAACAATGTCTTGCTTTGCAGACTGTTACTGGATATTTAGACGTCTTTATCTGCCTGTACATGGAGTGAACAATTTGTATGGAAATCTATGCTACACTTCAGAAATTTGCATCTTAGTTTGTTTATCTGAAATCACAAAGCCTCCCTTGTTTCTTGTAGGCATTTTCTTTTTGCCAAAAGACGGAAACTGCATATTGTAAAGTTAAATATAGTAAAATCTCAGCTCTATAAACACACAACAAATGGTTTCCTGAGTATAAAACTAATGTCAGCAGGAATCTACAGGTCTACCTGCATGACATCTTGTTTTAAATAAAAACTTGACATTTTTCTTCTTTTAAGAAAATGGTGAAAATAAATCAATAGGAAGCCTGGTTCAGCCACATCTGGAGTATTGTGTCCAGTTCTGGTCACCTCATTAAAGGAAAGATGTGGAAGTGTTAGAAAAGGTGCAGAGGAGATTTACCAGGATGTTGCCTGGAATGGAGGGAAGGTCTTTTGAGGAAAGGTTGAGAGAGCTAGGGCTTTTCTCTTTAGGACAACGAAGGATGAGAGGTGACTTGATTGAGGTGTACAAAATGATCAGAGGTATAAATAGAGTAGACAGCCAGAGACTTTTTCCTAAGGTGGAGGTAGCTTTTACAAGGGGACATAGTTTTAAAGTGAAAGGAGGTAGATATCGGGGAGACGTCAGAGGTAGGTTCTTTACTCAGAGAGTGGTCGAGATGTGGAATGCAATGCCAGAGAGGGTAGTGGAGTCGGCTTCGTTAGGGGCATTTAAGCGGCTATTAGATAGGCATATGGATGATAGTATAAGGTAGCGGTGGAGGTTAGATAGACCTTAGGTTTAGGGTAGAAGTTTGGCACAACATCGTGGGCCGAAGGGCCTGTACTGTGCTGTACTGTTCTATGTTCTATGGGATTCTGTGACGAGTTATGGAATAGTGCAGTTGCCCTCTCAGCACAAGGCATGCTAAATAAGAAGTGATAAAGGGCAGTTTCTCTCAGCTACACTAGTGGTTTCAGAATAACGATGACAAAGGCCTGCACTGTTGACTTTATTATCTATAAGGAATCATCTCTTCAGTATATGCTGTAGAAAGTTAACATTGTTATGTTTTGGCATAGCTTAGGCCACACCGATTTCAGTACAGTTTTCTTGGGGTATGGTGTTGGTTGATTCTGAAGGTTGTATTATCTTGAACTAGTCTGTTAGTTTGATAGTCAGCAGTAGGCATTACCGTAATGTGTAATACATCTGTAAATTACATTGGCATGCCAGTACTTATAAGCATGGGGACTGTCAGGCAGTCAGAAATATGGCTTTCTGCTGGAATAGAAAACTTGTAATGTTGTGTTCATCCTGTATGCAGAATTCCAGCAGAAGTTGACCATTACCATTTCACATGCTAATGCCATGTCTGCCTTGGAGTTTTTGCTAACCCCTTCTGTCACCCAAAAGGAAAGGTCCATAAACAAAGAAACTATAAGTCCATAGACTCTTAGCTATCAGAAATAAAAACAGCTTTCTCTGCAGGCTGGAAGACAGTTTCTGCAGTCATCTGTGAAATAGTGCTGACCCAGCACAGCAGTTGGGAACAATTGAAATCTGTCTTGAAATAAACAACAGCAGTGGAAATGATTGACTTCTCAATCCAGGAGGAGCCAAGATTGGTTTGATGAAAATAAATTAAAATCCAAGAGTTTTTTCCAAGGAACCAGGAAAGCAATTTATCAGTTTGGAACAAACGATGATAAGACCATTAAAGGCAGCAGAATATGTTTGCTTGTTCTATAGCCTTTTGATATCAGGAGTTCCTGCTGGTCAAGTGTTTTCCAGCTACTCAAGTCAACAATGATCTTGCAACTGCCACAAAGATGAACCTTTCCTTGAATTTTATCTGGAAACCATATGCTATCATCATCATCACTTCACTTCAATTTTCAATTTACTCCTTCAAGTCTATCACTTGATGTCTTAATCTTAAAGATTCTAATATAGTGCTATTTTGCCTCTGTGTTAGTATTGATGTCTGATCTGATCTATTTATAGGGGGTGAAGCAGGTTCTGCAGACACAGTCCGTGACCCTCGAGGATTTGCATGCAAGTTTTACACTGAGGAGGGAAATTGGGATCTAACTGGTAACAACACCCCCATCTTCTTCATTCGGGACCCTTTCTTGGTTAGTGATTGCTGAAGGTAGACATTAAATGCCAGTGCTGATATTTCTTCGAAAAACAAATCTGTTAAACGTTATGGAAAAATAATTGCTCCCATAACTTTTTGATTGCATTTCTCCAACTTTTCAAGTACTTTTATCTTAGGTATATTTTACTAAAATCTTTTGTATGAATCTGTTAGCTAAAATGTTTTGTGTTAAAATGTTTGAATTTTGGGACCATTATCTTGAGCTCACAAAATGTTCTGTCCAGAATGTTGCACTTACAAAAATCATTGAGGTCATCAACACACACTCCATTCTTAAAATAAATGGGATAGCCACTTTTGATCCCTGTAGAAATCAAGACGCTACTTGAGCTGCAATGCTGCAGACGTTTCACTTGTAGCGATACCTTGCTAAGAAACTCATTACTGAAATACATAGAAGGGAAGGTATTTCCAATATGATTGCAATAGATAACTACAGTAGTCATCAGGAAAGCCTCAGTTTTTCAAAAGTGAATTTATTTCTCTCATCTGTGTGCTTTGTCATGATTATTTAAGAACAACCTCTCTGGTACTGAAAATATAACTTTTATATGAAGACTCAATCCTTCAGATTGTTAGGAAGTATGAAAATAATGTTTTTCTTTGTCTTATCTCACTCAGTTCTGTTTCTTTTAATTGTGCTATACCGCATAGATCTGTTCACTTCTGATTGATTGGATATACATGAAGTTGGATCATCATCCTCACACAGCTTCTGCAGCATTTAACAAGGGAGCCAGGCTGTTTTGGGCACTTGTTAGCATAATGAAAGGCTGACTCAATTCGTTCTCCACTAACTACAGAATCTGGGTTGTACGTTGTACTCTGAGGTGTAAAGAAGATTTTGAAGTTTCCATAAAATTGATAATGCCATAGGGCCTCAGTAACATTTTCAGCGAGTTGGAGGTGCTAACTGGAGTGCCTCTTTCTCCAGAAAACTGCTCAACTGTGATGGGAACATGTATGGGGCTGGGGAGGTGGTGCATTAAGGTATATTGTTGAAGTTAGAAGATTTCTCTTGCAGATGGTTGTAAGACTTATTGAAATTTATCATTAAAGTATTTTGTTTGCTTTTGGGGAGTGATTCCTATATGTATTTATTATGGCAATTAGATAACTAAGGTTATTAACCAGTAATTATATCCCAACGTATGCAGTGATGTCGCTAGTAAGAAGAGGGTGTAAATTAGTCTATGGCTAGTTTACTTTGGTAGTTTCCATTACAAAAATGCACGATGGAAAAATGTTCATCGAAAGTAAAATTTAAAATCACGAGGGTCTGTAGGGTTTGCCTCTCTGATTCTGCTGCTTTCTCTATCTCCTCCTCCTCCTCCTCCCCCCCTCTTTTCACTGTCTTCTATGTCCTTGTCTTTCATTGCAGTCTTCCCTCTTTGCTTTATTTTGACAATTGTCATGAGAAATTTATGATTTTCCCTCATTGCTGCTTATACATTATCTTTCTTGCACTCTCAAAAATACACAGGATTCAAAATGAAGAGTCGCAAAGGTATGCAATCAGAAGCTTTACTTTTAGTTTTTTTTTGCAATATATAATTTGACTTTGAAGCTTTTGGAATTAGCCCTTCTGTAGGGCAGACCTGGTGGAAACTAATGATTGTATATTTTGTAATACAGCTGCTTGAACATCTTTTGTGTCCTGAAAAAAAAGTGTGTTTAAACATGTAATTCACCTACAAGCTGTATCGTAGCTGTAGAAAAACATGTTAACTGCAAGCCCAAATTTCTGGGATAGGCAAAGGCCTTCAGATATAGACATTTCTGCAAACGAATGTTCCAAATAATGGACACATTTAGTTGAGTTATAGTGAAATATGTAACTTTTATTTTGTTACCCTATTTTGAATTGACAAAACCCATTACTGAGAGAAAAATTCCAAATGAAAAGCAATACCAGAAAACCTATTGGCTGAATTATGGAATCAGACTGGCTAACTTCGGTTGGTTTATACCATTATAAATATGAACATAATTGTAATGGTAAAAGTTCTAAAAGTTAAATCTGAAATTTTATATTTTTTACAGTTTTTTGTTTGATAAAATGGTGCTTTTTCAGAGTGGTATATATGTTCATGTTCCTCTTTCTCGCACTGTCTATTTTCAGTTTCCTTCATTTATCCACACCCAGAAGAGGAACCCCCAGACACACCTAAAGGATGCAGACATGACCTGGGACTTTTTCTCACTTCGTCCAGAGACGCTTCACCAGGTGAGAATTTTACTTCTTGGGCAGCCCTTTAAAAGGATTGAGCTGTCTGAGAGCAGGTATTAATTGTAGTAAAACCTGTGTACCGGTAGATCAAACGAATCAGCACAATGAGGGCACTTAAAATGCGTCTGAAAATTTGGCTGAAAAATCTGAAAGTTTGACACTTCAGAGCGAAGCATTTTCTTTACATTTTGTTATATAGATTGTGAATCCATATTTATTTTGATGGTCTGTATGTGGCTTATAATATTTGGAAGTATCTTAAGAATGAAATTTCCAGTTTGCTTTCCATTTTCTTTGCTTTGAGTGTTGAGAAACTTTTTTGGAAATGAGAGATATCATGTCATAAATCAGAAAAAAGAACTGAGATTACACGATTTCAAAATGCTTTGAGAATGTGCAAAAGTATAAAAATTGAACAATAATCTTCAAAGTACTGATGGAGACCAAATGCTGCCATATGGGACTAGATTTTTATGATGTCAGGTCAGCGTGGACAAGTTGGACTGAAGGATCTGAACGAACTTGAAAGAAGACAAGTAAAATAGTGCAAATCTGAAATGAAGCTACAAAGTTTGATAAATACTCAGCAAATCTGACAGCCACTGTGGGGAACAAAACTGTCATTGTTTTGAAGTCTGTGACTTGTTGACAGAACTACAAAAAGTTAGAAACGTAACAGGTTTTAAGCAAATGAAAGGATGGAAGGGTGGGAAAATGGAAGGATACAAGAACAAAAAGGAAGGTCTGTGTTAATTTAACAGATGGAGAGATTAAATGGCAAAAGATCTAGGTGCCAAAGGGATGGTACTAGGACAAGAAAAGCAATAACTGACTGTATGAATGGCTGCTCTCTGAAAGCAAACAACCAGGACAAACCAGCAAAGAGAAGGAAAAACAAGATGATGAAAGGATTGCAATTTGAAATTCATGAACTCTGAAGTCACATGACACCCAGTTATAGTCCAACAGGGTGCTCCTTCATCAGGTGAAGTAAGGGAAGCACACAGACACAGAATTTAAAGGTAGAGAGATAATGGCAAGGTAATTCCAGATAATTGAGTATCTACATGTAAGTGTGAGTGAGGTGTTGATGGGCTGAACAATGAGTCTTTGCAGGTGGTCAGAAGTATCAAACTGCAAGTAAAGTAAAGTGAAGGGATGACCTATGAACTGATTTAATTAAGGCAGAGAGATATTACAAAAGATCAAAAATAAGATAGTACTAGAGACAAACCAAATGGCTGGAATACTACGATAGGTATCAGAGTCTCATGATGGTCTAACCAAAGTAACAAGTAATCAAACTGTACAAAGTAATTAAGGTAAAGAGGTAATAACAAGTTATCAAGGTAATGGTGTCAAACAGAACAGTAAGGAAGATTTTACAAATACTGAACAGTATGGTGGGTTACATACAGCGCGACTTCAACCCAAGATCACAGTTGAGGCCATCCTCGTGGGTACAGAACTTGGCTATCAGTTTCTGCTCAGTGATTCTGTGTTGTGTATCTTGAATGAGTTTGGAAAGCTGTAAAGTGCCTAATTGAAAGATAATGTAACATTGCTCAACTTTGCACTGAGCTTAATTGAAGCACTAGCATTCAAATGAAAAATTTTCAAAGCATTGAGAATCTTTGAAATAGTTTTCTAGCTTGGAAAGCTGGTAAAGATGGATTGTTGGGGCCAAGGGGTGGAGAATCCATTTCCAGCTTTCTTCTCCAATACAAGTACAGCCTATTTCCATTTAACTTCAGGCTGAACGGCTTAGTATAAATAAATGTCTCTGACAGGAGAGTCATATTCATAGTCATAGACATCTGCTGCACAGAAAAAGCTCCTTCAGCCCATTGACTCTGCGCTGGTCAAAAACAACCACCTAACTAGTCTAATCCCATCATCTGGCACTTGGCCCATAGCCCTGGCATTACAAGTGCACATCTAAATAATTATAAAATGTTACGGGGGTTTCTGCCTCTGCCATCCTTACAGGCAGTGAGTCCCAAATACCTACCATCCTCTGGGTGAAGAAATATATTCTCACATCCCCAACTAAGCCCCCTGACAAATCTGTGCCTCCTGGGTAAGTGTTTATTCCTGTCTGTGCCCATCGCAATTTTATACATCACAATCATGTCTCTCTTTCTCTCCCCGCCACCCCCCACCCAAGCTCTCTTCTGCTGCAAGGAAAACAGCCCCAGTCTATCCAATCACTCTTCATAATTAAATCTCTCCAGGCCAGGCAACATCCGGTAATCTTCTCTGCACCCTCTCCAGTGCAGTCTCATCCTTCCTATACTGTGAATTCCAGAACTGCACATATGGTATGCAGAACGTGAGAATTAGCAGCTCCGATGTGTTAAATCTGATTCAGTTATTGCACTTAACTCTCAGTTTTCAGAACTGGCACTTTGATTTTGACTTTGTTCAGGTTTGTCACTGCTGTTATCTTTGTGATATCAGCTGGATTGTGAGCAGTCTGTTTTCTTGGATTCTACAGATAAATAGTTCAATATGATATTTTTTCAATATTTTTACTTAATCTGTTTCTAGTATCCTGACTGCACCTTACCAGTTATTAGGGTGGATGGGAGACCCACTGTTGAGTCTGCTTCATCTGTTATGATGTGCATTGGATGTTTTTTTGGATGCATTTTTTTCTGCTTGATCCTAGGTTAGCTTCCTGTATAGTGATCGTGGAATTCCTGATGGATATCGTCACATGAATGGGTATGGGTCACATACCTTCAAGCTTGTAAATGACAGAAAAGAAGCCGTCTATTGCAAATTCCATTTCAAGGTACAGTAAAACGTACTGACTTGTGGTTAAACTTTGGGTGGCAGAGGTTAGCGTTTAGACTCACATAGCTAATTTTTTAATGAATGAGTTTTGATCTAGCTACTGTGATTTCTAATTACAAGCATAATGAAGCTGTGTTGATAACCTGAGTAAGATTTTGTGCTAATCTCTCCAAGACTAAAGACTGCATAAACTATGGATTTACCACACCATTGCATCTGTAGCATGTCAGTTTAGTTTGGGAAGAGGCTAATGAAGGAGTAGTTCTATTTATCTTGAGAATTAGTTCGAGATTACTCTCTGGAAATAACATCACGTCAGCACAGCTGGCTAAGAAATGGGGAGTGATTGTGGTAAAACTGTATAGTTTTCTGAATCGTTTTAATTTTAGTTTGAATATCTAAATCATCTCAGTTACTGTGTTTAAGAGAAATGAAGGCAGACAAAATATGATGTCCTAACATTTCAAAGTCTAAGGCAGATGTGCATGATAAAATTTTTAACAATGAATGATTTTTCACAGACAAATCAAGGCATCAAAAATCTTACTGTCGAGGAGGCTCGCCAGCTGGCCACTGATGACCCTGACTATTCCATTCGTGATCTCTACAATGCTATTGCAACTGGAAATTATCCATCCTGGAGTCTCTACATCCAAGTAATGACTTTCCAGGAAGCACAAGTGCATCGGTGGAACCCCTTTGATGTCACTAAGGTCAGCTAAAACATTTTGCAAATTATAGCATACTTGAAGATAATAGTTTCCTAAGGCGGTCAAGGCTGTGGGCTCTTCTCAGTAGAAGAGCACAATTGGGGTGTGGTCAATGCTGACTAAATTTCCCAAGCTAAATGCCAGGCACATTGGATATTAAACTATTAAACCACCCCCCATCAGGATGAAACTACTGTGAACTTCTGAAATTACAACACCATTTAAACATTTGAGGATCATTAGAAACTTGTACTAAAGTATAAACTTGTAGCAAGTTCCTTAATCCTACAAAGAAAGCAATTCTGTTTGATTTTTAAAATGCTTTTTCAATACAAAACAAAAGGGAAATATAATTGGATCAGACTTTGTCAGCCAAGAGATTATTTAGTTGGTAATTTTTTTCTCGTTGCCCATAAATCAGATCTGTAAGTGGTGTATGTTCTATCAGAGTTTGATCTTGCAGCATTTCCACTTTTTTTAAAAAAAGCATAACCTATTACACATGAGATCCTCAGTTTGCGGAGATCCTACACAGAGACATCAGTGATGGGGTGATAGAGCTGGATAGAGGTATGTTGCATAGCAAATTGTTTCAGTTTGCTGTCCCTCATTTTCTATAAACAAGTTGTTTCTCTTATTCCTCTGTTTTAATGACTGCTTCAGTGTGCAGAGAAAAGTTCTACACTAGTGTGTGAAAATTGATGGAAGAGGTAAGAATGTGACTGGCACATTTAATGGCAATATGCTTCATAGCAAAGGGAGAAAAATGTAGGGTGCTGCTGGATATCACGTAATGCTTTCTTCACTATCTCCAAACAGAGAACAAAGCTAATGTTGAAATATGCAGCTGAGTGATAGAGATGTTGAGTTGTTAGTTTAAGCTTTGTTGAAGTTGCCTCTGAAGCATTGTGCTCAGTTTTGCATTCCATACTGCAGAAAAGATATTGAATCATTGGAGAGTCTCCAAGGTTGACCTTGAGGCTGTTTTTTTTTTTAAAGTTTTTCAATAGCTGCATTGATGATAAAAACTTACCCAACTTGAGCAGTTGGGAAGGGAGCACAGTAGAGGCCGTTAAGTAGGATTTTGATTAAGGAAAGCTCTGAGTATGTGGAATCGAAGGGATTCACTTAATGTTAAGAATGTTAAGATATAAGTGAACTAACTTTTTTTTGTTCAGCAAAAGGACAATGGATTTGATAAACCAGTAACCTAGAATGATGATCTCCTAGGAAACCCTTGGGCTTTAATAAAGGAAATGGAGTACAGTATTTCTGGCTTCTTAAACTAAAAGAAGCCGATGAGAGGTTCGACATGGTTGGCAAGATGAACGGTTGTCTTCTATGCAAAAAAAAGTTTGTTTTTTTCCCTTTTTAGTTGCAAGTATCTTTCTGTTTCTTCCCAGGTTTGGCCTCACAAGGAGTTCCCACTAATCCCTGTGGGACAGTTGGTCCTCAACAAGAACCCAGTCAATTATTTTACAGATGTAGAACAGATAGCTTTTGATCCCAGCAACATGCCACCGGGCATTGAACCTAGCCCTGATAAGATGCTGCAGGTATGGTTAAATATGTGGGCTTATTAAAAATGTTAATTATAGAGAGGGTGCAACTCCATTTAATGTTAAAATTAACTTCCTCTGTTATCTTCTTTCCCAGTCCAGAGATTTTTTTTGTCTTGATGCAGTACTACAATGCAGTTCCACTATTTTGAAACTGACTATTCAGAAGCAAGTGGGAGCAACCTAGGTTGCTCCATCAGCATTTTTTTACTCTGTTCATGGTTACAATCAAGACCTGTGTTTTATCTGCCACAGTTATGCTGTTATGTTCCTGAGCTAGATACCCAGAGCTCAGATCATTCTGACAACATGATGCCTGCAAAGAAATTACAGTTAAAAATCACTGGGTTTTGGTGGTTCGTCATAAAGGTCCTGAGGGGATTTCCTTCCTATTCTGGACTGTATGCATCTCTAGTTCTAGATTATGCGATCAACTCTTTAACGATTTGAGGCTAACTCAGGGTGAGCAAGGAATACCCTCCCTAACATGTCTCATTCCTGTTATGGATATACTGAAAACAGGAGGAAAAATTATTCAGCAGGCCTATTCCCTGGGCCCTCAGTCAAATAAGTTGATAAGTACAATGCTAGGCTGGGCTGCACAGATCTTAAGACCGAAAGGTGAGTGAGATCATTCAGCATAGATTGAATTAGTGATTGAAAATGCACCTAATGTGCATTTTTCTCCTCATGCTGTGGACTTGTCTATTGAGTGAATAAGGGTATTCCCATTGGAATTAAACATTGAATAAATTGTTAAACTTCCCCTTCACAAGCTCTGATTATGCCTTCTGTTCATTTGAAGTAGTGTATTTGCCTTATATTCCTCTTTTTATCAATACACTTTCTCTGAATGATCTTGTTATGCTTTTGTTTCTGTTAGAATCCTAACTGCTTTTAGCTAGGTAAATATTCACATTGTTCCTGGAACCAAACCTCTGTGTATTTCATTTGCTGACCATGTTGGGTAATCCTCCCTGTCTTTGCACAGCAGCAGAACAGCTTTGCAATAAAGTTCAATTGCTAATCAAACTTGTTAAACAGTAATGGGATCCACTTAGAGCAACAGTAATGTTTATGGAAGTAATTAAGTTTATTCTGATCCTCAGTTAATCAGAAGTAATGGATTCCCACATCATTTTCAAAGTACTGCACAAGTAATATCTTTTCTCAGATTCCATAAATAATATCACTTTCACCACAGAGAAACCTCTCCAGAATTAAAGAAACAGAAGTTAATAAAATGCCTTCAAAACGTAACTAGGAAGCTATCAACTGAAAGTAAAGGGTGCTTCTAATTTTAAGAACATTGAATAATCCTGTAGGATGTCTATATCTGAATTGATTGGCTTACTTGGTTTATCACTGACACCAGGCACTAATTTAGCAACAGTTGACAGAATGAGCTCTAATATTTTTCTGTGAATGAAGCTGGCTTTTTGCATTTCTCCCAATGACCTGCTTCAGATCTCAAGTGCTTTTTGTCAGTTTTTCTTTTGGGACAGTGTTTCAGCATTGTACCTCTCCTGTACGCTACCTCCATAACTTGGATATTTTGCTGACCAAAACACGATTCATTGTGAGATTTGGCTAGGACATCAAGTTTAAGGTGAATCTTCTAGTTTATACTGTTCTGACCTCTGGGTACAATTAAGTTATCTAGTTACTTTGTTTAGTGTCACTCTCTAATATGACATTAAATGTTGGGTTTGCTATTACTCCAATCACTTCCTGCTTCTCCTTCAGCTGTTTCTGAGCCAGGGCCTTGCTTTTGATTGTTATGGCAAGGGTACTCAGTTCTATATTAGCTTCTGAAATGTGCATTTTGTGCCAAACCTGTGAAGACTTTCAACATTAATGTCGATACAGTTACACATTTTCATGATGTTGCCCCATTATTTTTGGCCAATCTGCTATGAAACAGCAGCAAACACTGTCTTTTCCTTTCCCCTCCATTTGCATTGGGAGACTATTACTTTTTCCACATGGTGTCACTGAGATTGGGAATATGATGTATTGTGGAGAAATTTGGGATTAATCAGCTTTCTGTAGTTCTAGGTGTTTGTTAATGCATCAATTCACCGCAAATAAGGTTGATAACATTCATACCAATTCCATTTACATTGTCACCTTACTACCTTTTTGAATGTCTGTTCTAAATGTTCTTGGCTTCTTCATTCTAAAGTGTTCCTTTGTGGTGTGGGATAAAATTGGTTTAGTTTCTTTTGATCTTTCTGATTGGGACAGAATAGGAAGCAAAATGATGGACCTGCATTATGTTGTCAGAAGGAAATGAGATGATCAGAAAGAAGGGGACAGGAACTAGACTGCCAAGCTTTAAACTGATTGTTAAAATCAGTTTTAATGAACCAAATTTTGCTCCCTGATCTCTTATCTAGGTTAGATGGGCTTCAGATTGGTTTCACAGGTCGGCGCAACATCGAGGGCCGAAGGTCCTGTACTGCAGTGTAATATTCTATGTTCTATCTTTATAGTTGTATCCCCCCAGCTGATCTAATTGTATGTGCTGGCTGTATATACAACTGGGGCCAGTTGTGTTTGGAGGCTTTTATCACTTTTTGCTTAAAATAAAAGTCTTCTCGGTTTTAGAATTTTTCGATTTTAAACTTTTGGAAGTGATATTCTCAGTAGAAAGTAGTTATAAATTCTTTCCCTAGTAATGTAGAGTCTGTGTAAACAGATGTATAGCTACTGTCATTTTTCTCCCAATTCTTTCTTAGGGTCGCTTGTTTTCATATCCTGATACTCATCGCCATCGCCTGGGTCCTAACTACCTTCAGCTTCCTGTGAACTGCCCATTTAAGTGTCGTGTAACTAACTACCAGAGAGATGGACCCATGTGCTCAACTGATAACCAGGGTAAGCTTTCCATCTTCCTTTAGTAGGATCAGCTTTTGTACTAGATCAGTTGTCTATCTCAGATTTAAAATTAACAAAATTTTGTTAAGCAAAGGGATTATGGGCCAAAGGCAGGTATATGGAGTTAGGCCACAATTCAGCCATGAGTTCGTTGAATAGTGGAACAGACTAGAGGGGCCTACTTCAATTCCTATGTTACTACTCAGTCTGGTTGTTATTTTTAAACGTTGACCCAATAATTTACACTGATTCTATAACATCATTGGTGCTTCTGAGCATGGTGGGTGAGTAGCAAATTTTTACTGCCGTGTCATAGGCATGTTCAAGGCATGTTCCTGTTCCAAAGGCAAAATATCATTGGGTTGCCTGGTTTTGCTGTCCATTGGCAACCCGTGTGCAGGTGATCTCTTCTTGATTATAATGGTGTGAAGGCCACAAGACTTTTCATTTTTGAATACGTAGCAGGTGTGAGTCACTGCAGTGATGGTGAGTGTGGAAGTGTTGTTGTCCTGCAGCTCCTCACGGTTGCCACTGTCTTGGCTGCTGGAGAGCAAACAGCACGTGAATTGAATTGATGTTCATGCGCCCTGTTATGCTAAGAACCCTATGTGGATGTAGAATACTATGAAGTGGAAGAATAGGGTCCAGCAAAATAGGAGAAATATTTTTAGCAGTGGAGGAATTCACAGCACAGAAGGGAAGTTACTTCGCCCATAATGTCTCTGCAGTCAAAAAACCCCATTAAACTCCGCTTTCAGATTCTGTCCCGTAATCCTACAGGTATTACTCTAAAAGCGTTTGAATATAACTTCAGAGTTCAGCGAAAGGTTTTGTCTCTATCACACTCTTGCAGACTATGACTCACAGATCCCTGTCTCTCTCGGGGTGAAAGAAAATGATCATACAATCCCCTCTAACCCTTGCACCAATTTATTTTAGTTTGTGGTCCCTAATTATCGACGTGTATGCTAAAGAAAATAGGACCATTTCCAACCACACTCATTCAGAGCTCTCACAATTTAATACGTCTCAGTTAAATCTCCACGTAGCCTGTTCTGTGCCAAAGTAAACATCGCAGTTGATACAATCTTTACTCAGTTAAAATTTTCCCAGTGCTGACCACATTCTCATAACTTTCATCAAATTGTCTCTGATTTAAATCTTAGCAGGCCTCGTGTATTCTCCAAGGTTTAAAAATTGATCAAATTGGGCTTTCAAAATGTCATTGTCGTTAATTAGGCGCCAGTGAGAATTGCTCTAAATTTATTTCTTTCAAACAAAGCACATCTATTCAGTGTAAAAGCAAGGACATATCGTACTGTTTTCATAACAATTGCCGTTTAATCCCATGTGACCAACAGATCAATGCAATCCTGCTGAACTTCACATGAAAATTAAACAAATTTTTGAGCTCATTTTTGCCTTTTACTAGGCAGCAATGGAAGGTCACTAATGCCCTGGAGGCATCTGTGTAATTCGAATTCCATATAAGGTTGTGGAGGCAACTGGTTGAGGTATAGCTTTCAACAGCATGCAACTAAACTGTCTGAACTCTTGTATATCGGTTTAGTTGTTTATTTTTCAATTGTAAATCCCATTATCACTGGATAGAGCCTGGAGTCCAAAGAACAAGGTCTCATTATATGGTAAGATCTATTGTGTGATAAGGGTGGCAAAACATCACTCGTGGACTTGCAGGAAAACTAGTTTTTCCTTGCATGATTTCAGTCACACTGAACATAAATACTTCAACTTCTGTTAGTTTTCATGACCTATTATTAAGTAAAACAGCTGACCTGCTATTTTGTTTCTGCTAAGAGAGACTTGAATTGCTTGCCTCATGAATGTGAAGATAAATTGCAGGGAAATTCCCTGAGGTACTGTTATGTTTTGGAGAATTGCCGGCACAGCAACGTGTACTGTCACTTTATTATCTAAAATCATTCTTTTGACTTATCGTACTTGAATCATTCTAAAGCTGTGCTAAATGGACAAATTAAAGGCTTCTTATAATCCAGACAATGTATCCTCTCCTGAAACTGACAATTAACACCGATGCCACTTGGTGCATGTAGACTTTTCATGGGAAAATTTGGATTGGCAGTGGCAACGAGTTAGCTGACAAGTGGAGCATCACTGCCCTCGCTCATGTCCTCTCCTAAAGAAAGTAATCGTATTGTAAAAATAAAACCGGATTTCTTTTTCCTCTGATGTAGGTGGTGCACCAAACTATTATCCAAATAGTTTTAGTGGCCCTGAAACTCAGCCTCTAGCCGTGGAGCACTCTTTGGCTATAATGAAGGATGTTGCTCGGTACAACAGTGCCAATGATGATGATTACTCTCAGGTAAGTGTAGTAGAACTTCACTGCATGAAAATTCTGTTTTTCTTTCTCCTTCTCTGGTTGTCATCTACCCCACCCCTGCCACTCCTCACCTTCACACAGCAAAAAATGCACATCATGCTCACTAACCCTTTTTGTTGATCGTTTCCTAGTGTTCTAAGGTTCTGAGTGTACGTGAGGTTAGGATTGTTTCTATATGATGCTGGGTCATTTGCTACGTGCTGCTTTTGTAAATTGCAAAGCAACCAGCCATAACCTCACAATGGGAAACTGAGCAATACAGCTTTTAGCTAACTTAAATGACTTGCAGTGTTTAAATAAGATTCATACTTCTCCACTACTGCCAAATTGTACCTGGTATACAATTTCACAAGTAGAGGTAAAAGTAGAGATAGGGAGAGGGATGGACTGTAACAAAACACAGTTACGATCTGTAGCTATAACCTTAAGCAAAGAGAAAGCAAATGGTAGTTTAGAACAGTGCTTCATTTAAACCAGAGCACAAGCTGTGCTCACCATGTTTATCTGTACATTGGTATTATGTCATGGGTTTTCCACGAGGATATTATAACTAAATGAGGAGATGCAGTCACATGGGACCTGGCTGAATTGTAAGTCACCTTATTATTTATTTATCTCTTAGGACTTAGGTACGATCCAACCCAGAATAGGTCAAAAGGATACCCATAATTTATAAAAGTTTCAGCACATACCTTTTATATGTGTGTGTATAGCACAAAACAGACCCTTATTTCACAATGACAATATAGTCTTTGATAAGGATTTCTAGTGTGGGAAGTGGAAATGACATGTTATAGTAAGCATTAACTGATATTCAATGATTTGCACTAATGCTTAAATGTGACACAGTGCTGTCGGAAACAATTTTGATGTTTCTGTAGCTGAACTGGCGGCTCAGTGGTTAGCACTGTTGCCTCACAGTGCCAGGGACCCGGGTTTGATTCCAGCCTTGGGTGACTGTCTGTGTGGAGTTTGCACATTCTCCCCATATCTGCGTGGGCTTCCTCTGGGTGCTCTGGTTTCCTCCCACAGTCCAAAAATGTGCATGGTAGGTGGATTGGCCATGCTAAATTGCCTATCGTATCCAGGGATGTTTAGGTGAGGTGGGTTAGACATGGGAAATGTAAGGGTAGGGGAATGGGTCTGGGTGGGATGCTCTTCGAAGGGGCACTGTGGACTTGTTGGGCCGAATGGCCTGTTTCCACACTGTAGGGATTCTGTGAACCTTGGTGATGTTGAGAAACTGGCCGAGGGCTCTCATCACTATTTTAACAATTGTAGTTTACTTGAGTATTGATATCTACCAGGAAATTAACAACCGTCAAAGTGTGCATTTACGATATTCAACAGTTTTATGGAGTTTCAGTTGGTCATCAACCTTTTGTATTAATTTAGGTAATAGCATTTATCAGGCAGTCATAACCCTGACTGATCCAGATGTCAGAGTTAAGATACATGTTATGCCAGTTAAGCGTTAGCTCAGTGGTTGCATTAGTACGTAAGCTAGATCAAAATCCTCAGTTATTATCAATAAATGTTTTAACAAGCTTAAAGGTTCAGTGCAAAATCTTCCAGAAGTGCAGCACTCATTTGTCCACCACGTTACTACCTGTTTTGTTAACATTCTTACAATTTGCTTTCCTAGGAGGAGGGATTTTTCACTTGTCCCAATATTACTGAGATAAGACCTGAGCGCTCATTGTGATTGGCAAAGTCCAAGGTTTAAAAACTATATCTTTCCCAGTTGATGATACTTGATGCCATTTGTATAGTGCGATGGAATCATGGAATCCTATAGCACTGAAGGTGCCATTCACCCTATCATTGCTATACCAGCTATTTTAAAATATTGTCCATTAGCCCATTTGACTGCTGCAAAATTTAAAATTCTGATTGTTTTATGCTGCCACGTTGTTGGTATTTGTATTCGGATGAGCTCCTACAAGCACTATTTGCACAGCTTTTGAATTTTCATGAGATTTCTGTCCGGACTAGGTAACTACATTTTATCTGCAAGTGCTGAATGCAGATGAGCGTCGAAGACTCTGTGAGAACATAGCAGCCCATCTCAAGGATGCTCAGCTTTTCATTCAGAACAGAATGGTGAGTTGAACATTATTTGGATAAGTTTAGCTTCTCTTGGTTGTTACAGAAAAGAAAACTGACACCTCATCAAATTTTATAAATGTCATAAAACCAGTTGGCCTCTGATAGGAGCAACAGTTCCCAAGAATCCCTTCAGGAGGTGACTTTTCTGTAACTGCCCAGTGATTTAATTTTCCAAGTATTTTGCTGGCTTTTAAGGACAAATTCACACGATCCCATGTATTTTGAGTCCTGCATAGTGACTTACTGAACTCGATATTTCATTGTTGGGCAAACCTTGTTGAAATCTGTTGCTTCTTCACGTAAAAGGGTGGTTTATAGAAAGAGTCACCAAGAGCCCAGGTCTACCAGAAAGAAAGACTTGCACTTTTGCCTGTGTTGAATTTTGGTACGTAGTCTGACCTCTCCAGGAAAGATCTGTGCCACAAAGAAATTCAGAAATGTATTGTGAGGAAGGCTGTTATTATGTAAAATGCTGCTGTTCAAGCGCAAAAGTGTATTCATGATTGTAGTCATTGTCTTTCTAGGTGTGTCTGTTAAACAAAGTTCATCCTGACTATGCCGCTCAAGTTCGCGCATTGCTGGAGCAGCACAATGCTAAATGTCCTCAGAAGGTACTCGATCTACTTTAATCTTTTTAGGCAGCTTTCAATTTTGTTCTACTTGTGTATCTCTTTCACCTTATTTTTCTATTTGATAAGCTGTTCTTGGTCTTTTCCTGAACTATGTGATTTCCTTATGACTATAGGATTAGAATTTAGAGTCATGCGGGTGTACAGCACGGAAACATGCCAACCAGATAGCTTACATTAATCTAGTCCCATTTGCCAGCATGTGGCCCACATTCCTCCAAATCCTTCCTATTCTTATACCCATCAGATGCCTTTTAAATGTTGTAATTGTAACAGCCTCCACTGCCTCCTCTGGCAGCTCATTTCCGTATGGACCAGCCTCTGTGAAAAGTTGCACCCAGCTCCCTTTTAATTCTTAGCCCCCTCACCTTAAACCTATACCCTCTAGTTTTGGACTCCTCTATTCTAGGGAAAAGACCTTGACTATTCAGCCTATCCATGCTCCTCATGGTTTTATAAACTTCTATAAAATTATCCCTCCTCCTCTGATGCTCCAGGGAAAATAGCCCCAGCCTATTCAGCCTCTCCCTATAGCTCAAACCCTCCAACTCTGGCAACGTCCTTGTAAATCTTTTCTGAACCCTTTCAAATTTCACAATGTCTTTCCTATAGCATGGAGACCAGAAGTGAATGCGCTGTTCCAAAAGTGGTCTAACCACTGTGCTGTACAGCTTCAGCATGACCCCCCAGCCCCTATACTCAATGCACTGACCAATAACAGCTAGTGTACCAAATGCCGCCTTCATATCCTTACTTCAAGCTGTCTGGGAAAATTTCTTTCAGCTACATCAGCAATCTTTTCCTTGATTCCATTTTGAGTATTCTAATATAGATTCTTGTTGTGTGAAATGTTCAACATCCAGTGGAAATAGCACCTTGAGTAACTTGCAGACACTTCATCCCTTTCCCTCTCAACAGTTTACCTCCTTTACCTCTCTGCCTAGTTTTCCACCTCAGATATTCACTGGGATAGTATTTAAATTTTACTATATCTTCAGGCTCAAGCAGCTGTGTGGTATGGAGACCAGATTTTTTAAAGGCTTGTTTTTGAGATGGGAATGAAAATTGCAAGGCAGTTCAATATTATAATTCCTTGTCCATTCTTATTTGAATGAATAATCATTTTGCCTGCAAATTGTGGAATTAGAGTCACACATGGTCTTGATAGGTGAGAGTGGAAGATCACATTCCCCAAATTGTCAGGTGTGTTTATGTAATTATTTGGAAGCCTCCACTGCACCCTGGATTTCCTTCTCTGTGTAGCCTAATGCATCACTAGGCAGTGAATTTTGTCAACGTGGATGCCAAGGGAAATGCTGGAGTTATTTTTAGTGGAGGGAAAATCTATGGGAAAAAAACTTCAATGATTTTATTAACAAGAGCTTGTAGTTAGTAACATTTATGCAAAGTGAAAGGGTAGCATGCGGTCACCTTGGAGTGACAGCCTCACAGCTTGAGGGAGCACTGATTCATGCCCCTTAGGATAGGGCCCATAAGATGTAGGAGACAGCCGTTGAGTCTGCTGTACCATTCAATGGGATCATAGCTGATCTGTTAATCCTTAACTCCACTTTTCTGCTTTTCCCCCATTACCGTTGATTGCCTTACCAATTAAAAATCTGTGTATCTCCGTTTTGAATATATATAATGAACCAGCCCTGACAATTCACTGCTCCCTTAGGAGATATTCCTCCTTGTTTGTTTTAAATGGGTGACACCTTAATTTGAGGTTATGCCCTCTGATCCCAGACTCTCCCACAAGTGGAAGCACCCTGTCCGCATTTACCCCGTCCAGACCCTAAGAATCTTGTATGTTTCAATAAGGTTGCTTCTCATTCTAAACCCCAGTGAGAACAAGCTTGACCTACTCAACCTTTCCATGTAACAAGATCCTTCCATTCCCAGGATCAACCCCTAGTGAATCTCCAGTGCATTTATCCTTAGATAAGGGGATCAAAACTGTTCTCAATATTTTTGATGTATCTTCTGATTTGATCAAGGGAAGGAAGGTGTGACTGAGAGTCTGGTAGGTAAGGGGACACGGGTGTGAGTGCAGGAGTCTAAATATGTGCAGTTGTCAAATTGGTTTGCAGTTCTTTCAGCTTGTTTGAATGAGAAGACTGTGGGGCGGATGGCCTAACTGACCATGGCAGTATGGTATAGGAAGCTATTTAAATGCAAGGAATTAAAACGTAATATATAGATAGTAGGTTGCAGTACAGTGAGGAGTTTGACTCTGTTCTCTGCAGAAAAGAGCAAGAATCCATGAGGATTCATTTTTTAACTTGGTACCAATGTTTAGGATGTTACAGTGTGATCGGGAGGATACAGTCACTAGTCCAGTTGGTAACGTGCAAAGTGTGAGATTACAGATAAATATATACTTTAATATTATTTATTTATTTCAGAAATTAGATTTTGAATTGGTGGTATGTGGGTTTTGGCCTGAGTATGCAAAGGACTTTGGTGATTAACTTGTCAGTATTTCTGGAACTGTGATGAAGAAACCAGTATGGAAAAATAATTCCTAGAGTGCTAATGGGAATCTGTTTGCATCGGGGGGTCTTTGAGTGGACAAAGTAAATATTGAAAGCATTTGGCTGCTTTCAGTTGGAAAGATCCAGATTTGTTGTTTTGTTGCTAAAGAAAAACATCCATTGCTTGGAAAGCCTTTCGGTTTCAGTTCACAGATGTCCTGGCAGAGGTTAGATGTGCCAAATTGTTTCTGCTGAAGATAGTTTAGGACTGTTAAGAAATGGAATACCTGAGGTTGAAAGTTACAGATCGGAAGTATTTGGTTAAAATTGTGAAAGGGTTATTTGAAGCTGAGAAGGTCCAAGTTTAGCTGTGTGAAAACTTTTATTAACTAACTAACTAACTAATTAATTAATACGGAAAGCTTATACAGCTTGAGAAGAATGCTACAATTTATTGCAAGGGAAATTAAATATGAAAGTAGGGAGGTTATGCTTCAGTTATGAGGCACTGATGAGACCACACCTGGAATACTGTGTACAGTGTTGGTCTCTGGCTCCAAAGCATGCATATACCAGCATTCAGACATGGAGTGTTTAGTTCTGCTTTTTTTAAAGCTACTTTTGTAACCTCGAATGCTGTTAATGCACTCTAATGTATATGCTCTGTCCCTTCCTGCCACACTCTGGTCAGCTCTACCTTATTGCTATCATACTGTCTTGCCTTGTCTTCTCTGTTCAATTTATCACATCTTCCTAAACTCAGTCCTTTACTCCAACTGTATCAGAGATAGTCGGAACTGCTGCTATGATGCTGCTTGGCCTGCTGTGTTCATCCAGCTGTACACCTTGTTATCTTTACTCCAATTATTTAGTTTGAAGCTTTTCTACCATCTCAACTATTTTACTTGTCCAAACAAGCACAGCTCGGGTCCCAACAATATAGTCCTGTTTCCCAGAACACTACTGCCAGTGCCCCTGAATCAAAACCCATTTCTCCCATGTCGATGTTTGAGCCACATATTTGACTCTCTCATCCTATTTATTCTATGTCAATTTGATAGTGGCTCGAGATAGTAATCCAAGAATTACCTTTTTGACGTTTTGATTTTTTTTTAAAATTTAGCCCTGGTGGTTCCCAACTTTTATTTAGGTCATTGGTCTCTATGCAGACCAGGGCCCCTGGATCCTCACTTCCATTGCAAGTTCCTCTCTAGGCCAGGACAAATCCTGGCAGTGGACAGGCAAAACATCCTAAATGCATCAAAATCACTTGCATCCAAGACAGAAGAACGACCAAAGAATGTTGAACTATGACAGTCGATGGAATGAAGATATAATTGTTGACCATACTAAGGAGTTTGTGTTGGGGGCTTCAATCTGCCCAGTGTTCACCTACAGAAAATGGAGTCCACCAAAATTAAATGTTGGACAACAGAGGCAGAGTTAATATGCCAGAATTTGGAGATTATGGAATGAAGCTGAGCAATTATACTTGGTATGAAATTAGTACCCTTTCTGAAAACATTTTCTGCTTTGCAAGCTGTTCTAAGTGTTTCAATTCTTAACTTCAAGATTCGGCCGGTTAATATAATTTGGGTCTTCTCCCATGCAGCTTGTGTGAGCAGGTGTGCATTTTATAGAAAAACCCCCGGGAATGGGTGCTAATATTGGGCGTCTTCTTTTACAGACGATGGTCAGAACCTACAGTCGTCATCCTTCTGCTGAGAGGTCAAACCTGTGACGGTTTAACGTGAAGTGTGGTGTCACAGCTACAGTCTAACTTTCCAGACCCATTTATGCTTCAAACATTAGTTATGATTGTATAATTGATAATGATCCCTAAACTTCAGATTTTGTAACTGAAGAATTTTCTTATTGCATATTTTGTTTAAAAGCTAAAAAGTCTTGTCTGATTTAATGCTTGCATTTAAAACCAAACCTAAGTTTTCCTCTCTCTTCCTTCCTCACTTAAGTATGTAAATTCCATCCGTTATTTCTCCCAAGATTTGTGATCCTGGAGATGAGTCTTTTTTTTTTTTTTGTTACTGTGCATCTCTCTCACAATGCCTGCTGGATCTGTGGCATTGTATTTGTTTGGCTGAGAATTCATATTGGGCTTTCTACCTCCTCTGCTTAGTTTTAGCAGCAACTTTAAAGATTGTTTTCCACACACTTAACTATATGCCATTTAACATTTAATCTTGTTACATAAGTTAAGGCTTCTGCTAAATTTAGCTTTGAATACCCAATGCACAAGCTTCTGTCCTTTGTTCTTGCAATGAAGTCCAGGCTAATAATTTAGCTCAAAACGTGAATGCTGTATTAAACAATGGCAATTTTTATTTTTGTTAATCTGGGAAGTGAGGGACTTGATAAAGAAACTCAAATTAAACTATTAATACAACTTTCAAATGCTGTTGTAAATATGTGTCCTCACCCAGTTGTACAGATGTCAGCTGTGGCTCATTTTAGAGCACTTTTGTCTCTGAATCTGAAGGTTATCGGTTTAAACCCATAGCAGAGACAAACTGAAATCTAGGCCAGTGCTCCAGTGTAATACAGAGGAATCACTGCACTGTTGGATATAACACAAAACCAAAAGATCTGTCTCCCCTTTCAGGTGCACATAAAGTATTTTATGTAAATATTTTGAAAAAGAACTGGTGTCTTACCAACATCGGAACAACAAAAACTGAATATCTGGTTGTTATCGCTTTGCGGGGAGCATGTTGTTTGTCAATTGGCTGCCATGTTTTTTCGAATACAACGGTGATTTCATAGAACAGTTCTTCAATTGGGGTGGCCTGAGGTTGTAGAAGGTACTACAGAAATGCAGGTTTGTTTGCTCACTTTCACAAGGAATCTTTCATTTGGAGTGTTTTCAAAGTCTGGGTTTATTGCCTTTTGAGACTGTGTGTGTCAGATGCACCATCCTGACAAGTATTCTCATTTGATTCCTTTTTCTTTGTGTTTCAGAATATTTGTTTGAGCAGTCAGAGGACATATAATTTAAGTTTGATTTCCCATTCAAGTGCTCATCCCTCTGAGTTCGTATTTTCCTTTTTGTTCCTTTGGATCTGACTTTTCCCTTTCCAGAGGCCCTTTCTCGTGGCATGTTCTCCTTTTTTTTTTTATTCTGTTACCCAATGATGAATTAGAGGGCTTGCCTCAGTAGTGACTGAACAACTGGCAGGTATTGCACTCTTCATTTGTAATGTCAAAATAGTTTAAAATGAGTCCATTGTCTGTATCAATAAACATGAAACTGATGGGGCTCAATTTAGTCATTGTGAAAATCCAGTTAATTTTTAGAGCTTTGCAAAAGGGGAAAATATGTTTTTTCTTTTATTTAAAAAGTAATCGAGGAGGAAAGTTAGTGTTTCAGTAAAGGCTTATATTTATATAGAATCTTTCCATGGCAGTTAAAAGCACATTTCCATCAATTAAGCATTTCTGAAGCATAGTCATTGTTATAATGTAGGGAAATTTGGCAATCGTTTTGCACGTAGCAAGGTTCCATAAAACAAGAATGGTATAGATGCTTCAACAGTCTTTTAATGTTATTTCAGGATTACAGTATTAGTCATAATATTGGTGAGAACTCCCTCATGCTTCAAGATAGTCTTCAAATTCTTTCACAACCATGTCAGCCAGCATGTCCTCTGGAAGAATTTTGGGGAATTAATGTATTGCTCCCAGTTTAATAGGATACAGATTTACACCCAAGACTGAACCATGTCTAGTCCTGCAACCAGGAAGACTCTGAGGCATCTTTGCTAGAGGGGCTTTGATGAAGGTTGATAGTGTGGCCTATTCATTTGGGCTTCCTCCTAACATGTGTGCCATGGTTTGGCAATTAATGCCGAATTGTGGCAGATTATTAATTGAAGAATACTCATTTTTTGCTGTTTTAGGAGATGAAATAATGCCATGAAATCCATGCCTACTGGTTTAAACTTTTTGGTCAAATTAGCTTGTGTTAAAGTTAATTCACAAGGGAAAGCGTCACACTGAAATTCCGAAAAAGCATGCATGGGTTTGTATTTTTGAAAACAAAGGAAAAGATCAGTTTCTCTTAGCTGTTATTTTTATCAGTTTTACGCAATGATGGCATGCAGTTTATATTCAATTAAGAGTTCTAAAACAAGCGCAAGATGTTTGGGTTTATATAGAACCTTTACTTTTAAAGTTGCTCTAGAATGAATACATTTTGGAACACTTGTGATAGAATATTCCTCCAGATTAATTAAGTTGTTTTCATTTGAGATCGAGGTTACTGGGGTTAAAAATTAGACAATGGACTCCTTGCATCTTGAGCCCAGAGTTAACATTTAATTTGGCATCCAGCATGTAGTTTAATCATACTGTAATCTTTCTGAAGAGTTACATGCATTTGCATTCCGGTTATAAATGCACTTATTAGCTTATTTGCTGATTTATTAATGACATTTAACCCAAACACAATTGAAGCAAATGTAATCTGAGATCAGTAGTAATGAGAAGTGGGGACTTGTACAACCAATTCAACCTGAACAGTCAGCATAATCTACCAATGCAGGAAAGAAGATGAAGCCAATTCTTTAATTTGAATATCTTTTTGAATGTCAGTAAAACTGAAGATTTTATCTCTGGAAATATGATTTGTAACTTGATAGAGATGATTTTTAATGCTTAGTAAAATTCCAGGAATGTGATTAAATGCATCCAAACAATGGCATTTTGTGTTTGTTTCGAAATATTTTCTCCTGAAGCTCGTGCCTCAGTCTTCTGGCTTAAGTTCGGAAGCTTCCAAGAGACCATAATGTAAGCAAAAGAAACAACACTAATGGATGACAGTTCGCAGTAGGTGTGGTGTCTACCAACTAGAATTACTACTTTTAATCATCCACGAAAGAAGCTATAGCTTTTTGTTTGGTCTTAAAACTGCTCCCACTCTTTTCCCCCCACCTCCCCCAACCACATTTGTGTATAAATGGAAAATTATTCCAGATGAGAATTTTTTAATGTACTGTTCTTGAAAATCAATGTGAGCATAAAGAGGGTGTTACTTTTAACAAACGGTGACAAATGAAACATTCACTTCAGAATTTTACATTGATTTTTGAGTATCTTAGTTCATACCAACTTCACTAAATTTAAAATAATAGTAGAATTTCTGGAAGAACTGTATCGTTTGACATTTTGGCAGAATGTTTGGAACAAAAAATAAATTTAAGAATCCTTGAGTAATGCTACCTCTGTTGATACTTCATACAAAGATCTTGGTTGACCATAGGATGGAAAGGCAGCAGGATTCAGGCACACATCATCGTGCAAAACTGAATGCCTTTTGCACCTGCAAATGTGCCACATGAGAAACTAAAATTCCACCTTCATGATCTTCCTACACTTGTTGAAATCAATGCTTGCATCTATGAATAAATATGCAAATAGCTGATTCAAGTAATAAGTGCATTTAATTGTTCTAGTGAGTCTATCTTTAAGCCTTAAAATTTTAAAATATGTTTAAACCAGTTGATGGCAATTGATTCATTTATCTCAACCTACCTGGGGTCTTGTGACACACTAGTGGTGTCCTACCTCCAGGTCAGGAGTTCTTCGTTCAATTCCTACCTGCCCAGAGGTGTGTGATAACATCTCTACAGATTGGTTGGACATATCCACAATTTTTACTTTTAATTGAGAGCAAGGCTAGCCATTGTTGATATTTGGGGCTCTGTGTTCATAGTTACCTAATATAGGCAGTTGGTGATTTGTGACAATTTTCTGGAAGTTTGTTAAGATCTGGTTTAGATACAGTATGTTAGTTAATTACATGATGAGAAATATATGCCCCGTGACTGATGAGAACACTTCTCTCATCCCAAATCTGTCCTGTAAAATGGAGAAATAGAGCCAGGGCACTCCTGTGTCCCAGATGTCTTTGTTCTTCTGTGGGTTGATGTAGGGGTTCTCCTGGTCTTCCCTCAAGAAGATAGTCACTCATGTTCCTCGTAGACCTCTCCATCTATCCCTATAGATGAGCATTGTGTCTTCTCTGCATTACGTCTAAACCTTCTCAGCCAGTGTGGGCAGCTCCTCGTGATAGCAGGATGACTGTTGTCACATTACCCTACATCTATAACTGAGGGTTGGGTTGCAAATTTTACTCCCCGAGGAATACATACCTATTTTCAAAAACAATAGTGAATCCTGTTCATCTGGTGCTAGATAAATTGATGCTTTTCATTGGGCATGTGACCTCAGTATTTTTCATAATTCTTTCCTTTATTTTCATATGGTAGAATTTTGAGTTTATTAACTGCTGTAACAGCTGTTAATTAAAATCTCATGCTACATAGTAAATAGTAGGAAAATTCCATTGCAAAGGTGCCTAAATTTCCATTCACAGATTGAGCCAGCACTTTCATCTCCCTCTTTCCAGAGCTACTTGCAAGAAAGCATTAGGAATGCAATATAAGAACATTTAAACTATTATTAAAGGTTGAGAGCCATTGGAGAAACAAAAATAAAATGCTGTTGCTGGAGATCTGAAATCCTTAAAAAGCTAGAAATATTTAGGCAGCACCTGTAAGGATGGAGAAACATAATCTTTTAGGTTGTTGAACTTTCTGATGAAAGGTAAGATTTAGAGTTATAGGTTCTGAAGGTGGCAGAACAGGTTAATTGGGTAGTTGAGAAGACCTATGGGACATCTTATCAGTTGTGGCATAGTTTATGAGGGCAGGGAGATCATGTTGGAGCTGTACAAAACTCTGGTTATGCTATAGCTGGAGGACTGCGTGCAGTTCTGGTCACCTCACCATAAGGAAGGATATGATTGCACACCCCTCCAGTGCAGAGGAGATTCCTCTGGGTTGAAGCATTTTTCCTATTAAAGTCTGGATAGGCTTGGATTATTTTCGTTAGAACAGAGCACGGACAGGGTGACCAGGAGGCAGCTGTTCCCCTTAGTTGAAGGATCAATAATGAGGAGCCGTAATTTTAAGGTGAAGAGCAGGAGGGGACTTAAAGATTTTTCTACTCTGAGGGGTGTGGGTATCTGAAATGCACTGTCTAGGAGGGCATTTGAGGTTGGAAGCCTCATAATCTTCAAAATGTACATTAAACACTTGAAATTTCATAATATACAAGGCTATGGGCCAAGTCCTGGAAAGATGGATTTGTGTAGAGCAGAGGAGATCAAGATGAATCATCCACTCGGCACTTTTGGCTGAAGATTATTGCAAATGCTTTATCTTTTGCACTGATGTATTGGGCTCCCCCATTATTGAGGATGTTTATGGAGCCTCCTCCTCAATTGAGTTGCTTAATTGTTTGCCACCATTGAGAACTGCATAGCATTGATCTGATCCATTAGGTGTGCAGTTGCTTAGGTCTGTCTATTACTTGCCTATTATGCTGGCTGGCACGCAAGTAGTCCTGTTGTGTAATTTCAAGTTGGCACTTCATTTTTAGGGATGCCTGATGCTGCTCCTGGCATGCCCTTCTGCACTCTTCATTGAACCTGTTCTTAAGATCAAAGAATGGGGCACTTTCATGAAAAATCATTGATTAGGGTCAACATGGTTTCATGAAAGGAAAATCATATTTGCCAAATCTTTTGGAACTTAGGGTGTTCAAGCAGGGCTGATAATGGGAAATCAGTGCCTGGAGAACATTTGGATCTTTGGATGTCACACAAAAGTTTTGTTTTTAAACAAATGATTGGGGTAATATATTAGCACACATTGAAAATTAGTTGATGGACATAAAACAAAGTAGGAATAAACAGGTTATTCATAGACATTGGGTGTGATGGTGTTAGGGCTTCGGGTACTCAAAAGAATTATGAATAATATAGAAGGAGGAAGAAGTGTATAATGCAGGCTTAGTGGTACAATACATAGATGATTCACGTCAAGTCTTGGTCATTTGATTATGTTGGAGATGATAGATTATTATACATGTTGGATTTTTTGATGCATTGACATTCCTGTGTTTATTTTTGGGATATTTATTAATGTATATCAGTCTGCACCCAGCATTTCCATCCTGCAACAGTGCAATTCACTGGGAGCAAAACAAAATCTATGTTTGTTTGATTAAAAGTAAGAATTTACATTCATTCAAAATAGCGGAACACAAAATGAAATGTAATGAAGAGATGTCAATGATAGGGGTTAAAGGCATGCATTATTGGAGGGCAATAAAATCATGAGGGCACGGATAGGGTAAATAGACAAGGTCTTTTCCCTGGGGTGAGGGAGTTTAAAACTAGAGGGTATAGGTTTAAGGTGAGAGGGGAAAGATATAAAAGGGACCCAAGGGACAACTTTTTCATGCAGAGGGTGGTGCATATACGGAATGAACTGCTAGCGGAAGTGGTTTAGGCTGGTACAATTACAACATTTAAAAGGCATCTGGATGGGTACATGAATGGGAAAGGTTTAGAGGGATATGGGCCAAATGCTGGCAAATGAGACTAGATTTATATAGGATATTTGGTTGGCGTGGATGAGTTGGACCAAAGGGTCTGTTTCCTTGGTGTACATCTCTGTGACTCAATGACAAGAAATCGGAGACAATAAATGGAAAGAATTTTTCAACTCTTTACCCATTGTGACAACTATGACATGGCAACTTTGTACTGCCTTTGGATAAAGCAAGAAGGCAAGTCCCAAATAAGCCCCAGCTAGGACAAGGGTCAAACTCAATTGTTGACACTGATCTGATCAAGCGACTGAACAATCAACTCCAGTGGAGTTTCAGTTTTTGCAGCGACGTATATCTTCTCCATGCATGTTGTAGTCTGTAGTGATAAATAGTTATGGCAACAGCTAGAAGGGATAACATACGTGGGAAAATGATATGGTCAGCCAGAAGCAGGAGAAGGCTAATAAAACTCTTCAAAACTATCAGTAATACTTTGGCTTTATTTCATTAACATGTTGAAAATTAATTCAACTAATGATAGAATCATTGATCAACATTTATTCTTAACTTCTGCAGTGGACATCAGAAAATGCCTATGTCCTCTTTAAAATAGGACATTACAATTTTAACCCCCCTATGAAGGTATCTTGGTCTTTATAGCTTTCATCAACCACCTTCTAAACCTAAATACATGAGTGTAGAATCCATATTTCCCATCCCGGTCACATCCTTCTCCCCAGGAGACGATGCCCATCAGGTACCATCGATTATTGCCCGGATTCTGTGTGACATTTGAAAAAACAAGTTTAATAAAGAAATGATATTGCCTATAACTTAGATACTAGGGAAAAACTACACTTTTTACTTAATGTCTTCACAATCACAGGATATCCGAAAGTACACCATATTGTCATCTAGGAAACACTACACCCAACTAACGTATAGCAAGCTCTCAAAAAGCAATGTAATAATTTTCCAGACAATCTGCTTTCTGAGTGAAGGATGATGCATAAGAAAAAATCCTTTATTTTTTCACCATTCGCAAGATTACAGCATCACTGGCTAGGCCAGCATTTTATTGGCCATCCCTAATTGCCCAGAGGACAATTGAGAGTCAACCTGATTGCTGTGGGTCTGGAGTCACATGTAGGCCAGACTAGGTAAGAATGGCAGTTTCCTTCCCTAAAGGACACTAGTGAACCAGGAGCGGGTTTTGTGACAATCAACTCATGGTGATCATTAGACTCTTAATTCCAGATTTTCATTGAATTGAAATTTCACCACCTGCTGTGGCAAGATTCAAACCCTAGTCGCCAGAACACTGCCTGGGTCTTCAGATTAACAGTCCAGTGATATTACTGCTAGGCCATTGCCTGCCCAAATACAGGAATGCCTATAAGCATCCGGGAGGGAAGGCCTGACCTCGAATTAACTTTTTAGCTGAAAGGTGATGTTTCCAGCAGAACAGTACTGAAGTGTCAGCCTAGATTACATACTGCAGCCTCTGAAGTAAGATTTGAGCCTAACTCAATCTAACTTGCAAGTGTCACCACTAAGCCAAGGCTAGCAGTTGGATTTACGACAGGGAGTACATTTTTTTCATTCTTTCCTGTGATGTGGGTGTCGGAGGTTGTGCCAGTATTTATTCCCCATTGCTAATTGCCCAAAAGACATTAGTGAATCAGCTTGAGCGTTTACCACAATCGACAGTGATTACAGTCTTATTGAGGCTAGCTTTTTTTCTAGATATTTCTTTTCCTGAGTTCTGCTACAGATGGGATTTGAACCCTTGTCCCCAGAAGATTAACATGGAGCTCTGGATTATTGGTCTAGAGAAATTATCTACAATGTCACCACCTCCAGACCGGCACCAATTTAAATCTTTTCCAAAGGTTCCCCATGATGGTTTCCCTATCCATCCTGTTTCTCTCAGGGTGTATTCTGGGAAAGCGAGATGCACTCTCACAAAGTGAGGAGAGAATGAACTACAGAGTAATGGTTCTATGCAGGAGGTTTTAAATTAGAAGTTCCACTGGGATCAACAAGAGTATAAGAGATAATGACACAAAAGGCAATAAACAATGGTAGCTTTTGGAAAGACTGAGAGGGATCACATGTGATAGATTTTTGCCAATGCTGCTGTACAGTGCTTCACTGATAAATGCAGGCGAGTTGATCTGCTCCATAAACCTCCATCAATGCTGCTGCCGCCAAGCCTGGCTTGTGTCTTAAGAGGTGAAGATTAGATTTCTTATCACAAAATGTTATATGAGTGGGGATGCCTCAGAAAAGTAATGTCTCTGAGGCATGAGGCTTTTCAAGGAAAAGACATGAAAGTAGGAATGAAGGAAATATTCAAGCACCTTCCTGAGAGACTAAGAATTTATGAGTGGAATGAATGACCATAAAGCCATAAGACATAGGAGGAGGAGCAGAATATTCAGCTCATCAAGACTGCTTCGCCATTCAATGAAATAATGGAGGATCTGATAATCCTCAACTCCACTTTCCTGCCTTTTCCCTATGACCATTGATTCCCTTACTGATTAAAAATCTGCCTATCCTAGCCTTGAACAGACCTAATGTACCAGCCTCAAGAACAGCAAAAAAATTCCACAGATTCACTCCCCACTAGGTAGAGAAATTCCTCCTCATCTCTATCTTACATGTGACCTCTTATCCTGAGGTTATGCCCTCTGATACTAGACTTTCCTGCAAGGGTAACAATCTTTCTGTATCTACTCTGTCAAGTCTCAAGTCCCTGAGTACAGGCCCAACCTACTCAATCTCTTTTTGTAAGACAGTCCCTCCATGGTATCAGTCTAGTGAAACTTCTCTGGACTGCATCCAAAGTCAGTATATCTTTCCTTAGATAAGGGGCCCAAACTCTTCACTGTATTCCAGCTGTAGTCTGACTAGTGCCTTGTATTGTTTCAGCAAAACCACCCTACTTCTATTCTCCATTTCCTTCGAAATAAAGGCTAACATTTCATTTGCCGTCCCTATTACTCGCCGAACTTGGATGCTAGCTTTTAGTGAATCATAGACAAGGACTCCCAAATCCCTCAGTGCTGCAGCTTTCTGCAGCCTTGCTCCATTGAAATAATATTCATCTCCTCCATTACTCCCGCTGAAGTGCATCGCCTCACATTTTCCCACATTATATTCCATCTGCCAAGTTTTTGCCCACTCACTTGGTCTGTCCATATCCCTCTTCAGACTCTTTGTGTCATCCTCATCACTTGCTTCCCACCTAGTTGTGTAATCTGCAAACTTGGCTATAGTAGATTCACTTCCCTTATCTTAGTCATTGTAATTGTAAATACATGTAAATAATTCAGGCCTCAGCACTGATCTCTGTGACACTCCACTGGTTACAGGTTGCCAACTTGGAAATGCCCCCTTATCCCAACTCACTGTCTTCTATTAGTTAGCCAATCCTCCATCCATGCTAATATGCTACCTCAAAAACCAGAGCTCTTATCTTATGAAGTAGCCTAATATGTGGTACCTTATCAAACATCTTCTGAAAATCCAAATATATTACATCCACTGCTTCCCCTTTATTTACTAGTGGCTTGATACCTCCTCTAATAAATTTCTTCGGCATGATTTCCCATCATGAAGCCATGTTGACTCTGCTTGATCGTGCTATGTATTCTAAATTCTCTGCTGGTGCATTCTTTATAATAAGATAAAGTTGCCTTAAACCCACAGGGCTGCTGTCTCGTTAGAGAAAGATGGCTGATGGTCAGTTTTATCTGAGGGTGACCACATCTCAGGTGAGGGGTAAGGTTGAGAAGGCAGGGCTTTCATGGTAAACTCAGCTAGTGATGGAATTAAACCTGCACTGTAGGCATCACTCTGCATCGCAAACCATCCAGCCAGTCAACTCAGTTCCAATACCCAAATCCTTTATAATAGACTCTAACATTTTCCCAATAACAATCATTAAGCTGACTGATCTATAGTTACTGCCTTTTGTCTCCTTCTCTTTCTAAGCAAAGGTGCGATATTGGCAATTTTCTAACCTTTTGGGACTTCTCCAGAATTTAGAGATCCTGGACAATTATTACCATTCTGCATAGCTACTTATTTAATACCATAGGATGCATCCCATTGGGTCCAAGGGACTTATTGGTCTTCAGCCCTGTTAGTTTTCCTAGCACTTTTTCTCTGATGATAGTTATTGTATTTATTTCCTCTCCTCCTTTTGCCCCTTTATTATTTAGTAATTTTGGAATGCTATTAATGTGTTCTATGGTGAAGATTGTTGCAAAGTGTTTATTTATTCAGTTCCTCTGCCACTTCCTGGTTCCCCATTATCATTTCCCCAGCCTCATTTCTTAAGGGGT
The DNA here is from genome assembly GCF_021869965.1 of Rhincodon typus. Classification (NCBI taxonomy): domain Eukaryota; kingdom Metazoa; phylum Chordata; class Chondrichthyes; order Orectolobiformes; family Rhincodontidae; genus Rhincodon; species Rhincodon typus. The sequence continues at coordinate 12,267,864 of NC_063348.1, forward strand.
CTGTATTAACTTTGGCCTCTCGCTTCCTTTTTATATATTTAAAGAGGTTCTTGCAGTCTGTCTTGCAAATTTACCCACAACATTCATTTCTCCCTTTTTTTGGTATTTTTGTTGGGTTTTAAAACTTACCCAATCCTCTGGCTTACCACTAACATTTGCCATATTGTATATATTTTTTCTTTCAATTTGATACTATCCTTAACTTCCCTGGTTAACCATGATTGGCTTGTCCCCTTTAGAATCCTTCTTCCTCAATGGAATATGTCTTTGTCGCGAGCCATGAAATATTTTCTTCAAAATCTGCCTTTGTTCCTCAACCTTCTTTGCTGTTAAATTTCTTTCCCAGTTCACTTCAGCCAACACTCCCCTTATTTGTATGTAATTATCCTCATTTAGATGTAGCACTGTTGTTTCTGACACATCTTCTACTGACACTGTACAAATTCTTCCTCATGGCTACCTCTGCCAAACTGTCCATCCCAATTTACATGAAAATTAAAGTCACTCATGATTAATGTACTGTTTACATTCCCTCATTATCTTCTGATTTATTCACTGTCCCAATATATAGTTGCTATTCGGGGTTAAGAAGTGACTTCTTCCTTTTTTTATTTCTTACATCATCTTGTATGGTTGAGAGAGGGACAGGACTGCCTGCTCAACGTTCCAGGGTTTTGTTGTTTTAGACAAGATAGAGGGGAAGGTAAAACAGGTAGAGAAGTTGCATTACCAATCAGGGATAACGTTACATCTGCGCTCAGAGAGGACATACTGGGGGGCTCATCCACCGAGGCAACATGGGTGCAGCTCAAAAATAAAATGGGTGCAATCACTCTGATAGGCCCCCCAACAGCCACCGAGACATTGAGGAGCAAATATGTAGGCAGGTTATGGAAAGAAGTAATAACGACAGGGTTGTCATAGTGGGTGATTTTAACTTCCCCAATATTGACTGTGACTTCCTTAGAGCGGGAAGAAGTTGTTAAGTGCATCCAGGAGGGTTTCTTGAAACAGTATATGGACAGTCCAACTTGAGGAGGGGCTATACTGGAACTTGTATTGGCTTGTGAGCCTGGCCAGGCGACTGAACTTTCAATGGGACAGCATTTTGGAAACAGTGATCACAACTCCTTAAGTTTAAAGATGGCAGTGAATAAGGATAAGTCAGAACCTCATGGGAAGGTACCAAACTGGAGGAGGGCAAATTATGTCAGTATTAGACAGGAGCTAGGAAGTGTTAATTGGGAGGAGCTGTTATCAGGCAAGTTCACATTTGACATGTGGGAATTGTTTAAAGATCTCCTGATGAGAGTTCAGAACCAGTATGTTCCAGTAAGGAGGAAGGACAAAGATGGCAAGGTAAGGGACCCTTGGATAACACGGGAGGTTATGAATTTAGTCAAAAGGGAAAAAGAAGCATATATATATAGTTTAGGAAGCAAAATTGGAGTGGGCCTGTGAGGAATATAAGGAAAGTAGGAAAGTACTCAAGCAGGGCATTAGGAGAGCAAGAAGAGGCCATGAAATGACCTTGGCAAGTAGGTTTAAACAGAATCCTTAGGCATTCTATACATACATTAAAAATGAGAGGATAACTAGGGAGAAAGTAGGACCATTCAAGGATAAAGAAGGGAACTTGTGCGTGGAGACAGAGGATGTGAGCAAGATCCTAAATGAGTAGTTCGTGTCGGTATTCACCCATTAAGAAGGATATGGAGGACAGTGAGATTTGTGTGCAGCTTGCTAATATGCTAGGGCATTTTGAGATCATAAAAGAAGTGGCGTTGGATCTCTTGAAGAACATTAAGGTGAATACATCCCCAGGGCCCAATGGTATTTACCCCAGGTTATTGAGAAAAGTAAAACAGGAGATTGCTGGGGCCTTGATCTTTGTATCCTCGCTAGCCACTGGAGAGGTCCTGGAGGACTTGCAAGTACCTAATGTTCCTCTATTTAAGAAGAGAAATAGGGATAATCCAGGAAACTACGACGGGTGAGTCTCACGTCGATGGTTGGGAAGCTGTTGGAAAGAATTCTTAGGGATAGGATTTACACGTATTTGGAAAAGCATGGCCTAATTAGTGGCAGTCAGCATGGCTTTGTGCAGGGCAGGTCATGTCTTATTAACTTGATTGAATTTTTCAAGGAGGTGCCAAAGGTGATCGATGAGGGTAGAGCACTGGATGTTGTTTACATGGCATTTAGTAAGGCTTTCAACAAGGTCCCCCATAATAGGCTCATCGAGAGGATTAAGATGCAGGGGATCCACAGAGACTTGGCCGCATGGATTCGGAATTGGCTTGCCCATTGAAGGCAAAGGGCAATGGTGGAAGGGTGCTTTTCAGGCTGGAGGTCCCTGACTAGTGGTGCTTTGCAGGGATCCATACTGGGACCTCTGCTGTTTATGATATATCTAAATGACTTCAATGAAAATGTAGATGGAAGGGTTAGTAAGTTTGCAGACATTACAAAGATCGGTGGAGTTGTGGACAGTGTAGAAGGTTGTCAAAGGATACAGCGGGATATAGATCAATTGCAGATAAGATCAATTGGAGAAATGGCAGTTGGAGTTTAATCCAGATAAGTGTGAGGTGCTGCACTTTGGGAGATCAAATATTAAGGAAAAGTATACAGTTAATGGCAGGACCCTGAACGTCACTGATGTACAGAGGGATCTTGGGGTTCAAGTCCATAGCTCCCTGAAAGTGGCCACGCAAGTAGATAGGGTGGTAAAGAAGTCATACGATATGCTTATCTTTATTGGTTGGGGAATTGATATAAGAGTCATGTTGCAGCTTTATAAAACTTTGGTTAGGCCACACTTAGAGTACGGCATTCAATTCTGGTTGCCTCATTACAAGAAGGATGTGGAGGCTTTGGAGAGGGAGCAGAAGACGTTTACCAGGATGCTGCCTGGATTAGATGGTATGAGCTATAAGGAGAGGCTAGAAAAACCTGAGCTGTTTTCTCTGGGCAATGGAGACCAAGAGGAGACTTGATGGAAATGTATAAAATTATGAGAAGCACAGATGTTGTTGACAGTCAGAATCTTTTTCCCAGAGCTGAAATCTATAAAACTAGGGGTCATGCATATAAGGTGACAGGGGAAAGTTCAAAGGAGATGTGAGGAGCAAGTTTTTTACACAGAGAGTGGTAGGAGTCTGGAACGCACTGCCAGGGATGTGGTGGAGGCAGATATGATAGGGGCCTTTAAGGGACTTTTAGATAAGCACGTGAATATGCAAGGAATGGAGGGATATGGATCATGGGGAGACAGAAGGGATTAGTTTGGCATCATGTTTGTCACAACATGGTGGGCCGAAGGGCCTGTTCCTGTGCTGTACAGTTCTATGTTCTATATCTATGTGAATTCTACATCTTTTGATTGAAGATTATTTTTTGCTATGACTCTATTGTACTTATTTCATTTTGTACTAACAAAGCTACCCCACTGCCCTGAGACAACAAGGTGCAGGGCTGGATGAACACAGCAGGCCAAGCAGCATCATAGGAGCAGAGAGGCTGACGTTTCGGGCCTAGACCCTTCATCAGAAAAGGGGGAGGGGAAGGGGGTTTTGAAATAAATAGGGAGAGAGTGGGAGGCGGATAGAAGAGGGATAGAGGAGAGGATAGGTGGAGAGGAAACAAACAGGTCGAAGAGGCGGGGATGGGGCCAGGAAAGGTGAGTGTAGGTAGGGAGTTAGGAAGGGGATAGGTCAGTCCAGGGAGGACGGACAGGTCAAGGGGGCGGGATGAGGTTGGTCGGTAGGAGATGGAGGTGCGGCTTGGGGTGGGAGGAGGGGATAGGTGGGAGGAAGAACAGGTTAGGGAGGCAGGGACGAGCTGGACTGGTTTTGGGATGCGGTAGGGGGAGGGGAGATTTTGAAGCTTGTGAAATCCACATTGATACCATTGGGCTGCAGGGTTCCCAAGCGGAATATGAGTTGCTGTTCCTGCAACCTTCGGGTGGCATCGTTGTGGCACTGCAGGAGGCCCAGGATGGACATGTCGTCTGAGGAATGGGAGGGGGAGTTGAAATGGTTCGCGACCGGGAGGTGCAGTTGTTTGTTGCGAACCGAGCGTAAGTGTTCTGCAAAGCGGTCCCCGAGTCTCCGCTTGGTTTCCCCGATGTAGAGGAAGCCACACCGGGTACAGCGGATGCAGTATACCACATTGGCAGATGTGCAGGTGAACATCTGCTTGATGTGGAAAACCCCACTGCCGTCTTCCCTTCCTGCCTGACGTGTCAAACGCTGTGATCTCCTTCTAACCATGTTCCAAATACTACTCTGACTTCAAGTAAAGAACCATTAATTTTAGCTTTTTTGCCATTATTTCCCCTTTTTGACCCAATTTACTACTGTTTTCTACGTATGTATATACTCTGTCCTGCTCTGGGTATTGTTCTCCAGATATCTGCCCCATACTGTTGCCATTTCCTCTTGCTTTGTAATTTTACAGTTCCCCTCCCTCAAATCTCCAACTCCCCTCTAATTTAAAATCCTCTTTACAGCCCTAATTATTTAATTCACCAGGACACTGGTCCCAACATGGTTCAAGTGAAGCCCCTCCTGCCAGAACAGCTCCCTTCTACCCCAGTATTGGTGCCAGTACGCCATAAACTGAAACCCATTCCTGCCACACCAATCTTTGAGCCACACATTTAACTCCTTGGTTCTATTTACCTGTGTCAATTTGTCTGTGGCTCAGGCAGTAATCGTGAGACTATTACCTTGGAGATTCTGCTTTTTAATTTAGCTGCTAGCTGTTCAAAATCTTCCAGTAAAACCTCCTTTCTAATCCTATCAATACCATTAGTAGCTCCATGGACAATGACTACTGGTTTCCTCCCCTCCATCTCCAAGTTAGTCTCCAGCCCTGAGGAGAATAATATCCCCCTAATTATACTGCCCCAACCACTACTACGTTCGTATTCATCTGCCCCCACTTGAATGGCTCCTTGTACTATGGTATTGTGGTCAGTTTGTTCAACCTCCAAGAAGTCCCCACTCTTGTCTGCATACTTATAGGAATCTCGTAACTATTGGACAATTGCAGGGGCTAAAGCTCCTCAGTTCGAACCCTGCGTCCCTATACTTGCTTCACCTGCAGTCACACCCTCTTGTCTGTGATCACAGATCAATTTTGAATGACTTAGTGTGAGGGATGTGACCACTCGCCGAAGCAAAATGTCCAAGTTACTCTCCCCTTCCCTGAATAAGCTCAATATCTGCACCTCGGATGTCCAGCTCCTCAACTTAGGTCCAAAGTTCCACAAGCTGCAAACACTTAGCAAAGATGCGTTCCCCCTGGATCACATTGGTGTCCAGCAGCTCCCACACATTACAGCACCGAGACATCATCTGTCCTGCCATCACTATTGTACTTGACCAGATGTAAATAGGTCAGTGAAAGACAGGACAATGTAAATTCAATTACAGCATTTTCATTCACCCTTTTAAGTTACTTAGAACATTCCAACACAAACAGATTGCAACATGCCAGCAAAACTTGAAGAAATTAGAAAAATGTAGAACAGTAACCTTCATCACAAAGGGGCCCCCGCTGTCTCCCTCACAGGCATCTCCACGCAGGCCAGATTCCACACTGTGACCTAACACAGACAAAAAAAATACATTAAAGGAAACAATCAAACTGAATACTGGGTACACAGTATACCACGCCACCTTCTGTTTGGAACACAGACTCTCACTGAATCCATTCCAACTGTTATGCAAATCACACTCATCTCTAAACAATGCAAACAAAATGAAAGGCACAATGATCCTAATGCCTTATACTGCCATCACAAGAGGACATTTTTGTTAATTCAGGAGGGATAATGATATTCGCTTGGAAAATAAGAAGCTTCATTTCTCCCCCAGCAGTGAAGAATAGATACTCTGCAGCTTACAGATAAGTAATAGTACCAGAGTAACGTTAAAGTAAGCAAAAGTAACTGATATTAAGGTAAGAAAGGTGATTTAAAGGTTTAAGATTAAGGCATGCCAGGACAGCTCAGCCAAGTGGAGGCGATGGCCTAGTGGTATTATCGCTAGACTGTTAATCCAGAAACCCAGATAATGTTCTGGGGACCCAGGTTTGAATCCCACAATGGCAGGTGGTGACCAATGATGACCATGAATCCATTTTCGATTGTCGGGGGAAAAACCCATCGGGTTCACTAATGCCCTTTAGGGGAGGAAACTGCCATCCTCACCTGGTCTGGCCTACATGTGTCTCCAGACTCACAATAATGTGGTTGGCTCTTATGGGCAATAAATGTTGCCATGCCAGTGACATCCTCATTGCATGAATGAATAAAGGAAAAAAAAGTGGAATTCTGTAGCACTGGGGAGTCAAGGACACTTCTTGTGACCTTGATGAGCCCATGTTTCACCGGCTACACAATAAGAGCTCCAGACCCTGAATTGCAGCTAGAGGAGCATTTGTGATGCAGAGAACTGCATGGATATTACATTTGGAAAGCTATACATGGAGGAGGAGAAGGGCAATAACTTTCCTTTATTCTCTCATGGAACGTGGGTATCATTGACTGAGCCAGCATTCACTACCCATCACTAGCTGCCTTTGAGAAGGTAGTAGTGAGCTGCCCCTTGAACCACTACAGTTCATGTGTTGTAGGTAAACCCACAGCGCCCTTAGGGAGGGAATTCCGCGATTCTTTCATTAGAGGAACAGACAAGCATTTCTGCAGCCATCAAATGTGACTCCAGGATGGTTTTTTGCCTTCCTGGTACTAGTGGCAGGAATGTCATGGAACAGGGCATTCTTCTGAAAGAGGGCGGACAGTCAGAGTTTGTGGTCTGTGTTCATATTAGTTACACAGATAGGAACTGGGATGTATCCTGCGTTCAGAATTTAGGGAGCTAGATAGAAAATTGGCGAGCAGGACTCTATTGCCTTATATAAGTGAGTACAGAACTAGGAATATAAAACAGATGAATACGTTGCAGGAGGGAGGGCTTTAGATTCATGAGATACCAGTTGTTGTCTGAGCGAGATGGCACCTGCACAAACTGGGATTGAATTGTTTTTAGAGATAGTAGGAACTGCAGATGCTGGAGATTCAGAGATAGTAGGAACTGCAGATGCTGGAGTTTTCAGAGATAGTAGGAACTGAAGAAGGGTCTAGGCCTGAAACATCAACCTTCCTGCTCCTCTGATGCTGCTTGGCCTGCTGTGTTCATCCAGCTCTATACCTTGTTATCTCTTGAATTGTTTTTAGGCTGGTTTGCTTGTACTATAGGATAGAGTTTAAACCAACTCAGCAAGGGTGTGGAAACCAGGAGAGGATGTTAGAAACTAATGACAGGGTGTGTAGGAAATGCTAAAAGAGGCAAATGGCACAAAATAGAGAATACTAATTTATTAGATGGAGTCAGAGTAACGGAAAAAGTAACAAGTGAGGGTTACAATGTTATGTCATGAATGCATGAACTACAGGCAATAAATCTGGGGAGTTAGAAGCATTGATTATTTTGTAGGATTATGACGTGGCATAATACAGAGATCTGGTTTAATAAAGGCAAATCTGAGTGTTAAAAATTTCTGACTACAAGATATTCAGAAAAGACAGGAAAAGGATGGAGTGGTGTTTATGGTTGGGGAGAGTTTTGCAATACTGAAGACCATGTTTCAGGGGGTTCAAGGACAGAATCAATTTGGCTCAAGCCAATGAATAAGAATGTCGTAATTACATTGCTCAGTGCAATGTATAGACCACCGCGTATTGGGAAGAATACAGAAGAACAAATCTACAAAGAGTTTACAGAGAGGTGTAAACTTCAATACAGTACTGAAATGGGAAACTTTAATATTTGATATTGTCAGTGCATGGCACATCATTTCCAATATTCCCTCCCAATTTCTCCATTCTACCATAGAGTTATAGAGACACAGAGGTATACAGCATGGAAACAGACTCTTCAGTCCAACTCGTCTATGCCAACCGATATCCTAAATTAATCTGGTCCCATTTGCCTGCATCTGGCCCAAATTCTTCTAAACCCTGCCTATTCATATACCCATCCAGATGCCCTTTAAATGTTGTAACTGTACCAGCCTCTGCCACTTCCTCTGGCAGCTCATCCCATACATGCACCACCCTCTGCATGAAGAAGTTGCCCCTTCGGTCCCTTTTAAATCTTTCCCCTCTCACCTTAAATCCCTATGCCCTCTGGTTTTGGACTCCATTACCCTGTGGAAAAGACCTTGGCTATTCACCCTATCCATGCCCCTCATGATTTTATAAACTTCTATAAGGTCACCCCTCAGCTTCCGATGAACCAGGGAAAATAACCCTAGCCTATTCAGCCTCTCATTATAGCTCAAACCTTCCAACCCTGGCAACATCCTTGTAAAATCTTTTCTGAATCCTTTCAAATTTCACAACATCCTCCCTATAGCAGGGAGACCAGAAGTGAATGCAATATTCCAAAGTGGCCTGACCAATGTCCTGTACAGTCACAACATGACCTCCCAACTCTTTTACTGAATGCACTGCCCAATAAAGGCAAACATACCAAATGCCTTCTTCACTATCCTGTCTACCTGTGACTTCACTTTCAAGGAACTATGAACCTGCACTCCAAGGTCTCTTTGATCAACAACACTCCCCAGGACCTTACCATTAAGTGTATAAGTCCTACCCTGTTTTGCCTTACCAAAATGCAGCACCTCACATTTATCTAAATTAAACTCCACCTGCGACTCCTCGGCCCATTGGCCCATCTGATCAAAATCCCGTTGTACATTGAGATAACTTTCTTGATTGTCCAGTAGACCTCCAATTTTGGTGTCAGCTGCAAACTTACTAACCATACCTCCTATGTTCACATCCAACTCCTTTATATAAATGATAAAAAGCAGTGAACCCAACTACAATCCTCGTGGCACACCGCTGGTGACAGGCCTCCGGTCTGAAAAGCAACCCTCTACCACCACCCTCCGTCTTCTATCTTTGAGCCAGTTCTGTATCCAAATAGCTATTTCTCCCTATATTCCATGTGATCTAACCTTGCTAACCAGTCTACCATGAGGAACCTTGCCAAACACTATCTTCACTCTACACTTTTCTGCATCTTATGACATCTCGTTTTCTTACATCATCAATCCCAATTTTCACTTCCGATCTTCACTCTTCAGTTCATCACTTCTCATCTTCACTTCTCCCTCTTTACTCTCTATCTTCAACCATAATTACAATTGCATTAATTCTCCCATCACTCTTTCCCTCATCGTTTGTGTCTTTTCCCTCCCATCTTTAGCATTCCTTCTAAAAATTACATTTCCTAACAACACTTTCTGTTCTAGAAACTTTTTTTTAACCACTACCTTTCTGACTGAACCTAATTTAGGGGTAGGAGAGATGAGATCCAGGAATTATATTAGTGCAACATTTATATTCCATTGTGCTTAATCCAAGAATATAATGGCTCATTTGTTTAGTGCTCTCATGCCCAAATAACATTTTGAATTCATTAATTGAGCATGAGATTAGGAGCAGTGACTAGAAGTAGATACAACTAGTGAACCACTACCAAGCCCAGACTGAGTCTGTGGATCAGCATCAATTATTGTAAAGCCAGTCGCTAAAATAGAAAGCAAGTACCTGTCATTTTCCCTTAATGAACAAGAGGGACTATTTCATTTCATGATATCCATCCCACCGTTGCTGGTGCACCGTGGCTGCTGTATATACAATCTGCAAGATGCTCTGCAGCAAATCCCCATGTTAATTTAATGGCACCACCCATTATGGCAACGCCATCATCATACAGGTATCACTGATTCAAAGGAAAAACCCAATGCCGCCTTCTAAGGGCAACTAAAACTGGGCAATAATTGCAGCTTTGTCAGCACCACCCATAGTCCAAATACAAAGAGCAGACATAGCAGAGAGAGTGGTTTTGTTTATTTAGTTATTATTATTTACCATTTCAATAATTTAATTACTTACGAGGGACTGTATCGAGCTTGGTACCAACCTGCCCTTATTTAGGACTTTTCCAACATTCTAAGGGCTGTAAGATGGAGGGAGATTTCAATCCACCTGTCAGTGATGAAAAGATCATGCTCTAACCAACGTCAGTACCCTTTCCCCCACTCTGATGCTTCTTCAATGATGCATTGACTTACCAGCACAGAACATGTTTTTAGTAAGAGGAATATTTGTGGATAAATTACAGGTCTGCTGTGTGTTGATGGGAAGCTGGACATACTGCAGTTCCTTAGGTCTATTGGATGCTGTATTGACAAAGCTTTCCTGCAGGTTTCCCCAACCTGTGATCCGACCCAAGTGCTGCTTGTATAGTAACCTGGAAACAAGAACAAGAGACTGAATATTCCTGCTGCTCAAACAATAAACCAGAAGCTGACATTATTTTAATGTCTCGTCCATCTTATTGGATTTTGCTGAAGTTGTTATTTGGACCCAGAACTGGTGAAACAGTCCTAGTCCAAACACATTCCCATCACTTGAACTTGTAGGTCTCAAATGTTAGCCCTCCTTCTCAGCCTCAGTCTTGTAGTGCAGGGCTAGTGGGCCCGAGTGTGAGTCCGACTCCAGCACTTGATGGCCAAGGAAGATGTGTTCATAACACAGTCAAACAGATTGAGAATCAACTTGAAGATTCCTCCAATAAATGTCAATCGCAGGTGGTAACAATGGGAGACCTTCCTGACCAACCATGTAATGGAAAACATGTTTGACACCCCACCATCACATAGTGAGTAAAAGTGTATGTTGCTACAGTGACTCCAACTCCCTGAGCGAATGGTAACACAGCACTGCCACATTCATTCATACATTTGTGTGCTCACTTTGGCAGCGCATTACTAAAATTGGAATGATACAGAGAGAATTAGCATGACCCCTGCACAAAGGTGACATGGAAATTCATGAAGCAGGGTAGCACAGTGGCTCACAGTGCCAGGGATCTGGGTTCAATTCCAGCCTCAGGTGACTGCTTGTGTGGAGTTTGCACATTCTTCCCACGTCTCTGTGGGTTTCCTCTGGGTGCTCTAGTTTCCTCCCATAGTTCAAAGATGTGCAAGCTAAGTGGACTGGCCATGCTAAATTTCCCTTAGGGTCTAGGGATGTGTAGGCTAGGTGGGTTAGCCATGGGAAATACTGGGTTACAGGGATAGAGTGGACCTAGGTGAGATGCTCTTTGGAGGGTTGGTGTGGACTCAATGGGCTGAATGGCCTGCTTTTGCACACTGTTGGAATTATACACACACACACACAGACACACAAAATATATACATAAGATATAAAGTGCAAAAGGCTTGCAATCATATACCACTTCTGTCAACCTGGGGCTTTCCAAAGTGCTTTACTGCCAATACAGTTTGTTTTTGAAGTGCAAAAGGGCAGACAAGTTGTGCACAGCAAGATCCCACAAATAGCCATGAGTTAAATGACAGATCTAATTGGTGAGCTGTTTCTGTCTGGTCTCTCAGTTAGGGAGTTAACTGCCTATAACACAGATTTTAGGTACATCTAGCACTGCCGCAGCTGGTTTAATCCACCATCACATCCTTTATATAACAAGACAAAATTGAAGTGTTCCATAGGACCCACACTCCTTATTCCCTGAAGATTTGAATTCTGCAGCCACTCACCCTCAAGACTGCGAAAACTCAATGTCAGTGTTTACGTCCATCTTTCTAACAACTCACTCATCACAAGCTACATTCTCTCAACACTTTCCAGTTAAGCACATTCAAAATATTAGTACTAATAATTAAAATGAGCTACTCCTCCAAAGCTGCATACATATCTTATTTTTCAACAAAATCTTGCATTTATATGATGCCTTTAGGATAATAAACACTATCAAGGCACTTAACAGCAGAATTAATTCAGAGGATCAAAATCTCAGTCAATGAGGTAGATTTTAATAAATAATTTAAGGGAAAAGGCTAAGTAATGGTATTGAACACTGTGCGATCATTACAGAACATCCCCACTTCTGACCTCATGATAGAGGGAATGAAGTAGCTGAAGATGGTTGGGCCTACGACCTGAGGAACTCCATCAGAGATGTCCCGGAGCTGAAATGACTGACTTCCAACAACCACAACTATCTTCCTGTGTGCCAGATATGACTGATGGGCTGATAATTAGCTGGGTTGGACTGGTCCTACTGTTTTAATAACAGGTCATACTTAGGCAATTTTCCACATTATTGGGTAGATGCCTGTGTTGTAACTGTACTGGAACAGCTTGGCTAGGGGAACAGCATGTTCTGGAGCACAAGTCTTCAGTACTATTGCTGAAATGCTGTCAGGGCCCGTTGCCTTTGCAGTATCCAGTGTCTCCAACTGTTTCTTGATATCACGTGGAGTGAGTCAAATTGGCTGAAGACTGGTATCTGTAATGCCGAGGACCACTGGAGGAGGTCGCGATGGATCATCCACTCGACACTTCTGGCTGAAGATTGCTACGAGTGCTTCAGCCCTTTCTTTTGCACTGATGTGCTGGTCTCTTCTATCATTGAGGATGGGGATATTTGTGGAGCCACCTCCTCCAGTGAGTTGGTTAATCGTCCACCACCATTCACGACTGGATGTGGCAGGACTGCAGAGCTTAGATCTGATCCATTGTTTTGTGGGATCGCTTAGCTCCTTGTATCACTTGCTGCTTATGCTGTTTGGCATGCAAGTAGTCCTGTTTGGTGGCTTCACCAGATTGACACCTCATCTTCAGGTACGCCTGGTGCTGCTCCTGGCATGTCTCCTGCACTCTCCCTTGAACCAGAGTTGATCCCCTGGCTCGATTGTAATGGTTCAGTGAGGGATATATGGGCCATGAGGTTACAGATTGTGCTGAAGTACAATTCTGCTGCTGTTGATGGCCCACAGTGTCTCATGAATGCCCAGTCTTGAGTTGCTGGATCAGTTTGAAGTCTAGTACGGTCATACAACACGGGTGATTGGGGCTGCCACATAAGGTGGCACAGTGGCTCAGAGGATAGTACTGCTGCCTCGCAGCATTTCTACCTTCAGGCGACTGTCAGAGTGGAGTTTGCACGTTCTCCCCATATCTGTGTAGGTTTCCTCCAGGTGTTCTGGTTTCCTCCCACAGTTCAAGATGTGTAAGTTAGATGGATTGTCCATGATAAATTGCCCATAGTGTCCAAAGTGTGTACATTAGGTGAATTACCCATGGTGAATGCAGGTTTTAGGGTAGGCTGTGGGTCTGGGTGGGATGCTCTTTGGAAGGTTGGTCTGGACTCAATGGGCTGAATGGTCTGCTTCAACACTGTTGAGGTTTTATGGACACGATGGAGGTTATTCTCAATGTGGAGGCAAGACTTCGTATCCACAAGGACTGTGCGGTGGTTGCTCTTACCGATACTGTCAAGGACAGATGCATCTGCAGCTGGCTGATTGGTAAGGATGAGGTCAAGTATGTTTTTCCATTTTGTAGGTTCCCTCACCACCTGTTGTGGGCCCAGTCTAGCAGCTATGTCCTTTAGAACCCGACCAGCTCAATCAGTAGTACTGCTGCCAAGCCACTCTTGGTAAAGAGTACATCTGTGCCTTAACGCTCTCAGTGCTTCCTCTGAGTGGTATTCAACATGGTGGAGTATTAATTCATCAGCTGTGTGGGGTGTGGGGAGGAGGGGTGTGGATACGCATGTAGTAATCAACACGAAGTTTCCTTGCCCATGTTTGACCAGGTACTATGACACTTCATGGCATCCAGAGTGAATGTTGAGTACTCCCAGGGCAACCCTTTCCCAATCATATACCAGTATGCCACCATCTCTGCTGGGCTTTCCTACTGGTTAGCAGGGATGGTAATGGTCTTGTCTGGGATGTAATCTGAAAGGTACAATTCTGTGAGTATGACCATGTCAGGCTGCCGATCACCCGACTGTCATTCCGAATAAGACCCCTCCCTCTCCATTCCCCATGCCCCACCTCGGTTATACCTCTTCCATCTTCTTCAGCATGGCAGACGATACCAACAGACATGTTCTTCAAATTCCCCTGCTTACAATTTGGGGTGTAAGTAATTATCCTGAAGTCCATTTTCTCTCTTCCTACTCCAAGGACTGCCTTGGGTTTTTTTTTGTTTTACAATTTGGCAACGAAAGTAAGTAAACAGGAAGAATCAGACATCCTGCTCTTTGAACAAAAACTAAACTGTTTAGTCAGCAAAATTGTACTGAGCAGTAAACATCCTGGGAAAGGATTACTTCAACCATGACATTAATTCTCTCAAATCTACAAGCTATCCATCAGTAAAAAGAAACCAAAAACTTTAAATGAATGGGATTAAACTTACATAGATACATATATACACAACGAGCGCACCTTACAAGTGTACTAACTCACTGTACTAACACAGCCTTTACATCGAGACAAAAGCAAAGAGCTGTGGATGTTGGACACCTGAAAAACAAACAGAAATTACTGGAGAAACTAAGCAGGTCTGGCACCTTCTGTAGAGAAAAAGCAGAATTACTGTTTTGGATCCAGTGACCCTTCTTTGGTTTCTCCAGCAATTTCTGGGCTTTTTTGGTGTTGCGTTAAGCTTTCTGATTGCACCTTTAACCTTTTAGCCACCAGATAAAGCAGCAACAGCAGTGATATGTTTAGAAACCCCTTGTGGCCAATTATACCTTGTAAAAATCAAAGCTAAAATGATGAAATACCTTTCTTTCCACAGGTACTGCCTGAACTGCTAAGTTTCCCTCAACATTTGCTATTCTGGTAGTCAGTTAGCTCAGTTGGCTGGACAGCTGGGCTATGACAGAGTGACACAAACAGCACGGGTTCAATTCTCATTTTGACCAAGATGTTTACAAAGGCCCTACCTTTTTAACCCTTCCCCTTGCCTGAGGCAGTGACCCTCAGGTTAAACTCATCAGCAGTTATCTTGATCTATGAGAAAGTGTCCTCTGGGCTCTTGTGGCTTTCAATTGCTGTTCTTAACGATGCTGATCCCTATATTGTGAAAACTAAAATCCTCAATATATGCTGGTTTTGCCTTTAGAAACTATACAGAACTCCATTTACAATCTCACCAGTGTAAATGGGAAGTGCTGGATAAACTCACCATCTATGGTTTCCAGTCCAGTATGGTTGTTTTGATTTGATTTGATTTGATTTATTATTGTCACACGTACTGAGATACAGTGTTATGTATTGTTTTGTATGCTTATCCAGACAAATCATACCTTCCGTAAGTACGCCACAGTAATAGAACCAAATGCAGAATATAGTTTTACCGTTACAGAGAAAGTGCAGAAAAAGATCAACTCTAATACATGAGAGGTCTGTTCATAAGTCTGATAACAGCAGGGAAGAGACTGTTCTTAAATCTGTTGGTGTGTGTTTTCAAACTTTCGTATCTTCTGTCTGATGAAAGAGGGTAGAAGAGAGCATTACCGGGTGGAGGCTCTTTGATTATGTTGGCTGCTTTCCCAAGGCAGTGGGAAGTATAGATGGAGTCAATGGATGGAACGCTCTTCTTCAGAATGAAAAGGGAGCTAGAAAAGTGATGGGTTTTATGCCACAAAGAAAAGGGGGAGGGTGAGGAGCAAGGAGATAAGGGGGTAAAGAAGCCCAGAACAAAAGGCAAAAATGATTGCTACATTTCTGGTCTCCTTACTAAAGCAGTGAGGTGGTTCAGAAAAGGCTCATTAGGCTGATTCCTGGGATGAAGGGGATGTCTTGTGAGGAAAGTTGAAGCAAGTTAAATTCATTGGTCTTAAGAATGAGAAGTCATATGACTGAAATATATGCGATTTGGACAAGGCTTGGCAGATTAGATACTGGGAGGATGTTTCCTGTTGCGAGGAAGCTATGGGGCATAGTTTCAAAATCAGGGAGTCTCCCATTTCAGATAGAGATAAGGAAACATTTCTTTTCTCAGAGGGTTGTAGGCCTTTGGAATTCTCTTCCTCAAAAAGCATAGAAAAGAAAGGTACTTGAAAATGTTCAAGACTGAGGTAGACAGATTTTTGATTATCAAGGAAGTCAAAAGTGATGGAGATGAGGTGGTGGTGAAGGCAGACAGACATAAAGGATAAGGTCGCAATTAAATCAGCCATGATCTTATTGATAAGCTGAGCAGATTCAATGTACCATATTCCTGTTTCCACTTCTTAAGAAGTTGCATGCTCCCCATTATCACTCAAACCATTCATTATGTGTCCAGGCATTTGCACCTTGCATAAATAATAAAGTTCTTGTCTTCATCTAGAAGGAAAAGAGGGTGAAAAGACTACATAGAATGGAATACCAACCTGCGGGTGACTTCCATGGTTGGCAGACAGATGGGTGATATATAGTCAGTGAATACGGTGGGTTTTTTCAAATGCAACAATGCAATATCACGGTTAAGGTTTGTTTTCCAGTCATATCTGGGATGAACAATAATTTTATCAAGTGCAAAGATTTTTTCTGTTTCTTTTTCATACCTAAAGGATAAAAGAATCATGAACAACATCTCTTTTGTGACATTAAGAGAAAGAAATATTGAGCAACAAAAAAAAAGGATGAAGTGACAGGAAAGAGAAATCAAGCAGGAAATCTTAGCAAAAGGAAAAGCAATAAGGAAATAAGCAGCAAATATACAATTCTTTTCACAATGAGGTCACGCCACTTACCTCTCTACACATTTCTAATCTATAATGTATGGAGCTAAGTGCGAATGACAGCATTTGTTCTGGATATCCTGCTACCCAGGTCTCAGCAGAATATCTCAAGTATGCAGAGTGAAATGGCTCTCTGTATAAGTGGCTTATCTCAGACTGCTGAGGATGCTCAAACAGACCACGTTAGTATGACCGGCACACTTCCATGAACTACTGGTGGAAGTGCAAGGTAAGAATTGTGGCTTATTTTTAGGGTGTAAGACAGTTGTAAAATATATTAATTCAGCAGTGAGGTTATCTGTACAGGAGAGGATCGTACTGTGAAGATTATGGAATATGTTTTTAGGTATTCCAAGTGAATAGTGAAACAGCTGTAACACACATCAATGATGTACTGCTGGTGGACTTAGAGCCTGCTAAGCATCCATTCCTAAAACTGAGCTACTCTGAACAAAGACTGCACTAGGTCTGTTATGGTTAGCCTAACAGGTTTATACATAGCCTAACAAGCAACCTAAAAGGAATCACAATTGCAACAACTTGGAGACAGTAAGGACTGCAGATGCTGGAAGCTAGAATCAATAAATGTGGAGCTGGAAAAGCACAGCAGGACAGACAGATTCCGAGGAGCAGGGAATCAACGTTTCAGGCCGAAATCCTTTGTCAGGACTGGGAGGGGGGTGCACGGGGGAAAGGTGGTAGTGGTGGTGGTTGGGTGGGGGGCAGGGCTGGGGGAAGAGGGTGGAATAGAGATGTGAGGCCAAACCTAAACTGGAGGAACAACCCCTGATGTTTCGCCTTGGCAGTTTACAGCCCAATGGCCTGAATATTGACTTCAATGGCTTCAAAATCTCTCCACCCAATCTATCCATCTCCTGACTCGCCTATCTGTTCTGCTCTTCCCACTGACCAATAACCTCCTACCTGCATCCACCTATCTCCATCCCACCTACCAGACCCACCCCCTCTATTTATTTCTGGGCTCTCTTCTCCCTCCCCAGTCCTGACAAAGGGTTTTGGCCCAAAACATTGACTTCCCTGCTCCTTGGATGCTGTCTGACCTGCTGTGCTTTTCCAGCTCTGCATTTATTGATACTAGTGCAACAAATTGCCTCATCCAACTAAGGAAAATTAGAGAGAATATTGCTTCTTCCTTCATGCCTTGCCTCCCAGTTGTCTTCTCTTCCTGACTGCCTCACTGTTCCCATTAATCTCTTGCTCCCAATTGACACCTCTTTTTGAGTACAAGACCATCATCACCTCCCTGCTATTACCCATTTCTACCGTGATGTTGTAGTGATCAAAAATGTATGGCCAAATTACCAGAAAGTTGTTGGTTTAATTAAAATGAGGCCTGGGGCCTAATTTCAATCAGGCCTTGGGGCTAGCTTGTCTAATGTGAGGATTGTTCCCTGCTTCCAATGTAGGATAAGTAAATACAAGTTTTATTATCTGATATCGTGACATCTAAATTGTCCAAATACTGGGTCATTATGGCACGAAATGTCACCAAACCCTGCACATTTCCTGTGACCAGATAAATCCAGAGAAGTAGGGTGGAGCCATTTGCTAGTTTTCATTAACCTAAAACTATTGGCCAAAAATGGCTAACAAACCTGAATCCAATTTCAATTTGTTTGATACATAGTTCACTTTCTGATAGGAAGTGATCTAAGGATTAATGGACGGAGTTTTAGGAATTTTTTGTTTGTCTTTTCACTTGCATGGTCTCATCCAATTTCCTTTATAATCTATGATCAGAGTAGGAAGACAGTTTTTTTTCTTCACAGCTCCACTCATAAACTCGGGACTCACACAGTGCTTTAGAGCTAATTTGAAGAATAGGAATTGATGTCATATAGGAAATACAGTAGCCAATTTGCACACAGAGACCTCCCAAGTAAATGCCTGGATAATCACCACAATGTTGTGGTATTGGTTGAAGGATCACAAAAGAGGCCTCCTCTTTACAATGATGCCATGGAATATTGCATGAGTATGATGCAGTGTGAACTAAAAATGAGTTTGAACTGACATATCTTTTTGGCCTACCCAGCTCGTTTGTGCTTCCCAAGACGGACAAGAATATCTTTCTCTGTGAAGTTTTTGTCCCATGGAGGATACAAGATACAGTGGGCTGCTGTAATAATCCACTGGTCACTCACTAGGCTGCCGCCACACAGCATCTGCTGCGGACTTTTACGGAACAGCATCACTTGCCTGTTATGGAGAGAAAAGAAAAATTTAGAAAGCTGAAATCCTGCCTGTGGATTATTATTGATAGTTTGTTTAGGAGCAGAGTCTTCCCTTTAGTTGGGCGGCATGGTGGCTCAGTGGTTAGCACCGCTGCCTCACAGGGACCTGGGTTCGATTCCACCCTCGGGCGACTGGCCGTGTGCACTGCACATTCTCCCCGTGACTGCGTGGGTTTCCACCGGGTGCTCCAGTTTGCTCCCACAGTCTGAAGATGTGCAGGTTAGGTGGATTGGCCATGCTAAATTGCCTATAGTGTCCAGAGATGCACAGGCTAGGTAGGTTAGCCATGGGAAATGTAGGGTTATGGGGTGGGTCTGGACGGGAAGCTCTTTGGAGAGTCAGTGTGGACTTGATGGACCAAATGACCAGCTTCCACACTGTAGAGATTCTATGATTCTACGACAGAATGAAAGAGCAAATCAAGGGGACACAGTCTTAAAATGAACAATGGGCTATTATAGTTGTAAAATCAGATCTCTCAAGCAACATGCAACTTGGAAAAGAATTTGCATTTATATAATGCCTCTCACATACCCAGGATGTTCCATTGTACTTTGTAATGCGGGTTGTGAGCATAGACCAAGGTCACAGGTTTTATTCCTGGTCTGTGCCAAGTTACCTGATCACTACTTTTAATCGCAGTATTCTTGAATTAGTGTTGAGATATAACAGCCAAGGTTCCTACTCCTAACCACGATCACGAGACTCATTCCAGCAAGCTGCCTGGACGTGTGAGGACATTAGAACTCTCTGTTTGGGCTTACACATGGCTGATCCCCATTTGGCCTTGTGTCCATTGCCCCTTTTTGATCAGGACTCCTATATAGTTAATGCGTTTTGAAAGATTAGAACCTTCAGCTGGTAATCTTACAGAATCATGTCTTTTCACTAAACAGCTGTGAAATAACGGGATGCGGAACACAAGGCCAAAGTACTCACCGGTATTCTGTTACCCACCAGAGAGAATAAAGGAAGCCAAAACCACTTGCTGTGTGTGTGCCAATCTCACTACAACAAGAAGTTGACTTGCCAACACACACGTTTTGGCCTTAAAACAGGAAGGACATTGCCAGTTCTGCAGGGTAGTCAATGCATTCCAGTGCTATCAACCTGGTTCACCAATGCTTTTTGCAAATCTTGCCTTCTGCATAAGCTATTTGATGATTTGCTGCTTTGAACAGTATTGATGCATTGGCTGGAAAATCTTTGCACATTACCATGGGGCACTCCCTATTTCAGCATTCTTTCCGTGCACAATTCGACCTTTAAGGGACTCCAGCATTTCCTTTTCTCCTTCATCTTCCTTGTTCCTGCGTTCAAATAATGCTCTCAGACCACATTCTAGAAACAATGAGAACAACTCAGTCACCTACATTTAAAACTTCCATTTGTCCTTAAGTTAGGTTAAAACCACAATGATTAACTTTGGAAAATCTTGGGAAATTATTCCAATAGAACATTGAGTTCTACCTTGCCACTCCACACTTTCAAACAGTCAGATCCTTAGTATGGCCTGCACTTTTAATTCTGCTGGGTGTATTGCTTGCAGGCAACCCAGACTGATGGTAATGTATTATCCAATCTAAACTACTTTTCAGATTGATGAAGTGAACCAGTGGGGCAGCATTTGGCACATGGGCATCAGCTGTCAAGTGGAGTATTAGGAAAAGTATGGTAGGAAATGGAGTACAATGATGGCTAACAGTGGGCTGTGGAGTATATTGGTGCAAGGGGGAAAGCATAGAAGAGCAAGAAAAGCTGGGAGTGAAGCACAAACTTTAGCGCTAATGACATCAGACATGAACAGAAGTTAGACTTACTGTTCAATGATGTCAAATATATTGTGAACGCAAATGCAAGATGGCACTGGTGAATGACGACTTTATACACTTTCCACTCTACTCTTGTATTCCTATGCTTGAGTACACGCGACAGGAAAATCTAATTCTAAATTCTAATTCTAAATGATTATCTGAGAGGCTGTTTAGCTTTCTTGTGTCTGATTACCAGGAAGCTGGGAGAAATTGGTTGCTAATAAATTGTCACGTCTTTAAAGCAAGGGAAGTGTTTATTGCTTGGCACTTGGCTTATTAATTGTATATCAAAGATATGGTTGAGACACAAAAGTGAAGAGCTTTGTTGAAATGAGTGCTTTGAGCACATATAAAGAAAGACTACCTGTGGTTTCTACTGCACTGCGGTGTCCTTGAGTCATGCTTACACTGAGATTGAGGCTGCAGTCCTTCTTTCATCACCCACGAGGGCTGCTCCTCAAACCTTAAATTCCACTTCAGTTCCATGCTCTTGATCTTTGAGCACTCAGTACAGGCAGTCCTTCTTGTGGGTCTGCTACTGGGACCCAATCAAGGTGACTGTCAATGAGTCTAGGCTGTGAGCCACAGAGGTGTTATTGTGACAGCCTGCCTCTCTTTTGTGGCTTATGTTCATATCCAGGTGGCCCTGGAGAGGGATTTCTTAAGGTCTTCTGAGACAAGTAGGCATTGCTAGGAGCTATTGTTCATATCTACTCCCAAGTTCATTTTTGAATGTAATAATTAATTTTCCTTTTAGTTGTTGTCTTTAAAAGGTTGCCACTTGTTTAATTTGGCTCAATTTGGTTTAATTTGATTTTGTTTAGTTTAATTCAATTTAATTTCATTGTTTTAACTCATTTAATATGAGTACAAAGAGAGAGAGAGAGAGAGGCTACTTGTGGCTTCTCCAGCCTTCAGCAGTCTGACAATCATAGGTGTGTGAGACTGTACCTCTTTCCCTTGTCTAAGGGGCTGTTCCTCTAACTATAAAAGCTTCTAAATGTTTGTAAAAATGGAGATACTAGTAAAGAGATTCAGGTTCATTATACGCAGATAGAAGAAGGAAATGGAGAAATGGCAGCGAAGCTAAATAAAGTACTTTGTGTCTATCTTCATAGAGGGAGACACAAGAAGTCTCCCTGAAATAATGATGATCCAAGGATGGAGAAAGTGGTGGAACTGATAGAAATTAGTATTAGCTTAAAAAAAGTAGCATTAGAGAAATTAATGGGACTGAAAGCTGATAAATCCTACAATATGATAACCTTCGCCCTTCAGTGTTGGAAGAGATGACACCAGAGATAACAGATCCATTGTTGATCATCTTTCAAAATTTTATTCATTCTGAAATGGTGCCTACAGATTGGAACATTGCAAATGTAACCTCACTGTTTAAGAAAGGAGAAGAGAGAAACAGATAGCTATGGACCTGACTATGTTAGTCTGATATCAGTACTAAAGAAAATACAAGAATTTATCACAAAGAACCTGATTACTGGATATTTAGAAAGTAATTGTTCCAACGGACAGAGTCAACATGGTTTTATGAAAGAAAAATCAAAATTTTCAAACCTGGTAGAGATTTTTGAGGATATTACTAGCAGAATTGATAAGATGGAACCAATGGATATATTGTATTTGAACTTTTAGAAGGCTTTTGATAAAGTCCCACATAGGATGTTAGTAAAGTTCTTAGACACTAGAAGCAATATATAAAAGTTTGGATCAAGGATTAGTTAATGAGCAGGAAGCAAAGAGTAAGAATAAATGGGTCATTGGCCACAGCCTGCCATCCTGGCAATGAGGTACTGCAAGGATCAGTAATGGGTTCACAGTTGTTTGCTACGTACATCAATGATCTGGATGTGGGGGCCAATTGTAACATTTCCAAGTTTGCAGATGACACAAAACTTAGTGGTAACAAAATAACAAAGTGTAGAGCTGGATGAACACAGCAGGCCAAGCAGCA
>NC_063348.1:12290642-12320726 GCF_021869965.1 Rhincodon typus
GCTGACGTTTCAGGTCTGGACCTTCTTCAGAAAAGGGTCCAGACCCGAAACGTCAGCTTTCCTGCTCCTCTGATGCTGCTTGGCCTGCTGTGTTCATCCAGCTCTACACTTTGTTATCTCAGATTCTCCAGCATCGGCAGTTCCTACTATCTCTTAGTGGTAACGAGTCGTGGGAAGAATGCAGAGGCTTCAGGAACATTTGGACAGAAGGCTGATAGAGTGAGCAAGGGCATGGCCGACAGAATATAATGTGAATAATTATGAGGTCCCCTACTTTTGTAGGAAGAACAGAGGTGCAGGCGTATTCCACAAATGATGAGAGATTGGACAATATAGATATCCATGATGTCCTTATTCATAACTCACTGAAAGGTGGCATGCAGGTGCAGCAAGTGAATCAGAAGGCAAACAGTAATGCTAGTCTTTATTACAAGAGGATTTGACTACAAAAGCAAAGAAATCTTGCATCAAATGTATAGAACCCTGGTGAAACTGCTATTGTGTGCAATTCCAGTCCCCTTGTCTAAGGGAGGAAATAGTTCCTTTGGAAGGAGTGCAGCAGAAGCTCATCACACTTATTCCTGGGATGGTGCTTCAGTCCAGTGATGAGAGACAGAGAGGATTGGGCCTGCATTCTTGGAATTTAGAAGAATGAGTGGTGATTTCAGCTGAAATTTACAAAATATTTAAAAGTTTAAACAGGCTACATGCAGAAAACAGAAATTGCTGGAGAAACTCAGCAGCTCTGGCAGGATCTGTAGAGATAAAGCAGAGTTCATGTTTTAGGTCCAGTGATCCTTCTCTTATGAGTTGTAATGACGAGGCCTGGTGTCTGGGGTTGGGGAAAAACATGGGGAAGATGCTCAAGCCCTAAAACTGTTGAACTTAACGCTGAGTCCAGAAGGCTGCAGGATTCCCAAGCGGAAAATGAGGTGCTGTTCTTTCAGCTTGCGCTGAGCTTTGCTGGAGCATTGCAGCAAGCCTGAGATAGAGATGTTGGCCAGGGAACACAGTGGTGTGTTGAAGTGGCAGGCAACACGAAGCTGTGTGGAGCTGGAGGAACACAGCAGGCCAGGCAGCATCAGAGGAATAGGAAAGCTGACTTTTTGGGTTGGGACCCTCCTTCAGATTTCTGAAGAAGGATCCCGACCCAAAACATCAGCTTTCCTGCTCCTCTGATGCTGCCTGGCCTGTTGTGTTCCTCCAGCTCCACACTGTGTTATCTCTGACTCCAGCGTCGGCAGTTCTTACTATCTCTCAACAGGAAGCTCAGAGTCTTTTTTGTGGACAGACCACAGGTGTTTTGCAAAGCGGTCTCCCAGTCTGCACTTTGTTTCACCAATGTAGAGGAAACCATATTGTGAGCAGTGAATACAGTAGACTGGATTCGAAGGGTCACTGGACCCAAAACGTTAACTCTACTTTCTTTCCACAGTTGCAAACAGACCTGCAGAGTTTTTCCAGCAATTTCTGTTTTTGTTTCTAATTTCCAGCATCTGCAGTTCTTTCAGTTCTTTATTTTACATACAGAGAAGATGTTTCCCCAAGCTGTGGGATCTGGAACCAGGGGACACAGACTGAGGATAAAAGGCAAAGTAATTCAGAACTGAGATGAGGAGAGTTTTGTTTTCACTCAGAGGGTGGTGAATCTTTGAAATTCTCAACTCTAGACAGCTGTGAAAGCTCAAGCACTGAGTAATATTGGTACGGATAGAGAATTGGCTCATGGGCAGGAAACAGTGAGTGGGGAAAAGGGACGCTTTTTCCGGCTGGTAACCTGTAACCAGTGGGGTTCCACATGGATCGGTGATGGGACTTCAACTGTTTATATTAATGACTTGGAGGAAGGAAGTGAATGTACTGTATCTAGATTGGCAGATGGCACAAAAATAGGTGGAAAGGCAGGTGGAGAGAGGGATTGAACAATTTACAACTTGATATCACAGGTTAATTGGGCAAAAGTTGGGAAATGGAGAATAATAGGGGGGAGTTTGAAGCTGTTCATTTTGAAAGGGGGGGAAAGAACAGCATATTATTTAAATAGGAAAAAATACTACAGAAAGCTGTAACACAAAGGGACTTGGGGGAACTTGTATATGAAACACAGAAAGGTGCAGCAGGTAATCAGGAAGGCTAATGGAATGTTGGCCCTTATGTCAAGGGGGGTGGAGTATAAGAGGCAGAAAGTCTTACTGCAACCATACAAGGTGCTGCTGAGACCTCATCTGGAGTACTGTGAGCAGTTTTGTTCCCCTTATTTAAGGAAAGATATATCATGTTCTATCGATGACCTAGTGGACTATTGCTAGACTATTCATTCAGAAACTCAGCTAATGTTCTGGGGAATCCCACCATGGCAAATGTGGAATTTGAATTCAATAATAAAAAAAAATGGAATTAATAATCTACTGATCACCATGAAATCATTGTCAATTGTTGGAAAAACTCATCTGGGTCACTGATGTCCTTCAGGGAAGGAAATCTGCCACCGTCACCTGGTCTGGCCTACATGTCACTCCTGACCCACAGCAATGCCGTTGACTCTCAGTTGCCCGCCAAAATGGCCTAGCAAGCCATTCAGTTGTACCAATCGCTACAAAGTCTCAAAGAAATGAAGCCGGACAGATCACCTGGCATCGACCTAGGCACCGGAAAAGACAGTGGCAGAAACAGCCCTGTCGACCCTGCGAAGTCCTCCTCACTAACATCTGGGGGCTAGTGCCAAATTTGGGAGAGCTGTCTCACAGAATAGTCAAGCAACAGCCTGACATAATTATTCTCACGGAACTATACCTTACAGACAATGTACCAGACACCACCATCACCATCCCTGGATATATCCTGTCCCACTGGCAGGACAGACCCAGCAGAGGTGGTGGCACAGTGGTATACAGTTGGGAGGGAGTCGCTCTGGGAGTCCTCAACATTGACTCCAGACCCCATGAAGTCTCATGGCTTCAGGTTAAAATGGGCAAGGAAACCTCCTGCTGATTACCACATACCATCCTCCCTCAGCCCTTGAATTGGTATTCCTCCATGTTGAACAACACTTGGAGGAAACACTGAGGATGGCAAGGGCACAAAATGTACTCTGGCTGGGGGATTTCAATGTCCACCACCAAGAGTGGCTCGGCAGCAGTACGACAGATCAAGCTGGTCGGGTCCTAAAGGATTTAGCTGCTAGACTGGGTCTGTGGCAGGTGGTGAGGGAACTAACACGAGGGAAAAATATACTTGACCTCATCCTTACCAATCTGCCAGCTGTAGCTGCATTTGCCCATGACACTACCAGTAAGAGTGGCCACCACACAGTCTTTGTGGAGTCAAAGTCCCATCTTCACATTGAGAATAACTTCCATCATGTTGTGTGGCACTATCACCATGCTAAATGGGACAGACTTCAAACTGATCTAGCAACTCAAGACTGGGGCATCCATGAGGCACTGTGGGCTATCAACAGCAGTAGAATCGTACTCCAACACGATCTGTAATCTCCTGACCCGGCATATCCCCCACTCAACCATTACCATCGAGCCAAGGCATCAACCCTGATTCAATAGAGTGTGCAGGAGAGCATGCTAGGAGCAGCACCAGGCATACCTGAAAGGCTGAGGGACTTGAGGCTGTTTTCGTTAGAAAGAAGAAGGTTAAGAGGTGACTTAATAGAGACATACAAGATGATCAGAGGATTAGATAGGGTGGACAGTGAGAACCTTTTTCCTCGGATGGTGATGGCTAGCATGAGGGGACATAGCTTTAAATTGAGGGGTGATAGGTATAGGACAGATGTCAGAGGTAGGTTCTTTACTCAGAGAGTAGTAAGGGCGTGGAATGCCCTGCCTGCAACAGTAGTAGACTCACCAACTTTAAGGGCATTTAAATGGTCATTGGATAAACATATGGATGATCATGGAATAGTGTAGGTTAGATGGGCTTCAGATTGGTTTCACAGGTTGGCGCAACATCAAGGACTCAAGGGCCTGTACTGCGCTGTAATGTTCTATGTTCTATGAGGTGTCAACCTGGTGAAGCCACCAAACAGGACTGTTTGCATGCCAAACAGCATAAGCAGCAAGCGACAGACAGAGCTAAGCAATCCCACAACAAATGGATCAGATTGAAGGTCTGCAGACCTGTCACATCCAGACGTGAATGGTGGTGGGCAATTAATCACTGGAGGAGGAGGCTCCACAAATATGTCCATCTTCAATGATGGAAGAGCCCAGCACATCAGTGCAAAAGATAAGGCTGAAGCATTCACAGCAATCTTCCGATTGGATGATCCATCTCGGCCTCCTCCAGTGGTCCCCAGCATTACAGGTACCAGTCTTCAGCCAATCCGATTCACTCCATGTGATATCAAGAAACGGTTAGGGACACTGAATACTGCAAAGGCAACGGGCCCTGACAACATTTCAGCAGAAGTACTGAAGACTTGTGCTCCAAAACTTGCCGCTCCCCTAGCCAAGCTGTTCCAGTACAGTTACAACACAGGCATCTACCCAATAATGTGGAAAATTGCCTAAATATGCCCTGTACATAAAAAAGTAGGACCAGTCCAATCCAGCTAATTACCACCCCATCAGTCTACTCTCAATCATCAGTAAAGTGATGGAAGGTGTCATCAACAGCTCTATCAAGCAGCACCTGCTCAGCAATGACCTGCTCAGTGACGCCCAGTTTATGTTCTGCCAGGGCCGCTCAGCTCCTGACCTCATTACAGACTTGGTTCAAACATGGACAAAAGAGCTGAATTCTAGAGGCGAGGTGAGAGTGACAGCCCTTAATATATCAAGGCTGCATTCGACCGAGTATGGCATCAAGGAGCCCTAGCAAGACTGGAATCAATGGGTATCAGGGGTCAAACTCTCTGGTGGTTGGAGTCATACCTGACACATAGGATGATGGTCGTGGTTGTGGGTGGTCAGTCATCTCAGCTCCAGGACATCTCTGCAGGACTTCCTCAGAGCAGCGTCCGGGGCCCAACGATCTTCAGCTGCTTCATCAATGACCTTCCCCCCATCATAAGGTCAGAAGTGGGGAAGTGGGAATGTTCGCTGTTGATTGCATAATGTTCAGCATGATTCGCGGCTCCTCAGATACTGAAGTAGTCCGTGTTCAGATGCACCAAGACCTGGACAATATCCAGGCTTGGTCTGACAAGTGGCAAGTAACAATCACACCACACAAATGCCAGACTATGACCACCACGAACAAGAGACAGTCTAACCACTGCCCCTTGGCATTCAGCGGTGTTACCATCACTGAATCCCCCACTATCAACATCCTGGGGGTTAGCATTGACCAGAAACTCAACTAGACTCACCAAATAAGCACAGTGGCTACAACAGCAGGTCAGAAGCTAGGAATACTGCGGTGAGTAACTGACCTCCTGGCTCCTCAAAGCCTGTCCCCCATCTCCAAGGCACAAGTCAGAAGTGTGATGGAATACTCCCCACTTGCCTGGATGAGTGCAGCCCCAACAACACTCAAGAAGCTTGGCACCATGCTAGGACAAAGCAGCCCTCTTGATTGGCACTACATCTACAACCATCCATTCCCTCCACCACCGATGCTCAGTAGTAGCAGTGCGTACTATCTAAAGGATGCACTGCAGAAATTCACCAAAGATCCTCAGACAGCACCTTCCATACCCACGACCAGTTCCATCTAGAAGGACACGGGCAGCAGATATATGGGAACACCACCACATCCACGTTCCCCTCCAAGCCACTCACCATCCTGACTTGGAAATATATTGATGTTCCTTCACTGTCGCTGGGTCAAACTCCTGGAATTCCCTCCCTAAAGGCATTGTGGGTCAACCCACAGTAGGTGGACTGCAGGAATTTAAGAAGGCAGCTCACCACCACCTTCTCAAGGTCAACTAGGGATGGACAAGATATGCTGGCCAGCCAGCAATGCCCACATCCCATAAATGAATTTTTTTAAAAAACATCGATTGCCTGCCCCTCTTTTGTGATTACTTTCACACCTGGGGGATCGGGAGAGCGAGCACATGGTATCCACTGGTAAGTTCGAGGCTTCCCACTGACCATTCTTTTTTTGTCAATTATTAAGACAATCATTGTCTTTCCCTGAATCTACCATTGCTGTGTCACCTTGTTTTTGCTCCACCTCCTTTGTGAGACACTAAGTAATAAAAGTGACAGAGAAAAATTATTTTTGAGGCCCCAAGACGATTATGAAATGTAAAGCTCCAGGAAAAAAAATGCTTTCAAATTCCAGCAAATACTTTGGTATTCGCAGCATTGTTGCAGGATGAAGCTGCTGTGTTCTGCTGCTGTCTGTTATGGGGATCACAAACCATTACTCGATGGGTTAGAGAGATAGTAGGAACTGCAGATGCTGGAGAATCTGAGATAACAAGGTGTACAGATGGATGAACACAGCAGGCCAAGCAGCATCAGAGGAGCAGGAAGGCTGACGTTTCGGGCCTAGACCCTTCTTCAGAAAACTCTATGGGTTACTCTGGTTTCTTTCATCTTTGCTGCCTCAAAATAACATGGTACAAATGATAGCTAGCAGTGAGTTGATATTGGCTTGCAATCCTCTATCATGGTATTCCCATTACAGCTGGGTGCAGACAGAATAAAAACCACTGCAGATGATACAGAATGCATCATTGTTCATGGGAAGCAATAAGGTACCAGCAATATGGACCAGGGACCTCCAATCCCAGTTTCTTGGAAAGTCAGCCGAACTGTGTTGTAGACCAACCTATTCATCCAACTCCATTCTGATTTTGCCCCTTCCCCCTCCTACCCATTCTTCACCTCTGGTTGTTTGCATGTAAATTAATTGATTGGAAAACACAGGTGGTAGTTAATAGTTGGAAAAAAATACCACGAGTGATTTGACAAGGGGTAAATAAAATTCCGTTGTTTGTGAGAAAATCCAGCTGTTCAGAAATGTTATGACACACCTCTGAAGCAGTTGGGACTTGAAGCTAGGCCTCCTCACCTGGAGGTAGGAACATTACCTCTGTATCACTAGAGTTGTATTGTAGTTATGTTCATGATGTGTTATAACACAGTTCTGGAGCAGGTAGGAACCAAATCTGGACACTACCATTGCATCATAATATCCCTAGGTCTTGCATCCATAAATTTTCTGCACTGTCATTACACACCTCTGGAGCAGGTGGACATTGAACCTGGGTCTCCTGGACAAGAAGTAGGGATACTACCACTGCACCACAAGAGCCTTTATCTGTCCTGTACCTTCATGATGTTAAGCCTAATCATCTAACTCTCTACAGGTATCTTGTGAGGAGCCCAGTGCCTAGCACCTGAGAGGCAGGTGACCTTGAAGATCGCACATAACACTGCAGGGATTGCCAACCATATTCGATCTTGCATTAGAAGCTTTGTCTCCTAACCTTCCTAATAACATTGCTGAAACACTGCAATGCTGTCATCCTCAGGTTGACGTACTTATTAAAACTGCTGACATAACTTGCTTTGTGACTTGATCTTGTTTGTGTCCTTGCTACTCCTTACCTATTCACTGAATGCAGTACATTTTCCCTTGACAATGGTGGTGGCATCTGGAGGTTGATAATGAGATGTGTATGAGAAATCCAAGACTAAGAGTATGGTGGACTTTATACTTAGCTACTCATGACGTTGGCAACCAAAAATCTGATTTTTCTGACACCACTCTGCCTCTTACATTATACCCCTTGAAAATCAGTCCTCCTTTTAATGCACATACATTGTTCTAATCACAGGGTTGTCTCTGCTTGACCAAAACTCAGACACAGCAACTCTTCCCAGGCCTTCAATGGCCCAGTGAATAAATCTGGAGAAGGAGATACTAATTCTAAGTACAGCTCATTTACATTTTAATCAGAGGCATGCATCTAGACTTACCACTCTCTCCTTCACCAAAAAATTTAGGATTGAAGGAAGTTGTGTACCCAGAACCTGTTGTTCGACCAGTTCTCTCACTTTCCTCCTCTATTTCTTCCTCTGGTGGTTCTTCAAATATATCTATAAGGTCATCTGTGTGGTGGTAACAGACATTAATGGCAACATACAATGGATGGAGATGCAAAGACAAAGTGAATGGGAATTCAACAAACACTAACCAAAACATTGACTGTAGTATAGCTCCATCTTTATGAGAGTGGGGCTAGAGGTAAACCTAAAGTTATTAAAGAATAGAGTAAGGGTGGATCACTATCATAATCAAAACAGAAAATACTGGAAATACCGAGCAGGTCAGGCATCAGACAACAGTTATTGGACTGGATTTTCAACTTAGAAGTGGTTAAAAAGGATCAACAAATTTCTCGTGTCAGGAGTACGTGCTTTTTATTTCGGGGGTGAGCTGGCAAGGGTATGCTGGAGTCGTGACTGGTGCCCCCTGAGCTCACAAAGGCTGCTGAATGCTCGGGCAAGTTGGTTAAAAGGTCACATCATTACTCTGGGACTTAACCCCACTTGTTATTTCCAATATTGAATCCTTTAGTGCTCACCTCTCACATCTCTTTAAACACCCCCTACCCACTCCCGGTACCTTATCCATGCCAATCCATGCCCCCCAATTCTTCTGACTGCTTCCTAAAATCCATGTCATCCTAGAATACCTCATCCAATATACACTCTGAGTAAAATGAATAAACCCTATAATGGCATGAATGGAAAGGTTTTTTTAAAAAAAGTTCAGAAGTTTATCTTTAGTAAAAGCCCTGAAGTTCCTGAAATCCTAGAAAAGTACCAAACAACCAAAGTGTTAAACTATCGACAGTAGAAACTACAAGCACACAATTGTGTAAATATATAGCTAACCATTGACAGACTAGAACTGAGACACAAGAGAAATCAATCAAGAACTGTTTTCCCTCCTATGTAGCTGTATCAATAAACTAATGAATATCTGGGCTCTCTGCCAAATGCAATGACTAAGACTTAGAAGAGTCAGTTGTTTTTCTAGTCCCATAACCCTGAAGGTCAGAACATAACGTAAAATGCCCTTTCCAGTTACAAAGATGACCAATTAAATGCCCTAACTATATCAGGTTTTAAACAAAACAACTAACAAGCAGGTTTCTTAATAAACAGAATTATGGTTTTATTATCAAATTTATTGAATAAAGATGCAGTAATTGGTTAACATTGTCAGTAATATAGAAGTATAAATGCTTGTCGCTCTAAACATTCCCAAATCCCAAAGCACACAACTAAACGTACGCTCTCTTTGGGAACAGAGGGAAAAGCAGATTTCTCCACAGAGTCTGATATCCTGAAAAAAAGAACATTTGACCAAAAGATTACATTTGAAGGCAAAAGGATAAACTGTGAAATGTTCTATTGCTCTAATGTTCTGGCACATGTGGCCAAGTCACTAATCACACAAGGTTATCTCTGAAATCTTGTGGACACAGCTTACTCAGGAAGTGCTCTTTTGACCTGGTATTTAGTCAGCTTTTCAAAGCAACAAAGAGGATTCATCCTGAGTCCATTAAGAGGGTTTTCTGACCAGAAATGGCTGAGATCAGCTGCAATAGAGTTAGGCAATATCCTGGTAAATCTCCACTGCACCCTCTCCAGTGCTATCACATCCCTTCTATAAAGTGGATTCCAGAACTACACACAATACGCTAGCTGTGGCCCAGCCAATGCCTATACAGTAAACTCTATGCCTCAGCTAATAAAGGCAAATGTCCTGCACTCCTTTTTAATCACTTTTTCTGTCCCATTACTTTACCCTGGTGGACATGCACATCAAGGTCCCTCTGATCCTTGGTGCTTCCCAGGGTCCTACCATTCATCACGTATTCCCTTGCCTTGTTTGTTCTGCCCAAGTGCATTATCTCACACACATCCATTTGAATTCCATTTGTCATTGATCAGCCTATCTGACCAGTTTGTCTCTACCCGCCTGCCATCCTTCTCACGATTTACCATTCCACCAATTTTCGTATCATCCGTGAACTTACTGATCAACCTCCTACATTCGAACCTAAATCATTTTTATACACCACAACCAGCAAAGGTCCCAACACGACAATCCCTGAGGAATCCCATTGGACCCAGGCTTCCAGTCATAAAAACACCACTCACCCATCACCCTCTGCTTCCTGCCACTCAGCCAATTATAGATCCAAGTTAGCCAAATGTCCTTAGATCCCATGGGCTCTGATCTTCACTATCAGTCTTCCATGTGGGACCTTACCAAAAACCCTGCTGAATTCCAAGTAGACAATGTTGAATGCATTGCCCTCATCTATACACCTGGTTACATTTTCTAAAAATTCAATCAAGTTGGTCAGACATGACCTCCCGTTAACAAACCATGGTGACTGTTTTTGATTAATCCCTGCATCTCCGACTGCAGATTAATTCTGTCTCTCAGAACTGTTTCCAAAATTTCCCCACCATCAGGTTACACACTCTGGCCTGTAGTTTCCTGGTTTAACCCTTGCCCCCTTCTTCAATAATGGTACCACACTGGCTGTCCTCCAGTTCTCTGGCACCTGTCCTGTGGCCAGGGATAGATTGAATATTGTTGTTAATGCCCCTTCTGTTTCCTCCCTTGCCTCCCTTGAATCACTGAACTACCTGGGATATACTTCACCTAGCCCTGGAGATTTATTTACTTCTAAACCTTCCAGGCCACTCCGAACTCCTGTCTGTCTATGCTAATTACTTTAAGTATATCATTATCCTTCTCCTTTAATCTTCTGCCCACATTGTTCCTCTCATGAGTGAACACCGACACAAGGTGTTGAGAAGCTTACAGATGTCCTCCAGGCACAAATTACCACTGTGCTCCTCAATGGGCCCGACACTTTCCCTAATTATCCTTATGTAAAATAACTTAGGATTTTCCTTTATTTTACCTGCCATTATCCTTTC
The DNA here is from genome assembly GCF_021869965.1 of Rhincodon typus. Lineage (NCBI taxonomy): Eukaryota > Metazoa > Chordata > Chondrichthyes > Orectolobiformes > Rhincodontidae > Rhincodon > Rhincodon typus. Next base: position 12,301,529 of record NC_063348.1, read on the forward strand.
ATGCCCTTATATTTTCCCTCATTTCTTTTTAAGTATCCTCTTGCTCAATCTGTACTCCTCTTGGGCTTCTGCTGTTTTGAGCCCTCAGTACCTGCCATAAGCCACCCCTTTCCACTTTATCCAATCCTGTATATTCCTTTATATCCAGCATTCACTGGATTTGTTGGTCCCACCCTTTATCTTTATTGGACTATGTTGCCTCTGTACTCTCCCTGTTTCTTCTTGATGGCATCCCACTGCTCTGACACACATTTACCTAAAAGTATCTGCTCCCAGTCCACTCTGGCCAAGTCACGACCTGATCTTATTAAAATCAGCCTTCCCCCAATTTAGAACTTTGATTTCAAGCCCATTTTTTTCCTTTTCCACAACAATCTTGAAACTAACGAAGCTATGATCGCTGTCTGCAAAATCCTCCCCCATTGAAACTTCAACCACTTGTCTGGCTTTATGAACTAAAATTAAGTCCAGCACTTACCCCATCTTGTAGGGCCTTTGATGTACTGGCTTAAAAAAGCTCTCCTGGATGCATTTTGAGAATTTTGCCCCTCTAAACTTTCACACTATGACTATTTAGTTAACAATGGAGAAGTTGAAATCCCCTACCATCGCTACCGTATTACTTTTACACTTCCTTGAAATTTACCTACATATCTGTTTTTCTATTCCTCTTGGACTATTAGGGGACCTATAGTACACTCTCAGCAATGTGGTTTTTAAGTTAATTTAGGAAACCTTCTAAGATATTATCCCTCCTTCTTGCTATAATTGATTCCTTGATCAATATTGCGACACCCCTCCTTTACTACTTCCTTGCCTGTCTCACTGAAGACCAAAGAAGACACTGAAGATCCTGGAAAATTGAGCTGACAACCTTGCCTCTCTTTCAACAATGTCTCAATGATAGCAATGACATCATGGCCCCACGTTTTAATTTGTTCCCTCATCTTACCTTCCTTGTTCATCAAACTCCTTGCGGTAAAATAAATAAGTATGATCCAACCTTCCCAAAATCCCTTGTGCCTTCAATAGCCAATAATTTCTAGGCTTACTTGACTCGCTTGCCACCTCTTCTAATTTTGGCTATTCATCTCTCCCCTGCTGACCCTTCTCTCACAATCCCAATCCCCTGCCAAGTTAGTTTAAACTCTCTCCAAAAGCATTAGCAAACCTATCCACAAAGATGCTGCTCCCATTCAAGTTCAGATGCAACTTGTCTGACTTGTACAGCTTTCACTGCCCCCAAAAACAGTCCCAGTGTCTCAGAAATCTAAAGCCCTTCCTCCTGCACCATCTCTCCAGCCATGCATTCACCTAGACTAACCTTCTATTTTCTATACTCAATAGCACGTGGTATTCAGAGATTATGACTTTTGGACCATGTTTTTTAATCTATTTCCTAGCTCCCTAAATTCTGTTTTCAGGATCTCATCCCTTTTACAACATATATCATTGGGTACCAATATGTATCACATTCTTTGTCTGCTCTTGCCCTTCAGAGTGCCCTGCAGTCTTTCAGTGGCATCCCTGACCCTGGCACTGGGGAGGCAAAAACCAACCTGAAGTTTCTTTTGCAGCTGTAGAAATACCTATCTGTTGCCCTCACAATTGAGTCCCCTGCCACTATAGCCCTGCCATACTCCCTCATGCCCTTTCATGCAGCAGACCCATCCGTGATGCCATGAAGCTAGCTCCCGCTGATTTCCTCTGCTCGGTCGCTGATTCAACCTCTCATCTCCCTCATCTCATGCAATTCTACCCCTCCTCTTGCCATAGCTATGCCATTCAGGGCCTGGTAAGATTCCACCTAACATCTTCCTTCATCCAACAATTTCCAAAAAGTCACAGCCTCAAAACCTATGCTGTCATTGTTATTGACTCCTCATTGATTCTGTAATCAAATTCCGATATGACCGTAGGGACTTCTTTAGTGAATGGAGACTGTGTATAAGTAATGCTTTCTGATAGCTTACCACAGTAATCAAGGTTGCAGTAATCGATTTCCACTGCTGGGTCAGTGGTGAAACACCATGCACCATCTTCATCCCCATCTGGATTTCTGCAGTAATTTCCTTCTAGATTTGCTAATATCATTTCCTCTCTGGTAAAATTGTGCTTGTGGGGGTACTGTGAGTTCCAGAACTGGCACTGTTTTCCACGTCTAGTTACATTCTGTGTTCCTCTGTAGTCCACTCCCTGATTTGGAACACAAGAGCTAAGTGGTACTGACACTGGTGGTTTTGTTGGTAATGGTGGCAATTCTTCACCTAAAGAAGCAACAGAAATGTGTGAAAAAAAATGTTGGCTGAACACACCCAATTTTCACCTGGGGAAACAGCCTGTCATTGTGAACCACATGTGTTGTGATATCATGAAGAGAGTTTCAACCACTGAGGTTGTTGACTTGCTCGCCGAGCCAGTGTGTTTGATTGCAGACGTTTCATCACCCTGCTAGGTAACATCGTCAGTGCGCCTCCAGTGAAATGTTGGCATTCTGTCTTGGTTGTTATTGATATGCCTCGGTTTGCTGGGATGGTTGGTATAACTTCCAGTTCTGTGTCTCAGTGGTTTGTATATCGGGTCCAGTTCGAAGTGTTTGATGATGGAGTTCCGGTTGGAATGCCAGGCCTCCAGGAATTCCCTGGCATGTCTCTGTTTGGTTCGTACTATTATGGATGCATTGTCCCAGTCGAATTCATGTCCTTCTTTGTCCGTGTGTGTTGAGACCAGTGAGAGTTGGTCATGTCTCTTGGTGGTTAGTTGGTGTTCTTGTATCCTTATTGTCAGTTTTCTTCCAGTTTGGCCTATCTGGTGTTTCTCACAGTCCTTGCATGATATTTTGTATATTATGTTAGTTTTATTGGTTGTGGGTATGGGATCCTTTACATTCGTCAGTAGCTGTCGCAGGGTGGTTGTTGGTTTGTGGGCTACCCTGATACCTAGGTGTCTGAGTATTCTTGTAGTCATCTCTGATATCAGAATTCGACTGGGACAACACATCCATAATTGCAAGAGCCAAACAGAGACATGCCAGTGAATTCTTGGAGGCCTGGCATTTCAACCGGAACTCCATCAACAAACACATTGAACTGGACCCGATTTACAAACCACTGAAGAACAGAACTGGAAGTTATACCAACCACCCCAGCAAACCGAGGCATATCAATAACAAGCGAGACAGAATGCCAACACTTCACCGGAGGCGCACTGATGATGTTACCTAGCAGGGTGGCGAAACGTCTGCAATCAAACACACCAGCTCGGCGAGCAAGTCTACAACCTCATCCACAACCAGAGCTACATATCTTCTCAAAAATTTTGAAACTTCAATCACTGGCTGGGCATGTCTAATTGAATTATGCATGTGCATCTTCAGTTGACCATTTTCATGTTCCAGTCAGGAAGGTGAGGCAGAACTCTCCAGTAAATGAAGAAAAACCAGAGATTTATCATGTTCAGGATGCACAAGTTAATAGCGTGAGCCTGGAACTCTTCACTACTTGCCCTCGGTGTGCTACAGGGACTTGTAACAGGGGATTAAGTGGACAGAAAATGATGATGACATCCCCTTCAATCTACAACATTAATTATTGAAGAATCATATAGAATCCCTACAGCATGGAAGCAGGCTATTCAGCCCATCAAGTCCACACCGACCTTCCAAGGAGCATGCCAGTAACCCTGCATTTTCCACAGCTGATCCACCTGTATACACACAATGGGGAATTTAGCACAGCCAGTCTACCTAACCTGCACATCTTCGCACTGAGAGAGGAAATAGGAGCAAGCCCACACAGACATGGGGAGAATGTGCAAACTGCACACAGTCTCCCTGGGGTGGAATCGAACCCAGGTTCTTGGCACTGGGAGGCAGCAGTGCTAACCACTGAGCCAATGTGCTACCCATCCTGGAAGGGCCTGGATCTGTCCTATGTCAGCAGATCTTAGTCAGGATGCTGAGTGACTCTGGGTTAAGAACGGGAGACATCAAAGGCCGCTGCAGCTCACTGCCATCCAGCAAACCTCCACTTCCCCCCACCCCCACAACCCACTCAAACTGCCTGCCTGCCAATGTTTGAGCAGGATTAGGGATTGACTGGGGCACCCCCATCAACATAATTGATTGCACGGTTCACCACCTCAGAATGAGAAATACCACTCGGACAAGTGACAAGATGATTGTTAGGACACTGCCTTTCAGGATAGAATGGGCAAGAGTAAAGAAATCAGCAGGAATTTTCAAGTAAGTCAGAAATTTGATGATTCAGAAAGTATAATTACAGCAGCAGAGGTGGCAATGGTCAGACCAGATTGCTGGTGTGGGGCAAGTTTTGGTAAATACAAAAATGCTTTCGGATCTGTGCTTGCTGTACTACATAACTCCTTGGAATCCTTGCACTGAGTTATTGCCCGTGCCACTGCAACTCAAATGTCCCGAGTCAGAAGAGACAATACAGACAGCAATAATAGAAAATGAAGCTTTTAATTAACTGGAGCTCGAATCAGAGGGGAAAAGAAACTAAGCAAAATAAAGACAAAATGAGACCTACCACAGCGTGGAACGTAACATGCTTCCATTTGGACTGTTGGGTCCTTAGTGTAGCACCACGGCCCCATGTTACTGTCACTTGGATTTCGGCAGTAGTTATTTATAAGGTCAGACTGGTTGTGTGTATCTGGATTGTATCTAAACATGTAACAGAAAGGCAGCAAAAGTACAACACATGAGATCTAGCAATCAAAAATGTTGGATATACTCAGCAAGTCAGGCTGTATCTGTACAAAGTGCCAGAATTAATAAGCTGAATGTTACTAGATGCCTGGGGACACTCTGAGAGAGGTTGTAAAATGGATCCTGGGTGGGCTGTCCAATGTAATCCCTCTGCCCTGCCACCTTGCCAGAGGCAGGGAAGGTTGATGGTCTCACACAAAGGCCAAAGGAGTGATTTGAGAGGCTGATTAAAGGCTTCTTCTTGCAATCACTGGAATTTTACCAGCAGTGGATGTCTACTGCATGGAGAGATCATTAGGTGAACCCTGTAACCTCCAATCCAGCTCAGGGTGGGGGGGTCTGCTCTCATATGTGAGCACTCTTTCAGTAACCCTTTACAGCACTGCCTTCCTTCACCAAACCCACACCTATGCCTCAGTGGGACATTCCTGATTGGCCCTTGCACCCCCAGCCTTAGTTAACTAGTCGGGAGGGAGAATGGTTCCATTATGTCCTCTTCTTGCAGGTGCAGTCCTAACAGAGGCCACTGATCCTGGTGGCACCTTTGAACAGCTAAATCCTGATTTCCCAATGGCTCTTGGATATGGGCGTCTGTTCTTAATATGGATAGCAGCCCTAGCGGTGGACAATTGCCCTGACAAGATATGATCCTGGGTCCTACAGATCACTGAAATTATGTCACTTTAATATGTGAGGCCAAACAATAGTTTATACAATTTTAGCATAACTTCCTTCCTTTTGCACACAAGGCCACTGTCCACCTTTACTCTCTGTTTCCTCTGACACAGCTAATTTTGTATTTGGCTGTTACGAGCCCTTTCATTCCATGGTTTTCTAACGTTGCTGACAAGATTACGATTGTTATGTGCATTTTATCAAATGCATTTTGGCAATCTATGTGCATCACATCAACCTCATTTCCCTCATCAAGTGTCTCTTGTCAGTAACAAAGCTTCATCATCAAAAAACTCAAGTAAGTTAATTAAACACAATTTGTCCTTAATTAATCCATATGTTTACAATTGACTTTATTTGGTCCTGAATTCTGGTTTTCAACTAGCAAGGTTAAACTGTCACCAGGGATCATCTATCTTTAAATCACCAATGGTGAACTTATGTCCTTTGTTGGATGCTTTTCTAGATAGATGGATTATGTTTGAAATATAATCACAGCAAAAAGTCTACCACACATAATTAACCGGCTTAGTTGCATTCAAATAAACTCTCCAAATCAGAATTCTCAGGATGAGGTTTTTTTTGCGAGGGTAACATTTATTGCACATTCCACGTTGCTTCAAGAAAGTAGAATCATAAAGTCATACAGTATGGAAATAGACCTTTCGGTCCAACCAGTCCATGCCGACCATGTTCCCAAACTAAACTAGTCCCCCCTGCCTGCACTTGGTCCATATCCTCCCAAATCTTTCCTAATCATATAATTACCCAAATGTCTTTTAAATGTTGTAATGGTGCCTGCTTCCACCACTTCCTCTGGCAATTCATTCTACACTTGAAGCACTCTTTGTGTAAAAAAATAGTTGTCCCTCATGTCCCTTTTAAACCTTTCTCTTCTCACCTTAAAAATATGCCCCTTAGTTTTGCATTCCCCCACCCTAGGGAAAAGACCCTTGTTATTCACCTCAGCTGTGACCCTGATGATTTTATAAACCTCAGTAAGGTCACCCCTCAACCTCCCAAACTCCTGGTAGTGGAGACACCTCCCTCTCATCGCCAAAGCTGTAGAGATTTGATGTAATTAACTAGGCAATTTCAGGGAGCAGTTAGGAGTCAATTATGCTGGCATGGAACTGAAATCACAAGTAGGACTGAAGATTTCCTTCTCTAGAGGGTATTAAGTTAACCAGTTGGGTTTGCTAATAATCTGACAGCTGCACAGCTCCATTTTATCAGATGTCACCTTTTTACATACACAGATATTGTAAATTATGAATTCAAATTCTCCAGCTTTCATTACAAGACAAAGCATAGGAGAGCTTTTAATAACTGCTCAATGCACTGATGAAAGCTGCCTTGGTCACTTACTTCGGTTTGTGTGGGTAGTTACTTGACCAGCTCTGACACTGCCTCCCAGACACAGTCATTGCAGCATTGCCCTTGTAATGGGAGCCAATCCCTTGATAGCATTCTCCTGAAGAAACAAAGAATTTCATTTCCATCACACTTTTTTTTCTTAATAATTGAACAAGTAGTAATTCAAACATTTGACTGCCATTCTGGTGACTACTGAGGTTCTCAGAGTTCAGCTTAGAAGTGGAGGCTCAGGCTGATCTACATGTTGTTGAGCAGAGGTATCTCAAACTTTTTTCATGAGTTTTCAAGGTTTTTCAAGAACACATCACCTGAAGGTTCATGAAGTTGTGTTCAACTTAGAAGTACATGCACCCACTAACCTGTCATCCATGACCTAACTGCTGAGCTGTGGGGTTAAGATAGATGGAATCAGGGCTGAACCCTCTGTTGTCCTTGTTCTTCAGTAAGAGGTGCCGAGGTCAAGTCTTATTAGGAATTGATTTTCCCACGAGCCACACAGGAAGAAAAAGCCATTATTAAAATATAACATTAATACTTTAATAACTGCTTGCAGTTGCAGGTTGAAATTGATAGCACAAAACAAAAAATTCTGGAACTATTCATTAAAGGTAATTTGTTTTTGGACTGGATGAGAATAAACAGAGAGTTCTAGTGAACCACTGGTTTTCTTCATATACGTCAGTGTCTAGACATTTGGGTGTATAGAGTAGAATTTCAAATTTTACAGGTGATGCACAACTTAAAAGCCATTATGAATTGTGAGAAGAAGACATGGAAAGGTTGGTGCTGTAGGCAGATATGTGGCAGATGAAATTTAATACTGAGTACAAAAACAAAGTTGCTGGAAAAGCTCAGCAGGTCTGGCAGCATCTGTGAAGGAGAAAACAGAGTTAACATTTCGGGTCAGGTGACCCTTCCTCAGAACTGCTGAGTAGTGTGAAGTGGGATCTTGGCTGAAATAATGAGGTTAGGCAATATAAAAGAAAGGGTACAATTTTAATAGGACTTCAATTGTGTGCAGAGCATTGAAAATTGAAGGTCATGGAGTCATAGAGTCATAAAAGCACAGAAACAGACCCTTCAGTCCAACTTTCCATGCTGACCAGGTTTCCCAAACTAAGCTAGGCCCAGTTACCTTAGTTTGGCACATATCCCTCTAAACCTTTTCAAACCTGTTCAAATGTCTTTTAAATGTTGTAACTGTGCTGAACTATCACTACTTCTGGCAATTCATTTCATACATGCACCACCCTCTAAGTAAAGTTGCCCCTCATTTAAACCTTTCCCTTCTCACATTAAACCGATGCCCTCTAGTTTTGAACTCTCCTACCCTTTCCTCTTCACCTTATTTATGCCTCTCATGACTTTATAAACCTCTATAAGGTCACCCCTCAAACCCCTATGCTCCAGAGAAAAAAAAAGTCCCAGCCTACCCAACCTCTCCTTATAACTAAAATCCTCCAGTCCCAGAAACACCTTTGTAAATCGTTTTTGCACACTTTCCAATTTAACATCCTTCTTATACAAGGGTGACCAGAACTGTATGCAGTACTCCAAAACTGTATGCAGGCCTCAGCAATGTCCTGTACAGCCACAGCATGATGTCCTAACTCCTATTCTCAATGCTCTGACCAAGAAGGCAAGCATGTCAAATGCCTCCTTCACCACCCTATCTACCTGTGAAGCCACTTTTAAGGAACTATGTACCTGAATCCCTAGGTCTCTCTGTTCCACAACAATCCCAAGGGACTTCAGTAAGTCCTACCCTGGCTTGTCTTACCGTCATGGAACACCTCACATTTATCTAGATTAAACTCCATCTGCTACTCTTCCCCCCCATGGCCCAGCTGATCAATACCCCTTTGTACTCTTCGATAACCTTCCTCACTGTCCACTTTCCTGCCAATTTTAGTGTCATCTGCAAACTTACTAGCTATGCTTTCTATATTCTCATCCAAACCATTTATATAAATGACTGAGTTGATAGTGTCCTATGCTTTTTTAATGGAGGCTCAGAATACAAAAGCAAGGGAGCTATGGTGAAGCATTGTACAATATTGGTTCGATCTCAACTGGAGTATGATGTCCAATTCTCGGCATTGCATTTTTGGAAGATGGTAAGGCTTTAGAGGGATGTATAAAAGAATTATGAGAATGGTTGGGGGCTGAGGAACTTCAGTTCTGTGGATAGATCAGTGAAGCTGGGCTGTTCTCTTGAGAGAAGTTTGAGAACAGATTCAATAGAGGTGTTCAAAATCACGGGAGTTCTAGAAAGAATAGACAGAGAAAGACTGTTCCCATTGGATGAAAGAATTGAGAATCTGATGGCACAGATTTAAGGTGGCAAAAAGTCAACAACAAAATAATACTTTTTTTAAAAGCAGCATTTTGCTAGGACTGTGGTGGAGGCTCAATTGTGAGATTCAGAAAGGAGTTAGATAGATGAAGAGTAAAAAAAATACTGGGCTACAAAAAAGGGCAGGGAAATGTGACCAGCAGCATGGCCGAATGGCCTCAATCCATTTTGTGAAGGTGATGGTGTGTTGGTAATGTCAATGGTTTAGTAATCCAGCATCTCAGACCATTGTTCTGGGGTTGTGCTTGAATCCCAAGTTGAATTTAATAAAAATCGTCTAGCCAGCAATGCCCATATCCCATGAATAAATAAAAAAAAACTTTCCATGATTCTGTATGAAAGTAATTCTGGCAGTATATGTGAACAAAAAAATGGAATTAACATCCCAGGACAATGGACTTTAATCAGACCAGAAGATGTTGTGACTGAACAGCTTGGAAGCAGCCCTGGTTTTATTTCTGCTTAAAAGTTATTCATCTTTTGCACTTTCAAATTCTTATGAATTGTTATCGACCTGAAACATTAGGTCTGTTTCTTTCTCTATGGTAACAGCTGAATGTTTCTTGTCGTTTCTGTTTCCAATTTCAGATTTCCAGCATTCTCACTGTTCTCCTGTTGTGTAAAGTATGCATGACTGTTAAATAGTTACAATCAGTACATTCCAAAGGAATTGGTATTGATGGCCCTGTTTTTCACCCTGGGAGAACATCACCATCAATGAGATTGGCACAAGGTAATACAGCCTGTGCAGGCATGATGGGCTGAACGGCCTCTTTCTGTTCCATAACAGTTCGGTGCATTTATTTTGGATAGCCAGAGTAGTCCTTTTGGAGAGCTGAAGTACCTCTGAGGATATTATGACAATGTCAACTTCACAAGTGGCAACAAGTGTTGACCCGCCAAGAAGCTTCAAGAAGTTCAAGATCTGACAACCCATCAAGAAGCTACAACAACTGTCAAGATCTGTCGACTTGTCAAGCAAAGTACATAGGAATGAAAGTGTTTTTCTTAATAGAGTGTAGTCTGCAGTTTGGAAACTGAAGCTTTATTTTTCCTCCAATGTGTATGGATACTTCTGGATACTTAATTGGTTGGCATGGTAGGTGTATCAGGTGCTATAGGGAATGGGTAGAGGGCATTAGGTTGCATGAGTTGGCACTGAAGGGACATGGGGAGTAAGTGGGGAGAAGGTAAAGTGAAGCGGGAGCTAAGATGAACAGTAGTTTTATATTTCTCCTCTTTTGATGGTTAGATACTTGTCTGCATCTGGTCCTGGGACATGTTTGATGGAGGTAAGACATTCTTTGAGGAGAGTCCGGTGACTGCTTATTTGGAGGAATGGTACCTTTGGGATTGTGAAAAAGAATGTTTATTTGTAAAAACTGCATAAATTCATTGGCACTGGCAAAGTTGTCAAGTCATCAACCAAAATCAGTGTAGTTAAAATATAATGTTAGCCAGTTCAGAGTGTCTGTTTACATAAGGCCATTACAGAATTTGTACTACATAATTGATTTCCAATCTATTACTTTCACAAGGGAATGCCTATTAATGGACAGCTCCAACTGATGATTGAATAGAAATGTTTGCTGACATAAGGGATTAAACACCCAAGTGAAATGTTTGTTTACATTTGTAACCATTTGAATGTATTGGTTCTTTTATGATTTCTTTTAATAGTGAGATCATCAATATATTGATTACTTTCTTTCAGGATACCTCCTGAGTAATGCCCATGCTGGATTATAGATAAATTGTCATTGAAGGAGGGGCAAAGGGTAGTGAGTGGTGGTGTCAGGGCTACAAAGGACCATTGGAATTATTGGGGGCATATGCGAGATGGGAAGATAGACATAAGGTAGCACAGGGGCTACAAGGGACCATGGAGTTTGGGTATAGGGGCATAGGTTGGCATGGATGGGGCACAGAAAGTGAGGAAAGTGAGAGCGGGGGGAGTGATTCCTGTTTTTATATTTAATTTTAAACTTTAAACAAAACGCTGGAGCCACAAGGTATGCTTTCCACCCATCCTGCATCAGGAACCAGCAGCCCCCTTAGGACCTTCCCAGCTTGTCCATTACAACTCCCAGTCCATGCCATACATGCCCACCCTCAACTTGAAACTGGAAGTGCCGGCAGCCATTTTTAAATCTTTAGAGCTGAGGTTTCTTCAGCCACTTGTGCACCCAACCCAGGTACATTATTCAGGACTGAAGAGTTTCAAACTTTCTGAAGTGGTTCTATGTCAGTGGAAGGGCTATGACTTTGTTGGGTCTATTCATTTCTGTTGGGCAGGTGGCATCAATTGCTAACAGTTTGAGCACTTTGATAACAAATAGCATGGGAGGGGATACGGAGAGGGGGGGGGACAACGTTTAACGCAGAGAAAACTAATTGAAAAGACAAGAACATGGCATGTTAATTTGCCGCTAAATGAGTGAATTACTCTCACAATTTAGTTTCTTTTGACAGAGTTGCCCACTGTCAATTCTTACCATCTAGACATTTCTTCAGGTGATCTGGAGGGGAACTGCCTTCGTTATCAGCAACACATACTGGAAATAAAAGCACACAGTAATATTAAACGCAACTGTGTCATGTATTGGCATGAATATCAGAATAGGTAATCAATAGAAAAGGTGATAATCAGTGAGGCTACATGGATTAATAATCTAGAGAATGTCAGTTCAGGTTCCACCACAGAGACTGAGAAAGAACTGGACTTCGATATCAGTTAAAGTGACCACAAAGCTGTTAACTTAATATGAAAATATGACTGGTTTGTGAAAGTCCTTTAGGAAAGGAAACCTGATGTCTATCCTACATGGTGACTCTAGTCTCAGTGATTAATTCTTAGCTACCCTCCAAAGGAACTTAGAAAACTACTCTGCTCTGTCGAACTACTAGCAAGTATAACAGCAAACACTCCCGAGTTAACAGCTTTGTGGTCGCACATGGACTTCAGAATTCACAAAAAATTACAGCCAATTTTTTAGTGCAAGATAGCAATGGGCAATAGGCTGTGTTGGCAGCAATAGCTGAGAATGCATTGAAAACACAAGTAAGTTTTTAATGGTTTGAAATTCATAATATTCAGCTTAGACATTCCAAGTACAAATCAAGTGAACTAATGTTTCCTATTCCAGAAACCCAGAGAAGCCTAACACAGGGCAACTGCCAAGTTTAAGTAGATGAGAGAAGGAGGAGCGGGGAGAGAGAGGTCAATCTGTGATGCAGAAAATCTGTTTGAAAAGAGAAAATGACATAAAAGAACTAGAAGCCAAGTTTCTTACCCTCATAAGTGACCCAAAATTTCTCCTGAGAAAGAGAAAACAATTATTAATAAATAGCTTGCTGTAAAAGAGAATATTTAGAAGATTAGATTTTTAAAAATTAGTTTTAAGTTAATTTTTTTAGCCATCTCGATAGTATTCATTATTCTCCAGTTAGAATAGAATGCCTACAGTGTGGATGCAGGCCATTTGGCCCATTGAGCCCACAGTGACCCTCCAAAGATCATCCCACTCAGACCCATCCCTCTACATTTCTCATGGCTAATCCACCTATCCTGCACATCCATGGACACTACGGGCAATTTAGCATGGCCAACCCACCAGACATGGGGAGAATGTTCAAATTCCACACAGACAGTCACCCAAGACTGGAATCAAACCCAGGTCCTCAGGTGCTGTGGGGCAGCAGTGCTAACCACTGACTGACACATGAGCATTTCTCAATATCTCACATTGGGAAGCTTGCTTAAGATGGAGGAAGCAAGGATTGAACAGGGCTCGAGAGGGTTACAAGGTAGCCAGGAAGTAACTGAAGAATGGACTTTGGAGAGCTAGAAGGGGGCATGAAAAAGCCTTGGCGGGTAGGATTAAGGAAAACCCCAAGGCTATACTTATGTAAGGAACAAGAGGATGGCCAGCGTGAGGGTAGGGCCAATCAGGGATAGTGGAGGGAACTTGTGCCTGGAGTCGAAGGAGGTAGGAGAGGTCCTTAATGAATATTTTGCTTTAGTATACACTAGTGATAGAGACCTTGACGTTTGTGATGACAGTGTGAAACAGGCTGTTATACTCAAACAGGCTGATGTTAGGAAGGAGGATGTGCTAGAAATTTTGAAAAACATGAGGATAGATAAGTCCCCTGGGCAAGACAGGATGTACACAAGGTTGCTACGGGAAGCTAGGGAAGAGATTGCTGTCCCTTTGGCAATGATCTTTGCGTCCTCACTGTCCACTGGAGTAGTACCAGATGATTGGAGGGTGGCAAATGTCATTCCCTTGTTCAAGGAAGGAAATAGGGATAACCCTGGGAATTACAGACCAGTCAGTCTTGCTTCTGTGGTGGGCAAATTATTGAAGAGGATTCTGAGAGACAATATTTATGATCATTTGGAAAGAACAGTTTGATTAGAAATAGTCAGCATGGCTTTGTGAGGGGCAGGTCATGCCTCACAAGCCTTATTGAATTCTTTGAGGATGTGACAAAACACATTAATGAAGATAGAGCAGTGGATGTGGTGTATATGGATTTTAGCAAGGCGTTTGATAAGGTTCCCTATCGTCGGCTCAATCAGAAAGTAAGGAGGCATGGGATTCAGGGAAATTTGGCTGTCTGGACACAGAATTAGCTGTCCAATAGAAGACAGAGGGTGGTAGTAGATGGAAAGTATTTACCCTGGAGCTCGGTGACCAGTGGTGGTCCACAGGGATCTGTTCTGGGACCTCTGCTCTTTGTGATCTTTATAAATGACTTGGATGAGGAAGTGGAAGGGTGGGTTAGTAAGTTTGCCGATGACACGAAGGTTGGTGGAGTGTGGACAGTGTGGAGGGCTGTTGTAGGTTGCAACGGGACACTGACAGGATGCAGAGCTGGGCAAAGAAGTGGCAGATGGAAGTCAACCTGGAAAAGTGTGAAGTGATTCATTTTGGAAGGTTGAATTTGAATGCAGAATACAGGGTTAATGGCAGGATTCTTGGCAGTGTGGAGGAACAGAGGTATCTTGGGGTCCACGTCCATAGATCTCTCAAAGTTGCTACCCAAGTTGACAGCATTGTTAAGAAGGTGTATGGTGTCATGGCTTTCATTGGCAGGGGAATTGAGTTTCAGAGCTGTGAGGTTATGCTGCAACTCTATAAAACCCTGATTTGACCACACTTGGAATATTGTGTTCAGTTCTGGTCACCTTATTATAGGAAGGATGTGAAAGCTACAGACAGGGTGCAGAGGAGATTTACCAGAATGCTGCCTGGACTGGAGGGCAGGTCTTTTAAGGAAAGGTTGAGGGAGCTAGGGCTTTTCTCATTGGAGCGAAGAAGGATGAGGGGTGACTTGATAGAGGTGTACAAGATGATGAGAGGCATAGATAGAGTGGATAGCCAGAGACATTTTCCCAGGGCAGAAATGGCTATCACAAGGGGGCATAATTTTAAGATGATTGAAGGAAGGTATAGGGAAGATGTCAGAGGTAGGTTCTTTACACAGAGAGTGGTGGGTGCTTGGAATGCACTGCCAGCGGTGGTAGTAGAGTCAGATACATTAGGGACATTTAAGAGACTCTTGGATAGGCACATGGATGTTAGTAAAATGAAGGGTATGCAGGTTAGTTTGATCTTAGAATAGGATAATAGGTCGGCACAACATCGTGGGCTGAAGGGTCTGTACTGTGCTGTACTGTTCTATGTTCTATTATAAAGTAACTTCAATTTTCCCTCCATTTGCTGAGATGAAGAATTTACAGGTTGAGGACATGCATGAATCCAAACCTTCCCACTGTAGGTAATGGGCATCCTATCTGGGCTGATGGCTTAAATGGGTTTGATGTTGAATTACAAGGGAAGGGGGCAATCTGTTTTTATTTTGTCTGCATGCTAGTTTGTCAATACTATCACAGCTATATTTTGAAAGCACTACGGATTTTTGATGATGGTAACATACGTAATATTATCAACATGAGACTGGATGGTAAAATAAGAGGCTTAATTGGAGAGATGGATAAAAATGATCATAGGAATCATGATGCATTTGTTGAATGTTGTGAGGCAGCACTGCTAAGTCATGCTGCCTGCTTATTTGAATAGGTTCTACATTCAGTAAGCTGTCACCTTACTGTTTATTGGTCTTATCAGTAAGGGGGACCAATATCACAACTTCTCAGGACATGCTAAAGCTAGCTTGCACCTCTTAAAAGGAGAGCTGCACTGTGCCTGGAGCAGATGCTAGCAATTTTGCAGAAAGGGAACAATGAGAATAGCACAACATGGCTGAAGGTAGGATCCAATGTCTTTGGACTCTGCACTCAGGCCTGGGTTGAGGAGGTAGGAATTAGGAGGGAGGTACTGTGGCCACAGGAGGCCGTGAGACACATTATTGAAAAAAAGTGACGCCATATAGCTGTGGAGGTCAGCACCTGAGGATCCAGTGCAGTGTTACAAGACGTTCAATGGCCTGATGTGGATCCAAAGGGGGGTACCAAAAGGCGGTACCAAAGGATGATACCAAAAGCGGGGTACCAAAGGGGAGTACCAAAAGCAGGGGGCAGGTAATAAATTAGGAAGGTTTGGGACAATATGGCGAGAGATTTCACTGGGCCTCATGGAGAGAAACCCTCTATAAAACACAATGAAAGTGACAATTAACCCAAAAAATGTAAGATTCAGCCATTAATTTTCTTAAAACCTCATTTGAACATGACATAATTTAAATCACCACGACATACTGACAATATACTTTCTAAATAAGTTTAATTTCTGGTCTTGTTCCTTACTGTTGCCTGGTCATCCTCAAACACTTCACGGGCCTCTTCATGATCACAGTATTCCTCGATACATTCTCGCTCTAAATCTCCAGATTTTGCTTCTTCTAAGAACCTGTTGGCTCGCCGAATTCGATTCAACACAGAGGATGCTTCCTGGTTGTTGAGGAACACTGAATAAAGTGAATAATGCATTGTGAAACAAATAAATAACATGGGACACAAAACAGGTAGAAGGAAGAATTAAACTCATGTACGAGTTTAGTTGGTACATGTGCATTGGTGCACAGGGAGGGAGAGGGCATCACGTTGGGATGGACTACTGTTACTAGAATCGGCAGACAAACCCTGACACCCAGAACTATGAAACAGATCTGTCTATCGGGGAAACATTTCCATTTGAAAGCATTTACTTACAGGTATGCTGAATAAATCCTATAGTCACATTTAACGATAACTTTGCATGTTCATTTCATGGTTCTCCAACTTTCTGCTGTGCTCTCACCTCCTGTGAGGAGACAAGCAGCAGATAAAGTGAGGGTCCCCTGCACTTCTGGCGAGCTGTCACTGTCTTAAGAAAGTTCTCAATCCTGCCAGGAGATTGCCATCTATGGACCGAGCACTCAGAGGCAGGAAAATGTCAGGAAGCCAGCCTGGCAAGCTTTTTAATAGGTATTCCTGCCCACCCCTGTCTAAGTCCATTCCAAGTGACTAGGAGAAACCCATTCCATAGATTTCTAATGGGTGACTTCCGCTATCACTATTTAGCCTGGGGTATTCAAAAGTAAGTGTTTCAATTTTCGAAGAGTAATTACTTAAATCCAATTTGTTAACTTCCCTATTTTACAGTTGACTGCATTTCAACAATACTTCACTGGCTGTACAACAGTTCGGGACAGCCAGAAGGTGTAACAGGCACTACACAAATGCAAATCACATCTTTCTTTCTTTTCAGAGGAGATTCTTGACCAGTGGTCCTAAAGGACTGATTTTTTATGAGTAAAGAAGTAACACAGCAACTGTCTGCCCAGCCACAGTGGCAGATATCACAATTAAATTCAGTGACAGCGAATAACCAGAATGATTCTCCTCATAATTGCTCTTTTCATGTCCAGCTCTGTAATGCTTGGATGTTTCATAGTTTTATTTTTGGTTTACAATAATTTGAAAAACAGTTATTATTGTCATAATCTCACTTTTATATAACTAGACTGACATTTTGGAATCAGAATCTCAAATACATAATGTATCCCAAAATAGATTCTCTGTAATAACTGAGATGTTTCATTGTTCAAAGAAAGAAATCAATAAATGATTTAGTTCAAGGACATTTAAGGACCAGTAAAATAATGTAACTGCTTGAGGCCTACATGGAGGATAACTTGCAGACTTGACACCCAAAGTCAAGGCCAAAAGCTAGTCAAGGAGTAAAGTTTTCTGTGCTTCAATAATGCTTCGTAGAAAAGGATTATCAAATGCCACAACAGATAGCTAATCAGCACCAATATATTGCAAACTGTAGGTAGTAGTGATGCCCTAACACTTTTCTAATCTCTAGAGTAAGCAGAGAGAACAACGCTCCTCCAAACACACCAGGATCTTTGAAAGTCAGTTGCTGTTCCTTAAATCACTGTACAAATCCAGTCCATCAGTTCCCAGCAACGATAGAATCAAGTCCAAGCAGTGACGTTTCGGCTTAAACCCAGCATTCCAGTTCCAAAAGGTGATAGGACTACGTTCAAATCCAGTGCAGCACTTACAGCGATGATGGGATTGTGTTTATTCCAATGGACCAGCATTCTTTTGACTGACTTTTTACTGCAATGAAAGTCCTCTGTATTGGGCTCTGTGTTCAACATATCCCTGCCATATTAAAATGGCCTGCATATAAATGTTTAATTATAAGAAAAAAAAAATCTCTTCTGCATTAAAAACTTTTATGTGGCATCTTGTTGGATGCCTTCTGGGAGTTCACACAGACTGTATTTTCTGGAACCCTGCCCTAGCAGATATATCCTCAAAAAATCAGATAAGTAAAACACAACTTCTCTTTGTTTGATAAAACTATAATTTTTTAAGTTCATTATTAAGTCTTCCACAAAAATAGATTCCTTTACTGTCCTGATATCAGGCAAATTAGCCTGTAATTCCCTGTTGTGTCTCTTCCTAAACATGGAGGTGCTGGTTTTAGACTGGATTGGACAAGGTCAAAAATCACACAACACAAGGATATAGTCCAACAGGTTTATTTGAACACATTAGCTATTGCAGCATTGCTACACCTGAGAAAGGAGCAATGCTCCGAAACCTAGTGTGTTCAAATAAACCTGTTGGACCATAACTGTGTGATTTTTGACCTCTTCCTAAATAGCAGAGTTACATTTGTTAACTTCCAATCTGTTCTAGAATGCAGGAAACTTTGGAAAGTTGTAACCATCCACCATCTCGGCAGCTTGTTCTTTTGGAAACCTAGAATGTGGGCCATCAAAAGATTAGTTGAGGGAGCAATTTCTGCAGGGAGAGTGGATCAGGTTGTCATTGAGGTAAACAATACTTGCAGAAAGACTGGGTGGCCAGTTATAGAGTCATAGATCATGAAAACAGACCCTTTGGTCCACCGCATCCATGCTAACCACATTTCTTAAACTGAACTAGTTCCATTTGCTTGCATTTGGCCCATATCCCTCGAAACCTTTCCTACGCATGTACCTGTTGAAATGTCTTTTAAATGCTGTAATCGTACCCACCTCTGCTACTTCCTTTGGCAGCTCACTCCCCATATGCACCACCCTCTGTGTGAAAATATTGCCCCTCAGGTCCCTTGTAAATCTTTCCCCTCTCACCTTTCCTTTCTTTATTTCATTCACGGGATGAGGGTGTCGCTGGCTAGGCAGAATTTATTGCCCATCTCTAATTGCCCAGAGGGCAGTTAAGAGTCAACCACACTGCTATGGGTCTGGAGTCACATGTAGGCCAGACCAGGTAAGGATGGCAGTTTCCCTCCCTAAAAGACATTAGTGAGCCAGATGTTTTTGTCCAACAATCAACAATGGATTCATGGTCATCATTTGACTCTTAATTGCAGACATTTATTGAATTCAAATTCCACCATCTGCTGTGGCGGGATTCGAACCCAGGTCCCCAGAACATTACAGATAGCAGGGACTGCAGGTGCTGGAGAATCCGAGACAACAAGGTGCAGAGCTGGATGAACACAGCAGGCCAAGCAGCATTATAGGAGCAGAAAGGCTGACGTTTCGGGCCTAGACCCTTCATCAGATGAAGGGTCTAGGCC